>NW_020954557.1:24516763-24557033 GCF_900497805.2 Vombatus ursinus
TGGGATGCAATACAGATCAGTCCCCTTGAACTGCTTGGTGAACTTAGAGATGTAAAGAGCATTTAGTTGAGACATGAGGCCTTAAGGCTTTGCCCCTTTCAGACTTACAGTGGTTGTACTTTCATGTTGTAAAGAGCATGAAACCTTAAGTGGCTCATACCCTGATTAACCTATTCACCTACATAGAGAATGTGAAACTGGCAGGGACCCATTATCCTTTTATAAAGGAAGTATACAGACATAAACAAGTGTTAATTCTTTATTTCTCCTTTAGGAAGGTATGAAAAAGTTCCTTCATTAATCTGATGTATTGAGAGGGCAGCTCGTCATTATTTGGCTGAAGGATCTGACACACTCCCGCGGGCATTTTAAAAACTACCCAACTCTGCTACAGACATGAAGCAGTCACTAAGGAGAAACTCAAAATAAGAGAAACATTGCTGGTTGAAGAAGTCCTATCTAACCATGCAGAAGAGTGCCAGCTACGGAAGAAGAACCCGCTCATAAGAGGGAGTTACTCTTTTGTATTTTTCATGTACCATCAAGAGTACAGCCAGGAAGATGGAGATTGCTTTCTCTTCATCATCTTCATTGGGAATGGCAGCCAGCAGAGCAACATATCGGCAGGAAGAAAGTCGAACAGAAAGCAGGCTCAAATGGTACAACTGAGAAGTTGAGTTAAGTTGTGGAGAAGCTTAGCAACAGAGTGATGTGCGCAGCACATATTCTGTGTCTTGGGGGAAGCCTCAAGAGGACATCAGGAGGAGACTGACCTTGGGGTTCTATATCATAAAAGGTATGCCTTCTCTTGGCTACCTAAGTGTACGTCTTTCTACTAGTTCACTCTATGTGTGTGACCACTCTTACCACTGCAATGTACTCTATATTTGTGGGAGAGCGTACTACAGGTTTATGTGAAAAAATTTTGTCACTACTGTTAAAGCTATGTAACCTAAGTAGCATTTGCTTTGAGATAACTGTGTGAACTGGCTGACTATTAAAGGTCAATACACTAGTCAGGGTTCATAATACGTATTTTTAGGAATGCAGACCCATAGTGTACTTTGAACCAAAGATAACTAACTCCTGGGCTCCCAAGATACAAGAAGGAGTCAAAGAGGGTAGACTCAAAGGTGTATTATATGATGGAACAAAGTTCCATAATCTCATATATTATACCCTTTTCTGTTCTTCTTTGTGTATCATAATGTTCATATGGAATGATGTGTTAAGTTCATGATAATTAAAAAAAGAAATATAATCAATATGTTCTGCAAAATGCTTATACAGGATATAACTTATTTTTGTTGTTTTTCCTTCTTACAAAAATGAACTCCTGGGCATAGCCACACTCCCAATAAAAAAACAAAAAACTAAAATTAGAATATGCACCTTGGAGTTTATGAGTCCATTCTCTTTTACATACATATGGAGACCATATGTTCTGAAACAAAAATCAGGCTCATAGTCTGACAGATGATATTCCTTTAGCAAAGCCTCATTGAAAGCATACTTTATTTGCCTGAAAATGGACTGTGTTGGAAAAATCAAGGATGAATACAGTCCTCATGCCTGTAAAACACCACAACAGCTCTCAATCTTTGTTTGGTCTGTCTACATTGCCTCATTGCTCTGTGAGTCCACCCTATGTTAATATCTTCTTAAAAATTTCTTTTCTATTAATTCCCTTTTCTCATTTGTTCTCCAACCTTGTCTATTCTGTAGCACCCTCTGACATAATCACCTGGCATTAATCCTGACTCAAACTGTTCAGTCCATGTCTCTCCCACACATTATGAATGTCATAAGTACAGACAGGTCTAGGGAATACCGGGGTGAACACAAGCAAATATCTTTATTTCTTTCAGTTTCAAAAGAAAAAAAAGAATAAAGATCATGTAGAATAACCAAGAAAAAAAGAAGGATATCACCAGCTAAATCAAGATCATCCTCCTCTGGCAACAAAAGCAAATACATTTAAATTAACATTTTTCAACAATCTCTTCTACCATCTAATAGACAACTGGAAAATACTGCTTCCAGTATGACTCCAAGGGAAACTCACTCTCCCGGCACTTTTTAAAAGCAGAATGGCCTTAAGGGTAAGTAGACTACAATAGCTTGGTATGGGTCTCTAGCTCTAGAATGGCTGCCATTCTATTATCTTTGACTGGGTTAGCTCCAGAGTTTTGCACCCAAGTTGCAGGTAAAGATAACTGGGTTATCTAGGCTTCTCCAAGTCCAGGTTGATCTCAAGTCATAAGCTAAGAATAAACAGTTCCAAGAACATCCCTGTGGCATTCCCTCTCTTGAATGAAGAGCATATGGTGCAGGGAGGGGTAAGATGAGATATGACTTCAGGGTATAGTGACAAGAACTAAAGGGACATAGATCACTTTAAGTACTGGTCACTCAGCCCTCCTATAATAACTTCAAAATATTGTCAGTTGGCTATACTCTAGGAAGTCAGGAGTTTCTAAATGTCCATGGCCTCCACTATAGTAAAGATTTTTTTTAATAAAACAAATGAGATGGATACACCATAAAGAATTTATGAAATCAATGAAATTGTAAGGGTACACCTGTGATTTGACTGGCATAGGTAACTACCAGAAGAGGAAACACCCTTTACTAATCCAGCTCAACACCACCAATTTATAGACAAGAGAATTTATAGACAGGAGAGAATTGACTAGAGTACTGTGAGATTAAGTAATCTGCTTGAGATCACACAACCAGTATGAGTCAGAAGCAGGACTGGCACCCAAGTCTTCTGGTTCAAAGTCTGGCCTTCTACTGACTACACTATACTACCTCTTTAATGTTATATTTTCATTCAACAAACACCCAGTGGCTTCCCAGCAGGGCAATAAACCATCAATAAGAGAATAATAAAAAAAAATTAAGTGATTACACTGTGATAAATACTGGGGACAGAAACAGAAAAAGCAAGATAATCCCTTATATCAAGGCATTCACATTCTATTTGTGTGAGACAATAAGTACAGGAGGGTCTAACAATCTTGTTGTTGTCTGTCTTTCATTCTTGAAGAGGACCATGACATCAAGAAGGTGATGCCATGACTTGTAAGTGAACTGGATTTAAGTAAGAAAGGGTTATGCCCAGCCTCACTTTCTCCTCTGCAGCCATCTCAGTCCAGTGGCAAGATAATACAGCAGGATGACTGAAGATGGTCCCTGGGATAGCACGGATAGAAAGGCCTAATGATCCTCAGAGCTCAGCAGCAAGGTGGATGGTAAGGTCCCTTAGAGGGCGCTGGAAGGAAAAAAGGTAAGGTGGGCCAGAGGATAATCTGCCAAGTCTGATGGTAAGGTCTGGGTCACTTTAGGGTTTGGGGACAAGGTAGATGGTGAGGTCAGATAGTCCTCCATCTCGCTGAAGAACTGTACTTGGTGACTCCCTAATATTCCATGCATGTGAGAGGCCTCCCCACAATGCTTGAGGGATGTGACCCATGATGACTGGGAAAGAGAGAGTAGACCTAAAGGTAAAAGAGAGAAAGGATTCTGGGTTTCTTGCTTCACAGATGGGAATGGAGGGTCAGTGTCCAGCTTGAAGAACAAAGGGGAAAAAGGATACTGAGTGGAAGATTAAAAGGAAGTACTCTCCCAACATCTGCTCTTCTGGGGGAGGGAATGAAGTCCCCAGAACTCCTGTTCCTATTCATATCTACTAGGTGCTGAGGGAAAGATTAGATAAGACAGGGGCACAATTGGAGTACTCAGACACAACCATAGATAAATTTAATACATATTTTATGTTAAATTATTTGGAGAGTTACAAAACAATATGCTATGTGACTATGTGATATACAAGGAGAAAGTCACTACCTACAGAAAGAATCTGTTGGGAAAGATTTTAAGGAAGAAGTCACATCTGAATTGGGCTTTAAAGGATGAGGAGTAATTCAGCCGGCAAATAGGAGGAAAGACAGCCTCATCAGAGGGAATAGTGTTAGCAAAGGTATGGAAGCAAGAGAGTTCAGGGCTGGAAGAAAGGGAGTCTGGGTAGTGCTGAAGAGTTCACTAACATGAGTAACAGGAAATAAATGTAGGAAAGTAGCATAGGGTTGTGGAGGTACTAGAATGCCAAGCAAAGGAATTGGAGCTCTATTTGGTAGGCAATAGAGAGTCCAAAGTTTTTCCGCATATTTGAGCAAATTTATGCATAAAAAGACTTTTGTTGGTTTAAAAAGGTTGGATTAGAAGGTGATAGACTGGAAATGTGAATATCTCTTAGGTGGCTACTGCAATAGTCCAGTTAGGCAGTGATAGGAGTTTGTAGAAAGATGTTATCAAGCAAATAGGTGAGATAGGAATTAAGGTGACAGATGTTTTGCCACTGAAATTGACAGGACTTGGTAAGTGATTAGCTATGAAAGGTGAAAGACAGGCAAGAATGAAAAACAATGCCAAGGTTTCAAACACAGGAGGTGGGACAAATGATGGTACCACAGACAGAAACAAATGGAAAACTACTATTTATCAGGCACAGTGCCTGTAATGTTTACAAATATTTCATTTGATCCTTACAACAATCCTCGTAGGTAGGTGCTATTTTTATTATTTTACAGGTGAGGAAACTGAGGCAAATAGAGTCTTAGTAACTTGCCTAGCTTCACACAGCTAGCAAGTGTTTGAGGCTGAATTTAAACTCAGATCATCCTGGCTCTAGGGTACAGCATTCTATCTACTGTGCCATCTAGCTGCCTCTAAGTAGCAAAGACAAAGGAAGTAGCAAGATTAGGTGAAAAGAAAATAAACGTGGTTTTGAACAAGTTAAACTTCAGATCCTAGAGAGACAACCTGGAGAAGCCCTAAAGATAGACAATTTACATTCAGTTAAAATAAAAACTTGTTAACAATAGAGAAGCAAGAATGATTTAATGTAATAGGTTAATTATTAATTAATTTAAAGTTATAATGTTAATAAAATGTTAATATGATTTAATTTACTATTAGACCTTCCCTATTTTAAGAAACCATGTATCTCTCTGAACCTCAATTTCGTCATCTGTGAAATGAGGCAGTCAAATTAGATGATCCCTAAGGCCCATTCCAATTACATCATTATATAATTCTAAATGCAGACCAGGTGTGTGTGAAGACACACTGAAACTTGGTCTTTGATTGTCTGAGAGATGCTCTATTTTTACTTTCTCCATCCTGATAATGTTTTATGCCAAATTACCCTTAGTGCCTCTCTCTTCTCTTCATTTGATTGTTCCCAGAAGAACAATGTTCTTTAAACCTGTTCTGGTCATACCACCCAACTAATGTGATGACATCTTCTGTTAGGAAAGAACTGTGGGTTTCAATTACTAAAGTCACATTTTCTAGAGCAGATATGTCAAAATTCTTTTGGTGGCCTAAATAACACAGCGCCAATATTCTGCTGATTCTAGACTTAACCTTAGTCAACTATACAATAGACATATTTAAGATTTAGCATTTCTTAGAAGAATGTAGATATTCTGAATCTTTTTTTTTTTTTTTTTTTGCCTGGCAGATTCATTTGACCTCCACAAACAGAACTAAAATATGGAAATTGTAACTTGATTTCAACTTGGATTTCATGTCTTTGCTTCTAATAGCTCTGGAGTATTGCACCTGAAAGAATCTACTCATTCAAATGGCTGGATATTAATGCAAGTCACTTAGGAATTAACATTTCCCACTCTGATCTTAATCTTTATTCCTATAGCTGAATTCTATCAGTGGGCAATTTAAAATGCACAGAGACTCGCTCTTGTAATAATTTTATAATGTTTTTTTTTCTCAAAGGAATAAATCCTTTCATTCTATTCCTTCTGTCTGCGTTACAGCCTAGGAAGGAAAAGAGACATCTTTTAATAGGAAACCAATAGCATGCTTTTGGAGCACTCAATCATTTCTATCATCATGGGGAAAAATTGGTCAGATATGAGATTAAGGAAGATTATTTTGGCAGCTGTATAGAAGATTAGATAGAGGAACCTGTCAAGCAGATATGGGAGACATATATCTATATCTAGTACATACAGATAGAGAAGATAGCTCCTCTAAGCAGGGAAACCAATAAGAGGCCCCTGTAATAGTCCAGGTGAGATATACTGAAGGCTTCAACCAGGACACAGGCCCTGGAGAGAGGAGACAGCTATTAGACTTGAAGTCAGAGGATCTCGGTTTGAGCCTTATCTCTGTTCTTTATGACTTAACCTCCATAGGCCTCAGTGTGCTAATATGTAAAATAAAAGGGTTAGACAAGGGTTGGGGCAGCTAGGTGGTGCAGTGGATAGAGTCCTGGGCCTGGAATCAGAAAGACTTATCTTCCCAATTTCAAATCTGGCCTTAGACACTTAGTAATTATGTGACCCTAGACAGGTCATGCCCCTATTTTCCTCAGTTTCCTCCTCTGTAAAATGAGCTAGAATAGTAAATGGCAAACCACTCCAGTACTTTTGCCAAAATAACCCCAAATGGGGTTACAGAGAGTTGGACATGATTGAAAATGACTGAACAATCACAATAAGAAAAGCCTTTATATGCCCTCATATCTGTGAAGGTGACAGAAGGAAAAGATATGTGGGGAGAATCAAAAAAAACAGGCAACTAATTATTTGTGGGAGGCAGCTATATGGCACAGTAAGAAAGAACACTGGACTAAAAGTCAAGAAGACCTTGTTCAAATCCTACCTTAGCCATTGCTAGCTTTGTAATCTGGGCAGGTCACTTAACCTCCCTCGGACTCAGTTTCCCCATCTACAAGACAAAGATCATAATAGTACCTTTCTGACAGAGTTGTTGTGAGGATCCATTACACATATGGATATTCAGGAGGATGCTGCTGAACTCTTTCAGGCTGCTTATCCAACTCTGGTGTCCACCTGGCACTCAACTCCCACTGGTGTGTCCAAGAAGCAATAGCATGTGCAGCGGCCATACTCCAGTGAATCATCTTGGCAGATAGGCTAAACCAGGCTGAGGGTAATCAATAGGCCTCAAACCTGTCAGCGAGTTAGGAGGATGTCTACACCAAGTATGTAAAGACTTCCCCGAGTACAATGGATAGATGAGAACAATTTGTTACAAGTGCCATGAAGGTGGGACAAATAACAGCACTTTACAACCTACACGGCACTATACAAATGCTACCTATCATAGTTATTATGTGGAGGTTGAGGAAGAGGTAAGTATCAAGATCACTCCAAGGTTTTCAACCTGGGTGACTACGATAGTGGTGCTGTCATTTGAAATAGTGGTGCTGTCATGTGAAATAAGGAATTTTTGAGAAAAGAATGGGTTTTTGAGTAAATGTGTTCATTTCCATTTGGGAAATGTTGCATTTTAAATGCCTATGAGGCATTCAGGTGAAAATGTCTGCCAAGTGGTCTGCAATATGAGAGCAGAATTAAGATAAAACTAGGGTTGAACATGTACATTTTGTTGTCATCTGCATATAGTTAAACTAAAAAGATATCACTAAGGGAGAGAGTGCAGAGAAGGCTTGCTTCTTGGCCTGCTCCGTGGGACAGAGGCTGAGAGAGAGTCTTGAAAGACAAGCTCAGCAAGTGGGTGGAAGCTGGATGCTGATCCTAGAAAGAAGGCTGGGAAAGAATGATCAAACGCGCAGGAGAAAAACCGAGAGACTGTAGAGTCATGGTGTCATGGAAGCAAGGGAAGGTAAGAATTTCCAGGAAGAAAAAGTAGTTAACTGTGTCAAAAGCTGCAGAGAAGTCAAATTGGAGTTAAGACTGAGAAAAGACCATTGGTTGTAGCAGTTAAAAACATATATTCGTTAGAGTGGAGAAAAACGTCAATCGATCAGTGAGGTCAGAAACCTGAAGGCCAAGGCTGAGAAGTGAGTGACAGATGAGGAAATGGAAACAATGATTACAGGTAACCTTTCCTAAAAGTGTTATTAATGACATCATCAGAAAGGAACAGAAAGCTTTTTGCAGATGACTTTGTACAGCAGATCGCACTTGCAGTCACACAATTGACAGAGAAAAGAAGATCTTGCTGGGTCTTTTGCTTTTCAGTAATTTCGGAAAAGCATTGGGTTTGGTAGAGTAGAGGTAGGGCTACAAAGGACTTTCCAGGTCATTTATCCCGTCTTCTCATTTTAGAGATGAGAGAAGTAACACAGAAAGAGGTTAAGTGACTTTTCCAGAATCACCCAGCTACTAAAGGACAAAGCTGGGAGAGAAGTCCAAGTCCTGTGACTTTCCTCTGTATAACACTGCTTCCCTCTCATGTCCCAATCCAATTTAAAAAATCCAATTATAATCTGATTAACAAAACTAATAATCACACTTTATTTTTTTAAATGACTCTTTTTCACTTTAAGTTTTCTTGACGTTATGTTTGAGCAAATCAAAACATCTCTATGATGAATCTGCTGAAACTTGGAGCTAACTCACAGATAAAAGTTTTACTGAGGACAAGCAATTTCCTTCTGATTATTTCAGATAATCAATGAAAAATGTAATCTCATCCTAAACACAACTAGACACTGGATTAGGAGAACAATATGTGATTTTATCAACATGGAAAGCTCCACATATAAGATTCTAATCTCTCGGTGACACAACAGATAAATCCTAGAGCTTTGCTCAAAGCACAGGGATATTAAGTGACCTATCCAATATCACAGCTAATAAATGTCAAAGATGGGATTTGAACCTGGTTCTACCTGACTTTAAATCCAGCACTCTATCTTCTTAAAAGGCCATCCTTCTTGACAGGTAGGAAACTACATAATTCTTAAAAATAGATAAATTATATCATAGAATCACAGAATCACCACTATTCTAAGGTATCATATAGAACTATAATTGCTAGAAGGGCATGCCCATGTTTTAACCATATGTGTATTTCCCCACAATAGTAATCACATACTGATCACTCCTCTTATTTACTACTGAATATTTCTATTGATTAACAAATTCTTCTTTAAAATTAACAATTTGATTTATCAAATATTTCTCGAGCACCTATTAGATATAATGTAAGTACAAAGTACAAAGGTAAGAAAGTTGGCCTGTAAGATTTCTTTCAGCTCTAGGACTGTGATCTCATGATCCTAAAATTTTTGACCTAAGTTAACTTAAAATCTAGTAAGAAGAAAGGGGAATGTGGTTAAGCATCTACCCAAATAACTATACTACAATCCATTTTTATTACAAATGCTTTATATGAGTGATTAAAACTGCCATAAAAGGCACAAACGAGGCAAAGCAGAGTTTTAAACAAGGGCAAAAATTGTTGTTGTATGAAGAATAATCACTAAAAGCTTCATGAAGGAGGTGGCACCTAGATTTACACTTAAGAGTAAGTAGAATTTCAAATGGACATGTGGAATTAGTTGGGAAATGCAGGCAGAACATATACCAAAATCTCCCTCTCCCCTAAGTACTCAAATTATAATTCACTTTCTCCCATGAGGCCCTATTCACAGGGCCAGAAGGAAGAGTAGACAGATCCCTCATTCCCCAATGCTGCATTTAGACAATTCTTCTACCAATATCCCTCAACCTTTTCTCATTCAAGATATTTTATTGTAAATAAATTTGGATTAAAAAAGTTTTTATTATCTCCAGAATTTTCCCAGTATCCCTCTTCTTTTTCCAAGAGAACCACCCTATAGGACAAGTAATATTTTTAAAGAAAAAAAATCAACAAAACTGATCAATATTTTGCAAAAGTCTAAAATATATGTGCCAAGTACCACACTCACAGATGTCCCATTGCTGCAAAAGGATGGAGGTACTGTTTCATACCTCTTATTTAGAGCCATACTTGCTTTTTTCAATCTTGCAACATTCATTTATTTTTTTTTGTTTGTTTGTTTGTTTTTGGTGAAGCAACTGGGGTTAAGTGACTTGCCCAGGGTCAAGCAGCTAGTGAGTGTTAAGTGTCTGGGGTCACATTTGAACTCAGGTCCTCCTTGGAGTCATCCAAGGCCAAAGCTCTATCCACTGTGCCACCTACCTGCCCCTACATTCATTTACTTTTAATTTTATTGTGATTGTTCTTTCTGTTTATTTGTAGCGGTCACTGGGTATATTGTTTTCTCATCTCTGCTTGCTCTATTCTGAACCAGTTCATATACACATTTTCATGTTCTCTGTATTTATATTTGTCACTTCTTATAGCATGGTAATAATTTCATTGTATTCATCTACCACAATCTGTTACGCATTCCCTTATAGATGGGTATTTACTTTGTTTCTAATACTCTGCTATCGTAAAATGTAAAACTATGAATATTTTCTTATCAATGGTCTCTCTGGCATATAAGCCTGGTAGCAGAATCTCTGGGTCAAAGAGTATTGACCTTTTAGTCACTTTATTGATAATTCCAAATTCCAAAATGGTTACACTGATTCATAGCTCCATCAAAATTTTACTAGTGTCCTTATCTTCCCACAATCTCTACCTTCCCAGCATTAACTACTCCTACCTTTTCTCATCTTGGACATTTTTCAGGGTGTAAAGTAAAACTTCGGGATTGTTTTGATTTGCATTTGTCTTATTATGTGTGATTCAGAGTATGCTTGCATATGGTTGATAAGAGTGGACAATTCTTCTTTTGATAACTGTTGACCTATGTATATGAGCCACTGGGGAATGGTGCATATATATGTATGTGAAATTCACATTTTTCTGATAAAGAGGTAGTATCCACATAAATATGTATGTGTGTATATACATGTGTGTATATATGTTGTTGTTTAGGTGTTTTCTGTCATGTCCAACTCTTCATGACCTCATCTGGGGTTTTCTTGGCAAAGATACTAGAATGGTTTGTCATTTCCTTTAGCTCACTGTACAGATGAGGAAATTGAGGCAAACACAGTTAAATGACTTGCCCAGGGTCATATAGCTACGAAATATCTTTAGGGCACATCTGAACTCAGGAAGATAAATCTTTTTGACTCCAGGCCTGGCTCTCTATCCACTGTGCCACTTAGCAGTCCCAACTCCATAAGTACTTTTTCTTTTTAGTTTTTTTTTTTTTTTTCCTGAGTAATTTATTTTATTAGCAGTCCCTTTCTCAGTTGCTGTATTTGTTTACCTTTCTTGTATTTTTTGTTGTCTTGGTGTTTGAAAAGCAAATCTTTTGTTTAGGCCTTGTTTTATTTATAGAAGTACTTAAAATGTCTCCTTTTATTAAATATTCCTCTTTTTTTCCCTTAATATTTAGGCTCAGGTTTGCAGGTACATTGGATTGCATCTTGAACTTCTTTGCTCTTCAGAACACATTATTCAATTCCCTCCTGTAATTTCTAGTGGGTAAAAAATAATCTTGTTATTCAAATTTCCTTTTCCTTTGCAGGAATTTATTGTTTGTCACTGAAATGATTACATTTAATAACTATGTGTCTTGGAGTTTTCAGCGTGGGATTTTTTACCCCTGGAGGCGATTTGTGGATTCTTTTGACTGGCATGTTGTTTTCTGTGTTCAGAAGTTCTGGGCAATTTTCTTGTATTATTTATTGAATTTCTGTTTTCATTTGCTTTACCTCGTCATGTTCTTCTGGGAGAGATCAAATAATCCTTAAGTTATCTCTCCACACCCTGTTTTCATTATCAGTATGTGCTGCTCACATGGAGATCATGGATTCTTTTAATGCCGTTGCTTTTGTGCTTCAGTTCTCCCAGATTGTCCTTCATTCTACAGATTTGCCTTCCTGATCAGCTATTCTTCCTTCTCTTTTGTTCCTGAAGTTTGATATTGCAGAGTCAAGTTTTTCTACTCTGATAATGATTTTTACAGTACAAGTAAATTATTTTGCTTTCACAATGCCTATTTCTCTCTTAAACCATTAAGGCATATCCTTCTGTTTTCATGCTCTCTTAAGAATCCTCAGGGCCTCTGCTATATCAGGTATTGGTTTAATTTCCTTAGTCTTATAATATTTATCTGTACATGTCTATACTCATTTAGATGATCTGGAGGCCTTTTGTTAATGTTGTCTTCCCTACTGCTTTATCTCCTTGTCTTCAAAGTCTACGTGGTACAGTGGACAGAGTGCCAGGCCTGGAGTGAGAAAGACTCATCTTCCTGATAGTTCACATGCTAAGTCATTGATATGAATTTTAGCATGAGTTAAAATGGTATTAATTATCTAAACCCTTGTATTCTTTTTAAAATTTGCACGAGAGATAGCTTTGAATCACTCCTCTGGCACATACTTTTGTGGCTAACACTGAGCAACCCAATTCACAACTCAGGCTCAGTTCCCTTGTCTGTAAAATGAGTGGGGTTTGGGTCAGATGATCCCTAAGCTAACACAATTCAATGATTCAATGACATTATTTAATAAATGAATAAGACAGAGTACAGAATTAACTCTCCTGAAAAAATTTCCAGGTTCTTTAATATGCAAATAGGCAACCTTTCCTACTATGTGAATGAAATGATGGGTGCACAGATCAACAAAATGGGATATTTTATCTTGTCCTGACATTCCTTACTACATTTTTGCTTGATTTATGACTGTTTTAGCATTCTTTAAAAATAAAAAATGAAGGCAAGAGTGAGAGAAATCTCTTTACCTTTCACAAAGTGTAGCATATTAGAGAATGCAAGCCCTAGAAGCTATGAAAATGAGGATAACACAAGCCAACACATCATGAATCACTTCAGACAGTACACCAGTAGGAGCACAGTCCCCTTAGCATCCTTGAGATTGAACAGAACCTGAAAAACAGGCTATCAATTATGTGATCTGATTCTATTCACTAATTACCAATTTTTGCCATGATGACATTGTTGGGTACAATCTCTATGGATGCATGATGCATTTAAACTAAAGGGAAAAAGTCTTCTTGTTCTAAGATCAATCTACTGAACCACATGGCTCCCCCTGCGCAGATGCTTTCAAACTACTCACTATTCTTAACACATACAGCAGGAAATAACAAAAGCATAATCTTCAGAAGTGCTCACAATCACACAAAGAAGAACTATGTCTAAAGGATTACAAAACTGGCCTCTTGTCTTCTGATAACTCAGTACTAAGGGGAATGTATACAAGGCAAACTGAAAGACATCAAAGAGAGGAATTGCATTATTTAACTATCAAGCACGTGGCTTTTACAAAGAGATCCACAATCTGAAAAATAAATAAAGCAAGAGCTCACACTACCAGTTTATGTTTTTAAAAGAAGGAAGTCACTGTTATGATAGAGGAAATTACATTCACCAACATGAGATAATCTTCTATTGGGGCTAATACATTTCTGAAGCTTAATGATTAAAACTTCAACTTAGTACATACTAATTACAAGAAGCAAATCCACTAAGGATGGAAACTAGTGGATTCTGTTGAAGTCTAAAGAATTGAATACATAAACAATTTAAATTCTTACTGCACTATAGTCATCAAAAATAGAACATGGAGTAAGACTAGATGTAACTCTTTGCATATGCTTCTTTACAAAGTAGAGAGGCAAGAACGTTTAAGTTTTTAATTTCAAAGGAAAACAGCATAAAGAATTGTAATAACAAAATTAAATTTAATAACTAAAACTAAACCTATCTTATTTCTTTTAGTATAAACAGTTTGAAAAGACAAAAACATTTTAAGCACTATGTACAATCATACAAACCTGACAGCTTTTAGAAACATGCACACATATTATGTCCAAAGAGAACTATTTAATTGTGAAAAAAGTCAGTTGTATATGTACCATAAAGTAATCCTCTCCTGATAGAGATGAAATCAAAATCTTATTTATAAGAGTCATGTTTCCCTGTGCTGTTTTCAATCACATTCGTTCTTGCTAATGCAAACCTCATGTGACAAACATTCAGCCAAAACTCATTCCTTTAACATTATATAAATATGCTCGCCTAACTTAATATTCCTCAACATTCAAACAAAAAGAGATTGTGGCTGGAGAAAGGTGAATATCTTTGATATTTTTCTAAAACTAACCTGGCAAGATAAAATAAAGACGGGGTGTTCTTTACGTGGATGTACTGCATTTTTCAGGTAAAATATTCAATAAGGTAAGTTCGACTAAAGGCAAGTTCTCAAAGATAATGCAGGTTCCTTGATTACAAAGCTAGATATACTTTTAACATTTTAGGTATGTGTGTATATGCATATATATTAGTCTAAAGATAGGCCACTAGATGAATGAAGCATGGGCATTGTATGTCCAGCTTCTAATTCAACAATTTAATAGAAAGGGAGAAAGTGAAACAACTTGCCTGGGAAAAGAGAGGAACCAAAAGGAAGAAAGGGTTATTGCTGAGCCTTAATGATTTTCAGCTGTGGAGACAAATGCTACTACAAACAATTGAAAAATGTACACCATTATCAAGTAAAGGCTCCTGAAATATGTAGTAATCTTATATTTATGCTTGTCAGGGTTCTTTGAGTTTGTGGCCCCATTTTTTATGACCCTTTTAAGTTCAAATGTTGACTTAAAATGAAGACATATGCATTAATCCCCCCCCCCCGGCCTTTATGAAAATACTCCAACATAAATAGAGGAGCAGTACAACCAGGGATCTCTTTGGGATTCCAAGGAGCTCAATTCAGGTGTTCCAATCGAACCTTTAGGCTGTGTAGAAATGTTAAATATTATTATTGTTATTATTATTACCACCATTATCACTAGGTCACTCATTCTGGCAACTGAACTCAAGAAAAGACAGTGATTTTAAAGAGACAATCTTTTCATAATCCATCAGTTTACAACTTTCCTTCTGTCACCTTGTCCTTTTTGGTGAATATCACGACCCTAATTAAAAGCACACTAGCTGAAAAGGGCTCAGAAACCAGATGCTGTATTTGAGTAAAAGGTAATCATTCCAGCTAATCTACTACACTGAATTCTAGTCAGGATTCACAAGTTCAGGACTATGTGAAACAATTCAAATACACAAAACAATGATACGTTATGGAATTTAAAATTAGGTACTCAAATCATAAATATATATTGTATCACACATATAATAAATATGTACATACAATAAATAAGTATTCTCTATTTCAGAGTAAAGATTATGTGCTTCTGTAGAAGTGAATACAATGATCAATAACACATTATTAAAAATTATGACAGTGATGTTGACAAGATCAATATAACTTTCCATTTTGGGTGACTTCCTTGGGCCTAAAATGTAAATTAATGAATCTGTTTTGCATCACAAGCACCTTCTGGCTAAGAATATAGCCAGAACTATTATATATAACTATTTCACTCAGGACATTCATATACACTGAAAGATTGCTTATAACCACTTGGGATGTAAAACGCTTAAAAACAGAAGGGCAGCTGTGAATGGCTAGATTTATCAGAGCAAACACAGGCAAGTTTTCTATTGAATAGAAAGAAAAAGTAGAAAGCCAGAGGAAAAGGCAATTTAAACTCCTTCCTCATTTTTAGCAGCAGAAACTTGTGCCACTGATTCTGCCAACACCATGGTAGTAATATGTTCTGGAGATAATCTCCTGCAGCTCTTCCAATGCAGGATTTGAAAGCATATTTCCAAGCCTCCAGAATCTGAGAACAGCTGTGGGAATTGCCTTATAATTCTTGCATTAACAGCACTGTGTTCTCTCACTGGAAATGATAAAAGAAACTTCAACTTTGTTTTTCCAGTCTTTCTTCAATAATTCTCTCCACCTTGCCCTGTCTCATACTGGGTAACCCAAAAAAAGAGAAAAAAGAAAAAAAGGAGTAACATCTCCCAGATGCTAATGCCAGTTATATCCAAATGATAAGTGTATGCTAAGTTTCACTAGATTGACACTAGAGGAAGATAAGTACACATTACTGACAGAAATGATTGTTTCTCTTTTATATTAATAGCCAATTATTAATTAAGATTAAAATTTCTTTTCTATTTCCTCATTCAGAAATCAGCTTCTTATAGGTTATTCAGCTAGCATCTGAAGAACATCACTGATGAATGAGATTGCCCAATCCTCAGGGTATAAGCTTTATGATCATGTTTGAGACTCCACCCAAATGGGGAAGCTTAGTTCTGATTAAAGTGTAAAAGAATCTAATCTAGGTAAATTCTATTTATTGTGTTCTATTCGGGCAAGCTTGAGAAGAGGTAGATCCCTTTACCTAGATTGTCTGAGGATGGGGGTGGTCTGGGTAGAGAAGAGTGACAATCAAAGCCACATCCCCAGCGCCTCATTAGAATAGGTCCACCTTTCATTATAATATCCATTCTCTTATTAATTATTAGCCAATCAGAGTTGATTTCTGCCTGTTGGGACTGGCAACTCTTCCAAGGGTACATAAGCATCAAGAGACCTCCATGAGGGGCCTTGGATTTACAAGAAAAAGCCAAATGACTGTCCTTTTATTAATTATATGCTAGCCATAATTAACAAAATGATTAATTACCCCAAAATTATGACTCTCAAACTTTTCATAGTCACATTACCACTTGTTATTTATTCTTCCATTTACTCTTATGTAAGAAAAAGAAAATGGGGAGAGGATAGAAGGATGATGAAAGAAAGATATTGGAATAGGAGGGAAAAGTTCCTTCCTCATCATGCTCTTCTCCAAAAAAGATTAACAAGGAAAAAGAATGAAAGCAATGAAAATGAAGTTTTCATGTATGTATGCAATTTAAAAGGAGTCCAGAGTTTTTACCATCTTATCTTCCTCCTAGGTTATAAAGCTTGTATTACATGATAAAGACAAATAAAATTCACTAATGGCCTATCAAACTTAGATGTGTGTGGGTGCCTACAAGGTCAGAGGAACAAAGTGTCACATTTTGCATTAGGAATAAATGGACAGAGAGATAGATGGATGGATTTATTAAAAGCATTTATTAAGCACTTACTATGTATCAAATACTATGTTAAGCCCTGGGGATACAAATACAAAAGTAAGAGTGTTCCTTCTTTTAAAAATCTTAAATTTTAATAGAGGAAGAAAACAAATATAATCAAAATTATTTAAATTATACAATTATATGGCTTATGTTAAAAAAAAAAGACCTGGTTAATTTTTAAAGTGTTGGACACATATGAATTATATGGATCTTTTCTTAAAAAAATAATAAAATCCATAATCTCATAAAATAAGAGAACTAAAAGGGACCTTAGAGTACATCTCCTTCGACCTTTTTATTTTCCAAACTAGAAACTCAGGCCAGGGATGTTATGTAACTTGCCAAAGTCAAGCAGCTAGGCAGCTAGGCAGCTAGGCACTCACTAGCTGTGTTACTCTGGGCAAGTCACTTAACCCCAATAGCCTCACCAAAAAAAAAAAAAAAGTAAAAAACTGTAAAATGGACATAATAATATCACCTAACTCTTTGGGGTTGTTGTAAGGATCAAATGTAGTACTATTTGTAAAATTCTTAGCATAGTGCCTGACACATAACAGGTACCTAATGTTTATTCCTTTCCCATCTTTCCCTCTGGAATTCTTCCAGAGGAGGTGTGATTTTTTTCTTTTTCTTTTATGGCGTGTTTATAGTACCTTACTGTAAAATTTGGGTATATTTGTGGTATTAAAAGATAAAATATATTCATATTATATATATATATACATATATATATATAAAAAAAATGCATTTCTAAGTTTCTAAACTTTGTCTATGTTGTCTGCAGGCCTTTGCACATGATCCGCAGCTTCTGCAAAACTCCCCAAAAATTCCCATTTAATTTCTTATGCTGCCCTGCAAACATATTAAAACTGCAATGGGGAAAGTCATGATGTGGAAGGGATAACTACAGCATTAGGTCTGGAGTCAGGAAGACCTGAGTTTAAATCTGGCCTCATACTTTATTAGATTTGTGATCCTAGGCAAGTCACTCAATTTCTGTCTGCCTTAGTTTCCTCAACTGTAAAATGGAGAGGGGCAGCTAGGTGGTGCAGTGGATACAGCACTAGCGACAGGAAGACCTGAGTTCAAATCCAGCCTCAGACATATAACACTCACTTGCTGTGTTACTCTGGGCAAGTCACTTAACCCCAACAGCCTCACCCCCCCCCCAAAAAATAAATAAATAAAAAACTGTAAAATGGACATAATAGTATCACCTAACTCTTTGGGGTTATTGTGAAGATCGAATGTAATACTGTCTGTAAAATTCTTAGCATAGTGCCTGACACATAACAGGTACCTAATGTTTATTCCTTTCTCTTCTTTCCCTCTGGAATTCTTCCAGCAAAGGCTAGCCTGTCAGGGCTGCAGTGAAAGGTGTAATGATTCTAATCAAATATTCTTCCTTACACCAAGATGTCCTCCAGATATTATGATGACAGTACTATAATAAAAGTACTGCTATAAAATCAATAGAGAATTCATTCTGGATTGTCTAGTACTGGTAATGATCTGACATTAATCTATCCCCTATTTCTCCAATGGTTCCACTTAGGATTAATGGCATATAATTATGAGGCTGCTGACCAGAGTTGGAGCACAGCCTATGGCTAAAGAATAGAGAAACAGTTATGAGCTACGTGTGAGGTAAACTGAAAGGCTTGTTCTTGTTATATTATGATATAAAGGCTTTATTCTATAGAAAAAAAAAACTCTCCTCCATAGAAAAGAATATAAAGTAAGTATTTGCATTATAGAATGCAACCAGTCCAACTTTTAGGACACATGGGCCCATAGGTGCTTGTTTCAGAAAGGACATAAGAAGTTCCCCTGACTGAAATTTGAATCAGAGCTGCTAGAATTAGCTTATAAATTCAATAATGCAAAATGCTCTTTTTCCTTCAACATTGTGATAGGTGACTAAGAAAGCTAGGAATCCAAATTGTGTTTGTGTTAATAATAGCTGATAAGTAGGATGGTAGAATGAATTGACAAAATTAGTTTTATTAAAAGGAACAAAAACAAGTGTATGAAAAGTATACACAAACATATGTATGCACACACACGCATGCATACTATTAATCCGCATTCTTTCATAGGTGAATGTTCAAATGTCTGTATGCACAAGTAGGACAGAAATAATAAAAATTATAGACCACTGAAATAGAATACAAACATCTCTTCATCAAAGGATATGAAAAGGCAGTTTTCCAATGAAGAAATCAAAACAATTTATAGTCATATAAAAAAATCTCCTAAATCATTATTGATTAGAGAAATACATATTAAAACAACCTTGAGATATCATTTTACACCTACCAAATTGGCTAAAATGATAGAAGGGGAAAGTGACAAATGTTGAAAAGAATGTGGAAAAATTGGGGCATAAAATTCATTGTTAGTGGAATTTTGAACTGATACAACCATTTTGTAGAGCAGAATTATGCCCAAAGAGCTATTAAACTACCTATACCCTTTTACCCAGCAATTCCGCTACTTGGTCTATTTCCAAAGATGATAAGGGAAAAAGGAAAAGTTTATGTTCTAAAATGTTGATAGCACTTCTCTTTGTAGTGACAAAGAACTGGAAACTGCAGGGATGCCTGGGGAATGGCTAAACAAGTTGTAGTATATGATTGTGAAAGAATACCACTGTGCTATAAGAAATGATGAGCTCAATGATTTTAGAAAAACATGAAAAGATCTGCATGAAATAATGAAGAGTGAAACGAGCAGAACCAAGAAAACAATATATACAGTAAAAGCAATATTGTTTTAAAAATAATTTTGAGCAAGTAAGTTATTTTGTCTATTATGAATAAACTATAAAGGACATATAAAGAAAGATGTTATCTGCATCCAAAGGAAAAAAACCAATAAATATTAAGTATGTCTTGAATAATTTTACACACACACACATACACACATACACACACACACACCTATTGTGTCTGATAGGGCAGGGGAGGGAAGAAAAAAAAAGAAATTTATATGATAATTTTGATGTATATTTGAAAGGAATAGCAAGTTATGCACAGTAGATTTGCAGTTTCATGTACAATCATGTTTTTTATTGTGCTATGATGGAAATGTATGTTTTATTCCATACATTAAAAATAAAATTTAAAGAAAAGAATACAAACATCTTAAAAAGTCAAAAAGCATTTACAAACTTTGCATATGTGTTATACAAATACAAACTTATGTCTTAAAGACATATATATAGTATTTATTTTATTACAAGTAGTTACCACTAATAAGGGCAGATGAGTATTTACAACTGAAGGGAACTTTCTAGCTAAGAAGAAACCTTTGCATCCATAAAAGTCAATTTCTATAAATTAAGGATACAATTCATAAGAGTAAACTTAAAGACACACAAGGAAGGGTTCCAGCAACTAGGGGGGAAAATATGTATATATAAGCTTCTGAGCTATGCTAGGCTTACCTTGACACATTACCAAATAAATGCCTTAATTCGGCAGTGTACTGGTAAATGTTTAACAACTGGTTCTCCAGAAGAA
Source organism: Vombatus ursinus (assembly GCF_900497805.2). Classification (NCBI taxonomy): domain Eukaryota; kingdom Metazoa; phylum Chordata; class Mammalia; order Diprotodontia; family Vombatidae; genus Vombatus; species Vombatus ursinus. The sequence goes on from NW_020954557.1 coordinate 24,537,116, forward strand.
AATAAAAGTACAGACAGGCCACTTTTAAGCTTCATTTGCACTATTGACATTTTCTCTATCACTTTATTATGTTTAGACAATGAACAAAACAATCAATCAAACTTATTTGTAGCATTTGTGAAATGTAGAGATGGAAATGCCTAGACTAAAAATTTTAGAATGAACTCTCATGAGCCAGTCTGAGCTGGTTCCATCACGAGGCAGACTTAGGAGAGAAGTGCTAATGCAGCCCCTGCCTTAAGACTCTGAAATAGGAAGGAGTCAGAATTGAAAAGAAACCTAGTACAACAGATATACATGTCTTTAAGTCCTCCCCTCCTCTGAATCTAGTTAGCACACGAATAGGCTTATTTTAAAACCTGATAATCTGTTTAAGTTATTAATAGTTTAATTAATTTTAACTTACTTTCTTTAGTTCTCTATATGGACAATCAGATCATCTGATAAAAGTCATCATCTTGTTTCCCCTTTGCTTATGCTTATTAACTTTTTTCTTGTCTTATTGCTATCGCTATTATTTCTAATACAAAAATACCAGTAATAATGGTCACCCTTGCTGTATAACCCTGATAGTAATGAAAAGGTCTATCTTTATTATATAGAATGTTGGCTCTTAGGGATATTATTTACTAATATAATAAAGGAAAATGATTCTTATGCTTTTTTGTTTTGAACATATTGTATTTTGTCAATTTTTTCTGTATCTATACAATCATGTTATTTTTACTATTTTTGTTTTTTTGTAGTTTTCCTGATAGCAAGCCAACCTTGCATTCTTAGTATAAATCCTATCTGGTCACAGCATATAATCTTCTTGATATGTTGCTGTATTCTCTTTGGCAATATATTATTTTAAAATGCTCTATGTTGGCAAATAATTGTCTTTCTCCTATTTCTCTTTCCTTGGTTCATGTATCAAGAAAATACTTCTATTATAGAAAGAATCTGATTAGATCTGTTCTCTTCCTATTTTTTGCAAAAAAAAAGTTTATATAACGTTGGAATTAAAAGTTCTTTGAACATTTGGTAAAATTCAATTGTAAATCCATCTGGTCCTAGGGTTTTTTTTTTTTCTTTAGTTAATTTATGGCTAGTTTAATGTCTTTTTCTGAAATTGTGTTACTGCAAAACTATATTTCTTCTTTTGTTAATATGAGTATTCTATATCTTTGTGCTTATTCATCTACTTCATTTAAATTGTCAGTGTATTAGCACATACTTAAGCAAAAGAGTTTCTAATAATGTTCTCTTTTCAATTATTGTGATTTTACACCTTTTTCAATTTTTGATACTGGCAATTTGAATCTCTTCTCTCTTTTAAAATGAAACTAATGAATACTTTTATTGCTGCCCCCACTTAAAAAAAACCAAACTTGCTTTGTTTATTCATTTACAGTTTGGGGTTTTTTTTTTTACTTTTAATTTTGATAATTTCTTGTTGATTTTCAGAATCACTCTTGATATTTACTTGGATTTTGGGATTTCTTTTGGGCGGTGATGGGTAGTCTATTTTCACATTAGTCTCTGCTCTAGAAGACTTGAGCACAAATTTTTCATTCATGATTTATTAAAATATTTGTTTGGTTTTTATGTTTTCAGATAGTCTGATTCTTTGATTAACTCTCTTTGATCTATTTTCCAGTACAGTTGTTTTTGACAGGAGACATCTTACATTTTTATATATTTGTACAGTATTTTAACTCTATCTCCTGAGGTCATTGGTCCAATCCAATTTTCAATAATTCTTTTGTCTTTATACCTCTTGTTCTAAGCTATTCTCCTCCTCATTCTTTCCTTCAGAAATCTCACTTCCTTTCCATTCTTTCCACCAGAGCTCTCTGAGATATTTTGTATATCTAGATCTATCACCCTTGGAACATACGATTAAATGATCTCCAAAGATATAATATTGGGGCAACTAGATAGTACAGTGGATAGAATGCCAGGCCTGGATTCGGGAAGACTCATCTTTTTGAGTTCAAATCTGGTCTCAGACACTTACTGGTTGGGTGAACCGGGACAGTCACTTAACCCTGTTTACCTCAGTTTCTTCATCTGTAAAATGAGCTGGAGAAGGAAATGTCACACCACTTCATCATCTTTGCCAAGAAAACCCCAAATGGGGCCACAAAGAATCAGACGCGACTGAAAAGACTGAACAAAAAACAACAAAGCTTATAATTCACGATTTTAAGTGATGAGAATAGACAAGACCTTATCATGAAAGAGTCCTAATTATAATTCTCCAAAGCATATAACTGTTAATTCCATGAGTACAAAGATAAAGACCTTCAAAGCATCTAGGGAAAAAATAATAGAAATTATATGTAAAATATATCAGTTATCAATTTAGCTGCTCCAAAAAAAGCATGCGCAAATTAACAAAGCTAAATGAAAATACACAAAATCTTAAGGGATATAAGTTTATACCTCCCAATCATATATCTTAAAAATATCAGTATACTATTTCAAAAGAATACCCTTTGAAAATCAACAAGACCTCAAATAATTTATCAATAAAAAGTCACAATTACAGATACTACTAATAATCAGTAGAAAAATAATCCCAAACTGACAGGTAAAAGATCTTTATAAAATAAAATTTTACTGCTGTATTTTGTTCTCATATCACCTACATTTCCCTTAAAACCCACACCCCAGCCATCCTTTATAACAATGGATAAAAAGAAAAAGGGTGAGAAAGAAAAGAAGTTCAGCAAAACTAAATGGCACATCAAAAAAAAAAAAAGAGCCTGATATTATGTTCATTGTTCCAAACCGCTAGTCTTAGACTTCTGAAAAGAAGTGAGGGAGGTGCCTGCTCTTATCTGTTATTTGGGGCCAACTTGATCCCTGTAATTTCACAGTATTCAGGTTTCATTGTCTTGTTCTTGTTCTTTCCATTTTCATCATTGCAGCCATTGTATGTTGTTGTTTTGGTTCTACTAATTTCATTTTGGATCAGTTCATATATGTCTTCCTATGTACCTATGACACCCATAATTTCTTACAGCACAGTATGTTTTATTATATTTACATATCAAAACTTGTTTGGCCTTCCCCTAGTTCTTTGCTACTACAAAAATGGTAATATAAACACTGTGGTGTACGGGGCAGGAGGTGGGGGAAGGGAGGTTCCTTTCCTTTTTATCATTGAACTGCTGTTTGACCTTAGATAAGTTACCTAGTATCTGGGCAAAAGTTTTCTTATCTGTAAAATGCAGATAACAATAATGATAATAATAATAATACCATCATTATCTACATCACATTTTTGAGAATCAAATTAATAGTATCTATAAAGGACTGTAAACTCCAAAGTACTAGATAAATGTTGGTTATCAGCCGCTTTGACAATATAATTTTTAATACTCTTGCTCCTCCACTCTTCCTGATGAAATTTCATCTTGACTAATGATCTGCCATAAACATTGGAGAATGTGGATTTATTTATCTGAAAAGTTGGATATGTTAAGGTATTCAGCTAAGCAAGATCACCTTCCCCTCCCTGAGGAGGGGCAGGTTACCCATCTGTATAACTGCTATTGAAATCTGTACCTCACTTTCTTGATAACCAACTCTCACTGTTGATATTGTGGGGAATGGGAGGAAGGAGAGTTGTGCCAACAAGGACATGAGGAAAGTTAAGGGATGTAATGTTTACCTGTAATGTTTATATTCTGATTTTTTAAATGTAACTGGACCAATTAGCACGAGCAATAATCTATGGCTTTATTACCAATCTTCATTTCTTTTATTAACAAATAAGCACATAAAAGTCCCTAAAATTTAGGGTTTTTCTTTTTTATTCCCCATGCTAACTTAACAAAGGTGTATTAACACACAACTTGAAGTCAAATCTAGAAGTGAAAGCATAATTCAACGACAAGATATCTTTCTCCTTTCTCTAGAAAGGAAAACAGCTTAATTATTTAAAAGTCTTTGGGGGAATGTTTGGTTAAAATCAATTTCATTATGCAATTTAAGGTTTAAAAGCATTTTCCTTATAACAACCTTGTGAGGTAGATGGTGCAAATATATTTTGCACAAATAAGATATTAAATGTATAAAATATATACACATATATGAACATACATTTTATATATATATGTATTATACAAATAAAATTCCCATTTTACAAATGAGGAAATTGAAGTTGTGAGAGATTAAAAGAGCTTAGATTTACCCCAATAGTAACTGCCTCTATCTTTTGACTCTAGGTGTAAGTCTTCCCAATATTCCATGCTATCATCTGTTGTAGGGTATATCAATAGAGTACTAGCTGGTTAAATTATTATATAAAGGCCTCTGGACTAGGAGAACATAGTACTTACTCTACCACTAACTTACTGTGTGAATATGGCAAGACCTCACTCTTCAAATCTACAAAATCACAAAATTAGCAAGGATAGTGCCTAGAGACCTTTCCAGCACTAAAATTTTATTAATTTACAAACTTCAGAGCAAAGCATTTTTTGAAGTGTTGCTTTCTTTAAACACTAATGTAACATACTTGTTAGGAAATTTGCTTGTTTTTCCCACTGGATAACAACTTCCATAAGATTTTAATCCTGAAGATTGTCACAGGGTGAATTTATGACACATATGATAAATGAGAAACCTATGGGTCTGGCACTTTTTTTAACACTAAGTGTAAAGAAGGCTAAGCCTATGCCTGAACTTACTTGGGCTGGGCCTCAGACAACAGGCACAAGCACAAGACCCATATTCATACAGTCCAGCACAAAACCCATACTCAAAGCCTTTCGACCTTGGAAAGGCTGTCCAGAGTTAATTTTGTTCTGATGGAATTTGCCTTTGATGCCTCTCCATGGGTTCTCAGAGTAGAACATTAGTGGAGGTACACAAGGGCACAGCAATAATGTTGGCAGCCATACCACCTATCTTGAAACATGGATCAAGAAGCTTAACACACCCCTAAAAATTTTAATAAGTGCATGCAAATGTTAAAATGTGATACTCTATTCTACGCAGAAAATTAATTTTCACCTTCATTCCGAAATTTAAAATGTGGAGAGCATTGTTTTTATTCCCTACGTGTCCATTTCCTCAGTTTTCACATGAAAAGATTTAACCTCAGTAATTATTCTTTTGAAAAATAATTTCCTCTAGCATTCTAAAAGTGACAGTAATGTTTTATTAGGTGACACTTGACTTTTTCACCTTGCTTTTTCTAAAGCTATTTTTCATGTTATTGAAAAACAACTGTCTTGAACTGTCACCAAAACACTACACAATTTAATTCAAATGTTCTTTCTTCAGTAAAGGCTTGTTGTTTTAGATCTGATTGTTTTTTTTCTTTATCTTGTAAAGCCATCAATAGAACATTTCACATATTTAACCAAGTAATTTACTAGGCATAGAAATTTTCACTATAATAAAACTATTTGGGTGCCAAATGTCAAGATGGTCACAGAAAAATTCCATGGAGTATCTGAGCAGTTCCTCCTGCAAGAAATGAATGACAGTCATTCTTGACCCTAGGATCATGGAGGGTAGCTGATTAATTGGGTAGTAGGCAAAAAATAAAAACAAAAACAAACAAAAACCTAGACAGAAAAGGTTTCTCTGTACAAATGATTATTGAACAGATTTTTTTTCAAAAGGGAAATTTTACATGAACAAATATAGAGGAAGATAACCATAATTAAAAGAATAATATGAATAACTACAATAATATAAATGAAAAGACCACTAAAAATGAGTAATAAAAAATAAAGGTCCTTGAGATAATGAAAGTTTACCTCAGGCAAAGTCATAGGTGGAACAGTAGATGGAACGCTGGGCCTGAAGTCAGGAAGACTCATCTTCTTGAGTTCAAATCTGGCCTCAGGTACTTACTAGCTGTGTGACCCTGGGCAAGTCACTCTAACCTGTTTGTCCAAGTTCCTCATCTGTAAAATGAGCTAGAGAAGGAAACAGCAAACCCTTCCAGTATCTTTGCTAAGAAAACCCTAAATAAAGTCATGAAGAGTCTGACACAACTGAAAAATGACTAACAACAAAAAGTCATAGTATTGAACTTTTTTGCTTGTTTTTCTTTGTTATATGAAAGAGTTCATTAAAGGGGGTTGAATCGCTAATGACATAAAGACAAAAGATATAAGTAAAACTTTTAAAACTTATTTTGCCAATGCATTTATTTATAATTTTGCCTTTATAAAATAAAGAAGCCTGAAAATGAAAAAAGAGAGATGTTTCCCTATGATTTAAGCTTTCTGCTCTCAGGAACTTTAAGTAGGAATGTATATATGTATTCACATATACACACAAATATACATATGTGTGTGCACATACATGTGTATTTCATCTATAGTCCCCATAGCTCCTGAAATCATGCTAAGAGCCTAATAATTCTCAATGCTTTCAGTACTCCTTTAAATGGTACTGTTTATAACTCATCCATGTCCTCTTGTCTCTCTCAAGAGGCATAATTTGGCAGAAATTGGGGAGGTTAAAAAAAAAAACTATACCCAATAGTATAGCTGTAACTGAAGGTGATCTGGTTCCATTTGTGGGATTGGTTTGTTGCTTTTATCAGACCTGGTTATTTGTCTTTCATAAAGGATAAGTAATTATGATAAAAATAATTTGTATTTGGTGCTAATGGTTTAGATTCAGATGTCATTAGCACACTGTGTTTCCTAGAAAGGAAAACAGGCACAGTAGAAGAGATATATACATAAAAAAAAACTGCTATTACTCAATTTTTTCACCTGAAATTTAAAAATATTAGACACTGTAAATTGGAAAAGTCAGTAAGTCAATGAGAATTCATTATGTGTCTATTATGTTTCCATCCAGGCACTTTTCTAAACCCTGGTTTAATACGTTGCCTACATTAGAGAAAGTGATGGTTTGCTCATTATAAAGAAAAAAATTTGACCTTATTTGTTCCATTTAAGAAAAACCTGTATATTAATTTTTACTGAAATGCCAATGCACAAAATAAACACATAAGCAGGGACCATTCATATTATACAGACTGTGTAAAAGTTTTAGTGTGGATTTAACTTTTAATAGTTTAAAAGCTTTAAAAGCTTAAAAACAAGTTACTCCAAAACATTCATAAGCACTGTTTCAGAGAAAAATACAGTTTGGGCACAAATGCTAGAATTTTTTAAAGAAATGAAGTAAGAGTTTAAAAAGTCTGAAAAAAAAATTTTACAAATGGAATGAGAGCACTGGAAGAAAAAAATGGAAAAGATATGAGGTCTATGGAAGAAAGATTTGGAAAAGGAATTAACAGCTTAGCACAAGAGGTACAAAACATTGCCTAAAAAACAAATTTCCCAGAAATTAGAACGCACCAGAAATTAGAACGCACTAAATAGAAGGCAAAGACTACATGAGGCAATAAGAAACACTAAAACAAAGTCAAAAGGCTGAAAAAATAAAAGAAAGTATAAGGTATCTCACAGCAAAAATGACTGAGCTGGAAAATAGATCAAAGAGAAAAAAAATTAAAAATCATTGGACTATCTGAAGGCTATGACCAAAAAAGAGAGCCTAGACATAACATTTCAAGTAATCTGGAAAGAAAACTGCCCGGATCTCTTAGAAAGAATCCACCAATCACCTCCTGAAAGAAATTCCAAAACAAAAACCCTCAGGAACATCATAGCCAAAAATCCAGGGCTTTCAGGTCAAGGAAAAAATATCATAAGCTGCCAGAAAGAATTGAAGTACTGAGAAGCCATCATCAGAACACATAATGTATCAGCCTCCACTTAAAGGAAAGGAGAACTTGGAACACAATATTATAGAAGGCAAAAGATACATGCTTATATCCAAGAATACCTTACCTAGCAAATCTCAGTATAAATGCAAAAGGGGAGAAATGGACCTTTAATGAAAGAGAGGATATCCAAGCATTTCTGATGAAAACATTGGAGATGCAGAAAAACTTTCTAAGTATAACACAAAAGTGAAGAGAAACACAAAAAGAAAAACATAAATGAGCAATGATAAAGGACTTAAGAAGGATAAACTGCTTACAATGAAACAGGGGAAATGATAAATATGTCCCTGCTGATCCCTAGCATCATCAGAAGGTCACTTAGACAATATCTGGGAGATGTCCTGTTATATCTTAATGATCTTAAGAAAAGAATGGAAAGAGAGAGTAAGAGGAATACACTGGAGAGAAGGTAAAGGACGGCTGGGGGAAATTATCTTGCAATGAGTGCACAAATAAATGTGTATACTAACAAGGAGATGGAGTGCGGGAGGGAGGAGCTGATATCTGAACTTCATCTGAACTGGTCAAAAGAAGAAAGAAAATACATACATACACAGATGGGTACAGAAATATATTTCACTCAACATTGAAATAGGAGGGAAAGGGGAAAAGGGGGCAGGGAATTAGAGGGAGGAATGAATTAAAGGAGGCATTAATCCTAAGCAAAACAAATTGTAGAAATGTAAAAAATATTTATAGCTTTAAGTGGCAAAGAAGGGTAATCCTAAGGGGTGTCATAAATTGGGGAATGGATGAACAAATTAGGGCAAATAAATATGATGGAGATAACTGTGCTAATCAGCATAATGACCAACCAGATTCCAAAGGCCTCATGAGGAAACCTGAACCATGCTACCTACCTCCTGATAGAGATATGGCCAATGTGGATTTTTTTTTTTAATTGACTACACGTGTGTAAGGGATTTGGGGGGTTTTTTGTGGTCTCAATGGGATGTGACATTGGGAGGGTTGAGAAAGTTTATCTTGGCTGATTAAAACAAAATGTGTGTGTGGGTGTGTGTGTGTGTGTAGAAAACTCTGAAACTCTGATCAACATAAGAACTAACCACAATTCCTGAGAACTTACATATATATAACTTAAATAAGCAGCCCATCTCCTTGCAGAGAGGTGACAGATTCAGAATGCAGAGTGATATTTTTTTTTTTAGATGTGGCCAATCAGAAATTTTTGTTTTGCTTGACTACAAATGTATGTAACAAGGGTTGGTTTTGTTTTCTTGCTTTCTCAATGTGGGGAGAAGGAAGAGGCAGGGAGAGGGAACCCCGGCTGATCTTTGTCTGAAAATGAAATTTACTTTTAAAAATGCTCAAAGAGTTTGTGCCACCATCTATTCATTTCATGAATTAATGGTGAAAGCATAAAGGCCATGTCCTTGTGACATCTGTCACAGCTGGTCAGAGACCTGTTTTGCTTCCTCCTAAATTCCTGAATACAGTTTTTATAATAAGTTACCAGATTTTCATCATCACACATTGTTGATGTTGACTATATGCAGGCATCCTTTACTAGGCACTGGGAATACCAAGAAGATATATGATCAGGCTTATAATATTTTGATGAGATTATTCCCTTTAGAAAAGGATTTAATGCAAGACTCCTGTCAATTGCAAACTCCACTCATGCATTCAAACTATGCTAAACTGCCCCCCAAAAAGTTTATATATTCAAATTTTAAGAACATATTTATCAATAAAACACAGAGGTAAACCTGGGTTAAAATCCATTATTTCAAAAATTATGGTTTCAGAATTATTTGCATTTCTTTAAAAAGCATTAAATGGAATGTAAGATGGATTTTGTGCTATATACTGCACAAAAACAATTTTACTGGGTCATCTAATTGGTCAAAGCACATTGCTAATGAGGCCAAGCTCATAGGAAGGAGATTAGGCAAAGGGGGGAGAGGGCAGGCAAATCAACATGAGCCCTATATCAAGTAATGAAAATCACTAAAGGCAAAAATCTTCATGAAGGTTCATTTCTGTGTTCTTAATATACGAAAAGAAGCATGTCCAACCTAGACAAATAATTACACAGACATTATTATCTCCTTTCTTGCAATACACGGACTAAAAGAACAAAGGTCTAACCAACTACAATTTGCAAAATTCCTGTTACTGCACACAATCCTGCTAAAATCTTATAAAAAAGGACATTCTTGAATCATCAGTAAGTATATATTAAGTGCCTACTATGTACTAGATACTGTTCTAGATGCTAGAGGTGCAAATAAATACACAGAGATACAAATAAATATTTTTAAAAATATAAAAAACACTAAAAAATCAAACAATCCCTACTTGCAAGGAGTTTACATTATAATGGGGAAAGCCCCCCACTGAGATTCTAGATAGCTAGATAGGCACATATAACTTATTTTTATTTATTATTTTATATACATGTATAAACATAAATATATGTATGTATACTTATATATATGAATATATAAGCATATACATATAAAATGAATATAAAAAATAATAAAAATAAATACAAGGTCATTTGAGATGGAAGATACTAGCAATTGAGAGTAACAGGAAAAAGCATCATTGAAAAAGTAGTAACTGCACTGAGTCTTAAAGGAAAAGAGGCAGTCTATGAGGTTCAAATGAGGAGAAAATGCATTCCAGGCAGAAGTTAATCTATTGTTTCCCTCAAGGTCAGAGCCAGCTCCAACTGGGCTAAAAAGAAGGAGGTAGGTAGCTTCATTAATGGCAGCTAGGTGGCTCAGTGGATAGAGCGGTGGGCCTGGAGGCAGGAAGATCTGAGTTCAAATCCAGCCTGTAACACTTACTAGCTTTGTGACTTTGAGCAAGTCATTTAACCTCTGTTTGGCTTAATCCCCTGGAGAAGGAAATAGCAAACCACTCAAGTATCTTTGCCAAGAAAACCCCACGGAGAGTACAGTCCAAGGCATCACACCAAGTCAGACAGGACTGCGCAACATAAGGCAGCTTTGTGAACAGCCCCATTCATCTGTTGCTCCATATTGTGGGAGTGTGGGGGCCAACAAGCCTCCACAGTCTCACCAGTGTCCTAGCTCACAACACAATTGTCCTGGTCCTGGTTCCAAGTCAGGCAAAGTGGGTCATTTAGAGACTGAATATTCAGATAAAAAATTCCTTTGATAAAAAAATCCTACAGTCCTTAAGGTGAAAGCAATCTATGAGACTACACACAATCCAGGAAAGTTACAGCAAGTAAAAAGCACATAGGTACAAGGAAATTAAAAACAATCAGTAAGTAGGTTCCCTGGGGTCTCAGAAGCTCCTTTCCCAAAGTTCTAAAACTATTCTTTAGGACTCACAGCTGGGACCCAAATCTGTTCACCTGGATGGAAAGTTAACTTAGCCTCAGGTCTGCTCCACAGCTTCACTCACAAGTGCCTAGGCTGGTGTTGTCTAGATCTGGGAGCAGGTAGGGAACATGGGTAGGACAAGTACGTCAAGCCTTACCAGTTTCACCTTGTAAACTGGCCCACCATACCATACCAACACTAGCAATAAGCAAAAAACGACCAAATACTCCGATGTCTCACAAGCTTTCTGTTCCATACCTTACCTTACTAACACGCTCAAACCCTGACCTCAGAAGCATATACTCTGGACTTTATACTACAACAATTCTGGATTATGAGTGTCAAAAACCCTTCAGTTAAACATTTAAACCTATCTTGTTTGTCTTCACCCTTAGATTAGATAACCTGGGAGAGGCCAAATGTAACTCAATAACTGTAGCCTGTTATAATTTACAGGATGACAGAAAGAAAAAATATTTGTGGTTCAGTATCTGAATCCATGATAACTAAAAGTGATAAATTCCCCATTTTGCTAATTATTATAATTAATGATGATAAGATTTATATATTATTTTAAAGTTTGTAAAGCATTTTACACATGTCTCATTTTATACTCACAACAACCCTGAAAAGTAAGTGTTATTATTATACCCATTTTACAGGTGAGAAAACTGAAAGACGGGCTAAGTGATCTGTGCAGCGTATGTGAGGCCAAATTTGAACTCGGGTCTAACTGACTCTAAGTCCAACACTATTCATTGTACTACCCAGCTTCCATTACATGCAGCTGTTCAAACACTTTCTCTTAAGGCAACAGGCATTTCAAAATACAGACTGCCAAACTTTCCAGAGTATTTCCCCCATTGGAAGTCTCTTTATTTTGTCATTTTGAATCCAGAGTATATAATTTCATATTTAAAGCAAGCCTGATGAAATCATTCTTTAAGGTAGTGTCAGATAATGGAAAGACAGTCAGCTACTTACTAGCCCCTGGGATCTTGGCCAAGTCACTTGGTCTCTGTGGCAGGGATGTGCTGGAGCCAGCTCCAACCAGCTAATAAGAGCCAATTATTCAACTTTCAGTGTGAGCAATTATACATCGGGAATTGTCAAACATTGCAAATCAGGGCTTGATTTTTTGTTGACTGTCTAGAGACAAGAAAATGATAGAGAAAACAGTAATAAAGCAAGTTAAATTTAATAACGTGTCATGTGTACATTCTTTCTTGGAGATGCAGTTATTAAAAATTTACCAGTATATGCCTGCCTGCAGGCCTTAATTTATTTATCCATAAGATGTGGTTAATAATATTTCTATTACCTACCTCTTGGAACTGTAATGAGATAATATAAGTTGATTCATAATTATAAGAAGCTATAAACATATAAGCCACTATGGTGGCCATGTTTTAAGCCATTACCCAGGAAATAACCAAAAACTAACAAGCTACACAAAAAGTTTAATTCTTAACTTTGAAGGCTTCACTAATGTGAAGAAATCATAACTAACTGAAGCTGTTAAGAAGCAGGAAAATGTTAAGTGTTTAGTTAAATACATAGATATATGTATATGTGTATTGTATGTACAGATTTCTATATGTGTAAATATATATATAAATATATATATCGGTATTATACATATATAAAATATACATACACTGCTTACTATGCAGGACCAACTACTCTTCTATACACGCTTGGGAAACTACATATGCTTTTTGAAAGGGCCTGGCTGATTTTAAATTAAGATCAAATACCTGCAAAACAGTCTTAGAGAACTGAATTTTTAATTTGTCTGCTTAGTAGTCTTCTACCTTGATTTAGCACTTGTAGTTCAAAACTGTCCATTATTGCCAAGCAAACACAGAAGCCAAACTGGAAGGAGATGCTACTGCAGGCCCTTCGAATAGAACTAACAGATGATCCCAGCATATAATGAATTCTCACTCCAACTGAAGAACAGAACTGCCAATTAGGGAGTGTGGGCTCTGAATTTCAAATAGCTCTGAAAGAACCTAGGGGGAAATCACCTAATTCTATCCCTAATTCTCTTCATCCATACTCAGTTTAAGGGGAACAAAATGTAACTTGGAAAGAATTCCACATTTTCATAATGAGAATGTGAGAATGTGAGAAAAGAATCAACTAGATTTTACCCTTTCTATCAGTAGAAGGAGAACAAACTGTCATTCAGAAAGAAAAACAATGGCTTTCAGGAATTCAGAATAAAAGACAGTGAGGACGTCCATTTTGAATCGTGTGCACAAGATGGCTCTATGTGTTATGTGAGATACACTTTCATTAATTCATTCATTCCACAACCATGAAGCACCCATTGTGTAAAAGTTGTTGTGGTAGGAGCTATGTCAAAGGATATGAATAGACAATTTTCAGCTATCAATAGCCATATGAAAAAATACTCTAAAACAAAATACTCTAATAACTAATACAAATCTGAAGTACCCCTTCCACCCACTGTATTGGTAAAGATGATTTTTAAAAAGAAAAATGACAAATTCTGGAGGAGCTATGGAAAAATAGTTAGGTACATTAATGTAAGGTACATTAACACGATTGGTCAAGTCATTCTGGGAAAAAAAATGGAACTAAGCCCAAAAAACTATTAAACTTTGCATATATTTTGAACTAGTGATAACTGTTGCTAGGTCTATACCCAAAAAAGATCAAAAAAAGAAGAAAAGGAATGATGTGTACAAAAAATATTTATCATACCTCTTTTTGTGCTGGCAAAGAACTGGAAATTGACGAGATGTCTATCAACTGTTATTATACGTTGTTTTCAGTCACGTCCAACTCTGCATGACCCCATTTGAGATTTTCTTAGAAAAATACTGAAGTGGTTTGCCATGTCTTTCTCCAGTTCATTTTACAGATGAGGAAACCGAGGTCAACAGGGTTAAGTGACTTGCCCAGGGTCACACAGCTAATAAGTGTCTGAGGCCACATTTGAACTCAGGAACATGTCCTTCTGACTCTAGGCCCAGCACTCTTGTCCACTGTGCCACCTACCTGCCTCTAGTTTATCAAACTGGGGAATGGTTATACAAATAATGCCATATGAATGTTATAGAAAAATACTTCTATGATGTTAAAAAAAAAAGAAAAAAAAAGATGAAGGGGATGGTTTCATTGAAACCTGGAAGGACTTGTATGAACTGGTAAAAAGTGAAGCAAGCGGAACCAGGTGAACAATTTATACAATTATAACAATATTGTAAGAAAAACAACTCTGAAAGACTTAGCAACTCTGATCAACACAAAGACCAAATACAATTCCAGAGGACTCATGATGAAGAGAAGAAACAAAAAAAGAACAAGCAGTTATATAAGGCTCACTATGTTTCAGGCACTATGCTAAGCATTTTATAAATCCTCGCCAAAAACTTTCAAGGTGGGTACTGTTATTATCATCATTTTCCAGGTGAGGAACTGAGGCAAACAGAGATTAAGTGATTTGCCCAGGGTCCCAAAACCAGTTAAGTGTCCAAGGACAGATCTGAACTCGGGTTTTCCAGACGCCAGCCCAGTGCTCTATCCACTGTACTACCTAGCTGCCCAATGAAACGTTACCCCCTCCAAACAGAAGGATGATGGGCTCAGAGTGGAGATTGGAGTATACTTAAAAAAAAAAAAAACAACATGGCTTACATGTTTAATAAAACATGTTTGTAACGGTTCTGTCTTCCTTGCTTTCTCAGTGCGGGGAGGAGAGGAGAAAGGAGAGAAAAGATTTAGTGCTAAAAATAAAAATAAAAAATTTTAAATGAGGGCTATTCAACTAACAACTTTCATAATTAGTCCAAGATACATTAGTATGACCTAGCACAGTTTTCACTTATAAAATGCTATAATCTGTGATAAAGTATATTATATAAAAGATAACTCTATGTCCATTATTTTGCTTTCGGGATTCATAATTAGCTAAGGGCCATATTATATCACAAACTGGGAGAGCCTACCCTATGGATTGCACATTTCAAAGACTCTTTTGCATTTCTTATTCTACTATGCATGCATAAAATGTATCCTCCTGAAGTGTGGCACTTCTACAATATTGTGTTAAAAAAAAAAGGCACAAGTGATTTGCAGGCATGCAATCTACTCTTAATGGATCCTTTCCCCCCTTTTTAAACACACGAATATCCTAGAAGAGTTCCAATTACTAGGTTTACCAGATTGTAAATTCTTTAAAGGCAGGCACCATGTTCCTTTTGCTCTTTGTCTCCCAGAACCTATAAGACGTATGCTATGGCGGCTGTAGGAACACCCATAGTTAGTCCCAATGACAAGCAGAGAGATAGACAAGGTAGGAAATTGCAACACTACAAAATGGGATGGTACAAAAAGGAATTCATTTCATATGATTTTCATGAATAGATAAATAAAACGTACTGAAAAGCAGTATAGCATAATAAATACTGGGCTAGCCTTGGTGGGAGAGTCCTTTGTTCAAGTCTTGCCTCTGACACCCAGTAGCCGTGAGATAAAGGACAAGTCATTTAACAAACACATGTACCGCACATGTGTACACATATGTACAAATCAACATTTATACAAACTTATGTGTGTACATACATGTATCCAAAAGAATCCACTCCTTAGAACAAGGGTGTTTATTTTGTGATGTCAAATCACAGCTATTAGCAATGATGACTGGCCCACAGTGGACAGTAATACATAGCAAACGCAACTTTCCAACCTTGCCTAGGAACCATAGAGAACTTGTTCCAGCTCTGTTCTGTGCCCTTGGATTTGTACTAAGGTTATTGATTTTTTTTCCCTCAAAGACATTATGTCTTGGATACAGAGCTGGCCCTGAAGCCAGGAAAACCTGGGTTCAATTACTGTTTCTGACATATAATGCATGTGGGATCCAGGGCAAGGCATTTAACCCTCAGTTCTCTAAACAACTCTCTGTGACTATAAATTGCAAAGGAAATGTCAATCTTCCTTAGTAGAGGCAATGTCCTCATCCATGAGCTGCCTATGTCAATGAAATAATACCATCTGACTCTTAATTTTCTTTTTGGAATCTGTAAATAATAAAGCAGCAAAATAATAAATATAGTATTAAAAGAAGAGTCATAGAAGTTAGGATAGCAACTACTGCCTCACTTCAAGGAAATGAACAAGACAGAATGCTGAAAACTGGTATAAAGACCTGGGATCTACATAGGTTTTTGTTACTGACCTATTATGCAACCTTAAAGACTGGATGTGATTTGTTGGTGGTGTTCTTATTCAGTGGTGTCCAACTCTTCCTGACCCCATTTGGGGTGTTCTTGGCAAAGATACTGGAGTGGTTTGTCATTTCCTTCTCCAGCTCATTTTACAGATGAGGAAACTGAGGCAAACAGGGTTAAGTGACTTGCCCAGGGTCACACAATAAGTGTCTGAGGTCAGGTTTGAACTCCAGAAGATGAATCTTCCTGACTCTAGGTAGGGCATTTTATCCACTAAGCCACCTAGCTGTCCCTGTAAATGTGTATATATAATAATAGCATTTAAATAGCACTTTGACATATATTATGTCAATCAAGCTTCACAATAACCCTATGAGGTAGGTGATATTATTATCTACATTTTACAGATGAGGAAACTGAGGCTAAGAGGTTATGTGACTTGCCCAGAGTCACAAACCTAGGAAGTATCTCAGGCAAGATTCCAACTAGTGTTCCTGACTCTGTCTCACTCTCTACACTGTGCTACTTGGTTGCCTATAACAAACACATAACTGAAATGTGTGTATATAGCCCTATTATTGAAATGAATACCTTTGTTCCTATCAATCTAATAACGTACCTGACTGACGTTTCAGATGTATAATACATCCTAATTTTTTCAATAAATTCAGCCTTTCTCGGACTGTTTCTAATTCACACATGAAGAGAGTTTGGAAAGAGGATTTTCTTGAAATAGGAAAGAAACAATGATGGATAATGTGACACACCAGACCCATGAGCAAAGATTAAGAGAACTGTGATTATTAAATCAAAAGAGGCAACAGTTTAGGATGATGTAATAACACTCATGTCCATATTATCAAATTCCACTTAAGAAAGAACAAGAGAAATTGGGTTCCTATTGACCCGTAAGAGATATAGATTAAATAAAAGGAAGGATTTCCTTAAATGCTAGAATTTGTTGCAGAGGGAATTTATTGATTTTTCTCCCTTTGGTATTGTTAAAAATAGCATAGAGTTTCATCTGCCTAGTTCAGTTTAAGTGTTATGTTAGCCTAGATGAATGATGAAAAGAAACACTCTTCTTTGCTAAAATTGTTATACTCATATTTGTCCCATAATCCTGAAAGTTTAATTTAAGTACTTGAAGGTAATATTCTAGCACAACATTTTTTCTAATTCTATTAATCCCCAAAAGCATACTATAAAAAGGTCAAATATATGCTTTTAAATTCATCAATTTAAAATTCAGGTATTCATAATTTTAACAGTATTTGGACCAAAGTTTTTTTTTTTTCTCCTGTCTGTGGGACATATGGAGAGGAGGTGAAATTTCGCAAACAATAGGAATGAAATTTTAAGGGTTTTAAGTTTACTTATTAAAACTAGTAACTTTATCTGTAAAACATGGAGGGGGAGTATAAGGTTCCATGATTTTATGATTCTATGAAAATAAGTTTTTGTTTTAAAAAGAGAAGCTTTGGTAGGGTTACTGACTTGAATAAAATGAGATGTAGTAGTAACAGCTTTCCATAATTCACTAAATAAAGAAAAACAGTTCTCTAACTAGTTAGCCTGCTCTCTTCCTCTATCACAGACATTCCCTTCCAGCCCACTTTGAATGAAATGGAATTCATTCAGTCTTTCCTCCTTCTTCCACTTAATAGATATTATTAATGTCTTGGTGCTTAAATTTATGGACATCTTGAGGGAAATTCTAAAATGTACTGATTGTTTTCCAACTGAAAATTTGGAGATATTAATGGACACAATACAATAAATACAAATAAATACAACAATAAATACTATTTAATAAATACAATCACTTTTCCTTTAAGGAGGACTTCATTATTAACTCGAGCTGAAAGTACTACTACCTGGCTAAGATACTTAACATTAAGCATAAAGAAATTTCAGTTGTTTCACAAAAACAAGTAGAAAAAAAAAAAATATATATATATATATATATACCACACACACACACACACACACACACACACATATATATGAATTACTGAATTGTGACATGCAAAAACACATAAAATGCAAGAAAGGAATCAATGGCAAAAAGTTTAGACAACAAATAAGAGAAACTCAAGGGCCTAATGTAAGGGTTTAAATTTGAACCCGTAAGTTCATATAGTGAGAAGGAGTCTATGACTATACCATATCTCTGCATATCTCTGGACAAATTTACTTCATTCAAGAGAAAGAGGTTAGGTAAATGGGGCTGAGGAGAAGCTAGCAGCCGGGTACATTAAGAAGCTATACTCAAATCCCAGAACCAGTAGGGGTAGGGCATACCTGATGGAAAATATTTGAGTAAAAGTTAAAAGAGAGGGAAAAAGAGATTTTTATATCACCTGGACAGAATGAAGAAATCAAATTAAAATTTGAGAAACTGATGTTAAGGCTCGTTAAGAGGGATGATGTAGTAGTGGATTTTCTATAATTGTGCTCCACACCTGAAACTAACCCATCCCTTATCTCTACTTCTTAGAATCCCTAGCTTCCTTCATAGGTCAGGTCAAATACCTCCCCTGCATGAAATCTTTTTTTTTGTTTGTTTTTTAGGCAATTGGGGTTAAGTGACTTGCCCAGGGTCACACAACTAGTAAGTGTCAAGTGTTTGGTCTGAGACTGGATTTGAACTCAGGTCCTCCTGACTTCAGGGCTGGTGCTCTATCCACTGTACCACCTAGCTGCCCCTCATGAAATCTTTTCTAATCTATACTCCCAAGCTGCTAGTACTTATCTCCTGAAATTAACTTATATTTAGTTTATACATTTTAAATATATTCTTATGTGTTTGCTTTAGAGGGCAGTTTTTTTTTTCATCTTTGTATTGCCAGCAATCTAGTATACAAACTAAATGTTGATTGTTCATTTTATGCCTAGGGAAAACTATTAAAAGTACATAATACTGCATGACTGCATTTAACTTCAAACCCACATTAAGCCAACTGCTATAATAGCTGTCATTGTAGAGGTTAAATCACCTGATTAGGTCACAAAAATTTGGAAAATACAAAGTAAATACAGATCAAACCGTGCTAATTCTTAATTCCTTGACAAGCCAAATTTTATTTTTTCTTTATGTAAAAAAGAAAACAAACCTCTGTCAGAATATGAATATTATAATGTACCACTTAGTGGCCCTGTTCTCAGACTTACTGACACTCATTCATTGATCCAATCCTCCTGAGGTGACCTTTGGATACTAGTCAAGAATGCATCATGTCTGCATAAAGAGCAGACATTATGATTACAATATTTAACTACTTCCACTACCTTGAAAAAACATGAAAAATGCTGGTTTATGTAATTCAAGTTGCTGCAAGAAGGCTATTCTCAGAATACCCTTGGACATTCTCAAACTATGCAAACAAAACAAAACAACCCTGGCCCATACCATCCCAGGATGAACACAAGGCCCTAAGCTAATGTGAAAAAAAAAAAAAGGAGAAAACGTACGGGAACTAGGAGCCTGAGTCTTATCATTCATTACTTTGTCATATGACCTGAATAATATTACTTAACCTCTTGGGGTTTCCACTTCCCTACATGTTAAATCAAATGGCTAACTAAATAACTCCTCAGGTCTTTCCCATCTGTAATATTTGATGATTTTT
>NW_020954557.1:24557109-24572136 GCF_900497805.2 Vombatus ursinus
CATTTTTGACTCAGTACTATAATGAGTAAGAAAAAAAAAACAAGCAAAAAAAAAAAAAAAACCTGTTAATACCATGACCATCAACTTTTCGTGTGTGTGTGTGTGTGTGTGTGTGTGTCTGTGTATGTGTGTGTGTCTGTTATGGACCTCTTTGGTGAACTGGTGAAAGCTATGGACCCCTTCTCAGAAAATGTCTGTTTTCTACATTTGTAATGGAAGAAAATGCTTAGAGAAAATACGGATGTAATTTTTTGTCTATGTTCAAAGACCCCCTGATATGTATCCACAGACCCCTTAGATTTCCCAAGTCTCTAGATTAAGAACCCCTGATTTATATGGTATTCTCTGCCGTTCAGAGTATGCCGTCCCAATTGTCCTGATTTTACAAGGGAGTCTAAATGAGAAGAAATTTGAAAGACTGCCCATGGAGTGACAAAGGATTTTCCTAGGTCTCTCTAACATTTATCATATGATCTTATTTGGAAAAGCCAATTTTTATCCTTTTAGCTTCTTTTCCCCCTTACCTCTTCTCCAAGAAACTGAATGGGAAAAAAAAAAAGACTAAATCAAAAGTTTTTTGTTAAAAACAAAAGATCAAGTTCTATTTATCTGGCTGCAATAAAGCAAAAAAATGCA
Source organism: Vombatus ursinus (assembly GCF_900497805.2). NCBI lineage: Eukaryota > Metazoa > Chordata > Mammalia > Diprotodontia > Vombatidae > Vombatus > Vombatus ursinus. The sequence goes on from NW_020954557.1 coordinate 24,557,746, forward strand.
CACTCAGGCCAGACATGCTTTTTCTATACTTGTTTGATTGTAATATTACAAACTCAAGTGGTTATGATCATCATAGACAACAGAACCTGTGTCTCTGCATGACCAATAAGTCTCCTCTAGTGCTAGGTAGGGTAAAAAGTCAAAGATTTGATTTGATAAGAGTTGAATTAAGGTTCCTGATGGTCAGTCAATACATGTCCTCTATCACCAGGCTAAAAAGCACAAAGTTGTTAGCTCTGAATGGGCATTTGAATCCCAAAACTCAGCACCAAGGTTTATGATTTGCTGCAATCAAGGAAAAAGAACAGACTGCTGTTCTCATACGCTACTTGCCACAGTAATCCTGGCTAACCCAAAAAATTGGCATTTGATATTTAAAAGTTTAAAAAAAAGAGGAAATATAAGAAGTCAATAGTCTTGTCCTTAAATCTAATCCTACAAAATTTTGTAAGCTACTGCAAGTATGAAGCATTACACAAAATATAAAAAAAAAAATCACTCTTTTGGTCAAAAACATTTTGCTAGGGGGTTCAACTTATAAAGAGATAAGTATATACCTGATAATTTTAAGGAGAAGGTTATTAACTAGAAGCACAAGAAAAAGTTCCCATTCTCAGCTCACACATGAACTGACCCTTAAGGAAGCTAGAGATTCTAGGTAGAAGTTAGAAAGTAGTGGGTTCCAGGCATGAAGGTCAGCCTATAAAGGCATGGAAGTGGGAAGAGAGTAGGGGAAGGAATCTTGAGTTCTGAGAACCGTAAGTAGGCAAGTTTGGCTGGAATATATAAGACATGACAAAAAGTAATGTGAAATAATCCTAGAAAGGTAAATGAGGAGTTAGGCTAATGGTGGGCTTTGAAATGACAAGCAGGGAAGTTTTATATTCTATCTTAATAGCCATTAGACCCACTGAGGGTTCATGAGCAGGGCAATGAGATGATCAGATTGATTATTCAGGGAGATTATTTTGGCAGGTGTATAGAAGGAATACTGAAAGGTAAAAAAACTGAAGCTGGAAATCCATTCAGGTGAAAAGTGATGAAAGTGTGAACTAGGGTTGTGAAAATATGAGTCTAAAGAAGAGACCATAAATAATACATCAGGGGCTGGAAGAAAACTTAGAGATCATCTAGTACTCTTTAATTGCACAGATGAGAAAACTTGAGATATTAAGTGATTTGCCCAAGGGATCAGATTTGAGAGATGTTGTGGAGGTAAAATTATCAAAAGAAGAATTGGTAACTGATTAGATATGGGATTGTGGGAAGATTCAAGGATGACTCCAAGGTGGCTAATGCGGGTGAACAGAAAGAATGGTGGTGCTTTCAGCAGAAACTGAGAGGTTTGCAGCAGGAAGGAGGGGTGTTTTTTTTTTCTTTGCGCGGGGTGGAGAAGGATTAGTTTTATTTTGGACATATTCAGTTTGACATGTATATGGGACATCCAGTAGGAGATAGGCAACAAGGAGTTGGTGATATGGAACTAGAATTCAGATGAAGGAGAGTAGGGCTGGATTTATAGATCTGAAACTCTTCTACATAGAAATGATGGAACTAGTGGAATCTGATGTGACCACCAATAGAGGAGGGTATAAAGAGAAAAGAAAAGACAGCTCAGGATAGAGACTCAGAAACATCCAGGATTAGAATACAGGCAGAAGTGTGCTGATAAATGTTTAACAACTGGCTCTCCAGAAAAACACACACATGGCACACTTTTAAGTTTGAGATGCAGTATTAACATTTTCTCCAGCACTTTCATGAGTCTAGAAATAAATACAATAAATACAATATCATTTGTTGATTTCTGAGATGTAAATGCTCACACTGAAAATTTGACAATAAGCTCTCAAAAACTGGTTCAAGTTGGCTCCAGTGGAAGGAAGGAGACATGGATCCAGCAGAAGAGACTGAAGAGTAGCAATCAGTGAGGTGATAAAAAAAAAAAATCATGATATAGTAGTCATGAACACCTAGGGAGAAAAATCTATCAGGAAGAGGAGCTAAGGCAAGTACTGAGCCTAATACTCTAAATTGAAAATTCTTACACATAGAAAAGAAATAAAATGTTAAAAGTCAATTTTATTTCTGGAGATGTTTATATTAAACTGCTGAACCTATTTTAAATTGATAGAAAAATGTTGTCCACTTTATTCATGAGATAACCGGATACAGAACTATGTTTGAACTTTTCTCAGGGAATGGTTTTCCGTGCAATAAATCTTCTCAAAAAAGAACTCCATGAATGAGAGGACTGGATATCTAAAAATATTTTTAAAATATTTTATATTTATTACACTAAAAACCCTGAAATTTTATTTTTACTTAGGATGCTTTGACACGCTCTATATTACCTATGGGGAGAAGGGAAAAGGGTAATTATTCTGAAAATATGAAAGGTGTTAATGTAATTCTCATTCTAATCTCATTTCCACTAATATCTTTAAAAGCTTCTTACCCTTTTTCCCCTTTCTCATTTTTCTTTCCTTGACACTGTGTTCAGAAGCTTACAGATAGGAAACCAAACAAACAAACAAAAAATTAAATGTCTCTTCTTATGACTCAATTAGATCAGAAGAATAAAATCTATATTTTCTAAACAATCATGGGACTTTTTTTTTCTTCCAAGAGAATCAACACCAAGGAATTATCATTAACTTCTTTAGCATTTTGGGTTACATTTTATAGCCACATGTATAAAACCCTGACATAAAGCTGATTCATTTCACCAGAGATCATTTCCCCTAACCTTAATATATAGAAAACATAGTGCCTCTGGAGCGCACTCATGTTTCCAGGAATGTACTCATTCATACTCACACAGACTTGTAACCTTTTTTTTTTTTTTCCCGGATGCTTCTCTAGTTCTGAATTTATGAAATACATGGAGGTCATTCTTGTGATACCAGCCTCTCAGCATTCCAAAGAAAACTGTACTACTCGAATGGACTAGTTTTTCTGTAGTGAAATTTAAAAGTAGTTTCCTTTGGAAGATCCTCAAAATTGATACAAATAATTATAACCAAAAAAATGAGTAGCATATTAAGGACAATGAAGAGACACACAGTAGGTGTGAGCAGGGTGTAATCTATGGCCAATAAAGGAATTACAAAGAAGAACAGGAGAAAAAGATGTTACCAAGGAACCACAAGGTAGGAAAAGAAGAGGGATAGAAGGCAGACACAACCAGAGTGCTCCACTGGAGTCTTGTGACATTGGAAGAAAGTGAGTAAGGACTCCAGCAGATGGGTAGATCCTCTGCAGTGAATTTAGGGAGGTCAGGGATGAGTGTAATATGGATGAGCAGGAATGGGAAGGTTGAAATCTTTTTTGAAAGAAACTCAAATTGATGAGGTCAAAGATTAATGAGTACATCCTATCATCATAAAAGTTATAACAGTGAAATATAATTTTGCTTTTCTATTACAATCTTTTAATAATTTAGAATAGAATTTATCCTGTTTTTCACCCAAGTAGGAATTCTTTTTACAATCCCCTTAGAAAGTAGCTACCTAGTCGCTAGAGCTATATTAGCTCTACGGAGTTCATTTACTACATATCCCAGGAGGACTTAATTACACTGGCTTTTGGCAGATAAAGCTAACTCATATCTTCCAAAAAAAAAGGATTCACCTGAAATCAATATAGAGAAATGCGTTTCTAAATATGCAAACATATCCAAAACTGTGTCTCTTGGGGAAAGTCTACTAATCTCCGGTGGATAACTCTAGTTTCTAGATACCTTTAATTTAATTAAATTATATCCATATAATTAAATTGTATCCATATACAGACATAGAATATAACTTCCAGGAAAAAGTCTTTTATTTGTTTGGGAGGGTAGAGGTGACCATGGATTCTCAAAGGCTATACCAGAGCACAAGCTCTGGCAAACCTTATGAAGGCAGCAAGAATTCAAACACAACCCTCATAATAGACTGATTCATATCTTGCTGATGTGTATCTTACACGAAAAAGATTTCTGTCAAAGGGCCAGCCTCTGAAGAGAGGGCCAGCTCCTGTAGAGAGACTGAGTAGCAGCAGGTGAGCCACAAGCAAATGAAAATTTGTGCCCATACTGACTCCTGAAAGAGACAAAAATGAAATAGCTCTCACTCCATTTACTTCCTCAGTAACAGCAGCGAAAAAGGTGAAGAGAGTTCTAAGAATCATTCAGTTCTTAGGTTACCTGCAAAAATAAATTCAATTGTTAATACCTGAAATGTGAGAAAACTCTGTCCAATGACCATACTACTGGGAAAAGACATTTCAGTAATAGCATTCCCACTATAAACAAAATCAGAAGATAGAAAGATGGTTCTCAGGATCTCAGAGACATAGTTAGTCATTTGGTTTGTCATTTCATGGGACACTTGGTCAAATGAGATAATGTGTGTAAAGCTTTCTGTAAACCTTAAAGCAGCATATCAATGGTAATTACTATGACTATCATCATCTCACCTTGAATGACTCATAATGAATGTAAACAAAAAGACCTCTAGATTATAGGCCAACATCTTGGGCAAAGGATGTAGTAAAAAAAAAAAAAAAATGCCATGAACTTCACAAAATCATTCAAACTGGGTCACCATTGTCTTAATTCAGTGATTTCAATGTGAAGATAGCCACAAGAGAAGCTAGCAAAAAATATATCAGAAAATATGGTTCAAGATTAAGAGTCTGGGCCTTCTAATGCTTCATGAAAAACAGAGCGATCAACAAGCATTTATTAAACGTTCACTATGGGCACAGTACTGTGTTAGCACAGGATAGAGAAAGGCAAAAATGCTTTATGTGGAAGATGGTGCTTAGGCCTAGTCTTGAAGGAATTAGGGATTCTAAGAGGAGGAAGTAAGGCAAGACTGCAGAGACAGCTACCACATGGAAACATGAAATGGAATGTCATGAGGAACAGTACAGTTTGTTCTACAGAGTGCGTAAAGAGGGGTAATAGGTAATAAGGCTAGACAGGTAGGTTGGGAACAGGTTGTAAAGATCTTTAAATGCCATAAGAAGGAGTTTATATTTCTTCCTAAAAGTGAAAATGAACCAATGGGACATGACCCAAGCTTTAAGAAAATCATTCTGTCAGCTGCATGGAGGATGGACCGGAGAAGGAAGAGGTTTGAAGCAGGGAAACCAATTAGGAGGTTATTGTAATAATCCAAGCAGAGGAAGGGGGCTTAACTGTGTGAGTGGGGAGAAGAGGACAGATTAAAGAGATGTCGTGGAGGTAGAAACAACAAAAGTTGACAACTGCTTATATGAAATGACTGAGTGAGAGTCAAGGCTGTGAACCTGGGAAACTGGAATGACAGTGGCACCTTCAAATGTAATGGGGAAGTTCAGAAGAGGGGTAGATTTAGGGAGAAAGAGATGAGTTTTGTTTTGGACATGGTAAACTAGATTTATCTTTAGGACATCTAGCTACAAATGTCCAGTGGACAATTAGTGAAACAGGAATGAAGTTCAGAAGAGTTATAAGGCTAATATGCAGATCTGGTAGTTATCTGCATAGAAATGATAACTGAATTCATGGGAGCTGGTAAAGTCACCAAGTGAGAAAGTACAGAAAAAGGACTCAAGTCAGCCTTAGCATACACCCAGAGGTAAGGGAAATGATAAAGATGATGATACAACAAAGGAAACTGAGAAGTAGTCAAAGAAGGAGGAGGAGAACCAAGAGTGAGCAGGATCACAAAACCTCAGAGAAGAGATGGTATCTAAGAGTAAAAGATGGTCAATGGTGTCAAATGCTACAGAAAGGTCAAAAATTATACAGATTGAGAAAACTTTAGATTTTACAAATAAGAAATCATTGGTAATTTGGTAATTTTGGAGAGATCGGTTTCAGCTGAGTGATAATTTTAGGAGCTAGATTTCAAAGGGATGAAAAGCGTGTGAAAGGAGAGTAAGTACAGGCATAAAATTAAAGTAGTTTTTTTTTTTTTTAGGAGTTTGACTAAATAAGAGCCAGAGGAAACTAGCAAGACGGGAATGATAAAGTCTAATGACTGCTTATTAAGGAGGCATCAAGAAAGGAATCAGTAAATGGGAAGAGATTAAAGATTAGAGGGAGAAAGTAGAGATAATTGTGGTTATAATCTGCTGAGAAAAACTTGTAAGAAATAGAAACAAGGTGACACGTTGGCTTTGACAAGGATAAGGAAAATGTCTTCACTAGATAACTGGAGTAAAGGAAAGAATGGAGATGATGCCAAAAGATTGTAAAAATACAGAGAAAGGGAGAAAAGAGGGCTTTTAGCTAATAAGTCATTCTGGCTATACTGGGTATATCACTCAGGCTGTCCATTTGTTACCCCCAATCTAGTTTAGTTACACCATCATCATTGTGAGTGTCGAGTTATCTCAGGTCATCTGTGTCCTTGATGAACTGTGATCTTCCAAGCTATGTATAGCTATCATTTATAAAGGTCTTCGTGGTTTGCAAAGAACTAGGCAAATATCATCTCCTTTTACCTCGTAACAGCCCTTGGAGGTAGGTGCTACTTTTATCTATATTCTACAGAGGAAGAAATGGAGGCAAGAAAGGTTAAATGACTTGCATAGGGTCACATAGCTAAGTAAATATCTGAGGCTGGATTTGATTTCGTCTTCCTGACTCCAGATCCAGTGCTCTAGTCACTAGCTACATTTCATTCTTAAATGCTATAGCCTACCTACACAATGGGTTTCTCCACTGCTATAATATCTGGGACACTTTCAATTTTGACTCTCCTTTCGTTGTGGTATTTCAAGATTCAAAGAGATGTCAAATCACCAGGAAAATATTGTTTGTTTGTCTTTCTTAACTGGTCTTTATGGCAAAGAATAATTTGAGATCATCAAAAGTTCTGTTATTTTTACCAATCACAATCCAACTAGTTCTCTTCCTCCAATTCTAAGCTCAGCCATTCAGCTACACTGGTTGTCCAAGACAAATGCACTAAGGGATTAATTCAAAAGGTTTCCCACTTCACTGCTTATAATCTGGGTAACAGATAGTCTTCATCAACTGTAAAAACCATCAATGGAGTGTGCTACGCTGGGAAACAGTGAGTTTTTTATCAGGAGAAGCCTTTAAATAGAATCTCAATGACCTTTTGCTCAAGGAATTAAGATAAGATTTATGATGACTACAGTGGTTGGATTATGTACAACATGAAGATGTGTTCAAGTGATGACAATCTATGGTTCAAACTATATCAGACCTCAGAAAAAATACACAGACACATACATATACACAGTTGATCTTCGTTATTTGCAGACTCAGGATTTGCAAATTTACCATCTTGCTAAAATGTATTTATTTATAATCTCAAAATCAATATTCACAGTACTTTTGTGGACATGTGCAGAGCAGCAAAAAATTTGAGTTGCCTAGATACATATGTTCCCAGCTCAGGCTGAACAAGGTGGTGCTCTGCTTTCTTGTTTCAGCTCTCAGGTTGTAAATAATTAGTACTCTTTTTGCAGTCTGTTTAGTGCCACCTTTTTTCACACTTCTGTGCCTTTTGCTGGTGGTTTAGTTATTTAAAATAGCCCCCAAGTGTGGTACTAAAGTGCTGTCAGTGTTCCTAAGCACAATGAAGTCTATGACAGAGAAAATACATGTGTTAGATAAGCTTCTTTGTATACACATACACACACACACAAATACACTAGCACCCTTTATATATAAAATCATGTATTTTTACCTTCCATAAGAGTGAAAGACATCTGAAATACAGACATATTATAACCTTTAAAGGTCACTCAATAGTCTAGAATTGTTTTTTGAACCATCAGCCTGAATCTCCACTGAGATGCCAGTATATTTTATTATTTGTTAGATTACAGTCAGATTTATGTGATAGGATGAACCTTGATAAATTAAAAGACCAAAGGATTTAGAACTCAGAGGAATTTTAGAGAACAAATCTTCCCCACTACACCAAAGATCTATAATTTAAGTACTCTCTCAACCCATACCAATTATACTCCCTCCCTCTACAATTTACTAGATAGTTTTTTAACAGTTGCCATGGTAGTATGAGCCTATGAACCTAGGTAGGTTGATGCTGGGACAACAGTCCATTACATAGGCCATAGTTTTCTGTGTGGGTTGATCCTACCAAAGCTCGTGATCTACTGGTATAGCATTTCAAAAGTCAGGGTCACTTTTATACCTCAGTGAAACAGTTTAGATTTTCTTCCATAACTTCCATCTAAAAAAAAAAAATAGAATATCAGCTTCCTGAGATGAAAAGTTCCTTTTCATATACAATGGAGTTAGGTCCTTCAGGATACTTGTTAAACCTCTGACATATAATTTATAGCTAAATTTCCGCAAGTATCCTTGCACGAAATCATTTCCTTGTTTCTCTAATCTTTCCCTTAGTTATCACCAAATTCAGCTCTCAAAATCACACAAATTATGGGGTTTTCCCAAGAAGATTATTTAGCTGTTATGTTTCAGACTACGTGCCTGCTAGCTAGTATTAGACTTAATAAATCATATAAATCATAAAAAGATAAAAATCATTAAAAATGCCAATTAAGAACCATATTCATTCATGCCACTTCCCAGTTAAAAACTCAAGAAAAAAAATTAAGCTACAAAAGCATGCATGTATTAAAGTGTTTTTTATTTATAACAATATAAAATTACTTAACTATATAAAATATTGTTTTAAACATTCCAACATAATTTAAAATATATACACTCATCCATGAACACACACATATATGTGTACATCTATTCTATACGTGTGTGGTGGATATATTATGTATTAACAGGGCTTAAATGAATCAAATCTAGGAAAAAAAACTACAGTTTAACTTTCTGAGGGAAAAAAAAGCAACACTATACTGTCACTACTCAGGATTTAGATAATTCTTCTTTCCAAAGTGCTAAAAGTGTTTATTTGAAAATTTAGATATTCCTAAAGAAATCACTTGAGGGTAGAATTACTGATTTTGCACTTCTAATCTCAAACTTTGGGTAGCTGCAAAACAACTCTAAGTGAAATTCTTTCTTAAAAAAAGTAATTTAGTACTTCCTAATAAGTTAAAGAGAATTGTTAATATATCTTAACATTAAAAATGAAAGAAACAATGACTAAATGCAAAATTGTATTCGGCACCAAAGAAAATAAGTGGAGATTATAAAATGCCACTTCTAAAAGGGAATGGCAAAAAATAGTCTCATTTTTACTGGGCGGGGGGAGGGAGGGAAGAGAAGGTTAAAAAACCTACGTGACGAATCTTAACAAAATCAGATTAGCAAATTTCTGAGCTCCTATACCTAGTGTGTACAGAAAAATAAAAGAACATAAAAAAGAGAATAGTGAAAATGAACCTGAAAACATTAAAAATAGATTTTAAAATGATATATGTCTATCAAGAGGGTTGGAAATGCTATGACCTCACAGATAATTTTACCAAGAAATGTAGTCCATCCAACCATGCCTCAATTAACAAATCACCTGGGAACAAAGTTACTTTATATAAAGAAGCCTAGGTTCCACTTGGATTGGGAAATTTATAATCTGTCAACTCATAAAGATTGATGGTAACTGAGAAAGTTATAGTCTATCAGAAAATTTATATCTGGAAGAGACCTTAAAAATCATCTTTGTCTCTGCTTTTTTTTTTCCCTTATGGATGAGGAAATTGAGGCCCAGAGAGATTATGGGACTTGCTCAATGTCACAGAATCAACAGTTAGTCTTGGTGATGGTGGTGGAGGCACTTTAAGAGAGCGGATTCCCAAGGGCAGTGTTTACTGAGACGGTGGCCCCAGTCTTGGCGTTTATAAGCCCCAGTTACTGAATGGAAGTGTATGAATCTGGCCTGAGTTCCATCTGACATAGAGGACGTTCCCTAGAGCAAAGAATCTTAACCTTTTTTGTGTCCCAAGTCCCTCTGGCAGTTTGGTGAAGGTGATGGACTCCTTAAAATGTTTGTCAGCCACAATCAGAATTGAAAGAAATGTTAAATTTCAGTCAGAGGTTACTTAAAATAAAGACATTAACTTTTCCCAACCAAGTTTGTAGATTCCAAAAATATATCCACATACCCCTTATGGACCTCCTGCCCTAGAAATGAAGACAGGGAGGGCCTTATGTAATAGTCTGCTCTCCCCCTCAACCCTCCCCCCCATATACACATTTCAGGTCTGGAACCATAATTAAATCAATGCTGTCAGTGCTACTAGAAGGGGTGTGGCAATCTATTCCTCTCTAACTACACTCACCATCCTTATATATTTTTGAGTAAAAACATTCCTCCCCAAACAAAATTACCCCATATGCATTGTTTCCCAAATTATAAGTGCCTGAATAAGAAGACTGTCTTGAATAACTCAGCACATAAAGAGCACAGAATAAATGCTTTTCTGACCATTCATTCATTCATTCACTCACTTTATGGGCCATGAAACCACAGCCTACCTCATCTATGAAGGAAAGATGGGAGATTTTATATTCTGCAACACATTCCTATGTCTCCAATGTCATTTTCTACCTCTGGTAACAAAATTTCTGACAAAGGATGCAATTGGAGGCATGAATCCTCTTCAATAATAACAATGCTATATTTTCCTTTTGCCTATTCCTATTGCCTTCCCTTTATTCAACACACCAAATCACATTTACTTATTAAAGTATTTGAATCTGTTATTATTCAAATTACAAGTTGTATAACACAACATAAAACTGATTCTTTACAGGGATATGGGTAGTTGAATACATCCATTGATAGGAGCAAATGAGATGTCATGGAGAAAGACAATTCTACATATGTGTAGGTTGAATGAATAGTTGAAACCTTTGAGAATAAGCCAAATAATGGAAAATAAGCACTGAATCAGAAATAAACACAGATTCACAGAATGTGTGAGCTGAGAAGAAGCCTCAACTATCACTTGGAATCCAACATGTTGATTTGACAGAAGAGAAAATGGAAGCCCTTAGTAGCTACTGCTGGTAAATGGAACTTGGGACGTCTGAGTCTCCTGATCCCCAGTTTACTGAACATTCCATTACAGCATACCTCCTCTCCCAGTTCCACAATTAGGGATAAAAAGGAATATGCTAACAGAAAGAAGTTTAAAAACTGGCAATTCTATTGTAGCACAAAAAATACTATTGAGAATACTATTCTGTTAATACTTGAAAACTTCAATATCACAGGAAGCATTAAAATATGGCAGCCACATCTATCACACTCTATCACATATCTAGAAGCACATACCTAATACTACTGTTTCTCTGGGCTACACATCCACTCCCTTCAAAGAATCTGGCACCCAAATCTTCCACCTCCTACTGCCACAGTTAGAATTAAATTTTCCTTTCTCAGATAGTATGAGATAAGAGGAAAATGCACCATCTTCTCTAAATACATTTCAGTAAGAAAATGAGTAATTGAACATGATATTCCTAGTCAGAATCTATTTCCTACCTCACCATAAATATTTTTCCGAAGTGTCCCTGAGAAGTTAGAATACACAGTACAATGGTATTATTGTGGGGGAAGGGGAAAGCAGTTTACTTCCATGACTCCCAGACAGTAGTTCAATCAAAATTCTGGCTCTAGTTTGGCTATTATCATACAGTATGGTAAAATGCTTTCAAATGACGAAAATGTTCCAGATGCTAAACTTTTAACTATTTGATTCGAGAAAGGGAATGTTACCAATAAGAAAGGAGTGGCATTCTTAGACTATTTTAACAATAAACATGCTGGGGTCCTTTATTCATCTTTTCCCTTCCTTATTTTTAAAATTCATTTTGATCCACTGAGAAAAAATTTAGAAAATGGGAGAAAATAATAATAGATAATATTTAGAAAGCACTCTACAAATATAATCTCATTTTATCCTCACAGTAACCCTGGGAGGTAGGAGCTAGTATTATCCCCATTTTTGCAGATGAGGAACCTGAGGCAGACAATAGTAAAATGATTTGTCTGAAAAACCAAATCAGTTTGAACTCAGGTCTTTCTGGCTCCAGATCCAGACTTCTAACCACTGTGACACCTCACTGTCTCCTTAGAAGACTTGATACCACTTCAAGAATATGGTTTAGAATACAGTGAGTTGTTTAGAACTGATAAATCAAAGTATGTATAGAATAATTTTATATACTTGCCTATTTGTGTCTAATGGTAGCCATCCATAGGGCAGGGTGGGGAAGGGGAGGGAAGAAAAAAAGGGAAAAAAAGAAATTTACACAGTAACTTTATCATATATTTAAAAGGAATAGCAAGGTGTACATAACAGATTTGCAGTCTCATGTAGAATCATCTTTTTTTACTATACTGTGTTATGGAAATGCTTGTTTTATTGCATTAATTAAAAAAGAACAGATATTCAGTGAGTTGGAAGTCCTCAAGGGGCCTCTGTTAACCCTGTTTGCTTCAAAGTCCTGATCTGTAAAATGAGCTGGAGAAGGAAATGGCAAAACATTCTGGTATCTCTACCAACAAAACCCCAAATAGGATCATGAAAAGGGGTACACCACTAAAACAACTAAACAACAACAAGGGCCTTCTAGCAAATTAAGAGAGACATATGTAAGGTGAACCAATGTAAGTGATAAATTCTCTTCAACACACTTATAGCAAAAGCAAGATAGGTGAAGCACTTTGCAAACCTTAAAAGTACCACATAAATGTAAATCATGATTAATATTAACTTTAATATGGTCTTTGCATAGAATACTAGAGCAGACACATTACCAATGAATGAGGAAGATAAAAAAACATCATTAAGCCAGTACCTCCATTAATCTGGGAGTAATATGTAGAAGATAGGAAGATCCTACTAAGAGTAAAAAACAAAACAAACAAAAACTTCAAGCAGGAATCATAATTCCTCACATACCCTGGAGTTTGAAATACGATTCAATTTATGTAATATGTCAGAAGCTTTGTATATTATACCTTAAACCTCAAAACCTGCCACATTTCTATACTCATTGACAAGATTATTCTTTGTGTAATGCTCTAAAGTAAAGATGTTTCAGGGTATATGAATTGCCTCCAGATTTTCACCACTTACGGGGAGATTTGTAGTACATATAATTTATTCACATTACAAATGCTGACCAGTGTTTCAAATTATAAAAATCTTTAAGAAATTTTTTCTCTTTACCAAAATATGTGAAGACACAGAAAGTGATCTTATTTTAAAAGTCAGTCAAAGACTCTTAAGGTAAGGATATCATAAAAAGACATCTGTGAGAATCTGCAATCTTACCATAGAAAACAGACTTTAGAAATGACTTTGAAAAACTTTATATGATTTAACTGCAACCATAAAACAAGATAATCAGATAAACTTATGGCTCCAGTTTAAAGGTCAAAAAATAAAATAAAATTCATATTCGCTGAGAAGTGTAAGTCTGACTATCTAAAAGTTATACTTAATCTCCTCTACCTTCTACTTTCCAATAACTTCAGAAGTTTTCTACTCCTAGGCTTTTAACTTATAAAAACTGAAATTTTGATGGGATTTTTTTAACTATTCAGGCTAGATCTGTCTAGCTTTATCCCCCCAAATTCTCAAGAGTTGGATATCTCAAAGCCTAGCCCCAGCCTGAGGCAAGAATCACTGCTCCAAACTCCCTGACAAATAGTCAAGTAGGATCTATTTGAATACCACCAGTGGACAAGGAACTCACTACCTCAAGGGTAGTCTTTTATTATCTTAAAGCAGAAAGCCCTACCTTATTCTCAGATCAAATTTGCTTCCTCAAAACCTAGGATAATAGGTTCATAGAAGGAGTGCTGGAAAGGTCATCAGAGCCCATCTTGTGCAAATGTTTTATGCATAAATAAAAGGAAGCCAAAGATGGTTAAATAACTTGCCCCAGGTCAACACTGATAGTAAGCATCAGAGTAGAATCTGAATCCAGGTCTTGTGACTTAGGAATCAATCCTCCTTCTACTGTACCACTTTACCACCTATATAAAATGTGCACTATACCTCTGTTAGTAAGTAGTTATCCCCAGTGCTAAGGAAACCAGGTAGAAAATGTGAGATTTACATTTTAAGGACTGATTACTTAGGAGCACTTTTAATTGCATCATCATAGATATATTTTTTGGGGGGCTAGGCAGTGGGGATAAGTGACTTGCCCAGGGTCACACAGCTAGTAAACGTTGTGTGTCTGAGGCCAGATTTGAACTCAGGTTCTCCTGAATCCACTGTGCCACCTAGCTGCCCCTTTTTTTATGAGAATGGCCTATATCACCATTTTTTCCCCTGAAGGATTATACTCAGTTTTGCTGGGTAGATGATTCTTGGTTGTAATCCTATCTACTTTGCCCTCCTGAATATTATGTTCCATGCCCTCCAGTCCCTTAATGTAGAAGCTGCTAATCTTGTGTTATCCTGATTGTGTTT
>NW_020954557.1:24572273-24572479 GCF_900497805.2 Vombatus ursinus
ATTTTCTCTCCTGCATCTATTTTCCAAGTCAGTTGTGTTTCCAATGAGATATTTCACATTGTTTTCTATTTTTTCATTCTTTTGGATTTGTTTTACAGTGTCTTGATTTCTCATAAAGTCCAATTTATGAGAAAGCTTCCAATTCCTCCATTCTAATTTTTAAGGAAGTATTTTTCTTCAGTAAGCTTTTGGACTTCCTTTTCCAT
>NW_020954557.1:24572704-24572796 GCF_900497805.2 Vombatus ursinus
AATCTGACTCTTTTTGTGTTGCTTCCTCATAATCCCAGCCAATTACTTGAGTTATAAACTCTTTGTTAAGGTAGGGGGTCTGCTTCCAGTGT
>NW_020954557.1:24572898-24580457 GCF_900497805.2 Vombatus ursinus
TAAGCATTCTTTTCTCTCTTGGAACTGTGAGGAGGATTTCCTCCCCACAGCCACTACAAGCTCCACCACGCCAGTGCTCCTCCTCACCCTGGGACCACCACCTAGAACTGTGACCCAGATCCAAGCACAGGCAAAGCAAGAGAATCCTGCACCAGCAGAGAAATCCCTGCAATCCCCTTCTGACCAGCCACTTGATTCCCCCTCAGTCTGTGGGCCAGAAGCTCAGGAGGCAGCCACCACCCTGGTGCCATGCTCAGAAATTGGGGCTAGGACCTGTGCTTCTCTCTCAACACTGAAGACATAGACCTTTCCCACTGACCTTCTAAGTTGTCTTTGGCATTCCTGGGTTGAGAAGTCTGGAAACCGCCACCGCTGCCCGCGATTCAGTCTTCTGAGGCCTGTTCCAGGGTCACTGCGGCCTGTACACCCACGCCGAACTGCACTCCTCTCCCAGTCCGGCACGATATACCTTTCCGATCAACCATCCAGGTTATCTTGGACTGGAAATTTGTGTCACTCTGTCTTTTTGTGGGTTCTGCTGCTTTAGAATTTATTTAGAGCCATTTTTTACAGGTATTTGGAGGGGTTTGGGGGAGAGCTCAAGAAAGTCACTGCTTTTATTATGCCATCTTGGCTCTGCCCCCGATAGGTATCATCATATATTTTTAAAGAGCCAGATCTATCTTCTTAAATTTTTTATAAAATTTTATTTTAATAAGTCCTGTCATTTTTGACTTTTGACTCTTTTTTATTTTGGCCTGGGGAAAGTTTAGAGTAAAAGAAAATTAATCTTGTATTTTCCTTCTGTTTAAATGAAGTCAGAAAATGTAAATATTAACTTCCTATTTTTATAAAGTCTCTTTTAAAGTTAAATTGGCACTATTGTGGATGATGGTTCGGGCCTTTACTTTCAATGCAAGGATATTTTTGCCCTATCAAATTTATTTGCATAAACAAGACAAATTGTTTTTAAGGGAAAAGTTCAGAAGCTCAGAAGATCTCCTTTCTAAAAAGGAAAGTTAAGGGTAAGTATAGGCTTTTCTAATATAAAGCTAATATTTATTGAGTAATCATGAACATAGAGCAACAAACAATATTCTATTCAGCCGGGACAAGGCAAATCAGAGAATGGTCAATGCCAAAAATCCAAAAGAAAAGAAATGAAAAGGAAAAAAAAAATCAAAGTAAATTTTTATTAGTAACACCACCATTTAAATGCTAAATTTAATTTGATCTACAGCGTTTTTGTAGCACTTGTTTGCAAATTATGCCTCAGATTTCAGTGCTAGAATCTTTAGTCTTGTATCACCAACCTTTATTGAATAGAACAAATGTCTATTAATCACCCAGCAGGGGCAGCAGGGGCTAGGTTTTTTGTTTTTGTTTTTTTGCCCTTTTATTCTCAGTACTTAGAGCAATATCTGGCATGCTTCATAAATGCTAGTTAACTGACTGACTAACCCCTTGTCCATCAAGCTTGGTGCACTGACTCAGGCAAGAAGCAAAGTTTAGCTTAAGTCACAGCTCCTGTCTTTATGGAGCTAGCAAACTAAAAGAAGATTGTGACACATATACAACACATATAACACAAAAATATATGAGTACCCTGGAGAGGTGCAAAAGCAATCAAGAAATAATACATTTCTACAAAATATGAGGAGAACAAAATCTGCAGCATTACTAACAAAAAACAAGAAGAGCAGATAGGGAGGGAGGTGAAGGGAATAAACATTTATTAAGCCCTACTGTTCATGAGAACAGACCCCAAAATCTGAAACAGTTTTAGCAAGAAATTTATTAGGTCATTTGATAGAAGAAAGCAAGCTGTAGAGAAGGTGTGACTCCCTCTCCCCAGGCTCTGGAAGATGTATATCATATAGGACTCTGACAAAGTTTTCTGCACTGTAGTCACATATGGATCATCTGATAAAGGTATAGCACACAATTACCTGAAGGAGACCCAAAACAAGAATGCTTTGTGTGGATGCAGGACCCAGGGGAATCCAAAATATCTTGTAGCAATCTCCAGCATGCCTAAAGAATTACTGGGGTCCCATGATATTCTGGGTGAAGACAACCTTTAATCACAAAGGTTTAGATTTAAACAATATAATTCTTCTGAACAATATAATAAATCATTTTCCTACAGCACCTACTGCGTGCCAGGCACTGTGTTAATTTGATGGAAAAAAGAGAAATATCATTAAAACTAGCAAAATCAATTAAGTAACATAAAAATACACAGGATTTATTTTTTAAAAAACATTTTTTGTCAGGAACAAATGAAGACTTAAATTACTAGGGAGATAGTCAATGTTCATGGGGGTAATATGCCAATATAGCAAAAATTATAATACTAACAAAATTAATCTATAGGTTTAATGCTATACTAATCAAATTACCCCGGGGGGTGCTTCACAGAATTAGACAATGTAATAAGAAAATTTCATACGGAGAAAGAAAAGATCAGTAATACCAAGGGAAATAAAGGGGAAAACTATTAAGAAAGAGATATGGTATTAGTAGCTCTCAAATTGCATTAAGAAATAGTAATTATCAAATTATCTTGTACTGAATAAAAACAAAAAAATTAGAATAATAGAATAGATTAAAAAAACAGAGCCTAGAATAAAAATATGTTTAGCAGTCTAGAGATGTTCAACAAACATACAAACTCCAGGGAAAGCAACTCTATTCAACAAGGATTTCTGGGAAACTTTGCATCTCAAACCTATTTTTGACTATATAGTCAGAAAATGGGTTTAGACATCTTATACCATATACCACAATAAAATCCAGTTTTTAAAAAATTGAACATGGATACCATACCATTAAAAACCAGAGCAGGATAGAAAATTATATATTGTATCTCACAACTACAAGGAAAGAATTATAACCAAATCCTAAGTAGCAGAGATTGCAAAAGACAAGATATAGTTTACATTATACATTAAAAACAAAAACGAAAACTAATGCATAAGCCAAATCAATAAACTAGAAGAAGAGGGAAAAATAGGAATGGAAGGGGAAAGCTTTCAAGTAAATATCTCTGAAAAAATTTGACATCCAAGTGGTCAAAGGATTTGAACAAATACTTTTAATGAGAAACACAAACTGTCAACCACCATATATACTCAAAATCACTAATAAATGGAGAAATGAAAATAGAAGTAACTCAACTATCACCTCACATCTACCAAGTTGTTAAAAAAAATGCTAAAACAAGTAAAAATTATGACCCTTCACACACTCTGTTCCAGCCAAACTGGACTACCAACTATTAACCAAACTGCAATCCATCTATGACTCTGTGTAACTTTGCTATGGCACCTTTGCAACATGCCCCACGACTGGTACCCAGAATCTCTTTATTTCTACCCCTCAGAATCCTTGACTTCAAGGGTTCTGATACCCCTGATTGCTATTGCTCTGCCCCTTCTCATATCATCTAACATTCACTTATCTGAGTAAATATCTGTGTAAGTTGTATATCTCCCACCCAAAACACAACAGGTAGCATGTGATCCCACTGATGGCAGACGTTCCATTTCTGGTGGGTTTTTGGTTTGTTTGCTTGCTTGCTTGCTTGCTTCCTTGTGTTCCAACACCTGGCATAATACTTTGACTATTTTGAACATGGTGAATTCTTAATAAATGTGTGAATTAATGACTATTGATAGTAAAGACAACTGATTCCTTCCCTCTTCCCCCTATCTAGGCTACTTGAGGACAGAGTTGCCTGCAAAGTCTCAATTCCTTAAGGTACATGGAGATATTTCGCTAAAAGTTGCAAATCTTCCCAGCCAGCTAAGAGTTTTGACTAAATTGGCTAAATGGGGCTGATTTAATTCATTCTTGTTTAGGGTATGATCAATTTCTGAAATATTATAGCACTTTGTAAATGAGAGCTTTGATTATCCAAAACAGTGTGGTCTAACTATCCCAATTGGAAAAAAAAATTGCAAAATGTCTATTGTCCAGACCAGCAGTTCTTAATTTATTTGGTCTAGGACTCTTTTATATTTCCAAAAGTGTAAGTAGTAAACCATAAATAATACCATATAATTTCATAAATAATACTATACCATAAATCAGCAATAATATCATATATTAAGGTAATAGCATAAATCCGCAATATAATAAAATGATAAATTTGATTTATGTGAGTTATGGCTACTGTTGACCATATCAGAAATTAAAATATCTTAAGATTTCTGAAAGGGCCCCAGGGGACTGCAGCCCCTGGACCACATATCGTACATAGACTATGATACATAATTAGGTGTATCTCTCTCCTTCCACCACTATCCCCCAGCCATCTCTTATGACAAAAAATATAAAAGAGAAAAAAAAGGCATTCAGTAAAACTGAACCAATACATCAATTAAGTCCTATACCTTATATAATGTTGCATAACTCTTCTCATAATTCTTCTACTGGTGATTATAATAACATAGAATACAATTTCATTTTTGTTATTGTTCTTTCCATTTACATTGTGAAGTCATCAGGTGTGTTGCTATTTAATGATTCTGCTGACTTCCCTGCGCACTTGTTCATAGCGACTATAGGGTTTGCAGGGTCAAGAGATGAGGAGGACAAGCATCCCCTGCATGGAATGCCTATGTAAAGAGCTGGGAGATGGAATGTTATACATTAGAAACAGCTACTAGATCTGGCAGACTGGAATTTCAAGCATGTGGTAGTGATGTGATGTATAATCAGCCTAGAAAGGATTGTAAAGGGCTTTAAATACTAAGGAGAAAAATCTGCCCTTTCCCCTAGAGGCAAGAGAGATAGACCCACTGAAGTGTATTCATTCTGGGAGTGGCAAGGTCAGAGATGTTTTAAGATTCCCATCGGCAGCTGTGTGGAGGATGATTGGGAGAGGAGAGGAACTGGATTTTGTGAGAACAATTAGGGGTCTATGGCAATGTGCCAAACAAGAGGTATTGAGGGCCTGAACTAGTGTTTGAGAGGAACGGACAAATGCAAAAGATGTTTAGGGAGGTCACCCTGGCAACTTATTTGTATACTTGGCATATCTGACTATTTAAATTCTACAAGTTTTAATGGAGGGGAGGAGGTGGAAGAAAACCAAATTTTAGCATTTTCCCCCCAGATGACCTTGCTTTTAAACACTTGGCACTGAGAATGTTTTATTAAAAATAAACAAAAACAAAAAACCTTGTGAACTAGCTGTTTCCCTTCATGCAGAAATTAATCACTTATAAAGGTTGTAGGACATATTTATGATGATGATGACAATGAATGCCTAAATATTTTAAATAACTAGAGTAATTTAAATTATAACTTATTAGTCCTCCCTAGTCTTAGTCTATTCCAGATGACTCCAATGGAGCAATTAATTAATGCAATTGAAAATTAAGAGAAAAAAACCCACAAAGATATACACACAGATATGCTCTCTTCTGATATAATCACCCACCCCCACTTCGTTACGCAAAAGATTTAATTTTAAAGCTTTGGTTTTACATTCCAGAGACAAAAATACAACCTGAGGCTTACAGGAATTAATGAAAGCTGCACAGGAATGCATGTCTAATCACCTCACTGATGGCTAACTGGTCCTTGGAATACCACAAATCTCCTTTGGAAAAGTTTTTTGTGCTACAGTAAATGGCAAAGTAAAATAAAAATTACTAGCAAAAAATACTTTTCACTCCAAAGTGATCTCTTCCACTCAAATAACCAATACCTTAAGTAAAAGGTATCAAATATTAAAAATTATAATTATCTGAGTCCCAGATAATTAACTGCTACTGAAATCTGAGTTTACCTGATCATACATTCCAATGTTTGTTACTTATAAATATGAATAAAATCTCTACCTATGCAGGTGTAGATTTGCTAATTTTCCCCAAAATTTTCAAAAATAACCATCCAAGTGTGCACACACCTCACTTCTTTTGCTGGTAACTCATTAATTGCCAGGCCAAGGGATCACATTCTTCTTGAACTCTCTCCTGCATTTGAGCAAATTTACCACCAAAGCAATGTGACATTAACCTTCTTGAACCTTTATCCTAACCTTGTTTTCTATGATATTGCATTGTCATGTCTTGTTTTTCTCTACCTCTTTACATATGCTGCCTCATGTTCCTTTGCTGGCTTTCTTCTTCCCTCTTAAGCCCTCTCTGGGTATGCTTCATGGCAGATATTGATGTATTCCCCGTGACACTGCCTCTATTCTAGTGGAAAGCCCTTGTCACCTAATACCTGGACTACTGCAATCAGCTTGCTGGTTGGTGTCCTGGCCTCAAGTTTCTCTCCACTCCAGACCATTCTCCATTTGGCTGTCATGCTGATCTTCCTTAAGTGGGAGTCTATGTCACCTCCCTATCAATAAACTCCAGTACCTCCCTATTACTTCCCGGATCACATATAAAAATCCTGTTTGGCTTTTAAAGCCCTTCAAATTTTGACACCTTCTTACCTTTCAAGTCTTCTTACATTTTACTCAGTTCCAGGCTGTCTTTGATCCAGTGACGCTGACCTCCTTACTGTTTCTTCTGATAGAACACTCAGTCTCCTGCTGTGCACTTTCATTGGTTGTCCCCCATGCCTGGAATTCTCCACCTCCTGGCTTCCTTGAAGTCTCAGACAAAGTCTCATGTTCTGCAAGAAGTCTTTCCTAGTCCTCCAGACTCTTACCTTCTTCCCTCTGGGATTATCTCCAATCTATCCTGTTTATTGATTGTTTTTACATAGTCATTTACATGTCTCTCTCATTAGTGAGCTCTTCAAGAGAGAACTGTTTTTACCTTTCCTTGTATACTCAGCACTTGGCACAGTGCCTTACACACTTAATAAATGCTTGTTGAGTTTATTTATCTGCACTATTAATAATAAAAGTAATAGCTAAATCTATATGGTACAGATAGGTTTCAAAAGCACTTTAGAGAGTGTCTTTAGATACTTGTCCAATGTTCCACCTTTCTCATCTTTTAGGTATGGATTCCTTGACTGCAGCAGGTATTGATTCTTATTCTTTCCCTACTTTTCCAAGTGACTAATAGCACCCTCTGTACACAATAAAGGATATGATATGTGAAAAGAAGAAAAGCAACAAAGTATAATGGAAAGAACACACTGAGATAAGGGGAATTTACCTTCTGGCCCCACCTATTACTAATAACATGCAGTGAATTTCTGCAAACAGTTTGAGTTCTCTGAGCCTGAGATAATGGTAAAATGAGGGATATATACTACTTGTCTTGAAGACCCTTTCCAGATCTAAACATCTCTAATGCAATCCCTATTTTAAAGGACTTTAATAAGCTCACTTGCAATTGCCTAATAGTCTGCAAACTTTAAGAGTTTTAGGGCGACCAGGGCAGGTGGGTAGCACAGTATATAGAGAACTATATAGAGCACCGGCCCTGGAGTCAGGAGGACCTTAGTTCAGATCCAGACTCAGACACTTGACACTTACTCGCTTGTGTGACCCTGGGCAAGTCACTTAATCCAGATTGCCAAGAAAGGAAGGAAGGGAGGAAGGAAGGAAGGAAGGAAGGAAGGAAGGAAGGAAGGAAGGA
>NW_020954557.1:24580494-24625706 GCF_900497805.2 Vombatus ursinus
TTTAGGACTACCCTTGGAATCTGAGAGAGAGAGAGAGAGAGAGAGAGAGAGAGAGAGAGAGAGAAAGAAAGGTCTATCTAAAACAGTAAACCTAAGTATCTATCTATCTATCCATCCTACTGATTACTTTTATTTTTATACCACAGCCACCATCAGATATATATGCTCTTTGGCCCCAGGGCTGAACCACATCTCCAAAACTAACATGCCTTAGAGGACAAGGTACTGGACTTTGTGTCAGGAAGACCTAGGTCCGAATCCCTTCTCAAACACTATCTGACAGTGGACTATTCATTTGAAGCATTCTCGTTTTTGCTTCCTCATCTTTAAAATAAATGGGTTGGAATCTATCTCTTCTATTTTTTTTCCAGCTCTAAATTTATGATCATAAGAATAAAAGAGTTAAGAAAAAAAATAACTGATAAAGTGAGTATGTTTGACAGTGTGAAACCTTCTTCTGTATTCCCTGGTCTCATTGCCAAGAAGGAGGTGTGTTTTAATAGCTATTTGATCACATTGGTTCTTACAGTTACTCAATATATGCCTTTGTTTGGGAAATTTTAGGATTTGTATTATTATAGGTATTGTACAAATTGTTCCCTTGATTTCTGGTTATTTTACTCTACATCAGTTCAGAAAAATCATCTCATGTTTCTATGAGCTTCTCATGTTGTTTTTTTACTGCATTATAATATTCCATAATATTCATGTGTCACAGTTTGTTGAGTCAATCTTTAATTAACGGGCAGTCATTTTGTTTCCATTTCTTTGCTACCACAAACTGTGCTGCTATGAATATTTTCGTATGTAGAGCATTCCTCTTTCTGACTTTGATCTCCTTGGAGTAATATGACTAGTAATGAGATTGATGAATCAAAGGCTATGAATTATTTCAACAATTTGATCACATAATTCCAAATTATTTCCTAGAATGGTTAGCACAATCTACAGTTCTATCAACAACATATCAGAGCGCTTATCTTCCCACAGCCCCTCTGGCAATGATTTTTTTTTTTTTTATAATTTGTTATCTTCATCAACTTGAAGCTACTACTGCATTTTTAGAAGTTCAAGAGTAGAATAAAGCTTTACCATAATGGAGGGATTAAGGGAATACAAAGACGACCCTGAATACAGGGACTAGATGCCATCATCAAGAAGCAATGAAAAGATGTGGTGATTATAAGAAATACTTAGCAGTTCCCTCAAATGACTATCTTGCAAGGAATGGAGTAAAAGGAACCAACAAGGACATAAACAATCAAAAAAAGAAGTGGGCCAATCCTGTAGGAAGAATGAATAGGGTGTGTGTGTGGGTGTGTGTGTGTGTGTGTGTGTGTAAGGACATACACAATCAAAAAAAGAAGTGGGCCAATCCTGTAGGAAGAATGAATAGCGTGCGTGTGTGTGTGTGTTTGTGTGTGTGTCAGAGAGAGAGAGAGAGAGAGAGAGAGAGAGAGAGAGAGAAAGACACTCCCCAGGGTGGTGAGTAGGTCCTCTACAGAATTATTTACATTCTGTGCCACTGCCCACAACAATGGAAAGGAAGAGTCTAATGACTAGATTCTAGTCATATAAAATGAAATTCCAGCATAAATCATCTAGTACTGCTCTACAACAACAATTAACTTTTTTATTAATAAATTTATTTATTTTCAGTTTTCAATATTTACTTCCACAAGATTTTGAGTTCCAAATTTTCACCCCATCTCGCCCCTCCCCCCAACCCAAGATGGCATGCATTCTGAACATCCCTTCCCTTAGTCTGCCTTCCCTTCTATCTCTCCCCCCTTCTCTTATCCCCTTCTCCTTCTATTTTCCTGTAGGGCAGGATAGATTTCTGTACCCCATTTCCTATATTGCTTATTTCCCAGTTGCATGTGAAAACATTTTTTTTTAAACATGTGTTTTTAAAAATTTGGGTTCCAAATTTTCTTCCTGCCTCCCTCCCCACCCACCCTCACTGAAAAGGCAAGCAACTCAATATAGGTTATACACGTGCAGTTATGCTAAACACTTCCATAGTAGACATGCTGTGAAAAACTAACTCTATTTCTCTTAATCCTATCTTGCCCTCCCCCATTTATTCTATTCTTTCTTTTGACCCTGTCTCTCCTCAGAAGTATTTACTTCTGATTACCCTCTTTCCCAATCTGCCCTCCTCTCTATCATCCCCCTACTCTCTTGTCCCCTTTCCCCCCTATTTTCCTATAGGGTAAGACAGATCTCCATTCCCAATTGAGTGTGCATGTTATTCCCTCCTTAAGTCAAATCCTATGAAAATAAGATTCACTCATTCCCTCTCACCTTCCCCCATTTCCCCTCCACTGTAAGAGCCTTTTTTTTCCTGTTTTTTTGTGAGATAATTCACCTTGTTCTACCTCTCCCTTTCTCCTTCTCCTAGTATAATCCTCTCTCACTCCTTAATTTTATTGTCCAGATATGACCCCTTCATCTTCAACTCACCCTGTGTACTTTTATCTATTTATATATCTATATCTATATCTATATCTATATATATATATATATATATATCTCCTGCAACTGCCCTAATACTGACACAGTCTCATGAGTTACAAATATCATCTTTCGATGCAGGAATGTAAACAGTTCAATATTAATAAGTCTCTTAATGGTTTCTCTTTCCTGTTTACCTCTTCATGTTCCACTTGAGTCTTATATTTGAAAGTCAAATTTTCTATTCAGCTCTGGTCTTTTCAACAAGAATGCTTGAAAGTCCTCTATTTCACTGAATGACCATTTTTTTCCCTGAAGGATTATACTCAGTTTTGCTGCGTAGGGAATTCTTGGTTGTAATCCTATCTACTTTGCCCTCCTGAATATTATATTCCATGCCCTGCGGTCCCTTAATGTAGAAGGTGCTAAATCTTGTCTTATCCTGATTGTGTTTCCACAATATTTGAATTGTTTCTTTCTAGCTGCTTGCAATATTTTCTCCTCGACCTGGGAACTCTGGAATTTGGCTACAATATTCCTAGGGATTTTCCTTTGGGGATCTCTTTCAGGAGGAGATTGATGGATTCTTTCAATTTCTATTTTGCCCTCTGGTTCTAAAATATCAGGGCAGAAAGATGATGTCTAGGCTCTTTTTTTGATCCTGGCTTTCAGATAGTCCAATAATTTTTAAATTCTCTCTCCTGCATCTATTTTCCAAGTCAGCTGTTTTTCCAATGAGATATTTCACATTGTTTCTAATTTTTCATTCTTTTGGATTTGTTTTACAGTGTCTTGATTTTTCATAAAGTCACTGGCTTCCAATTGCTCTATTCTAATTTTTAAGGAAGTATTTTCTTCAGTAAGCTTTTGGACTTCCTTTTCCATATGGCCAATTTTGCTTTTTAGGGCATTCTTCTCATTGGCTTTTTGGACCTCTTTTGCCATTTGGGTTAGGCTATTTTTTAAGGTGTTATTGTCTTCAGTATTTCTTTGGGTCTCCTTTAGCAAGCTGTTGACTGGTTTTTCATGATTTTCTTGCATCACTCTCATTTCTCTTCCCAGTTTTTCCTCTACTTCTCTTACTTGCTTCTCAGAATTCCTTTTGAGCTCTTCCAAGGCCTGGGACTGATTCATATTTTTCTTGGAGGCCTTGGATGTAGGAGCTTTGACTTTGTTGTCTTTCTGGTTATATGTTTTGATCTTCTTTGTCACCAAAGTAAGATAATATAGTCTGACTCTTTTTGCGCTGCTTACTCATGATCCTGGCCAATTATTTGAGTTTTAAACTCTTTGTTAAGGTAAGAGTCTGCTTCCGATGTGGAAAATGTACTGTCCCAAGCTTCAGGGGTTTGTACAGCTGTTTTCAGAGATATTTTGAGGGATTTGTAAATTTTCAGTTCTTCCAAGGTGCTATGATAAGGGGCGAGGCGTTTCCTCTCCACCACCACAACAAGCTCCACCACGCCAGCACTCCTCCTCACCCTAGGACACCCCCCTCAGAACTATGACCCAGATCCAAGCACGGGCAGAGCAAGAGATTCCAGCCTCAGCACTGGCAAAGAGATTCCTGTAATCCCCCTCTGATCAGTCACTTGATTCCCCCTCAGTCTGTGGGCCAGAAGCTCAGGAGGCAGCCACCACCCTGGGGCTGCACTTGGGACTTGCAGTTGAGACCTAGCTTTCTCTCACCACAGTCACAGACTTTTCCTACTGACCTTCCAAGTTGTCTTTGGCATTCCTGGGTTGAGAAGTCTGGAAACTGCCATAGCTGCCCGAGATTCAGTCCTCTGAGGCCTGCTCCAGGCTCGCTGTGGCCTGCACGCCCATGCCGCACTGCGCTCCTCTCCCCGCCTGGCCCACTATACCTTTCTGATCAACCGTCCAGGTTATCTTGGGCTGGAAATTTGTTTCACTCTGTCTTTTTGTGGGTTCTGCTGCTTTAGAATTTGTTTAGAGCCATTTTTTATAGGTATTTGGAGGGGTTTGAGGGAGGGCTCAAGCAAGTCACTGCTTTCACTCCACCATCTTGGCTCTGCCAGCAACAATGAATTTTTTAAAAAGGAATATAAGATACTAAAAACAAAGGCAAATATCTTGAACTCAAAGATAATTTATACTACAAGGTAGAACATAATAATGGGGGAAGAGGGTGGGATAAACTTTTAAGAGCATTAAAGACTGAGAAAACTAATTTGGGAACAGGATTTGAAATTTAATATATAGTGTACATGCAGTGTACAAAAGAAATATAAGAAAGGCAAACAACTGTGAATAGCTTTAAAGTCCTAGGTGATGCTTTCCTAGGAGAGAGAAAAAAAGGCTAAATCCCCTTGGAAATCCCACCTAGAATAAGGGTCACTGAATAAACAAGGAGAGACAGACTCTGGGCTTAAGTGTTAGGAAGAAATACCCTAGAAAAGGAAAGAGAGAAGTAGGGAAGTGATGCTGTTGTTTATTTAGGTCACTTAGACACAAGAAGGCATATTCTTACTTAAATTGATCATGGAAAGATAAATAATTATATTAGTATAAGTGACAGAAAATAAATAGGGGATTAGACTGGCAAGAAAGAGGGAAGAGGGTACCTAAGTTTTAAAGGTCAAAGGATATTATTACCTCAGATAAAAACAAACTAAAAATCAGGAGGCGTGATTACAAGGACTAGGGATAGGGTACGGTGGACCAGTAACTTCTCCTTGGTGCTATAAGAGGGAGAAGAAGAAAGTACACAGGAATTAGATTATGTGTGAGTATATGTGCCTGTGTGTGTGTGTGTGTATACACACATGCATGTACATGAGTATTTATATTTTTATTTATATATCATTTTTTCTTTAAAATGTTAT
Source organism: Vombatus ursinus (assembly GCF_900497805.2). Classification (NCBI taxonomy): domain Eukaryota; kingdom Metazoa; phylum Chordata; class Mammalia; order Diprotodontia; family Vombatidae; genus Vombatus; species Vombatus ursinus. The sequence goes on from NW_020954557.1 coordinate 24,585,798, forward strand.
AGTGGATTTTACATATGGAAAAACTACCTTAACAGTCATAATATTAAATGTTAGTAGATTAAACTTACTCATTAAACTGATGAAGAAACTGAAGGCCAAGGAAGATAGTTGGTGGCAGAGAAGGGACAGTCTATACCAAAACTTAACAATCTGTCATATAACAAAAAACAAACAAAAACTAAAATTCCTAGGCCTCGGTTTCCTCATATATAAAATAGGGTGGGGCGGAGTGTGATAGAAGGACTTTAAGTTACCCTCTGGCTCTAGATCTATGAGCCTATGACATAAAACATAAAAACACTAGAGTAAAAATGAGAGACTAGAGTAAAAATTACACCTCAGTTAAATAGAAAAAAAAGCAAGAATAGCAATCATCTCGGAGAAAGTACATTAAAGACAGAGTGAGACAGAGAAAGTACAGTATATGCTTCAAAGTACAATATATACTTTATCTCACATAAAAGAGGCATGAAAGAAAGCTTTTTCAGTGGACAGGATGGGGAGGTGGCAGGCAACAGCTTGAACCTTATTCTCATAAGAACTGGCTCAAAGAAGGAATAACATACACGCTCAATTAGGTATAGAGAAATCTATCATATTCCTCAGAGAAGTAGGAAAGGAAGGGAATGGGAGAAGGAGTAGAGGGTTGATAGAAGAAAGGGTAGGAGGGAGGTAGTGGTCAGAAGGAAAATAAACTTTTGAGGAGGGATGTTGGGGGTGGGTGGAAAGAGACAGAGAGAGAAGGATACATAGGGGAAAAAATAGGATGGAAGGAAATACACAGTTAATAATCATAACTGTGAATGTGAATGGGATGAACTCACCCATAAAACAGAAGTAGGCAGCAGAATAGATTAAAAATCATAATCCAACAATGTGTTCTTTACAAGAAACACAACTAAAATAGAAAGTCACAGAGTGAAAATAAAGGGCTTGTGTAGAATCTATTATCTTTCAGCTGAGGCAAAAAAAAAAGGAGGGGAGATTAGCAATCATGATCTCAAAGAAAAAGTAAAAAATAGAACTAATTAAAAGAGATAAGCAGGGAATCTACATTGTGCTTAAAGCTATCATAGACAATGAAGTTATATCAATACTAAACACATATGCATCAAATGGCATAGTATTCAAATTCTTAAAGGAAAAGTTAAATGAGTTATAGGCAGTAATAGACATTAAAACTGTACTGGTGGGGAACCTCAACTTTCCCCTCTTAGAACTAGATAAATCTAATCATAAAATAACAAGAAGTTAAGAAGGAAAACAGAATTTTATAAATGTTAGATATGATAGAACTCTGGAAAAAAACTGAATGGGAATAGAAAAGAATACCTTTTTCTCTGCTGTACAATGAACCTTCTCAAAAACTGACTATTAGGGCATAAAAACCTCATAACCAAATGAAGAAAAGCAAAAATACTAAATGCATCAATTTCAGACCATAATGCAATAAAAATTATATTAAATAAATAGCTTTGAAAATGCAGATTCAAAATTAATTGGAAACTAAATAATCTAATCCTAAAGAACGGATGGGTCAAAGAACAAATCATAAAAACAATCGATAATTTCATTAAAGAGAATGACAACAATGAAACAACATACCAAAACTTACGGGATGCAGACAAAGCAGTATTTAGGGGAAATTTTATATCTATCAACTTTTCCTATCAATAAAATAGAGAAAGAGCAGATTAATGAATTGAGCAGGCAACTAAAAAAAAATTAGAAAAAGAACGAATTTAAAATCTACAAATAAACACTTTACCAAAAAACCTGAAATTTAAAGGAAAGATTTACAAAATTAAAAGGAAACCACTGAACTAATAAATAAAACTAGGCATTGGTTTTATGAAAAATAAAACAGATGAACCATTAGTTAATTTGATTTAAAAAAAGAAAGAAGAAAACCAAATTACAGTATCAAAAAGTGAAAAGAGTGAATTCACCACCAATGAGGATGAAATTAGAGCCATTATTAGGATATATTTTGCCCAATTATATGCCAATAAATCTGACAATCTTTGGATGAATACTTACAAAAGTATAATTTGCCCAAATTAACAGAAGAGGAAACAGAATACTTAAATATCCCATTTAAAGGGGAAAAAATTGAACAAGACATATTTTAGCTCCCTAAGAAAAAATCCCCAAGACCAGATGGATTCACAAAAAGGATTCTACCAAACATTTAAAGAACAATTCATTCCAGCACCACATAAACTAACCCAAAAAAAAAAAAAATAGGCCAAGAAGGAAGCCTACCAAATTACTTTAATGATACAAATATGATGCGAATACCTAAATCAGGAAGAGCAAAAACAGAAAAAGAAAAGAATAGACTAATGTTCCTAACAAACATTTATGCAAAAATCTTAAATAAAATACTAGCAAGAAGATTAGAGCAATAGTTCACAAAAATCAAACACTACAACCAGGTGGGATTTATACCAGGAATGCAGGGCTGATTCAATATTAGGAGAACTATCAGCAGAACTGATCATATCAATAACAAAAACAATGCAAAATACATGTTATCTCAATAGAGGAGAAAGAGCTTTCGATTCATCCAGCATGGCATTTCTCATGTGTACTCTGCATATACCTTAAATAAATAAGGTGACAACATACATCTTTGTTGTATTCCTTTTCCAAAACCAATCAGTTATTAATTGTTCGGTTCTAACTGTTCTTTCTTAATGCACAAACGTGTTGCTTAGGATGATCTGGTACTCTGGTCTCTTTAAGCACTTGCCACATTTTGTTATGATACACACAGTCAAAGGCTTTAGTGTAATCAATGGAGAAGTAGATGTTCTCTGGAAGTTCCTTGCTTTCTCAATATTTGGGGGAATTTGGTCTCAGTTCCTCTGCTTCTTTGAAAACCAACCTGCTCTTTTGGTGCGGGCCATCTCTAGTTGTCCTGATCTATATCTTGCCACTGGACCAGATGGCTCCAGAGGAGAAAGTGAGGCTGGTAACTTTGCACAGCCCTCCCTCACTTAAATCCAATTCACTTGCAAGTCATGGCACTATCTTCCTTATGTCACTGCCCTCTTTGAGAATGAAGGACAAACAACACAGCTCTTCTGGTAATTCTCAGTTCACATATTGCTAACGCCTAGCTTGAAGAATCTTAAGCATAACCTTGCTGGCATGTGAAATGAGAGCAATTGTTCGGTAATTTAAACATTCCTTAGCATTGCCCTTCTTTAGGATCAGAATGTAAACTGTCTGGACTTTCCAGTCCAGTGGCCACTGCTGAATTTTCCAAATTTGCTGGCATATTGAATATAGTATTTTAACAGCATCATCTTTTAGAGTTTTAAATAACTCAGGTGAAACTCCATCACCTCCACTAGCTTTACTGTTAGTAATGCTTCCTAAGACCCACTTGACTTCATTCCCCAGGATGTATGACTCTAGATCAGTAAGCACACCATAGTGGTTATTGGTGATGTTAAGGTCTTTCTTATACAGTTCTTTTGTGTATTCTTGCCACCTCCTCGTAATCTCTTCTGCTTCTGTTAAATCCCTATCATTTTTGTCTTTCATCATGCCCATTTTTGCATGAAACTCTCCCTTCGTATCTCTAATTTTCTTATAGAGGCTTCTTGTCTTTCCTATTTTAAAGTTTTCTTCTATTTCTTTACATTGCTCATTTAAGAAAGCCTTACTCTCCTTGCTATTCCCTGGAAGTCTGCATTCGGTTAAATATACTTTTCCCTTTCTCCATTCTCTTTCACTTTCCTTCTTTCCTCAGCTATTTGTAAATCTTCATCAGATAGCCATTTTACTTTTTTGCTGTTCTTTTTCTTTGGAACAATGTTTGTTGCTGACTCCTATACAATATTGCAAACTTCTGTCCATAGTTCTTCAGGCAGTCTATCTACCAGATCTAATCCTTAAATCTATTTATTACCTCTACTTGATATTCATAAAGGATGGTCTGATGGTTTTCCCTACTTTCTTCAATTTAAGTCTGAATTTTGCAATAAGAAACTCATAATCTGAGCTACAGTTAGCTCCAGGTCTTATTTTAACTGGCTGTATAAAGCTCCTCCACTTTTGGTTGAAAAGTATATAATCAATCTGATTTCTATATTGACCATCTGGTGATGTCCATGTGTAGAGATGACTTTTGGGTTTTTAAAAAGAGTGTTTGTTATGACTAGCAAGTTATCTTCATTTTGTACTATAAAGCCAAACTTGCCTGTTATTCCAATTATCTTTTGATTTCCTATTTTACCATTCTAGTCCCCTATGATTAACGTGATAGTTTATTTTAGTGTTATTTCTAGATGTTGCAGGTCTTCATAGAACTGATCAACTTTGACTTCTTTGGCATCAATGGTTGAAGCATAGACTTGGATTACTGTGATGTTGAATGGTTTGCCTTGGATTCGAACAGCTATCATTCAGTCATTTTTGAGATTATAACCCAGTAATAATGATAAGTAGTATCTATCTAAAATTATCAGCAAGCATTATCTGTAATGGAGATAAGGTAAAAGCCTTCCCAATAAGACCAGAGGTGAAGCAAGGATGCCCATCATCACCACTATTATTCAGTATTGTTCTAGAAATGCTAGCTATAGCAATAGGACAAGAAAAAAATTAAAGAATTAACAATTAAGGTAATAAAATTAATTAAGGTAATAAAATTACCTTATTAAGGTAATAAAAAACAAAACTATCACTTTGTAGATTATATGATGGTATACTTAGAGAATCAAATAAAAAACTAGCTGAAACAACTAACAACTTCATCAAAGTTGCGGGATGTAACAGAAACCCACTTAAATCTATATATTATTCTATATATTACCAACAAAGACCAGCAGCAAGAAATAGAAAGAGAAATTCCATTTAAAATAACACAGACAATATGAAATACTTGGGAGTCTACTTTCCAAGACAAACCCAGAACACAATTACAAAATACTTTCCACACAAATAAAGTCAGCTCCAAATAATAGGAGAAATATTAATTGCTCATGGATAGGCCAAGTCAATATAATAAAAATGGCAATTTTACCTGAAATAATTTACTTATTCAGTGATATATAGATTAAAAAAAACAAAAATTTTATAGTAGAAATAATAATAAAATTCATGTGGAAGAACAAAGGACAAGAATATCAAAGGAATCAATGAAAAAAAAATGTGAAGGAAGGTGGCTTAGCAGTACCAGATCTCAAACTATACTACAAAAAAGGTAATCATCAAAGCAGTCTGGTACTGGCTAAGAAACAGATCGGTGGATCAGCATAATGAATTAGGTACACCATACACAGTAATAAATGACTTTAGTAAATCTAGTGTTCAACAAACCCAAACATCCAAGATTTGGGGACAAGAAATTAGTTTTCCTAGCAATTTTTGTTAAATAGTAAAGCAGTCTGGCACAAACTGGGAATAGATCAATGTCTCACACTGAATACCTAGATAAGGTCAAAATGGATATGTGATTTAGTCAAAAAGGTGAGATAAGCAAATTAGGGGAGCATGAAATATTTTACCTGTCAGATTTATGTTTAGGAAAGAATGTATGACCAAAGAAGAGATAGAGAGCATTATGGGATGTAAAATGGATAATTTTGATTATATGAAATTAAAAAGGTTTTGCACAAACAAAACAAATATAGCCACAATTAGGAGGAAAGCAGGAAAATGAGTGGGGGGAGATTTATAGCAAGTTTCTCTGATAAAACCTCAATTCTCAAATACATAGATAACCGAGTCAAGTTTATAAGAATATGAGTCATTCCCTAATTGACAGATAAATGGACAAAGGATATGAACAGGAAGTTTTCAGAAGAAGAAATCAATGCTATCGATAGTTGTATGAAAAAATGCTCTAAATCACTATTGATTAGAGAAATCCAAATTAAAACAACTCTGAGGTACCACCACACAGCTATCAGATTGGCCAATATGACAAAAAAGAAAAATGACAAATGTTGGAGGGAATGTGGGAAAATTGGGACACTAATGCACTTAGTGAAGTTATGAACCAATCTAACCACTCTGGAAAGCAATTGGAATTATGTCCAAAGGGCTATAAAACTGTACATACTCTCTGACCCAGCAATACAACTACTAGTATTTTGCTCATAGATGATTGTGCACTCAATGCTGCCTCTAAGGCTGAGATGTAGGAGCACAGATATTGATTCTCTGCCACTTGTGCTTATTTCGGCCTGATAATTATCACCAAGAAAACAAAATTTCTCCCTAGCCTGCACTGTATCATTCGTATGCGGAACCTTGGTTACAGTAAATGGAGAAATTTTGAATTCTATGGATAGATTCACTTACCTTGTCAGTATTCTTTCCAGGGATGTCTATATACCTGATGAGGTTGACACATGCATTGCCAGCGCTAGCTCAGTGTTTGGGAGTCTCTGAAGCAAAGTATGGGAGAGAACCGCTATTAAACTGCCTACCAAACTGAAAGTCTACAGAGCTGCTGTACTGACCTCATTGTTTTATGCCTATGAAACCTGGACAGTATACCAGGAAACTGAATCACTTCCATTTGAATTGACCTGGCAAGATAAGGTACCAGATACTGAGGTCCTTTCTTAAGCTGAACTGCCAAGCATTCACACTCTACTGCAGAGAACACAACTCCAAAGGGCTGGACATGTATGTTTAAATGCCAAACATATGTTTGCCTAAAAGACTACTTTCTGGAGAACTCACACAGGCAAGTACTAACATGGAGGGAGGTCAGAAGAATTATTACAAAGATATTCTCAAGGTCTCTCTAAAGAACTCTGGTATCAATTTTGAGACATGGGAGACACTGGCACAGGATCATCCAGCATGGTGTACCCACATTAAAGAAGAGGTTATACTCTGAGAGCAAAGCAGAATTGCAGTAGCTCAAAAGAAACATGAGATGTACAAATTTAGAGACAACTCTACTCCAAATATTCATGTGGACTATTTGTGCCTGATCTATGATAGAGGCTTCCAAGATTGTATTGATCTGATAAACTACAGTTGGACACACTGTACCTTGAGCTGGACATAGTGATATCATTTTTGTCCTCTTTGAGCACAAAGGACAACAACCAACGAACCACTACTAGATCTGTATCCCTAAGAGATCAAAGGAAAAGGGAAAGGACCTGCATGTACAAAAATATTTACAGTGGCTCTTTTTGTGATAGCAAAGAATTGGAAATTAAGGGGATGCCCACCAATTAGAGCATGACTGAACAAGTTATTGTATATGATTGTGATGGAATACTATTGTACTATAAGAAATGATGAGCAGGATGCTTTCAGAAAAACTTGGGAAGACATATATGAACTGATGCAAAGTAAAATGAGCAGAACTAGAATACTGTAACAGTAAAAGCAATATTGTATGATGCCAACTGTGAAGCTATTCTCAGCAACACAATGATCCAAAATAATTCTGAAGGACTTATTATGAAAAATACTATCCATCTCCAGAGAAAGAACTGATGGTATAGGAATACAGGTTGAAGCATGCTTTCTTAACTTTATTTTTCTTGGGGTTTTTTGGTTCTGTGTTTTCTTTTGCAACATGGCTAATAAGGAAATGTTTTGCATTACTACACATGTGTAATCTATATCAAATTGTTTACCAGAGAGAGAAGGGAGTAAGAGATTATGGAACTCAAAATTTAAAACAAATATTAAAAATTTTTGTTTACATATAACTAAGAAAAACAATTTTTAATTATGTTTTTAAAAAAGTATTTTATGTATCTATCATGTGCCATGACTGAGACTAGGCATTAGGGCATGTTATATAAAAATTTCTTACATGTAAGAATTGGTTAAAAAAAAAGGGTAGGCAGATATCTAGGAAGTATATGATCAGAAAAAGATGTGGACCAGTCATGTATGGAGGTTGATGAAAAACCTATGAAGAGCCTGAGTCCTTTACCACACCCATGATTTTTTTTTAAAACCATGAGAAAGCCCTTTGGCATATTAGGCAGATTATTAAACAAAAATTGATAGACTATAGAAAAGAATCCCATAAGAAAGAAGGCATAGGTGGACAGCAATTTGCACTATGTGAAAATGGCTTCATCCATAAGATTTCAGCATGAATGAATGAATTTAAAAAATTTTATTAAGTTCTAATTATGTACAAAGCTCTAGGAACATAAATATAACAGTGAGACAGTCCTGGCCCTAAAGAAGTTTACTTTCTAAATAGGTGCAAATCAGCCTTGGATATTCAACACCTTCCCACTTCCCTCAGCCTCCTATCCCCTCTGATTTAAGGGTTGGAAGATAAAGCACCAAACTTTTCCCTAAGCCTAATAAACAGGGCAGGATTTTGGACTTTCAGCTAACTTTACTTTCCATCTTCAATTGTGCTCAGTTTCAACTCCATAGTCACCCAGGTACTTCCTTATGCACCACCCCTCCCTTCCCTTTTGTGTATTTTCTTCCCCAATTAGACAGTAAGCTCCTTGAAAGAAGAGGCTGTCTTTCTTTTCTTATTTGTATCTGCAGCACTTAGCACAAGCTTTTAATAAATGTTCATTGAATTGAACTGAAGATAAACATATATAGGAATGATAGTGTTTTGGAGCCATGGGAAAATAGATTTATACAAGCTTTAGAGCAGCAATAACATAACTGATTTGATTATGGTTCCATATCTGGAAAGCAGAAATGGAGGTTAGAAATTACACACACACCTCAGCTAGTCACTCAGTCCAACAGGATTTATTAACCACCTAAAAGTTTTGGAAGGGCCAGGCACCATGATAAATACTGGGGATACAAAGAAAGACAGAAAACAGAACTTTCCCTGAAGAAGCTGATAATCTAATCATGCAACAGGCAATCAAATATCTGGGTTGTAAAAAAAATTATGACTGGGGCCAGCTAGATACAGTGCCACATGAGGAACTCATCATTTAAGACAGTGTAGACTCCAGGGCAAAAAAGATTTTGTTTCAAAAGGCACAATCTCTGATTGAAAGAGTACAGTGATACGGTAGCAGATAAGAAGATAAAAATAGTATGAAGTAAAGCATTGCTGGGACTGGTTAGATATTAGTGGGTCATAGGAAGCACACATCAATAAGGACAATGCAGACCCCAGGGCTGAAATTTCAGAAGGGAATGGTTTAATTCTCTCAGGGCATGAGCTCTAATTCAGACGATGAAGTAGAATGTGCAGGGTGTAAAGAAACTATCTCCTCTAACCCCTAGCACCTTACTCTGTACATAGTACAGATTATTAAACAAAGATTGATAGACTATAGAAAAGAATCCCATCAGAAAGACAGCATAGGTGGACGGCAAATTAATAGAGCCTTGCTTAAAGGAACACATTCTAGAAATAATGCAATGGCCCAAAGCTTCTTCTCCAGACTCACACTTGAGAAAGTTTTAACACATTGCCTGAAATAGCCTTGGATTTGACAGAAAGAAATTACATTTCACCTGTTGTGATATTCACCCAGAACACTGTCTTATCTTTTCTCAGCCTCAATATCTCAATCAGAGAAGGTGACTGAATATAGATTTTTTTTAAACAGATTTTCTGAAATTTGTTTCTAGAACTTCATTAGAATGTCTTTTGACACATACAGAAGTATCTACATAGACTAACCTACCTTTCCACACAGACATGTCAGACAAGATGACCTGATAAGAAAGAGACCAAACACAGTTCCTTGTCTAACCGGTCAGACACTTTAATTTTTATGGGGGAAGGTCCTGTGAACATCATTTGATAGGTCAGGTTCCTCATTTCAGTAACTTTCTTTTTCTTACCTCCAAAGTTATTTCAATTATATATTTTTGGATGTTTGATGCCTTTCAAAATGTACTTTTAACTCTTAGAAATCTGATATCTGGAGGCAGCTAGGTGGCACAGTGGATAGAGCACCAGCCTTGGATTCAGGAGGACCTGAGTTCAAAACTGACCTCAGACACATAACACTTACTAGCTGTGTGACCCTGGGCAAGTCACTTAACCCTACTGCCTAGGCAAAAAAAAAAAAAAAAAATCTGATATCTGTAATTTTCTGCCACAAATCAGCAGGGATGACATGTTTTTCATAAACATTTTATTTCACGCTCTTAAAAATGTTATTGTTTAAACAAAAAAAACCATTAAGAACTAGTTTATAATAAGTAATTTTATTCCAAGTAATTGTTACTTCATAAAAATCAATTAACATTCACTTGAGTCAGTACTTAGTGGGGTTTTTTGGTTCCAATACTTTAAATTGATAATTATCTAATTCAGCAACTACAGAGGAGGCATTTTTAGTTAACTTCATTGCAATCATAAATACAAATACTTTTCCTCTTCTGACCTCATTTTACTCATATTTAAACTGCAATTTTAAAAGTATATTTTCTTTTCATTAGAGTCATATTTTTTCTGTGTTTAAGTTACACCCTAAGAACAAATTAGACTCTTTTGAAAAAGGTGTTATGTCTTAGGAAATGACTGTTTCCAGTACAAGAAATGATACCCTGATAGCCTGAATAAGTAAATTTAGCTCCAGAAGAGCCATTATTTGCATTCAGACTATAGTTTATTTCTTTTCCAATAAGGCAAAGATAATACTTATTTCAGGCCAGGCTTATCAGATACCAATAATTTCTTTAAAGAGCAATCAATTTCCCAGAAAACTACCCGCTATTACTACACACTCCATAAATAAACATCAGAATGATATTTTATCAATATTTCTTTTATCACTCATTTCAAGAAGTTTGGGATCATTAAAATCCCTGAAAATTTTTCCAAAGGTAATTCTGCCTCCTTTTCTATTCATTTCTGGGTACAATTTATCATCCATCCATACTGTCTATCCAAGATATTTAAACTGATGAGCCAGATATTTAGAATATCTAATTCATAAATATACTTGCAGTGATGCTGTATGTCTGAAATACTATAATGTCTGTAGAACTAATGCTGCAGCTTGCCCAAAAGGCAAGAGAGAGGTGTGTGAAAGGAATGAGCAGATTGCAATGTATTACCAATTGTGTACTGTGAATAAGGATATCATCAAAAGGTGATATGACCCAAAAAAGATGAGATTTGAGAAGGGTAAAATCATATGTTCCAGTGGTTTCCATCCAATATTTAAACATGGAAAAAGGTCCCAGACACTTTGGAAAGAAGGCTGTGATCTGAACTGACGGAAAGAGTATCATCATTAATAAGATCAAAAATCTACTGAGTTAGAACAAGGTTATTTTATCAAAAGAAATCTCAGTTTGAACACCATTTAATTAAAGTGGTAGTTTGGATTATAAATATGAATGTTTTGAATAGGTAATTTCCCTCTCCCCTCTAACAACCTTACTGCCATTTGCTAGAATAATCCTTCTCATGTATAGGAGTAGTAACACTGCTGTCGCATTAAAAAAATCTTCAAAGGCTTACTACTGTCCATTAAGCTAACTCAAATTCCTTTGCCTAGCACTCACTGTAATACCATTCTACCTTTAAAGTCTTATGTAGGCAAAATTGATTATGGGAATCTTTGATCAATTTGATGAATTCCCCAAATCAAAGTCAGGAGATTACAGAGTGAGGATCTTTGTCTGAACAGCCCTTCCCATGGAGACAGTATGCACCCTGGAAACTTTCTGAGATAACAAGGAATTTCATTAATTTGTTTCCTAAAGATGATTAGAAACTAAAAATCTATACCTCTTCTCTTTTCAAAATAATCACCCTATCTCTGTGGCCTGTAAAATGCTGGTGTAAAACGAGCTCATCCCTCCCCTTCCTTTTCTCCCCTCCTCAAGAGAAAATGGTGACTTGACGGAGAAACACAAAGCCAGCTAGCCCGTGGTTCATAGGCTTCAAATACCGGCACACCTCTTACTTTCCTCCTTCCTAGTTTCTGAGAATAGTTCAGAGACCAGAATTCTCAAGAATGCTCCAGATACAGTGGTAGCTCTGAAATGATAGTCCTTGCAGAGGCATATGGCAGTGGTAGGTAGATCTGTACTTAGAAGGAGCCTGAGAGAAAAGCTCCTAAGAGCGGACCTTCCCTACTATGGGAGTTGACTCTTGAGAGTTAACCATACCTTTCACAGTATTAAATATTTTGCATTATATGTGTTATTTTGTATTGTAACTGTGTGTCATATTCCCCTACTAGATTCTGGGAGAGCAGATGTGTCTTATCTACACAAGGAATCAACTTGAGCACCTACCATTGTGATCAGCTAACAACAGGTCTTTAATAAAGGCTGAATTGAGTTGTTTTGTTTTGCTTCCCCAGAAATACAAACAGAAAGACAAAGAAGCTATAGAAATAATCTTCAAAAATTTCCAACCACCCATGTTGTTGTTGTTCAGTCATTTCAGTCTTGCCCAACTCTTTGTGACCCCCCCCCCCTTTTTGGATTTTCTTGGCAAAGATACTAGAGTGTTTTTTTTTTCCTTCTCCAGCTTTCCTCTTTTTTATTCCCATTGCCATCACAGTACCACCCAATATCAGAATGTTTTTTTGCTTGCACTAGCCTCCTCTAACCTTTCCTGCCTTCAGTCTTCCAAGCATGACACATCTATCATGTCACTTATGTTCAGCTCATTCTTCTAGACTCAGTTCAAATGCAACCTTTTTCAATATGCCTTCCCTAATCACTCCAGATGGAAGTTGCTTCTCCCTCTTATTTGTGTTCATTCCTTATGTTACCTACTATAATGTACAGGGAAGGATCCTGCCTCTCTCACCTCTATATTCACAACATCATTCAGCACCATCAATAAATGTTAGTTAAATGAATCTGTTTTTAATAAACATTCAAGAATCTTCTAAATTCAGTGTCCATTCATCTCATTGTAACTGACTGAATTACCTCCAAAGATAATGCACATACAGAAGATTAGAATGACTGAAATTTATGTGTAGCATCTGAAGTATGATTTTAATTATAACTTTAATCCAAAAATATTATCTGTGGAAACATATGTCTGAATGGGAAAATATTATTCAATATATGCATCCTTAATTTACTGGAATTCCTCTCGTGGAAAGTGAGTTCCAGAGGTAATGGCTTCTCATAATTAAGCAGCTATAAAACAAAAATAGAAAAAATTTATAATTCTTACCTGAGTATGCTTAATTCAACTGGCTATGAGATACTAGATGTTACATAGATTATATCACATTTGATAGCAGCATTTTCCCGGTGTGGTTCTCTCTCATATTTTTCGTATAATATCACATGTGACTAGAAAATAAAAATGAAATATTTATATAATAGTTTTTGCTTAGTAGCTATCAGAAAAAAAATTCTATTTGGATAAATTTTTAGTTAAAAAAATACAATACACATACCAAAGTTACAAATATTTCTGTGAAATGTCCTGAATAAGCCAATATTTAATGAGAAAACATACTAATAAATGAAATTCAAATTTTATATTCATAAGCTTTACAAATTATTTTTGTCAGAACAATCCTTGTGTGAAGCTATAAGGTTACCTGGTTAATAATTATATTAATTAACAACTCCCTCTGTTATTGCAGATATTTTACCATTAAAATGAATGTTTTTATTATGCGATAATAAGTAATAACTCATTTTTGTTGTTTATAAAGAGCTTTCAAATAAGATTACATACATAAAGATCTTGGCAAACCTTAAAGTAGTATATAAATGCTGGTTATAGTTATTGTTAACCAACACATCAACTGGGTCTGACACTATGAACACTGTGGATGAATGCTTTACTTCCTACAACCATCTGAAGTAGGTAGTGTAATCATGATTATACCCAATTAATAGATGAAGAAATCAAGACTAAGAGGGGTTTGGTGACTAGTGTCTATGCCTGCCAGGGTGATTAACATCAGAGCTGAGATCCCAACCGAATGTAGTGCTTTTTCCACAAAGTTTTCCTTGCTTTCCCAGTGATAATTCAATTTCACTGCACTCTCTCAGACCAACAGCTATCATCAGTACCAGTAGTACCCTTCATGATATAGCTAACTTAAGGTGGTTATCTACCACCTAAGTACTGAAAGTGTCCCTGATGATTGGCAGGGATAATCAGAAATTCAAAGAGCACTGATAATACATAAATGTAATAGGATTACAGTTTTCATTCCTCTTAAACTGCTATGTGAGGTGTTTAGGCTGTTTAATCCCCTGGTAACTCGGCCAGACCCATATCAGAGACAGCTAGGATTTTGAGGTTTTATTTTCATTCCTAAAGAAAAGGGGAAAACACAAGTCATTCCAGGAAGTAACACAAAGGAAGAAATCACTTTGTTCCTTGTCTCAGTCTTGTTCCCCCAAAGTTTGATCACATGAAGTAATTCAAATGAACCTCTGCATTAAGTCAAATTCTTATCAGGACTACTGGCAGAATGTTTTCTCTCTATGCCAATGGGGGGGGGGGATGTACCACCATTTAATCAATCAACAAACATTTATTAAGCACCTACTGTATACAGATACTGTGCTAGGTGCTGGGAAAACAAATAAAAAAAGACAGTCCCTTAAGACATTTACTACCATTATTTACCGAAGTTCTCTTAAGATTTAATTTCTTTTTACCCTCCAAAAAGCTTAAGTCATACATAGACCAAGCTAAATTTCAAATAAAACAAAACAATAAACATTTCCCAAGATTGGTTATATACAATGCTAAAAATGCCTATCTAGGGGCAGCTTCATGATGCAGTAGATAGAGCACCAGCCTTGGAGTCAGGAGGACCTGAGTCAAATCTGACCTCAGACACTTGACATTTACTAGCTATGTGACCCTGGGCAAGTCACTTAACCCCATTGCCTAGCCACAAAGCAAACAAAAAAAAAAAAAGAAAGAAAGAAAGAAAGAAAAAAATGCCTATCTAAAATCTTACCAAGTTCTTTCTGGGATGTCCATAGTAGGAATGAAGGACAGGTGGTTTAAGAGGAGGGGGGAAAACTGAGGTTAAATATCAAAGCAAATATTCAAGACATGATCCTGGGTTGCTAGGACCTAGGATCACATACATTTTGGAGGTTCTTCCTGAAATGATAAAGAATCCTTGGGTTTGACCTTAAGTTCAAGAGAACTCAGCTCGTTTGGGAGCACCTGTGCCCCCCCCAAAGGAAAAACTACTGCCCAAGTTCAATGGCACCTGACAGGGGAGACAGAGATTGGTGTTGGTGGATTACTGTGCAGACTAGAGGGAATATGAGGAAAGAAGGGGCGGGAGAGATCTCAACTGTGGGCTACAGCTGATGACAGGCCAAAGTAGCAGTTGTGAAAAGTAAGAACAGTGCTAGAAAAATGTCCAACCAGAGGAGGGAAAAGCCCAATCTTCACACATATGCACCTCCAGCAAAGGAGAGGGGCAGAAGAATGAGGTGACTTTACCTGCAAATCCTACCACATCCCTTGTCTGAAGGTTCATCTACACTCCTATATACTCCACTGTTCCTAAATTGCATGGCCTTTAACAACGATTTTTTATAAGCCTATTAATGTGTGTTTTGGCATTGACTGAGGAAGATAGCTCTTGAGGGAAGCACATTTTGTAGTTTTACAGGGATGGAAGTAAGTAAGGGAAGGAGGCACTCTATCAATCAAAGTTTCTTAAATTTTGGTCATTTACTGAGAATATTCCCAAACATAACCACTAAGATTCCTGTTGAATCCAAAGAAGGGGAGAATTAGTAAGGAAAAGATTCAGTAGAAGAGATTAGGGGATTAATGTGGTTGTCTTTGAGGATACCCTGTACCATATACCCGTACTCTACACTGCTAAAGACAAAATGTGTGATCTGTTAGTCTCCGAAAATATTTTTTCCCTGTAACTTAAAGATACTGAGAAAAAAATTAGAATTTTTATCATATATATAAACTGTATAATATTTTATTTTAAATTATAAAATTATTTTTCATATTTTTTCTTAACTGGTGATTTTATTAGTGTGAATGGCTCCAGGTGATAAAACTCCCTCTGCCAATGCAGAAGTTAAGTGACTTACCCAGATATAACATGTTAGACCTGAATCTAAGTAGTCCTAACTCTATCACTGCTAGTATTCCTTTCATCTTATCTTTTCTAGCAATATTTATATCAACTTAAATGTCAATCTATAACTATCGATGTGTATCTATCTACATAGATATATATAGAGAGAGATACATATATATATACACACACACATACACACACATGAAGGTATATATATATGTATATCTATATATACATGTGGGTACATAAATATAAACTTATTTATTAAGTTCTTACCATGTTTAAAATACTGATGATTTCTATAATGTACTAGAAATTAGCCGTATTCAGTCATGTACTGTGAGGAAAGTTGAGCACTACAGAAACAATGCCTTCAAGTCATGGTGCTGGAGAAAATTTTGGGGAGTCCCTTAGACAGTGAGGAGGTCAAATCAGTCGATACTTAAAGAAATTAATTCAGGCTATTCACTGGAAGGTCAAATAACTGAAGCTGATGCTTAAATACTTTGGCCACATAATGAGAATAAAGGACTGACTAAAAAAAACCAACCCTTATGTTGAGAAAGATTGAAGGCAAAAGGAGAAGGTGTTGGACAGCAGAGGATGAGATGGATAGATAGAGTCGCAAACAACAAACATGAATTTGGACAAACGTTAAGAGAAAATGGAAGCTAGAAAGGCCTGGCATGCTATGATACATGTGGTATGAAGAGTCAGACATGATTAAGTAACTGAACAACAATAACAATTATGCTAAGTCCTGAATAAATCCTTTGTGGCTATTTTTAAAATTTGGGGGTACATTTTTCTTGCCCCTTTGGAATTTATCAACCTATTCAATTTACTAAACGTTTATTAAACATCTACTACACACAAGGCACCATGCTTGACATTGAGAAAGTCAAATTCAAAAACAACAGTCTGCAACTGTAATTGAGAGAATGTCATATACACAAGTGGGCAGCTGGATGACAAGGCGGATGGAGCACTGGGCCTGGGAGTCCGGAAGACTCATTTTGCATCTGGACTCAGATACTTGCTAGTTGTGTGACTCCTTGGCAAGTCACTTTACCCACTTTGCCTTAGTTTCCTCATCTATAAAGGGAGCTGGAGAAGGAAATGGCAAACCACTCCTGCATCTTTGTCAACAATACACAAAATGGGGTCACGGAGTGTTGGACACAACTGAAATGTACGACAACAATGCATACACAAGTAATCTGTGTCTCAGTTTCCTCATCTATAAATTGCAGAGATTGAACTAAGACTCCCTTCCAACTCTAAAGTCAATGATCCTATGAGTTAAGTGGGACATAATGTGCTAAATAAGTGCTACACAAAAGTATTTTGAGAAAGTTGAAGAGACAAAAATGACTTTGAGGAGAGACCACTGAGCTGAATGAGGGAGGCTCAGGAAAAGCTTTCCAGAAGGACTGCCACCGGCATTATGTCTCAGAGGAAACTAAGGATTTCAACAAAACATCACAGGGCTTTACAGTTGATACTGTAACAAATAATCCCACAGCCAGACTGGCAGAAGTGAGAAAGACAGCAGACTTACTGAGTTTTACTTTTTGCTGTTATTAAACTGAATCCCTTCCCTTTGAAGTGGTCTCAGTCTCTCCCTTAGTAACTATAAAACAGCTTCCTCTGAACCTTAGCTAACTTATCTCTTACACATTCCCCTGTCCTCTCCTTATAATTGAAAACCATAGTAATTTAATTTCCTTCACTTCTGGTTTTTAAAATAAAATTTTGACATTAAATACAATCTCGCCTCTTAGTAGTCTATCTCTGTCCCCTGCTATTCCTTACACAAAAAAAATCAGTCATCCAGTGAATTAATGTAAATTCTCTATACACACTAGTATTCATAGACATCAACATGATAAATATAAATTTTTAGTTATTCCAAGCATTTTAGGATATAATTAACAAGCCAGTAAAAAAATTTAAATGGTTCCTAACCATTAACCTAAAATTCTCATAGTGATTCTTTAAAGCAAGCAGGCTTATTTTAAAAATAAATAAATAAATCAGCCAATTGAGAATCCTCCTCATGATTTATCAGAAGCCTGATTTAATCTTTCTTTTATTTTACATTAATGAATATGCTTCTCAATCTTTAAAGAAAACTCTGCCTTTGCAGAAAAATGGCTTATTGTAAGCCACTGAGCCCTACAAGCTCGTCTCATTTTTTTCTGTCTTCATAATGACATGATTGTTAACAATACTCTATACTTGAAGACAATTACCAAGTTTTTTTACACAGATGATCTCATTTGGGGTCTATAACAACACCGTCAGCTAAGTCAGGATTGATATTATTATTTCTATTTTAAAGGTGAAATGGGCTCAGAGGAGTTAACTGAGTTCCCCTAGGTCACAAAGTTATTATGTGTCAAAAACAGAACATGAGTCCTTCTGACTCTAACTCTGATGTGCTTTCCCCTCCTATGCATGATTTCATGCATTTTACACAGCAATCTCAAGTTTGATATAAAGATATATCACTGTATTAAGGACCTGACATTCCATTAATGTAGGCAATCCCTCCCACCAACACAAATCACAAGCCTTTTATGCCTTTAACATTTACTGTGTCAACTAGACTACTGAAGAATTGGGAGTAAAAGATCATAGCAGATAGGATGCTGGATTTTCAGATGAGATAATGTGCATAACGTGGTTTGCAAATTTAAAAAAAAATTCTATATGTCAGCTCATAGGGAGGAGGAGGATGAGGAGGATGAGGAGGATGAGGAGGTGGCAGTGGATACAGCGCTGGGCCTGGATTCAGGAAGGCTCCTCTTCCTGAGTTCAAATCTGGCTTCAGACACTTACTAGCAGTGTGACCCTGGGCAAGTCACTTAACCCTGTTTACCTCTGTTTCATCTCTTCTTGGAGAAGGAAATGACAAACCACTCCAGTATTTTTGCCAAAAAAACCCCAAAAAAGGAGTCATGAAGAGTCAGATATGACTAAAAAAATGACTGAACAAGGCCAAAAAAAAGTCAACAAACACTTAGTAATCTACTATGCAGCAACATTGTGCTAAGCACTGTGGATCTAAAGAAAGGCATAAAATGGTCCCTGTTCTGAGCTAACTGCTAAGGACACAAAAAAAACGGAACAATCCTCACTCTGAAGAAACATACATTATAACTAGGGAGACAAGTGCTCTTGCAAGTATACACAGAATAAACATAAGAACAAATAAAAAGTGTTAACCACAAGGTACTACAGAAGGAGCACACTGACAGGTGAGGGCATTATCAGGACAGGTTTCATGTTAAAGGTGGTATTTGCCTAAGCAATGAAGTAAGGGACTCTAGGTGGCATCAATCAGGCAGGAATGTATTACAACAGAGACATCCACAAACCAGATTAAAATGTAATTAGGAAATATATGAAATAAATACAAATACAATAAAACATAGATAAGGATATTTTAAAACTGAGTGCATATAAGGCCTGCAGGGATCCTTGTGTGGCCCCAGTTGCTATCTGAGTTTGATAGCACTGCCTTACAGGCACCAGGGACAGGCAGGGTGAAGGAAAGGAATTAAGAGATGAAGCATTTTGCATGAATAGAATAGAGAGGCTAGTTTGGCTAGATCGCAAAAGTGAATGATGAGGAATGATGTCCAATGAGGCTGGCAAGACAGGCTGGAACAGGGTTGTAAAGGGCTTTAAAAAACAAACAAAAGGATTTATATTTTATCCCGGAGGCTGAAATTGACCTAGTAGCGAACAACATGGTTAGATCTTTGGTTAAGGAAAATCACTTTGGCAGCAATGTTTAGAACGGACTGGAGTGGGGAGCAATATGCAACAGGGCTAATTAGGAGGCTGTTGCAATAGTCTGGGTAAAAGGTGATGAGGGCCTGAATTTAGACGGGAAGTGGGAGAGCAGGAGTCAGATATGAAAGATGTTATGATCTAGCAGATGATTGGATATGCTAGATGAGGCAGAGAGAAGTCGAGAATACAGTCATTAACCTGGGAGACTAGAGGAAAGGTAGTACCTTTGACATAAATGGGGGAAGTTTGAAAGAGGGGTGGGATTTCAGGGAAAGGGTAGGTTCTATTTTGGACGTGCTGAGTTTGATATTGTTTCCAAGACATCAAGTTTCATATGTCCAATATGCATCCGCATATGGTGCTAAATGATCATTCGATTAACTGAGCAATTGTGCAGTTGGGAGTGGGTCTGCAGTGAAAGTGATTCATCACTACATGATCAGCCAAGTTTGGAGGAGTTTCAACTATACATTGAGATATGGCCAGAAAGGGATGTACTTGAGAACAGAGCTGTGACCTAGTTGCTAATCTCCTCTGCCCCCAGCAACTCAACATCCAAGAAGAGAGCTGTGATGAAAAGCCATAAAATTAGATGTTATGTCCTAGAGCATAACTGAATTATGGACTTCTGAGCTCTACCTAGTTCTCTCTCAGCAGAGGTCGATAGAGTGTGTGGTCGAGAACACACATAGGGGGTACAGATGTAAGCCTATCTTAATTAAGATATTCACAGAAGGTCTAAGTAGCTTAATTGAACCAATCAATCAATTTAAAGTGTAACTAGCTATAAATGAGTAAGTCCTTAATTTGAGAATACTGAAGTTGTATGAACATTGAATAAATAGAGATAACACCACCTCATCTATAAAATGGGGATAAAAATAGTGCCTACATCACAGGGTCACTGTGAGGGTCAAATGAAATAATATGTACAGATTATGTAGACCGTAAAGCACTATATTAAATGTGAGCGATCATTAGTTGTAGTAGAAGAAGGACCCATCCCTCCAATGGGAGTGGGAGATTAGCTCAAAAGGGGGTGGCCATTCGTGACATTTGTACAGCCATGATAAATACCTATGTCATCCAAGCAATCTAATAATCATCTATAACAGGGATCTAAAAGCCCATTATCTGAGGGCTGAATGTAGTCTTCTCTCCTACTAACAATATTATACAACTCTCCGTCCCTCTATTCAGATGAATACAGAATTAGATTGGCATAAGGAAAATTCTTCATGGTTATTTATGAAGACTAATAAAGATTTCGATCAGTATTGTGAATGTTAGAAACTTAAATCCAAAATTCAAGTTTCAAACCATTACTTAAATTATTG
Source organism: Vombatus ursinus (assembly GCF_900497805.2). Classification (NCBI taxonomy): domain Eukaryota; kingdom Metazoa; phylum Chordata; class Mammalia; order Diprotodontia; family Vombatidae; genus Vombatus; species Vombatus ursinus. Next base: position 24,606,907 of record NW_020954557.1, read on the forward strand.
TCTAAAATGTACTTTTAGTAGTCTGTTGCAGCGTTTAAGCACACTTTTTTTTTATTAACCTAACTTTCTTTAGTTTTAGAAATGGGATTTTTTTTCCAATTAATTAAGCAGAGAAGGCAAATATCATTAGCATTAAAGTAGAATTACAGCCCAGGATAGTTCAGGCTGATATTTTTGTTGCTGTTGGTTAGTGAAACAGGAAGAAGAAGCTTATGCTTAGATAATTATGTCTATTACACATCAATTAAATGAAGAGATATTACTTGATGAAATAATGGTTTATATACCAAACAGCTGCTTCTATCAAAATCTGTGCTGCTACTTAGTAAGCCCTTTCTGTGGGGACAGTTAAGGGGGTAGAGGTGGTGAGGGAATGAGTAAGTACACAATGGGTAGAGTGCTGGATATGGAGTCAGGAAGACCTGAATTCTAATTGTGGCTTAGATACTTACTAGCTATGTGAGCTTAGGCAGTCTTAAACCTCTCTCAGCTCCAGAGTTCTCATCTATAAAATGGGAATAATAACAGCACCTACCTCACAAGGTTACTGTGAGAATCAAATCAGATAACATGTGTGAACCATTTTGCAAACCTTAAAACAACATATAAATTCTAGTTAGCCTTACTACTACTACTACTACTACCACCACTACTACCACCACCACGACCACTACCACTACTACTACTAAACAGTAATTAAGAGAAATGAGCAGCCTTGATAAACCCCTGACATAACACAAACTTTCAACCTATGTTCTGTCTGTTACAGAAGTTGCGTAGTGCAACCCTAGACTGATTTATGTTTCCTGGCAGGTCGTTTTCTAATTTAGGGGAGGGAACAGAATGTGGAGCTAAGGACTGAACTTCTGTCCTGTAGGGCTTTCCAGAAGGAAGATGACCTATATGTGTAAATCACAGACCTTGGTATATTTCTGTGGCTTGAAAGGAAAAGTGATCAAAGGCAAACCACCTGAAGCAATTTGTGTTAACTCTTGCAAATCAGAATTGTCAAGGAATTACAATCTTTGAACATTCTGATTAACAAAAGCTTTTATTACTCTAGAAATAGTTTTTAGCTTCATCTGGCCAGACAGTGGTCCTCGCATCTCAATTTCTCTTGAAATTCCATCTATTACATTAAACTTTGCAGCCCAGGGTGTGATTTATACACTGTGGTAGAATAAAGCATTCAATAATACAGTGAAGATATTCCTATTGAATGAACTTGAGCTTACTTTCCATTTCTTTGTAAAGGGAAGAAAAAAGGCAGGCAGAGAATATTGTTGAAGGAGCTGAATTACTCCTAGTTATGCTTTCAATGACAGCATTTTGAATGTCCTTGCCAAAATGAATGTGTTTTGTGTATTCTTTTTGATCATACTCTCAAATTACACTGTGTTGGAGTTACATGAACTTTCCTGTCTACATGTTGAAGAAGTTATGTTTTGCATGGTCATACTCCAAATTTTCATACCATACTGCATTTCCACTAAGCTATTTTCTGGTACAGTTTTAAGAATTTATACACAAATTATAAGTTTCACTGTCAACTTCATGGGATGCTATAGCCATGAGAACAAAAATTTTTCCTTTTGAAGTACCTTCAAAGTACCTTGTGAGGTAGGTGCTGTTATTATGTTACATGTTATATCTCCCAAAAAAATATAAGCTCCTTGAAGGCAGACCTTACTCTCTTTTCTTTTTATCCCCAGTGCCTAGCACATTATGAACAATAAATAATGTTTGTTAAATTGAAATATATTATGGCCAAAGTGCTCCTGGTAATGTGGTTTTCTTTACATGTTGGTCCTTGAACTTAAAGGAACTCTACAAAGAATTGGTTTTAAAACCAAATAATTTGCTACTGGAGAACAAATAAAAATCTCCAAATTCACCTACTGTGTAAATCTGAGTTTGAGGGCAAATTGGGGAGGGAAAAGAGACTTCCTCATTTGCTAACCTGTAATAATGTGATTTGCTATATCTGGTCTCTGCTTAAATATCTACCCCTAAAGCCTTACATGGTGTGGAGGTGACCCTCCTAGGCTCTCAAAAGCTGTGCCAATGATTGGTCCTACCAATCCAGAAAGATTTTGAGCATGGACCCAGTAAGAAACTGAACCCTTCATGCCAAACTCACTTAATTCAAAGAGTTTCATCACTAAATGAGGTCACTTTTTTTTTGCCACAGGTGACACCTGAAACTATTTACTAATTCATGAAGAAGCTATAATCTATGACACACCAATGAAATTATATATCTTTTTAAATATGAAAAGTATGCCAAGTTCAGTTCACCTGTTTATAAGAACATGTTTTACCTCTGTGATATCTCTGGCATCTGTTCCCTTCACTCCCACTCCAGGTACATGTCCTCATGATGCCCTAGTTAGGTGAGTACAATAGATTTTTCAGAGAAGAATACAAGTTCCTTGGGAGAAAGATGTTTATTTTTGTCTTTGCATACCCAATTTCTAGCACAGTGCTTTAGTGCTTAATAAATGTTTGTCCAGTTGAGTTACTGATCCCCTTAACTTTACTCAGTCCTTCTTAACTCTGATTGAATACTGTTTCTTATACATAGATGGAGTCATTATCGTTATTATTACTACTACTACTAATGTGCTGTTGTTCAGTCATTTCAGTCATGTTCAACTCTTTGTGACCCCATTCGGGATTTTCTTGACAAAGAAACTTGGAGTAGTTTGCCATTTTCTTCCCCAGCTCATTTTACAGATGAGGAAACTGAGGCAAACAAGGTTAAGTGACTTATCCAGGGTCACCTAGCTAGTGTCTGAGGCCAGGATGATGAGTATTCCTGACTCTAGGCACAGCAATCTATCCACTGTGTCACCTAGTTGTCCACTACTACCAATAATAATAAATGCACGCTGACATACAGCATTTTTTTAAGATTTGCAAACCACTTTATGTTCATTATCTCCTGTGAAAATCCAACATACTATCTGCCATGATCTTTTACTCCAAATTCTTCAGTAAGCTTCGATAGCCTCCCAGGTACAGTTCAAACCTATTTACCTGGAATTCAAGGGCTCCCTAGAAGCTAGCATCACTCTCCATTTGCAGTCATCTCTCATTTTATTCTCTTCTCTGCTCTCCGCCAAACTGAATAACTTTTGGGTTACCAACCATTCACTGCCCTCCCACATACCTGTGCAAATACTTGGTCTGCTGCTCATGCCTGGAATGCTCCCCCTCCCCATTTTCACCTTTTAAATTCCTATGTGTCCTTTAAAGCCTGCCTCAAATGTCCCCTCCTTCAGAAAGTCTTTCCTGAGTCTTCTGATTTTTTTTTAATTTCCTCTTTCAACCTTAAAGTACTTTGTTTTGTAACTCTCTAATGAATTTACCATGTATTATTGCACAATAAAGCTACCCTTTTAAATAAGATCCTTTGGATTTTTTGTTTTGTTTTTTTTTTTAATCCTGAATTTCCCTCTCCTCCCCCCCTAAAAAGAAGTGAGCGTCTCCTTATAGGGAGCAGAAGAGCAAATAGGATTGCAAGTTTCCATCACTTGTGTTTTGCTCTTTCCTCTTAAGTATACAGTAAATTCAACATGCAACTTTCAAAACTGTCTTGCCTGCTATGATTCCTTTTGGTCTTCCTTCTGCGTTCTGTTCATTTAAAAGAAAAACATTTCAATGAATCCTTTCTTAATTTTATTTATCTTTTTGTCAACCCTATCCTCACTCCTTTTCTTCCTCTGGCCTCTCCAACCCCAAATTGAGGGGAGGGAAGAGAGAACAAAACTCTTGTAACAAATAATATCATATGCTTTCAGAAATTACCATAGTGGTACCCCCAAGGATTACATTAATCTTGTAGATCATTAAATTATCATTAGGTTAATACTTTAAATGGAGAGAAAGAAAGTACACTAAGTCACAATATAATACCGTAGTAGGAGTTAGGGAAACTACATTCCATTGGGTTGTTTTGTGTCTTTTTTTTTTATTTCTACTCTTTATAAAAGAATACAAAGCCTTCTATACCACCAACGTGCAAAGTACTTGTAACTTTGCTATAAGTTATATACTTATATATATATACTTATATACTTATACTATAAGTATAAGCTATAAGCTGAGCAAATATTCTTATATTAAATTGTAGAACACTACAAGATCTAATGATTAGTATTAGTATTTGCACAGGCACCAAGCTTTCAAATGATAGGCAAAAATGCTAAGTTCTTTAATTCCCCAAATAGGTAACTTCACAGCAATAAATCACACCTATCAAGGATTTTCAATCCATAAGATATTAGATTCAACAGGGATTTCAACACCTCAGAAAACCAATTACTACTGAGAGTTACAGCAATTGATAAAAGAACTGAAAACTGGAAGCTAAGCTATCAAAGAGATTAAGTCAGTCTAAAAAGCTAAGAAAAACATAAACCTTAGAAACAATCACAAGAAAGAATTAGGAAAACTTTTTTTTTTTTGCATTTTAAATAGATATCCTTTTCTGTATATTTACATAATAACACTTTGAGCATTCGATTATTCAAGTTTTCTAAGAGAACAATAAATCATTCTCTAGAATTAATATAGCCACCTTGGAAAGTACAATAATTATCTAATTATCTAGATATCTGATTTCCTAAGCTATAATTGCTACCTGAGTAAACAAAGACCAAATGTCCTAAATATAATTAGGTGCTTTGGGCTCTATATTATTGGCACAGCACAAATCCCTCACCCTCTAGGAAACCTTCATGATGATGCCCAACTAACAATAATCTTTCCCTTCCCTCACTTTTTTCATTTATTATACATATTCCACAACTAGTGTTGTATTTTTTACCTGTCCTATTCACTATTTCTAGACCGAGTAGCTTAGGTATAAAGTGCACGACACTATCATACTTCTCTCTTGTTCAACAATAATCTCATATATGTGTTTATTATATATGTGTGTGTGTGTGTGTGTACAAATGTGTATGTGTAAACATAGTGAATATATGTGTACGTATCTAACTATATCTAGGTGGCCTAGTTAATAGACCATCTGACTTGGAATCAGGAAGACTCGGTCAAGGGTGAGGTTGAATACAGTCAAAGGGCCACACCTGAGGACCTAGAGGACCACATATGGCTTTGAGGCCACAGGCTCCCCACCCGACTGAGTTCATAACCCACTTTACTTACCACTCTTATCAACTAAGTAACCCCGGGAAAGTTATTTAACCTTAGTCTGCCTTGGTTTCTTCATCTGTAAAATGCTTCGAGGATCAAATGAGATAATATTTCTAAAGCACTTAACACAGTGACTGGCACATGGTGGGCACTTAATAAATACTTATTCCCTTCCCCTCCCTCTTCCTTCTCCCCCTTCTACTTGGGGGTGGAGGGAGAAAATGAGTACAGTTAGGTATAAAGTAAAGGTGGCTGATAACAAGGAGAATCTGAAAATGCCTCCTGTAGCATTTGGCACCAAAACTGAGTCTTAAAGGATGCTAGGAATGCTGAGGGGTGGAGGTGAGAAGAAATGTGCGTATCTCAGGCAATGGGGTGAGGTGGATGCAGTCTGTACATTTCTCCTAATAGTATAAATTTTGTAATTTATCTTATTGATCAAGTCCTTTGAAGTGCTAACGATTCCAAACATCGATCAATACTTATTTTTATTCATATCAAGAGTTTGATACTAATCTAATGCAAATGAATTACAAGTGATTTTTTTTATTTCAACTGCATGAAAATCAAAAAAAGAAACAGAACAGTACTTATTTGAGTCATTTAAAATACTCAATGCCTAAAGGCTCTAAAGCCGTATACTAAATATCAATACAAATTTAAATTTAATTCACTAATTGTCAGGAAGAAGATGAATGTTGAGTCAGGCTCCAAGCTCAGTAAACTAATTCATAAACTATTAAGAGGAAACAATTCCACAAAATTTTAGTTGGATGGGACCTCAGGGCTCTCTGCTCTGAAAGAAGAATTTCCACATAAATATAGCTAACAGATGGTCATCCAGCCTTGTTTTGAAAACCTCTAGTAATACAGAGACCCATTCCACCCCAAGGCAGCTTACTGCACTTTGTGATAGCTTTAATTATTGAGAAATTTTCCTTTCTTGTCTTCTTCCTCAGATTTTAGTTTACCTGAATCCCAAGGCAAAAGTTTGTGTGTGTGTATGACATTGTGGCCAATGAATAACTTTATGCCCCACTCATTCTGGTTACCCACCAGCACCTTGGTTGAATCTATTTCTCTAGACTTTCAGCTTTTTATCCTGGCTTAACCCCAAGTCATTCAGTAGACCCTATGGAAAATCTCTAATCATATTTTGACTCATTTTCCTAAAACAAAATTTGTTATTTCACTCCTCTACTCAACAATGTCCTGCAAAGTTATAACAGAGATAACATTGTTTGTATATCATGTGAGGAATAAAGCAGGAAGGCATGTGTTCATCAAAGACATCTGCCAGTCTCATGAGGAAATACAGCACAGAGTCCAAGTTGAAGAGGGTCTACATAGAAATGCTCAGGTCTTTCAAATGCTCTTGGTTTTTTTTAATGTGTGTATTATTTGTATGCCTGTTATATTAAGCCCAATAACACTATGGAATCTCCAAGAGTTTAACCTAAAAAGCTGTGCAGGGTTAAAAAAAAAAAAGTGAAGGAAAAATGATTACTATCAAAACTGTTATGACATGTAGCTAGATGGACAACATTAGAGCCCAACAAATTGGGCCCAGTATCAAAAACGAAGAGGAGAGCGTACCAGATAGCCTTTGGAAAACCGCAAAACTCCTTTAGTGACCCCAAAGACCTCCCAGAAATAATGGTTAATTTTTAGTGCTAATATTCAACCAGTATCGATACATAGTTGTGGTTCATGTTGTGCTCATGGAACACTGACATGTGAGCAACCTGTACTACATGACAATTAAAGAATTAAGATGTACTGTATAATGAAAGATATCCTGAGATAAAAGAATGATAAAAAGAAAATGGAGAGGTCACATCACAAGAGCAATAGATAAATGTTTTTGGTATCCTCAAGACATCAAAAGACAGTAAAGGAGGCTCCTCACATGTCAGGTGGACTTCTTGTGGCAAACTTATGGGACAGCATGGACAAGAGTCACACAGGATGCTTAAGCATGGACGGGTTGCAATCTTTTGGAAGGAATATAGATGAGATTCCCAGATTCACTGGAGAATTTGAATAAAATATTTCATGCCTTTACTAAAATATCATTCTGTACACGTGCAGAAACCTTTCAGCACTTACTGTTATATGGCTTCTATTTACTTATAATTAACATTAAGATAAATAGATACTCACAAGCATCTGTTCCAATGAAGAATCTCCACACTTTATTATTGTAGGATTTCTCCTTAGAAAATTCAGTCTAAAAGTACTTATTCACTAATATAGCTCTTCAATGAAGATAAAGACATTACTTTCTTTTAAATGTTGCAGTTCTTTAGCATATAATTATATTATATTAATATTCATAAAGTATGTGATGCTATTCAAATACAAATTTCAGCACATGTTGTAGAATATCAGAAATTTTCCAAAGCTGAGAGAAATAAAAAGCTAATAATCACTACCTTTACATTAAATGCAATACCCTTTTAATTCACTTTTTAAAAAAAAAAGCCACAAACACTATGCACATGATATTCTCTTTATTATATTCATCGTGTAAATTAATTGATTTGTAGCTTTAATACATTTAACCATTTTAGTCATTTTCCAGAAGTAGTAAAATAAACCAATAAACATATCATAAGCTGAATCAACTAATTGAGTCTTTCAATAAAATTTACGTACTTTAGTATTCAATAGTATTCAATATCCTAGCATAATTTTCATTTCAAATAAATATCCCACAATTAAATAAAGCAAATGTTAAAAAATGTTTACAATCAGATTCTTTGTTAATTTCTGAGGATGAACCATTCAGGCTCAACCATACACACACATATCCATGCACATGTATATTTGCTCCAGGTAAAGGAAATCCAGAGAAATGGTGCCTCTATCTATCATTAGTTTTAAGCCTTAGTGAGTTAATTTCACATTCCTGCTTCTAGTGCCTTTACAACTACGAATAACTTTGTTTTCCAAGAACATTCCTATATCTACTTCCAATTCCTGAATGGCAGAAGCAATTTCACCATCGGAAATTTCTACTTTTTAAAATCACATAATTACTGCAATTATATTTACATAATTAATGCAAGCTAGTGCTTTCACCACACAATAGTTTAGATTTCACATCTATATACATTTAGAAATGCTGGAACATTCAAAATGCATATTCAATTTAATAAAATATTCTATAAATTATCTTCTTAATTTTAGTTCATACTTCAAAGCACATAACAGCAATAGGCTAGTGTGCTTAACTGAAGGTGTAAATTTTCATTTTGCAAAAGCCAAAATGTAATAACTGTAATAGATATATACACATATGTATGTATATGTATAAATATGTATACATATGTATGCACATGTACATATATACATGCAATTATACATGCACATGTATTTGTGTGTGTAAGGGTGAGAATTGGGAAACTGTAAAAAAGATTCTTAGAGCTGGAAAGAAGCAGCCATTTGTTATTTTTAAAACCTGTGGTGAAAAGGACTCTACTACTCTCAAAGTAGTCTGTTATACTGTTAGACTGTTCTAATTAAGAGAAGGTTTTCTTTATATCCAGTTGAAATGTGCCTTCATAATTTCCAACCAATTTCCTAATTCTGTTTTCAAGGGCCATGTAAAACAAATCTAGTCTTTTTTTTTTCCCCATGTGAATTCCCTCCAAGTAAGTCTTGACTTCTCTGTTGTAAAAATACCTAGATCAAGAGATCCTTGTATAGCTTGATCTCTTAGTGTGGACCTCTCTCAGTTGTTCTTAAGATGCCACAATTTTATCAACACTTTTATTCTAACCCACAGAACCAATCAATATAGAAAATATGACCTGACCTGTGCAGAATACAATAGAGCTATCACTTCCTCTTCTGAACATTAAGCCTCTCTTAATGCAACCTAATATAGCATTCACTTTCTTGGCTTACATATCAATTTGATTCATATTTAACTTTAAATCCACTAAAACCCCAGAACTTTATTTTTTTCTGGTAAACTTTTATCTAGTCATGCCTCTCCCATTATTACTAGTGAAACTGACCTGAATTCTTATATCTTACATTTCATTGTTTTAAATTCAGCCCATCATCTTAGCTCATCTATTTGGATCAGACTGTCATCTAACATTTTATCTATTCCTCTCAGCTTTGTGTTATCTGTAAATTCTGCAAGCATGTTATCTATTCCCTTTACCCAAGTCAATGATAAAAAATTTAAAGTGGCACAGGTGTAAGGACAGATCTTTAACGCACTAGAGACCTCCTGCCATGTTGACACTAACCTATTAGTGTGATGCTTTGAGTGTGGTGGTCAGTCATTCAACCAGTTTAGAGTCCAATTAAATGCACTATTATCTGGCCTACATCTCTCCATCGTGTTCATGAGGATAACATGAAAGACTTTGTCATGAAAGGCTGCGATGCATGAAGGCTATGAAAGCCTTCAAGAGGCTTGCCAGGAATACAAAAAAGAAGCTTATGGTTTTTTTTTTAGATCCTCTTGTACTGCCTTCAGAAGAGATATTTAAAAAGTCAAATATAGTTTGGATTATTTTACTAGTAGTGGTAAGAGATCTTATTTTCATCAAGAATAGGACAACAGGGGCAGCTATGTGGCACAGTGGATAGAGCACCGGCCCTGAAGACAGGAGGACCTGAGTTCAAATCCAACCTCAGACCAAACACTTGACACTTACTAGCTGTGTGACCCTGGGCAAGTCACGTAACCCCAATTGCCTAAAAATGAAAAAAAAAAATAAAGAATAGGACAACAAAAAAATGACTGTAAGCTATAGGTACGTAGATAGACATTACAAAGAACATCTTGGCTGGGTTATCCTCAGTCTCTGAAGACTTAGAGTCTCCTCTTCATTAGACATTTTAAAGAAGTTTACATCCCTAACATTCCAGGATAATTATGTGCAAAGACGTTGACTGAATGTTTTTACAAGATCACTTCACACCCCTATCATTTTATTCTATTATTTCTTTTAATAAAGCATACATAGTTGTCATTGTTGGTTATTATAGGTTCAGCTTTTTTGTTTGGTGAGAAGGGATGGGGCCTAGACCTACGATTTCTTTTGTGTAGGTAACTCTGAAAGAAAACCTCCTTTACCTATTTAGATTGTAGTGTTTTGTAATTTAAGTTTTAATAACTTAGAATTACACTAAGACTTTTGGAACACTCTCAATTCTTAGAGAGTTACCTGAGGAGCCAAAATATTAAATTACTTGCCAGGATATATGAGAAGCAAGAATCAAGTTCTAGTCTTCCTGACTCTAACTCTGGCCTTTTATGCCTTGTACCACAATCTCTCTCAAATAAAGAACACAAAGGTAATACAACAGAATTGATGTGAACTTAACTACTTTGATATACTATATTCCTATTTTTTATAACTTTTCTACAAAAACAGCTAGATAGCCTTCTTTTTAAATATCTCCCACAAATTCTCGAAATGGTGGGCCACTTTATTAAGTGGACTGAGTAGCCACTTTACTAAAGAGACAACGTACTGGTTCTTATACTCGAAATTTTGTAGTCTATAATTTGTCAGATGAAGATTTGATACCTATTCTATCTAAGGTTACCATACATGCAGAGTTTTCAGGGATAATGACAATGTCAAGAAAAACCAGTACACTTTGAATTTTTCTACCACCACCTCTGGACTGTATACCCAACTTGCATTCCCATTGGCAGGTTGTACCCCCAAAAGGCAACTACTTTCAGTAAACCTGTAGGGTTTTCCTATTACTGTAACTCAAGAGTACTACTGGTGTGCTTTCCATTAACATAATCAGCAAGTAAATTTAATTAGAATTTAACAAGGTTATATTTACTACGATAGTAGAGTAATAAAAGATGATATAAAATATCCTCCCAAAACCCTGGAGTACCCTGTCTCACAAATACATACATCATTAGGGGAAAATAAATTCAAACTTAAGGGTACAAGAGTAGTGAAAGACACACGTAGGATACACTTATGACAAAGAACAACTCATATCTGGTATTTCATAACCTAGAAGTCCTTCCTCACTCTGTGGAATCCACATGTAGCTCCCCTAAAGTACAGTGTGTTTCCTGGGTGGAGTACTCAGCGGGGCTCCCAGGGGTCTTTTCCCTCCCGTTAGCCAGCTCAACTGCTTTGAGGAGTCAAACTCTTTGAAGCAGCTTTCTCCATGTGTGTGTGTGTGTGTGTGTGTGTGTGTGTTTCTGCTTCCAGCAGGATGCACTACTTCCCACTGTTCCCATTGTTCTGATAGTTGATAATGAGAGGAAAGAAGAAAAAAGTCCCATCCTCCTGTGGGAAAAAAATGATTTATTATACTGTTCCTGAAAATTATAATATATTTTAAATCCAACCTTATGTGATTAAAAGTTGTCCACACCCAAAATGTCCTGGGACTCCAGTAACTCCAGGAATGCCAGAGATAGCTACAAGGTATTTCAGGACTTCCCCAGGCCCCAGATCCACCCAAAGCATTCTTGTTTTGGATTACCACACCCAGGAACTCCCAAGTTTTTGTTTTGAGTTACGTTTACTCAAATCTATCTGGATCTACCTACCTTTCAGGCTGAGCTCTGGGCAAAACTGCTTAACTGTGTACATGGGATACTAGGGTTACTGTGTGGGAAACCTTTGCCAAAATCCTATATAATATAAATCTTCAAAAATCTAGGGAGAGGGAGCCACACCTCATTTCTGGCTTGCTCTCCTCTACCACATGACCAAATAAATTTCTTTTGAAAACTAATTCAGATTTTGGGGATCTGTTCTGGTGAACAACTCTCCCCAGAGGGGTCTCCCCATCAAAGTGGGTGGAGCCTGGGCTCCTCACCTAATATATGCCCAAGGAGGATTAGTAACATAATCACAAAATGGTCCTCTATGGTATCAGTAACTTCAATCCAATGGCTAAAACCCTATAACGTTCTTAACTGCATTAAGGACAGATTTACTCAGTGCTGTTGGATTGAAGCAAAATTACTTAAAACCCACTTTATACTTTGTGATTATATTCTGGGAACTTCGGTGATTATATCATTTAAGGTGGATAAGGAAACTCCTTCCCTTACATATCATTCTTCCAATTTCCTTTTTCATCTCAGGGCCCCTATTTTTGGTTTGGCAAAAAGGGATACTGTAACTCTATAGTAACTGAACTTCACAGCCTGCTGAAAAATGAGAATAAATTATCATTTCATCTAAGGGTGAGAGTATTGAAAGTTATGTGCAAGCAGGACTGGTAACAATGGGATACTGAGCCCACGTAACTTTCAATAAGAGGAAGAAGCCAAGAGTTTTAAGTGATGATTGGTGACTATGCTCAGAGGAGGGAACTATGAGATTGACCAGGTACAGGCCTAAGCAGAGAACTTTACCTTTTCCTTTTACCCCAAATTTGTTTGAGGGGGGAATGACAGGGTATGGGCACAAGCCAAGACCTTTGCCCTTTACCCCAAAAAGAATTTGGGTCCCCTTTGTCTATGGGCCCTAGAAAACCCCAGCTTGGACTCTCGTTGAATTCCCACTAGATCAGGAAGTCTCTAGCAATCGCCTGAGGCTATAATCCTATCAACTGGCCTTTCATTATTGCCTAAACCCAATCTCCCGATTCTCTGTTACCCTTAACCAAACCCAACCCCAGCCACTTCCCACCTCGGATCCTATCTATTCATTCTATCTCCCAGTCACCACCATCAAGATCCTCCCTAGACCCCTCCTCAGTCACCCCAGCCTACTGGCCACCACCATCAAGATCCTCCCTAGACCCCTCCTCACAGTCACTCCAAACTACTCGGTCATTTCTAGATCCTGTCCACAGTCTTTCTGTATATAAGGTCCAGCTGTCCTCCATTAAGGAGCTCAGATTCTTTAAGAGTCTAGCCAAGTACTCAGATTCTTAAAATCTGGCCTGCTTGCATTAGCAACACAAATGTTCAGATTCTTTAAGAGTCTGGCCAATATGGTGGACCTTTAATAAACTTTGTCTTTGGCTGAAAGAAGGCTTGGATCAAATTCATTTGTGCAGGACCCATGTATCGCTATTTCGGAGTCCCAGAACCCCTAAACGTATGGTTCCTGAACCTCAACAAGATGACAAGGCAGAATGAAATCCACAATTCAGAATTGTGAGAATTGTGCCTTCTTTAAGCTCCTATACTTAAATTCAAATTCAAATACACATTTATTAAGCACAAGGCATTATGCTAGGCACTGAGGATAAAAGGTAAAAAATGTCAGTCCCATTCTTATGAAGCTTCTAACAGGGGGCTGACATGGGTATAGAATTTACATCTTTTATTATATTGTAACAAATGTTTGAGCCCACAAAATAGAGTTGACTGAAAAATTCAAGGAGGAGTCAGTTCAAGCTGCAGAGTAGAAATCAGGGAAAATATCACAGAAGTGGCAATAGAGCTGGCCAATGAAGGAAGGAAATCCATGGGCAGCCCATTGATTCCATTCCGCCTGATCACATCAGGAGAAAGAAAGGAAAAAGTTGGGTGATGAATTTATGGCAGGACATGGACAGGAGTACAACAGATTGGACAGGCACAAATAAGTTGTGATTTGTATCACTGAAGGGAATAGCCACAATAAGGAGATAACTTTGAGTATATTGGGAAGGAGATTAGGAATGGACACCTGTGATTTCATTGCTGTAAGGAGCTCTGGAATAAGGAAACTCCCTCTATCAATGCAGATTATTTATAATCTTAAGGGAGTTGTCTATACTTGCCCTGGGTCATACAGGCAGTATGTGTCTGAGATAGACTTAAGCCCTAGCTCCTTAGTCAGCTCTTTAGCCACCTCACTGTGCTGCAATAAGATGTTTACATGGAGATAAGTTTCTTAACAAAAAAGCTATGCAATAGACTGATTCCATAAGCATTTTAGGCCTTACAATAAATAAATGTAAAATATTGGGATTTTTTTCTCCATATTGCATCTTTAGCTACAAAGATACAATTCACAGAAAATTAAATGTATTACTTTAAATAAAAACAGAAAAAGTACCAAGGGTAAGCAAAACATTTTAACAATTCCTGATAAATACTTATGAGCACAAATAACTATACTATATCCATTTAAGAAAGAAAAGAATGAAAATGAGATTTCAGTCATTAAGAAAAAAAGACAATGAGAAGGCATAAAGGAGAATAATTTGGTGGTGCACTAGGCCTGGAGTCAGGAAGACCTGAGTTTAAATCCAGCCTCAAACATTTACTAGCTGTGTGACCCTGCAAGACACTTAATAAAAGCACTTACTTTAGAGGGTGGTTAGGATCAAATAAGATATTTGTTTTTCTAAAAAAAAAAAAAAAAATGCTTAGCAAAGTGCCTGGAGCATAGTAGAACCTATATAAATGCTTATTCACTTCCTTTCCCTTCCAACTTGTATAAACTTAATATTGTCATGCCTCATGCAGAATGAAGACTAGGAAGCTCAACAGAAAAATCTGTTGTACAACTGTTTTTCCCCTTCCTCTCTATGTAGTCCTCATTTTCTTCTATTGTGCAATTAAAATTTGTATTCAGCCTCAGTTTCGTCTCCTAAATTCTCCTCAGTGAGAGGATGTAGGAAATATGCCCACATGCCTCCTCCCAGTTTCTACACATTGATGGAAGACACAGGCTCCTTTTCTGCTCTCCCCACCCCCCATTCTATGCCTGGGTCCTGTGATCCACCCTAAATCCTAGTCTGCACATCACTGCAAAGAAGATACAATTCAAGGCAGATAAAAGGAGAAAAGGGGCAGTGTGCTCAAACAGTGTGTTTCCCAGTATATTCCTCAATTGCATTCAGCAGTTTCTGGAGAGGTCTACTATGAAATCTAAAAACATTACAATATGTTCTTTGAGCCTGCCCAGAGTTGTCTGCCTGTTCGGAACAGAGAACATTTAAAGAGGGATAAAGAAAAGCTCTTCACTATTTCACAATGAAGCATATGATACAACTGTGAAATAGACTGGCACATATTTATAAAAGACTGTAGCTTCTCTTTCTGAGCAAGGAATAAGGGCCTACAGTGAGTCAAAAGGGTTGAGTGGCAGAGGTCCAGAGAGCAGACAGGTTCATCAACAAGGAGATGTAGATGATAACTGAGGAATAAATTTGATGTCTGCTCAGAGCAAAAAGAACTACAGGTTGTCCCATGATGATAGCAAATGTGGCAGAAAAGATCATTTAGGCCATCATCAGTACCATCACAAAAGCCAATAATATGCAAAGGGAAATGGAGGAGGTGCATGGTCAATCAATTAGCTTAAAGTGCTTTACAAATAAGGAGCTAGTTGCTATACCTAAAGATTTTTGACAAAAAATTATATCCAACCCTATACTTACCCTAACAAAATATAAAACTGGGTTTATAAAAACTGTACCTAAAAGTGTGTTTATCTTTATTCTGTTTTTATAATGAATTTAACAGAATGTATCTATTTTTAGATAGTATTTTGTGAAGCTTCAGTCCTTCAAAGGCTGCTGAGCTCACTGGTGTGATTGATTTCCCCACTAATGTAGACGAAGCCTCTGGCGATTAATTAGTCTGTGTGCACTAGCTAGGTTAGTTCTCAGGTGACCATCTTGGGGATCCTGCTTGAAGCTTTTCCAGCTTAGTAAGTCTTGCCAGTGGTTGGGTTCTTCTAGAATAGACTTAAAGATGTATTTCACTCCCCTAACAACTTATTACAGTAACATGCTCTTCATGTCATGATTAGAAGAAATAGAATAAATTTTTGAATGACATGGAAATGTAAAGAAAACCAGAATCTGTACAATTTTTTAAAATTCCCTGAAAAAAAAATGAGGCACTTTCAAAATATAGAAATGTGCTGCATCCAATGAAATTTAGATCAACATTACTGCAAAATATGTCCCTGCATTGAGGAGCTAAATAAACAAGATGTCATACAGGCTTCATGGGTACACAGCAAATCCCTCCCCCCTTGCAGGTTACTTTTTCTTTACATTAGTATAATCAAGAATTATCTCTAATGATGACAAATTATCATTACAAGCTGCTACAAAGGTTTAATGGACACATAAAAACATAAGAGGCCACATAATGTTACTGGACAGAGAGCTAGCATTAGTCAGGAAGCCTGAGGTTCAAGTCCTTCTGTCCTATGAACTTGGGTAAACCTCTTAATCTCTTGACAACATAGGCAACTTGCTAAAACTAAAAGTTACAGATAAGTTATCTATTTGCATCATGGTGAACAAGTTTCCTCAATGGGAGTTTCTTGACCTCTGGGTCTGGAATCAGGGAGACCTGACTTCAAATCTAGCCTCAAACACTTCATAGTTGTGTGACTCTGGGCAAGTTACTTAAATGCTGTCTGACTCAGTTTCCTCTACTGTAAAATGCAGATGATAAAACCACCTATCTCACAGAATTGTCATGAGGCTCAAATGAGATAATATTTATAAGTGCTTAGCACACTACTTGACACATAGTAGGCACTTCCTTTCCCTATGTCTCCCCAACACCTTCTCCAAAAGAGAGTATGTTGTAGGAGTCGTAAGTATATCATAGTGGAATAAACACAGAACAGGAATGAGATGGGTAGGTTCTAGTACCAGTTCTGCCACTAACCGCTGGAGGACATTAACCTCTCTGGGCTTCAGGTCCCTTGTCTATAAAAATGAAGATGGTAAACTGATAATTTCTAAGCTCCTTCCAGTTCTAACATGCTGGAACTATGATTTACTCCCCAGAATTCTCAGTCTGTAGTGATACATCATTTTTACCAAGATGAATGTGACAAGGTCTACTCTCTATTATTCACTGTAGGGACAAAAATTATCCAACCTACAATAAAAGAGACTGAGGCAGAGCTCTGAGTCAATGGCACTTTATTAAAGAATCCATGGCCCCCTCTAATGAAGTCAACCTCTGATCTTCCTCATGATATGGGATGCCCCTTCCTTCCAAGGCTCTATTTTTATAGGATTGGATACTAAACATTCCAGAACAGCTATACCAGATACAGAATAATTCCATTGGTTGACATATGATGCATAAGCTAAAACCAGCAAAATAGTGTATCAGCAGAGTCACAGGTTGAGCAAACCAGGAAATATCTTCGCTGACTAGGTGGTCACAAGATGGATGGGCTCCTCCTTAGGTCAGGTAGGAGCGAAACATATGCTCCAAGAACATATTGGGAGGGACTTCCCACCACCCATGCTTGGTTTGGTCACGGAATTTGAGCAAAACAGAATGGAGATATCTTTGCCAGCATTCTTATGGTCGCACAAGGACTCCACAGATGATAAACAAGTAATGAACATTACATTAAAGTTTGAGGCCTATTATAGAGCTCTTCTATTAGAAATCATATTCCTATGTGACTTATACAAAGTATGGATTAATACATTGCTTATTCCTGCCCAAATATGCAAAAGAGGCATGGCAAAATATAGAATCTCATTGGGTGATAGACTCAAGGGCCAAAAATGACATATTAGCAAGGGGGTCACAGACTGGGTGAAGCATGGAGCATTTCTACTGACTAAGTGGTCATAAGATGGTCATAAGACAGTCACCTTCTCGTGCTGGACAAGAGAGAATGGTCCAGAGGCACAAAAATAAATGGGGGACTTTCCATGTAGTTGACTCACCTTCACCACACCGGGCTTGGTCACCACGATAAGGAAAAGCAAGGGTGGAGGGCTTCAAGCTAGCTTCCTGTGATTAAGCAAGTGATCTTGCAATCTGCAGCTCTGGGGCATAATATGCAGAATTTATAATCACTATCCCCATGGAACCATAATGAACTGACTAATACTGATTAGAGTCTGAGTTGAGGTCCTCAAGAAATCAACTTTTTCATCACCCCTTGGGTAAGAACTTTTGAGAGGCATGTCAGGTGAGATTTTTAGAAGTGCTGTTTATAATGTTTTATGCCTTATGGCAAAGGTATTTATAACAATGATTTGCTCAGTTTTAGAAGGCAAACTATGTTTGACAAGGGAAATGAAAAGAGGTCGTTTAGAAAGGGCGCCTCAATTTTAAACGGTTAGTTTACTGAAGTAGATAATTAAGTTTTGACTTTTATGCTGTCATAAATGAGGAACTGCATACCATCATTCCAGTGAAGAGTAATGGCCAAGTACAGTAATTACTTTCTTGCACAAAAAATCAAAACACTTGGTACACGGTGGTGTTCTCTTTAAGTTTCTTTTTTTCACATCCTGGTAAAAGTAAAGTTTTTAAATGTGCTATTTATATTTTACTCCTAATGATGCACATTACTAGAGGGCAGAATCGAAACTTTTAATGCCCTCTATCAGGTTAAAGGCAGAATACCATCCATTCTGCCACCTATACCAAAGGACGTCACTTTATCCTGTTCTTAAGTGTGTATGTGTATATATATGTATACGTATGTACATATACATATGTGTGTATGTGTATATTTGTACATACCAGTGGAATTATCTTTTAGTATTACATTCTAAAGTCAGTACAAAAGGCTCAACTCCACATATGGTCAAAACTACCCTTGAAAATATCTTACCCTGGGCAATTCACTTAATCCTGATTGCCTCACAGAAAAGAAAAGAAAAGAAAAGAAAAGAAAAGAGAAGAGAAGAGAAGAGAAGAGAAGAGAAGAGAAGAGAAGAGAAGAGAA
>NW_020954557.1:24625806-24630158 GCF_900497805.2 Vombatus ursinus
AAGGGAAGGAAAGGAAAGGAAAGGAAAGGAAAGGAAAGGAAAGGAAAGGAAAGGAAAGGAAAGGAAAGGAAAGGAAAGGAAAGGAAAGGAAAGGAAAGGAAAGGAAAGGAAAGGAAAGGAAAGGAAAGAAAAAGTCAGGGAAGCTAGATGGCACAGTGGATAAAGCTCCGGCCTTGGAGTTAGGGGGACCTGAGTTCAAATCTGGCCTCAGACACTTGACACTTACTAGCTGTGTGACCCTGGGCAAGTCACTTAACCCTAACTGCCTCACCACAAAGAAAAAAAAATACCTTAAATCAGGGCAGCTGGGTGGCACAGTGGATAAAGCACTGGCTCTAGAATTAGGAACACCTGAGTTCAAATCTGGCCTCAGACACTTACTAACCGTATGACTCTGGGCAAGTCACATAACCCCAATTGCCTCTAAAAAAAAAAAAAGGAAGAAAGAAATAAAGAAAATACCTTAAATTGCTCTCAAACCACAGTACAGTGCAGTATCTTTAATGGATACACATACACACATATGTATATGTACATACATATACATATATATATACACATACACACTTAAGAACAGGATAAAGTGACATCCTTTGGTATAGGTGGCAGAATGGATGGTATTCTACCTTTAACCTGATAGAGGGCATTAAAAGCTTCGATTATGCCATCTAGTAATGTGCATTATTAGGATTAAATGCAGCTGGAAAGGAGGCAAGTTCTCTTTAAAAGAAGGCAGTCTATATCATAGAACAGATGAATCTGAGATGGGTTCTATGGAAAACACCAAATATAAATTTTATTTTTCACTAAAGTAGCATAATTTTGATTAGGAGTAAGGCAATAACTAAGACATCAACAAATAAGACAGTTCAAATGTTCATGATCTCATTGATTTGAAAGTTCCCACTAGTGATTCAAATATTCAGAGAGAAATCCATTCATACCAATGCCCAGCCTTGGTGGCTCTTATACATATCATTCCCTGAATTAACCACAGGAGTCTACTCAAGTTGCCGGAGGCATTTCACTTAATACTGAGAAGGCACCAATGTGGTGGAGCTCCCAGGCTAACTGCCTCTAGATCTCTTACTGTGTGACCAGTCCATCTTCTCTTCTCATCACACAATTCCTTGAAAACATTTTCAATCCTTTTCTTTAACGTTTCTTAGTGTTACAAGCTGTTCACATCTACCATATGTCTTTCCATTACTCTCTGTTTGATATTCACTTTTAACTCTTGGGAAAATGTTGCACTCCATGTTTGGTAGCCGTACCACAGTTGCCATACACTGGTAAAATGTCAATTTTTAAAAGATAGGCATTTACTTTACTGGGAAACTTGGGGCTATTTAGCGGAAGAAAGCAAAGGTAGATTAAACTTAACTTGTAGGAAAACTGATGACTAGGGTTGGAAAAACATTCTTAGAAGAACTTAACACCTGAGTGTGATTATAGCAGAGAGTGATCAAACTGTCCCACAGTTGCTGCAGCTTCTACTTTCATTGTAAGGAAAGATAAGAAACACAGAAGCCAAATGGAAAACGGTAGGTGGCAACAAGGTATGTCTTATCATTAGTTCTTCAGACTAAACAGAATGAATACACTGCCTGTAGATATGATGATCAGATTTTAAAACTACATTCAAGGTAGTGAGATGCTCATCCTATGAGAGACATTCAAAAACTGACAATGAGAGAAACAGGAGATTGTTGTCTCTCATCTGACATTTACTCCAGGTCATATGCTCAATGAGTAGGATGATAAAAAGAGTCATTAATACTGTTTTAGTGGCTTTGTTGCTTTTTTTTATTTGATCTATCTCACATGGTTGAATTTGCATAAGCTAAATATGTTTACATTACAACTCCATTATATGAACAGCTTAACAAATGCTGGTTGAATTGAATTCAATGAAATATGTAAATCTTAGCTATATGTTACAGGAAAACTCTATGTTCTCTACAATGACAATTTTAGATTAAATGATATAAGCATATCTTAATCTTTATATTATAATTTACAGGGTCATTCCTGATAACAGTTATAATAGATCATATTTAAATAATGATATATAATTGAGATTAAATATATTTTACAAATGGGAAAAACTGAGGCTAAAAGAATCAGTGACATCCTTGATCACACAGCATGGGAACTCTCAAAAAAATTAAATATTGGTTTCAAATTTAGATTTCAGTAATAATCTTTTCTCCTTTCCCCATTCATTGGCTATAATGTTAAACTAACTCTAATGGGTTTTAAAAAACAATACATTTGTTATAGATCCCCTATTTCCTGTTCTTAATTTTAAATGCAGTTGGGATTTCTTTCTCAAAATCTTTTTTAAACATTAGACTAAGTATTGTTAATATATATATGGCCTTCAACTAATTTTTTTTGGTGGTACACTGCCTTTGCACTAACCCCCCCCCCAAAAAAAGTGTTTTCTTTCCCTGGTCTATACAATATATCATACTTTGTAGGTACCTAGTATCTGTTAACCAGTAAGGTACCAAACAGCATATTTATTCATTATGACTTTGTATGTCTTTCCACCATTTCACTGGATATCATTTCATCCGTGGTACCCAAGAAAAACAATGACTCTCATGAAGCATACATTTAATATAATAGGAAAGACAAAAAGGAATAGTGGGAAGAGCACACTGCTTAGCATTAGAAGACGGGTCCACGCACATGCTGATACACATCATAGCTGTGTGATCAAGGATGTCACTGATTCTTTTAGCCTCAGTTTTTCCCATTTGTAAAATGTATTTAATCTCAATTATACATCATTATTTAAATATGACCTATTATAACTGTTATCAAGAATGACTTTGTAAATTATAATATAAAGATTAAGATATGCTTATATTATTTAATCTAAAATTGTCATTGTAGAGAACATAGAGTTTTCCTGTAACATATAGCTAAGACTTACATGTCATTGAATTCAATTCAACCAGCATTTGTTAAGCACCTCTATGTGCTAGGAACTATGCTAGGCATTAGAGATACAAAGAATGGGAAAGTGCCCTCCAGGATCTTATATTCTAATTTGGAAAAAATAGCATATATGCAGACAAGCAAATATAATATTACCTATATACGTACGTGTATATAGGTAATTGTATATGTATACATATATACAATATTAAATAATTTAGATGTTACACCTATCTATATATACAGCTGATTCTCATCATTAGTGGTAGATATGTTCAATAAAGTTACTGAACACTGAATTAGCTAATAATGAACCATTGCAGAGGAAATACAAGGTTATGTTCCTATAAACCTCTGGTCACAACATTTACTTAGCAGAATGGTCTCACAGATTGGTGAATTTCCTCTCCCTTTTTCTGGAGTTACTTCATTAACATTGAAATCAAAGCCTTAAAAAACATTAGAATTAACTGCATGAACAAAGCTTATCTAACACACATATCTTCTCTGCATCACAGCTTTCTTGCACTTTGGAACCCTAGAGCACTTCAGCACTATGTGAAGAGGGGAGAGCATTTTAAACAGCAGAATCACCAACAAAAAGCACAAAAATATGAAAAACATGGCACTAAACAGACCTCCAAAAAAGGACATTTTACAGTATGAGGAAAAAAAAAAAGAAGGCAAAGCTTTGTTGAACTTCAACTGGGATTACTGCATGGGGTGGGTGATTCAATTTTTCTTCCACTTGCCCACGTCATGAATAACTGCAAAATTATACAAGTATTGTTTTGGGGGTTACAATAAATTTTAGCAAGTAGGCAAATTAGCAAATAAATAATCTATAAATAATGAAGATGGATTGCCTACACATATACTTATTTAGACATATAGATATAGATATATACAAATACCATAATGTTGTATTTGATTGTCTATATACACACTGTTTTTCCAAATTAGAATATAAAATCATGGAGGGCAGTTTTCCCTTAACCTTTGTATCTACGATGCCTATACTCTCTCTCTCTCTTTCTCCTCCCTCCACCCCTTCCCCCCAACTCCATATATGCATACACCAGTAAGTACAAAGTAATAGCCAGGAGTTAGGAGGGAGAGAACTGCCCAGTGGGGGAATCAGGAAAGACCTCATGCAGGAAGTGATACATGAAGAAAGCTAAGGATTCCAAGAGGCAAGAATGAGAAGAAAGAGTCTTCCTGGAATGGCCTATACAAAGAGATGGAAGGCAGAATGTCCTTTATGGGATTTGACTGGAATATTAAGTATATGTGTTGGGAGTGCAGCAGGAGATGCTGTGTAATCAACATTGGAACCAGATGGTTAAAACCTTTAAATGCCAGAGAGGAGTTTGTCATTTAGTCGAGTCACTGAAAGTCCTTGA
>NW_020954557.1:24630168-24649353 GCF_900497805.2 Vombatus ursinus
TGCCAGAGAGGAGTTTGTCATTTAGTCGAGTCACTGAAAGTCCTTGAGAAGTAAAAGCAGATGACATGACCAGCACTGTGCTTTAGGACTAACTATTTCTCTGGCAGGATACAAGATGGATTGAATGTATATGTTATTACTAAACATTGCTAAACCCTGATTTTGTATGTTTTTTTTAGTAGCTTGCTAAAAGCATTAGTAAATATTTGTAAAAATCTTACATTCACCAGGCTTTTACTATCCTCACCTTATGCTGTTCAGGTGTAAAGAATTCTAACTGATAGGACTTCCATTGGTCATTTAAAAATGTTTGGTCGTTGTATTGTCAACATTATTGAAATGGACAGAATCACTATGGTAAGTTTCTGTTAATTTTGCTCCTATTTTATAAATTAAATCTATCTTGGAAGCCAGATCACAAAAGTCATGGGCCTATTAGTCATCGTATTATTAAAAGTTTTAATGGATAATATATTAGGGAAGAAATCTCAATTACTTAATGTGATCTGGTTAAAACCAGATATTCCATGTCCTCATCTTTAATTAACTTAATGAGCATTCTAATGAACTTCCGAAAGGCTGTATCTCTAAAAGAACTGGGAATTGATGAGAACTTATTTTTTTTTAACATAAACAAAAATTAATGTTACAGAAATAGTCCATCACTGTTCAATCCCTGTTCCGACATAAGTCTCTGTGTCCAGAAAAGAAAGCCATTTGTCTATGTTTCTTTCTAAACTTTAAAAGAAACTTTTGGCATCCATTCCTCAGATTTCAGGATTATTTTCTTTACTGAGACTACTATTTCTATAAGGTTTCAAGAAAACTACTAAATACATATGTAAAAGCCCCTCTGGATTACTCTCCCCAATTTGCAATTGTATGCATGAGTTGGATCCCGAGAAAGAGAGTGGCCACTACTCTCAAGTTCCAGGCTGGCAGATTTGTTGCTCAGTGGATAGAATGTTGGACTTGGAGTCAGGGAGACTTGAGTTCCAATTCTACCTCAACCAATTACCACCTATTTGTCCCTGGGCAAGTCATTTAACTCTCTCCTTCTCAGTTTCCTCATTGTAATATGGGAATAATAACAGCACCTACCTCTCACCAGGTTGTTGGTGAGGCTCAAATGAAATAATACATTCAAAGCACTTTGCAAACCTTAATTGCTATATAAATTTGGCAGTAATAATGATGACAATGACAGCAGCACTCTGTGGGTCCACACACATACACTATATAGTTCATAAGCTCCCACAAGTGACCATCTCCCATAACAGTCAGCTGGAAGACATAATTAGCTCAAAATAAGACATTTACAAGGATGGCATAGTAAGAAAAAGTAGTTCCAAAAGACTTCCTCTTCACACAATCTACGGGAAGAATACACCCAAATTTGAAAAATAAAGGTAGTAAAGCACTTATGTGTGGAACTTGTGGCCAAGGTAAGTCATGACTAGAACTTCAAGGTTTCAATGTGTTTTCTCTCCTTTTATAATACTAACAAAGCTCCCCCTGGATGTAACATTTCTCTCTGCTGGGCAAGCTATTTAGCTGTGTTTCCAGGGTCTACTCTCTTAACTCTCCACTCTTTCTGGAGTCGGTAGCTGCCATCTCTCTTCTTTGCTGCCACAAGTCCTGCTCTCTGCATGCTGCCTTTTTTTGTCTGCATCTAATTGGTGAGCATGTGTATCTGCTGTCTGTGGTGTTTCCTACTGGATGAGTAGTCTCATTGTAATAAACTATTGCTTATGGGAGTAGGGGAGAGAAAAAGAAAGAAAAATCTCCTTTCCCTTTACTGCCTTTTCGTGTAAGTGGAGGAGTCATAATCCACAAAGCTGGTCCCTGGCCTAGACTGAGTGTGGCCAGAGAAAGATGCTCAAATTTCAGAAAAGGATAACAGGGTAGTAAGTGCTTCCTATGTGTCCAGCAATATGGCCCTCTCTTTACTCTTTTTGTTAATATAATTTTATATTGTTATTATCATCATCACTCATTTTAAATCACATCTAGATAGGAGGTAACATGATACCAAAAATGCCAGACCATTTCATTATAATTTCTATGGTTGCTATACAAATTGAATATCAAAAGATCCACACAATTCAATAGCTTGGGAAGATTGAAGAGTTTAAATTACTTCCCAAATGCATCCCTAAGATGTACTCCATCATCTAACATCTATTTATAACTTTAAACAGTGCACTTGACTACCAGGCTAATTCTAAAGCTGTATGTGGATTACAAAAAAAGATTTGCTACCACACAGAGAGTTTAAGGTTAATGGAATAAGAGGTTTTTCCCTGGCTCCTAATACTCACTCCTACAGTACAGGTGTGGGTAAATGTACTTTTGACATTATGGTATATTAAAAAGAATGTTGAACTTAGAATAACATGGTATAAGTCCTTCATCTATAAAATGAGAAGATTGGATTAGATGACCCCTCTCTCAGCACTAGACGTATGAGCCTATGCTCCCAAATTGGAATTCAGGTTGTATTTCACATAGAAACATTGTTATAGGTGGTAGCTAAGCAAATTAGTAGACTAGTTCAAAATATTAGATACACTTTAATTTAAACAGGTTTTTATGCCCCAGGAACGTAACCATCATCGTGGGGTATGTGTGTGTGCATTTTTAGAGCATCCCAGAAGTGTTCCGATCAGAAGTGTCCCAGAGAGTAAAGACTTACCGACCAACACAGAGTCTCTCAAATTCTAGGCTTTGGGACCCCTATTTAAATTTATTTACAAACCAAAAGAAAGTCAATCAGTATCCCCTAAGTGATGTTCGTGTCAAATCTCATAATAATTAATTCCATTTCAAAATCTTAAATGTTGGCTAGCATAGCAGGGGATTAAAGCTCATTTGTGATGAAAAAGGCCAACCAACCCCTCTTCCACTGATAATGTCAAAGCGGTCACTGGGAAGGAAGGCTAGCTGGGAGGTAAAGGTTATGGCAATGCACTTGTCTTCTTACCAATCCTTATAAAATCATAGA
Source organism: Vombatus ursinus (assembly GCF_900497805.2). NCBI lineage: Eukaryota > Metazoa > Chordata > Mammalia > Diprotodontia > Vombatidae > Vombatus > Vombatus ursinus. The sequence goes on from NW_020954557.1 coordinate 24,633,173, forward strand.
ATGTTTAAGCCTGAAGGGACCTTAAGAATTTATCCAGCCCAGTCTCATAGGAGCAGCTAGATGGTGCAGCAGATAGAGTGCTGGGCCTGGAGTCAGGAAGACTCATCTTCCTGAATCCCAATCTGGGCAAATCATTTAATCTTGTTTGCCTCAGTTTTCTCATCTGTAAAATGACCTCGAGAAGGAAATGGCAAACCACTCCACTATCTTTGCCTCGAAATCTCCAAATGGGGTCACAGACAGTCAGACATAATCGAAAAATGACAGAATAAAATCTCTCATTTTACAGAAGAAGGTGTGGCTTGGGGAAGCATGGGGCTCAAGGTCCAAGGTCACACAACAATATGTGACAGAGCTAGCACTTGAACATAGAACAGATGACAGAACGTCGGAGTTGAACACTCATTTTGACTCCCAACTCTCATATTCTTTCCACTGAACTAAACAGGATATTTAGGATAGTTCAACTTCCATTAAAAACATTTTTCTTCCCATTCAACATACTCACTTATGAGCCCAACACTGTCTGTCCATCTGTAACTTCCTCCTGCCTTCATCCCTGGAATGTATCCCTAGCTGCTCCAGGTGCAGGTAGCCCACCACTGCTTCCTCAACTACATTCATTCATTCATTCATTAGTTCATTTGTTCATTCATTCATTCATTCAGAAAGCATTTATTAACCATCTACCTTGCCTGGGCACCATCCTAGGTAGGCTCTGGGGATACAAAGATAGTCAGAGAGTTTATATTCTACTCTCATTTCTCTCTGTGATCAAGGCAATGGTGATTTCTCTAGGTTTACCGCTCTCGTGCACGGACATTTAAGCTTTTGCTGTTCATGCTTTATCTCTCCTACCAGATTGTGTTACCTGTTCTTCCTTCAGTATCTAACACAATATGTTTCTACATAGTAAAAAATCACTAAATGTTTGCTGGCGTGAAATGACTTCTACACGCATGGGTACTATGGTACAATGGAAAGGGTTAGTGCTTTGTTCCTTCTATTGTAGTGATTTTAGAGCAAAGTTAGCCTGGTGAAGAAATTAAATTGATTCAATATCATTTTGTAATTGATTTATTCTGCAATTGATCTTATTCTGCAATTGATCTTATTCTGCATTACTGCCCCATTTTGTGTGATTGCTCAAGCAATCTTTGTCTTTCTTTGTCTCTTTGCTTATGAACTAAATTTAGAAGTTCAGTTCTTCTTCTAATCATTGTTCTATTCTTGCCTCAAGGAAATCTGTTATCCTTGAGGGATGCAGGTGGACACCAGGGAGTCTTGTCTAGTATCTTTACACCATTAAGCTATCCTTCAAGGATGTCCAGTTTGTTATCCAAAGAAGTATGGTCCACTATCTCTAACTTTGCAGGTGGACTCAAAACAATAAACATTTCTTAGTTACAGGAGAGGAGATGGTTATTGCTAGCCCCTCATTCCCAATTTCCAATCAGCAGTTTTGTCCTCACCCCTCCTCAAACCCTTCGCCCCCATGATGCTACCAGCCCTGTGACCAATTATATAATTTTCTTCACCTACCCAGTTCTGTTCTTTGTTCTATGATCTTAAAAAGGAGCTATGTCTTCTCCTCTGGGTCATTGGTCTAACTGAGGTAGCCATTTGACCTACTTTGTTAACAGTTTGGAGCAGTGCTAATAAACTGATAAAAGGCAGAATGCTGCACCTCAGTTTACCTTTATTAAATTCTATTGAGACACCTGAGAAGTTTTAAAGTAACAAAAGATTATCAAGTTACAGTCCTGCCTATTTCACTTATGAGTGAGGTCTCACATTTACTTGACATTTTTTTCAAATAATTGTAAGCTGCTTTTAATTATAACTGATACTTATATTCTGTTTTAAATTATTCAAAGTACTTTATAAGCTATTGTTATTTTCAAACTTCACAATAAACAGACCAAGATACTATAGCCATTGTTATTGATCCAATATAAGCTCCTTGAGGGCAGGGCTTTCATTTTTGCCCTTGTAATCCCCAGAGCCTAATATAATACTAAACATATAATAGGAATTTAAGATTACTTGATTAATTACCTTCATTATGAAGATAAGTAATCAAGGTTCAGAGATATAAAGTGATTGGCCCATGTTCACATAGCTATTATAAATGGCAGATATGGGTTACTACCCTGAGTCTTGATTTCAAGTATTCCTGATTTCAAGTAAAGCACTATATTCACTTCCACAGACTGTTTCCCAAATGTTCCTTACATGCCTCCACCTTCACTTATTCATCAGCTGTATTAGTGGAGAGTTATGTGAAAAGAGTGATTTCTTAAATTACATTTTTACATTTTTTTTATTCAGTTACACCACTAAACATAAAGAGTTGTTCACAAAGAAATTATCTAGCCTTGGCATGTTTTAAGAATCCTGAAGTTTGCTTCCACAGACATTCTATCTTGTCAGCACATTCTTTTCATTTGTTTGTTTAGTCGTTTCAGTTGTGTTTGACTCTGTGACCCCTTTGTTGGGATTTTCTTGGCAAAGATGCTGGAATGGTTTGTCATTTATTTCTCCAACTCATTTTACAGATGAGGAAACTAAGGCAAACAAGGTTAAGCAACATGCCCAGGGTCACACAGTCAGTAAATATCTGAGGCTGGATTTGAACTCAGAAAGATGAGTCTTCCTGACTCCAGGCCCAACACTCTTAATCTGTTAATTCATACCAAGACTTTTAGATTGTTTTTGTGTCATAGACTCCTTTGGAGGTTTGGTGAAACCTATGGTCCCCTTCTCAGAATAATGATCTTTTTTTTTTTCTTAGGCAATTGGGGTTAAGTGACTTGCCCAGGGTCACACAGCTAGTACGTGTCAAGTGTTTGGTCTGAGGCTGGATTTGAACTCAGGTCCTCCTGACTTCAGGGCTCATGCTCTATCCTCTGCGCCACCTAGCCGCCCCTCAGAATAATGTTCTTAAATGCACAAAATAAAATATATAGGACCTTAAGAGAAACCAGTTATACTGAAATACTATTGTCAAAATATTTTTTTAAAAAGTGAAAAAACAAAAAGCAAGTCCACAGACCTTGTGATAAAACCCCTGTTATAGGCATTAAATTTTCTAAAACAGATACTTCTTATCAATTCATATGATCTTTGAACACTAATTAAATGTATGTCTCCACTGAAATCTACCACAGAGTTAATTCTCATTTCATTGGGAGGTCATACTAAATCTCTCCAGCTTGGCAACATAAGCAGCTATATTAGTTATGATATTGCTGCTAATATTAATCCACGATTTCAAGTTGGAATAGACACAAAGACATATTCATTTGGATGGTACCCATTAGCATGAGTCAGAGTGGTGCAGTAAAAAGAGTTTGGCTGAGTCATAAAGAACTGAGTTCAAGTCTTGCTTCTGATGTTGTCTCTGTGACCCTGGACAAAAACCTCTTAGGTTTCTAAGCAGCTGAAGACAAGGTGTTAATCTGTATTGGTAGAGGAAATTTCCTAATCTGGAAGTTCTCTATACCAAAGAAATCAGGTACAAGACCCTCTTCCTATTATTATACTTGGCAAATAGGTGTTAGACCATAATTGGAGATTTGTTTTATCAGTCTTCATTAGAATATTATTGTATACTAATCAAGGATTCCACTAAAGTGTTACTCTGCTGATTCATTGTATATAGAAGTCATCTGGATTTTTCAAGGCCATTTTAGGAGAAAGCAAGCTCTGGCAAATCCTCCTAAGCTTCAGAGAATCTTTGAGTGTGGGTTCAATGAAAGATTATGTCTGTTGTCCAAGAACCAGCTTAGATAAATTCAGAGAAGCTCATTACCAGACTGGCTAACAGGATGATTTTTTTTTTAAACAACAAATTAGAAGAGATACATAGAGATATTCTTTTGGATAGTAATCATTAGCATGAGAGGCAGTGTGCCTGGCATAGAGCTGGCACATAACATGCACTCAATAAATGTTTTTTTTTTAAATTAACTGAAATACTAGAGAAGTTCAGTGAGTAGTCACTGAGTGACTAATTAAACATCTCTAAGCAAGAACTGAATCATCATGTAATCTTCTTAAACCTGATAATTTCTACATCACCTGTAAAGTTGATTCAGCTTCAATCAAGAATCCCATTATAACACAGCTCATAATTATATAGATTGAGCTGAAATGGATCAAATTATAGCCTGTGAAACATAAATACTATATACAGCCTGTTTATTGAGTATTATTATTTATTATTTATTTTGGGGGGGGCGGGGTAAGTGGCAGAAGCCTTCTTTACTAGGTGGCCAAATACTAATGTGAAGAGAAAAGAAACATGTTTCAGATTTTCTAGGAAAGGAAGAGGAGGAAAAAGAGAAAATGTAAAGCCCATTTTTGCTGGAAATAACAAGTTTTAAAGTAAATTCCAACCCTGGAGATGTTGGATCCTAAAAAGTTGAAAAGCTAGCAATGGCCAAAAGCTAGTGCATTTGGCCTCTCCTTGTGTGGATGGCTCCACTCAAGAGAATTTCAGTTGGCCTCCTGCAGTGGGAGAAGGGTTTGCTCTTGTCATCCAAAGAGCAAAGCAGGAGGGGTAAACCAACATTGGGGCCATGGGGGATAGTCTACCTCCAGCACAACCACAGTTGTGGAAGAGGCAGGGTAGTGTAACGTAAAGCGCAACAGACTAGCGGTCAGGAGAACTGTGTCTGAATCTTGGCTGACACAGGTATTTGACCTTATGTAATTCATTTAAGCTCTCCAAGCCTCAGTTTCATCACCTGTAAAATGTGGTTAATAATATTTCCACTATCTATTTCACAGGGTCATTTTAAGAAAATTACTTTGTAAACCTTAAAGCCAAAGCACACACTAGCTATTAATCTTATAAATGTCCTATGTAACCCTTTACATTAACCACAAGGAGGATATTAGCCATCTTAAGCATCACTGTTAAAAATAAGCTCCACTGTGTGTGTGTGGAAATATACAGATATGTAGATTAAAACATAGCTTAAGAATTTGGATAAGAATGAAATTGTGCTGTAAATCAGTAACTAGCATTTCTGATGCCAGGCCAAGCCCCACAAAATGTGCCTTTGGACAAGAAGCATAAAAGATGCACACAAATGAAATAATACTTGTAATTAATTCATTTGGGAGATGGGGCAGGTTGGAGGAGGGAACCAACAGGAGCCTCTTCTGGCCTAAAGATCTTCTAGGAGAAGAACTGCCCAGGGAGATTATAAATTGCCCAAGGTCACCTAGGTAGGTAATCATGGTTGAACCTAAGACATCCGATTCCATTTCAGTTATTACTGGAAGCCAGATTGTCAGGGACTATTAAGAGAGGAAAATAACAGTGAAAGTATATAACATAGACATTTGTTTCAAGGAGTTTTGCTCAGATGATAGAACAGTTAATGTAGTGAGGAAATTGAGATCCAGAGATGTTAAATAATTTGTCCAAGGTTCCACAGGCAGTAGAAAGCAAAGCTAGAATTTGAACCAAGTCTTCTGACTTCAGATGCAGCATTTGTTAGGCAGTTTCTCAGTTTAGATCCTAGAGAGCCCAGGAAGAATCTCACCCACCAACAGGACCACTAGACTGAGGGTCAAATAAAGTGAGATGTCAAAATTAAAGGAAAAGACATTTATTAATACACTAACGGAGGCTGCCCACTAATAGTATCAGCCTACCTCTCCACTACCTTCTTAGTTGTACTAATTTGGTTTATATAGCTTTTCAGAACTGCTTAGAATACACAGCCAATAAGCAGCAAGTGGTAGCATTTATCTGGACCAATGGGGTGTTCTTCTGCCATAAAAAGAAACTGAACTTCCCTTAACAATCTGTTGCATAACCTGCTTATTCAATTGAGCCATTAAGTGTGATTGAGAAGCTTCTCCCCAAGAAAAGAACTAGGTAGTCATTTTAGTCACTCAGCATGATTCTAAAAGGGGTAGTACCTTTTCTCCCTCCACACCCTCTAGTTCATTGGTTGAAGCCAATTATGTTCTGAAAAATGAGCGCTATATCAGCACAGAGAAGAGGCTCCTAAAACCCATTACTAAGAGGGTTTGTTTTGTTTTGGTTTGGTTTTTTGGATGACATAAAGGCAGAAAATATACTAACAGGTAAATAATGAAACCAAATCAAATTCAAGGAAGATAGTCCTGCTGTTGTCAGAATGGAAAGAAGGAATACTTGCTTGATAGTTATGTTTCAAAAACAGAAAACTAAAAAGCAAATGTTCAAAAAGGCATTGTTGCTCATTCATTCAGTTGTGTCCAACTCTTCATGACTCTTTGGACCATAGCCCACCAGGCCCTTCTATGCCCCACTATCTCCTGAAGCTTATGCTCATTGCTTCAATAACACTATCTATCCATCTCATCCTCTGCTATACCCTATTCCTTTTGCCTTCAATCTTTCTCAACATCAGAGTCTTTTCCTATGAGCCCTATCTTCTCGTTATGTGGCCAAAGTATTTAAGCTTTAGCTTCAGTAGTTGTCCTTCTAGTGAATAGTCTGAATTAATTTTTTAAGCATCAACTTATTTGATCTCCTTACTATCCAGTCTTCTCCAGAGCCACAATTTGAAAGTGTTGATTCTGTAGAGCTTAGGTTTCTTTATAGTCCAACTCTCATAGCCATACATTACTACTAGAAAAACCATAGCTGTGACTGTATGGACTTTTGTCAGGCAAGGCAACGTTTCTACTTTTCAGTATGCTGCCCAGATTTACCATAGCTTTCCTTCCAAGGAGCAGCATCTTTTAATTTCATGGCTGTAGTCACCATCTACAATAACCTTTGAGCCCAAGAATATAAAATCTGACACTGCTTCCATTTCTTTTCCCTCTGTTTGCCAGGAAGTGGTGGGACCATTTGCCATAATCTTTTGTTTGTTTGTTTGTTTGTTTGTTTGTTTTGTTTTGTTTTGTTTAGCTTCAAGTCAGCATTTATACTCTCCTCTTTCACCCTCATCAAGACGCCTCTTAATTTTTCTTTATTTTCCGCCATCAGAGTATACTTCTTTTTTTTTTTGCGCTCATGTATGCAAAGGACGTACATAAGCAAAAAAAAGAAAAAAATACACATAAACTAAGGGTGTGCCCATCAGTTGGTGTAGAGCTGAACAAAATGTGGTACATGAAGGTAATCAAGTATTATTGGGCCATAAGAAATAATAAAAAAAATGGTTTCAGTCAAACCTAGGAAGATTTGTGGGAATTGATAAATAGTGAAATGAGCAAAACAAGGAGAATAATTTATGCAATTATAACAATACAGTAAAGACCAACAACTTTAAAAAACTTAAGACCTCAAATCAGTGCAATTCTGGAGGACAGATGATAAAGAATTCCTCCTACCTCCTGACATTCAACCAATCAATCAATAAACTTTATTAAGTGTCTGCCTTCTCTGTGCCAGACACTATGCTAAGTGTTGGCAGACGTAGTAAATAAAAGGTTCTAAATGAGATAGATGTTTTATGTACTTGGCCAATGTTGGAATTTGTCTTGATTGACTATGTATATTTGTATATTTTTTGCCAGGTTTTGGTTTTTGTTTTTCTTTTCAATAAAGGGGAGGGGGAAGAGGAAGAGAGAGAAAACTGATTATTGTTCATTTAAAAAAATAAAATAAAATGAAGGCAGGCGCAGCTAGGTGGCATAATGGATAGAGTGCTGGGCCTGGAGTCAGGAAGACTCCTCTTCCTGAGTTCAAATCTGACCACAGACACTTAATAGTTGTGTGACCCTGGGCAAATCACTTAACCCTGTTTGCCTCAGTTTCCTCCTCATCTGCAAAATGAACTAGAAAAGGAAATGGCAAACCACTCCAGTATCTCTGCCAAGAAAACCCCAAATGGGGTCAACAAAGAATCAGACATGACTGAAAAAATGACTGAACAACAAAAAATGGCATACACAAGTAAGGAAAAGAAATTTTCTTGACACAGTTCAAAACTACATGCTACATGTATTTAAATTGTTCAGATAAATACTACATCAAGATAAAACATTGTTTTGTTTTTACAATAAAGTTACATATTGATTTATAAAAGTTGGCCTCACTTTGCATGTTAAACCACTAAAATAAGACAACTCAGTGAGACTTGGACTATCTTAGATTTTCTTTTCAAAAAAAAAAGAGAAGGAAGAAAATCATGAAAATTCACATTTTCATATTACTTTAAGATTTACAAAGCACTTTCCTCACAACATCTGAGAAGAGTGGTACAAATATTATTTGCCTCTTTTTTTTAAAGGAAAATGAAGTATATATTTCTATTGAAGAGAAATCAAAATGGCTAAACACTTGTCACTATCAGATGTAGAGGGAAACTAGGTTAACTATAAAATATTAAAGTTACTAGAAATATATGAAGCTTTTTATGTACTAATTCCTGTTAACAAGAAAAGAGAAAGATGATAAAACATCTCTCACAAATTTCTGTTATTTAAACTACCAGATGTGGCAAGAACAATATCTTAACCTTTCCCCCAGTGCAGGCTGGGCAATTATTTACATATAAGGTATTGAGATGTTTCCCTAAACTTGGAGGAAGGAAGAGGACTAAAGACTGGAACTACTGAAGTTGCTTCCTCATAAACTGAATATAAGGTAGCCAGGAGAAGCAAGGTGGGAAGCGGTAGGGAGGGACTCAAGATTTGTTTGGTGGAAGATGATGGGTAACAGAGAGAAGGAAGGTTCATTTAGCTGAATCAACTCCTATATGCATATCTTTGTTAAATATTTTTCTCCTCCTATGACTAAGTAAATCTCTTTTTGTTAACTGCTCAATGATTTATCAGTGTCTCATTTTGTTCCAATATCAAACCTAAACAACTCAGGGACTAGCTTGAGTCAGGCCAGACCCAGAACACCAGAACATAACAATTATTCTTTCTCTGACATCTTCCAAATAAAATAGCCAGGGATGGAATTGATAGTGTCCTCATTTTTCCTTAGTATACAATCTTAATCGTATTTAAGTTCTTCTTTCTGTTTACTGTTTACAAGATTTAATTTCCTTAATTTTAAAGTAATAATTAATCCCCATTTGTGCACAAAACTAAGAATAACATTTGTCATCATTAGCAGGTCTCTGAATTATTTATTAGCAGAAACAGTCTTAGTCAATGTCCAATTGTTCGATTACACCTTTATTAATATTTATGAGGACCATCTCATGGAGCGCACCATACTAGGTGCTAATTTCTTGTTTGATGTATTTGGGTTTTTCCAGAAAGGGAGGGAGCATGTGATTATTGTTCTCCCTACCAAAGCTCACTTGATTTAATCAAAGGAAGACTGGCACACTTGAAGAGGTTTTAATGTGCTAATAAGCTTTAACACTCTGATCCCTTTATGAAGTGCTAACAGCTCTTGGGTCAAAAAGGGAACAACTAGATTGGCTGGGCAAATAAATTAGCCATGACCTACTATGAATGTCAGTTCCATCTAACTTGTATCTGATCGGCTATGGCCTGGGAAATAAAATAACCAAACTTAATTTTAAACAGTTCCTAAGTATGACTAAAGAATTTACCTTTTAACAAACCATTTTTTAGTTCATGGACTCTAACCTCTACTTGGGTTGCTATGTGGTTTTTTTGTTTGTTTGTTTATATCTTGACTCCCAACTATGTTTCATATAGTTGAGATTGTTGGACAAGTAACCTCTAGATAAATGATCTAATCTAAACACAATCTGTGACTAATGCTATTTAAAGCACTAAAACGGGCCATTACAATTGTCTGCCTGAAATGTGTAAATGGACCTTTAAAACTACTGAATCATTGAGACAGGAAATATCTTTTTTTTAAAATTCAAAGTTACTTAAAAATAATTTCAAATATTAAAAATTTCAAGTAATAAGCATTTAAATGTGCGAGTGTAAAAATACCCCCAGGACCTTATGGAATTCTAATGACTACCATAGAGCTCTCTATAGAAGCCTTGACAAGTAAAGGGGAAATTAGCCCCAAATCTTAAGGAAGAGCTCCAATATTAAGATAACTCACTTTGGAGTACCTTTCTAATATAAAGTACTCCCTCATAGATCATAAAATGGAAGTAAATTCAGCCTATAATCTCTGAAAAATGTGACTGTCCCAAACTAAAGGTATTTGAAATTCATACCATTTATATCAAATCATACTGTGTAAATATAACTGCAACGTTGTCATCTACATGTAATGGTCTATAACTCTTCTGTAATGACACCAGAGTCTCTCCACACATTAAAAAGACCTTCTGGGCTACATTTCTCTTTTGTCACTTGGTTTTCATTCACTACTGTTAATATGGGCCTAAGTATAATATTATTAAGAATAATGTTTATTCCAAAAGCAAAAATATTTAATTGCCCCCTTTTTGCAACCAGAACACTACTCCCCTCCATAACTGACAATTAAGACTAAACTTGCCTAAACTTTATTCTGATTAGATATATTCTCACATCCCGATTTACCTTTATGATAGCTAGATCAATCATAAAAACCAACTCTGGTTTCCTCTAGGAAGAAACTAAAAGATACCAGAGTAGACGAGGTCACATGTGGGCACATAGGTAGTGGCTCAGTGAATCGAATGCTATCCCTGGAGTCAGAAGGATCTGAATTTAAATCCAGCCTTAGACACTTACTAGCTGTGTGACCCTGGGCAAGTCATTTAACCCTGTTTGACTCAGTTTCTCATCTGCTAAATTGAGCTGAAGAAGGATATGGCAAACCACTCCAGTATCTTTCCCAAGAGAACCCCAAATGGGATCACAAAAAGTCTAAACTAAACAACTACTGAAGTTAATAACAAAATTGTAAACGACAACAATAAGTTAACGTGTATGACATTAGCCAAATCTAACAGATATCAGGCAAGAGTCAGGAAGGAAGGATATGTTACTACAGGTTTTCTTCTGATTCATTTTTTATGGACATCTGTTTATGTGGTATGTATGTATATTGCTGTATAATGATGATTTTCTTTCTCCTACTTTAAGAATAAGATAGAATTATCATCCCTAGCTTCCTTGATGGCTTGCCTGCCACATGAGGTCTTACAAGGAAAAGCAATATAAGGATGTCAGCAAAGAAACATATGGGCAGAAAAAGATTTGCTGGTCATGTGATGAGAACAAGAAATAACTGATGTACAGCTGGTGAGCTCCCCTCATATTCTTACACAGTCAAGAGAAAGCAAGGAATGCACTGAGTACATTAGGCAGACCCATTTTGCAAAACACTGACAAGTATAATGGGGAAGATTGATAAGAGACTTCTCTGATCAGCTGATTTTTTAACCCCAACCTAGTTGACAGTAATCACAGAAAGTAAAGAACAGGTAGCAGAGGCAAAAATGTGTTAAGGTTCTAAAGAAAGTGAAAAATAAGGGTTTACCCTTCTTGTCACCCATTTGCAATGAATAGAGAAGTTCTTCAGAGCAATCTTAATGGAATTAAAGGCAGCTTGTTAGGCACTGGATGAATTGGAGGATTGGCCATGATCTTGGTGGGATGGGATCACAAATAAAAGAATATGCTTGTGGTTACATGTAAGCAAAGTTTGGGAATAAAAAGAATCAATGTTTTAAAATTTTAATAGAAACTTAGAGATCATCCCTTAATTGATGAAGAAAATGACTTCTGTTGGTCCAATTACCAAACCTACTAAGTCCAGTGAGGTTCATCATGAGAGGACTGACCACTAGGTAATGACTTATTTTTAGCTACATCAACTCCTAAAATAATTGATCAAAACATGGAATAATTTTATGCTGGGTCACTGGAGGTCACATTCATGCTGATGAAATCTGAAATTTTTGAAAAAGTAGAAATAAAGTTTATATTGGTTTAAATGTCTGCATTACATATCAAATTTCTTTCACAGTTCATTTTGTTTTATTTTTTATTTCTTAAAAGAAATCCCTTTTTTACTGAAGGCAATTTAATGGAAATACCAATTTTATAGAATTAAAGTGACTAGGGCAACAAACCGTTTCAAAATTCCAGTAAGATAATAATTGTTTCAGAGTAAAATGGAGTTTAAACATAAACTGTTTATCCATTTTCCCACCAACTTGACACTCAGCTAAGAATCCACATCAAAGTTCTTTCGAAATGTAGCTCCAATCAGTATTCCTCAAGAATAAAAGTCCTGTACTTTGTTCTTATTAAGAAGATCATAAATTCAAGGGAGAAGGGATATTATAAGTCATCTGATCCACCCACGTCATTTTATTGATACGGGAACTGATACCCAGACAGGTTAAATCACATGTCTGAGATCATATGTAGAATATGAGATTCGAACCCAGTTTCTCTGAATCCAAGTTAGGCGGTGCAGTGAATAGAGTGTCTGGCCTGGGGTCAGGAAGACTCATCTTCCTGAGTTCAAATCTGGCCTCAGACACTTACTAGCTGTGTGACCCTGGGCAAGTTACTTAACCCTGTTTACCTCAGTTCTTCATCAGTAAAATGAGCCGGAGAAGGAAATGACAAACCACCTCAATATCTCTGCCAAAAAAAATCTCAAATAGCGTCAACTTGGGGGAAGGTGAAGAGGAGGCCAAGGGAAAGGGGAAGGAATAATGAAGATGGAATGGGAATGGAAACAACTCACATTATTATAGAACTTCATGGTTAAAAAGTGCTTTATTGCAAGCCTGTGAAGTAAGAAATACAAATTATTACTCCAGAGTCTACTTTTTCCACTATAATATAATGCTTCAGCTACATGGTACAGTAGATACAGCACTATTCCTAGAGTCAGTTAGACAGAAGTTCAAATCCAGCCTCAAACTTTTACTAATTGTGTGACCCTGGGCAAGTCACTTAACCTCTGTTTGCCTCAGTTTCCTCAACTGTAAAATGGAGATAATAGCACCTACCTCATAGGGTTGTTATGCGGATCAAACGAGATAATATTGGTAAAAGCATTTAGCACAGTGTCTAGCACATGGCAGGGATTTAATTTTGTTCCTTCCCCCTTCCCTTCCTTTCTTGAGGACTAGTATCTTCCAAACTAACTTGGTCATTAAAGATTCTAGGGTTTGATATATCTATGTTAATCGACATATCTATCTTTAGCAATTTATATCTGTCATATCAACTAATTATAGATATCATAGGATAGATCAAGAGATGGATCAATTGACTGATAGATATGGATAGAATTAATAAATTCTATTCCGGCTATTGTGGGATGTAGACTAAGGCATATGGCAAGGCAATGGATACCAGGGAAACTATTTTAAATTAAAACTGAGGAAATTAAGCTTGTTCTCATACTGAAAAACTCACAAGTAATAAGCACTTTAAGAAGAAGTAATTTCATATTTATTATTTTGGAGAGAAAATGTAGTTGCATTAAAAATTTTAATTGAATTCCTATTCATACAACACGGCACACAAAAGCTGCATAGGATACAGCTTGAAAAGTGTTGCTCCAGGGAAATGTGAAGCAAGTCTCCTCCAAGGTCACTATTTGCTTTCACAGTCAGTGTCCCTAATAGGTCTGCAGTCAAAAGGCAGCAGATCTCAACAGCAGGGGACTGCTGATGTCTTCATCGTGTAGTGATAACCCAAAGGGCAGGATATTTGGGATGAGCTGCTTATTAACAGGAGCAATGGGTGGCCAGATTACTATTGCTGATAGTTCAAAAGGAAGAGTTCAAAAAAATCATGTGGACTCAAATTGCTGTTCATGAATTTGAGAGCTGAAAGTAACATCATTAAATGTGTGATGGCCTGGTCATTAAAATTCTCACACAGTGACAACGGATAATTTTATGATTGTATGTTGTCTAGACCTGGCTTTCATTTATTAAGTAACCACTCTATGCAATGCAGTATGGGCAAGTCATTGTATACTGTTTTTTTTAATAAATACATTCATAATTCAATGACCTTCATCCCCAAAATATCCTCTAAAGTTGGATAAAAATTTTTTGACAATTATTAGAATGTATATGTTACATATTTATGTGTGTGTACACATATAATTTATATGTATACACACATATCCACACATATACATATAAACACACATACATACAGAGAAACTAAACCTATTATTAGTAGTTTTCCTTTGAATGGGCAGAAGGCAGTTTCTGAAAAGATGTATCGCAAAAAATTTATCAACAAAGCTGAAATTAGTATAGAACTGGAAAGGTTGGGAATAAAACAGGCATATCACCGATATAGATCATATAGCAATTCTATATTTTTTTTAAAAGAAAATGTTCATAAAATCATAGAATCATAAATTTAGCACTGGAAGGGACCTCTATGGTCATCAAGTCCAATCACTGAGTTTTATATGAGGAAACTGAAGCACAAAGAATTAAATTACTTTCCCAGGGTCCTACAACCAGGAACTGTCCGTGTTTGAATATTTCTATCTCCAAACCTGGTAACTTACTAAATAGTTACTTATGGTTCTCCTTTAAACATTGCTGCCATTTTCTAATCTCTCTCCTCCCTGCCCCTCCAAAAGCAAACTAGCTAAGACAAAACTTACTTGTAACTCTGTTAAGCAAAACAAATGATCTGATATTGTCTCATTCCACAGTTAGAGTTTACCTTTTTTTTTTTTTTTGCCGAAAAGGAGGCATAAACATATATTCAATCTTATAAAGTCACTGCATTGACCACAGTTTTGGAGTTTTCTAAGTGTTGCTTTCCTCTAATAAGTCAATCAACTAACATTGATTATGCGCCTCTAGGTGCTCTAGGCAACTTTCTAAGATTATCAATTGCCAAGAAGGTACTGACTTGCATTAGTATAGTACTTTATACCAATAAAAACCACAGGTTCAGTTCTCATCTCCATCACAATATGCCAGGCACTATGCTAGCCATGTGTTAAGGATACAAATGTGAAAATAAATTCTCTCCACTCTCAAGGTTTTTAATGTACTTATCATGTAGTATTGTCTATTAATGTTATCTGTGTTTGTATTTTAACTGCCTACCAGCCCGTATACTCCTTAAGAGTAGGGATTGAGTATAATCTAAACTTTATCCCTCTCCTCAAAAATAGCAGTATTCTGCACACAAGAGTCATTTAATAAATATATGGGGGCGAAGCCAAGATGGCAGAGTGAAAGCAGTGACTTGCTTGAGCTCTCCCTCAAACCCCTCCAAATACCTGTAAAAAAAATGGCTCTAAACAAATTCTAAAGCAGCAGAACCCACAAAAAGACAGAGTGAAACAAATTTCCAGCCCAAGACAACCTCGCGCCGGGCTGGGAGAGAAGCTCAGTTAGGTGTGTACATGCAAGCTGCAGCGAACCTGGAGCAGGCCTCAGAGGACTGAATCGCGGGCAGCTGTGGCAGTTTCCAGACTTCTCAACCCAGGAATGCCAAAGATAACTTGGAAGGTCTGTGGGAAAAGTCTGTGACTGCGGTAAGAGAAAGAGCTAGGTCTCAACCACAAATCCCGAGCGCAGCCGCAGTGTGGCAGCTGCCTCCTGAACTTCTGGCCCACAGACTAAGGGGGAATCAAGTGGCTGATGAGAGGGGGATTGCAGGGATCTCTTTGCCAGTGCTGAGGCAGGAATTTCTTGCTTTGCCCATGCTTGGATCTGGGTCACAGTTCTGAGGGGCAGTCTTGGGTCGAGGAGGAGCGCTAGCATGGTGGAGCTTATAGTGGCTGTGGAGAGGAAACACCTCGCCCCTTATCATAGCACCTTGGAAGAACTGAAAATTTACAGATCCCTAGAACTATCTCTGAAAACAGCCATACAAACTCCCTCAAACTTGAGACAGTACATTCTCCACATTGGAAGCAGACTCTTACCTTAACAAAGAGTTTAAAACTCAAGTAATTGGCTGGGATCATGAGTAAGCAGCGCAAAAAGAGTCAGACTATATTATCTTACTTTGGTGACAAAGAAGATCAAAACATACAACCAGAAAAAGACAATGAAGCCAAAGCTCCTACATCCAAAGCCTCCAAGAAAAATATGAATCAGTCCCAGGCCTTGGAAGAGCTCAAAAGGGATTTTGAGAAGCAAGTAAGAGAAGTCGAGGAAAAACTGAGAGTTTTGCAAGAAAATCATGAAAAACAAGTCAACAGCTTGCTAAAGGAGACCCAAAAAATACTGAAGAAAATAACACCTTAAAAAATAGCCTAACCCAAATGGCAAAAGAGGTCCAAAAAGCCAATGAGGAGAAGAATGCCCTCAAAAGCAAAA
>NW_020954557.1:24649363-24721863 GCF_900497805.2 Vombatus ursinus
AGAGGTCCAAAAAGCCAATGAGGAGAAGAATGCCCTCAAAAGCAAAACTGGCCAAATGGAAAAGGAAGTCCAAAAGATTACTGAAGAAAATATTTCCTTAAAAATTAGAATAGAGCAATTGGAAGCTAGTCACTTTATGAGAAATCAAGACACTGTAAAACAAGTCCAAAAGAGTGAAAAATTAGAAAACAATGTGAAATATCTCATTGGAAAAACAACTGACCTGGAAAATAGATCCAGGAGAGAGAATTTTAAAATTATTGGACTATCTGAAAGCCATGATCAAAAAAAAAGCCTAGACATCATCTTTCAAGAAATTATCCAGGAAAACTGCCCTGATATTTTAGAACCAGAGGGCAAAATAGAAATTGAAAGAATCCATCAATCTCCTCCTGAAAGAGATCCCCAAAGGAAAACTCCTAGGAATATTGTAGCCAAATTCCAGAGTTCCCAGGTCAAAGAGAAAATATTACAAGCAGCCAGAAAGAAATAATTCAAAGATTGTGGAAACACAATCAGGATAACAAAAGATTTAGCAGCTTCTACATTAAGGGACCGCAGGGCATGGAATATAACATTCTGGAGGGCAAAGGAGATAGGACTACAACCAAGAATCCCCTACCCAGCAAAACTGAGTATAATCCTGCAGGGGAAAAGATGGTCATTCAGTGAAATAGATGATTTTCAGGCATTCTTGATGAAAAGACCAGAGCTGAATAGAAAATCTGATTTTCAAAGAGGTAAACAGGAAAGAGAAAATCGTAAGAGACTTATTATGGTTGAACTTTTTACATTCCTGCATGGAAAGATGATATTTGTGACTCATGAGACCTTTGTCAGTATTAGGGTAGTTGGAGGGGAAAAAATTATATGCACATATACATAGATATAGAGAGATAGAGGGCACAGGGTGAGTTGAAGATGAAGGGGTTGTATCTGGAGAATAAAATTAAGGGGTGAGACAGGATTATACTAGGAGAAGGAGAAAGGGAGAGGTAGAATAGGGTAAATTATCTCATACAAAAAAAAAAACAGAAAAGAAAAGGCTCTTACAGTGGAGGGGAAATGGGGAGAGGTGAGAGGGAATGAGTGAATCTTATTCTCATAGAATTTGACTTAAAAAGGGAATAACATACACACTCAAATTGGGTATGGAAATCTGTCTTACCCTATAGGAAAATAGGGGGGAAAGGGGACAAGAGAGTAGGGGGATGATAGAGAGGATGGCAGATTGGGAAAGGGGGTAATCAGAAGCAAGTACTTTTGAGGAGGGTCAGAGTCAAAAGAAAGAATAGAATAAATGGGGGGGTGGGATAGGATTAAGGGAAACAGAGTTAGTTTTTCACAGCATGTCTACTATGAAAGTGTTTTGTATAACTGCACATATATAACCTATATTTAGTTGCTTGCCTTATCAATGAGGGTGGGTGGGGAGGGAAAAACGGAGAAAATTTGGAACCCAAAGTTTTAAAAAAACTTTAAAAAAAAATTTAAAAAGTTAAAAGTTCAAAAAAAAAGTTA
Organism: Vombatus ursinus; assembly: GCF_900497805.2. Lineage (NCBI taxonomy): Eukaryota > Metazoa > Chordata > Mammalia > Diprotodontia > Vombatidae > Vombatus > Vombatus ursinus. Next base: position 24,650,885 of record NW_020954557.1, read on the forward strand.
AAAAAATGTTTTCACATGCAACTGGGAAATAAGAAATACAGGAAATAGGGTACAGAAATCCATCCTGCCCTACAGGAAAATTGAAGGGGAAGGGGATAAGAGAAGGGGGGGAGATAGAAAGGAAGACAGACTAGGGGAAGGAGCATTCAGAATGCATGCCATCTTGGGTTGGGGGGAAGGGCGAGATGGGGTGAAAATTTGGAACTCAAAATCTTGTGGAAGTAAATGTTGAAAACAAAAAAATAAATAAATAATTACCATAAAAATGATAAAAACAAAATTAAAAAAAATAATAAATTAGCCTTCCTAATGCACTAGTCTGACCAATGTCACTACCCTGTTCAAAAATTTAAAACAAAACAAAACACTTGGTGGTTCCCTCTTTAGAAGATAAAAAACAAACTCCACACCTGACTTTAGTGACCAACCACAATCTGACCCCAATCTATTTGTAGTAGAAACAATAGGATGATTTTGCTTTAAAAGTTCTGTTGAGACATTCCTGAACACCTGACTGGTTCAGAGGACTAAGGGCTCAGACTGCTAAGATCACTTTCTCATCAGCTGAGTATAAAGAAGTCATGAGAAACTCCAGGGACACAGTGATTCTTGGCTAATGGATCGCAGTGAGTAACCCAGGCAAGGGAGCTTTATTAAGTTGAATCAACTCCAGGCATCCTCAATGCCTATCCTTGTTGAAGATCCTTCTCCTGCTCTGACCAAGTCAATCTCCTTTAGTTAACTATAGCATGAACTATGATTGTCTCATTGTGTTTCAATATCAAACCTAAACTATCAGAAGAATGGCCAGAACACTATCTTTTTGGCTTTATTTTACTATTACCCCCTCTTCATGCACTCTAAATTTAACAGAAGCTGTCCCATGATCTCATCCTCCCTTCTGATGCCTCTATACATTTGTAGTAGGCTATTGCCTAAGTTTGAAATGTGCTCACACCCACTTATTTAAACTTTTCTCTTTCTTTAAACCCATTTCTGGTATTAGCTCCTCTATGAAGTCTTCTCTGTTTATATCAGCTGGAAGTGTCCTTTCAACCCTCAAATTTTCTTAGAAAACACTCTCATCCCCCTTCCTTCCTCCCTCCCCATAGCCATCTTTTATTTCATATTATATGTATTTGTGCACATTATATCCCTTGTAGTGGAATGTGAGCTCACTGAGGGCAAAGACTGACTTGTTAGTTTCTGTCAATCGGTCAGTTGTATCCCAAAACAATTAGCACAAGTGCCCTGCACATAAGTACTTAGTAAGTATTTACTGAAGAGGGTAGAAAAATGATGAAATGTGGTAAAATTCGTATTTCATGTCTGAAGACATCATGTTTGTATGAACATAACTGGGTGATAAAGTCTTTTGTTATTTCCAGATCCTCTGTTGTCCCACAATATTTATGCTCAACCAGAAACACATTAGCCACATAGTTGTTCTGTTTAGATCAATTCATAGCGAACAGTAATTCGAATTCATCACTTCACAGCATCTGATAGATTCCCAGCACTCTCATATTTTCTCTACTGGCCCAATTGTGGTTGTCTTATTTTAGAGCAAAGTCATTTTGATAGTCTACCCAAGGGTAGGGAACCTGTGGCCTCCAGACCACATGTGGACCTCTAGGTCCTCATATGCGGCCCTTTGACTGAATCCACACTTCACAGCACAAACCCCCTTAATAAAAGGATTTGTTCTGTTAAACTTGGATGCAGTCAAAAGGCTGTACCTCAAGGACCTAGAAGGCCACATACAAGGAGGCAGAAGGCTACCTGTGGCCTCCAGGCCATGGGTTCCCCGCCCCTGGCAATATTCTAAGCACAAACTATCTGGCAAAATTTTGTTAAAGTGGGCCTGACTGTCCCTGGTGGGGAACTAGACTTCCAAAATTTCATTGGGATTTGGTATTAAAATATACTCTGAAAATGCTTCTAATAAGAGCCTTCATTTAGGCTGAAGTTTCACCAGCACAATGTGAAGAAGTGAACTCTATCCCTAGGGTAATTGAGGCTATTAACTGGTTGATCAAAATTCCAACCAATATTCTCTATCCAATATACTGGGAGTCAAAGCAAATCAATCAAGCTACCCCTCACCTGGGACCCAGAGCCACAATGGCAGTGATTCATTGAAGTAGTGGAATGGGCTAAATCTCTGATCTAATTAGTTTGTAGAAGCATTGTTACAACTGGGGCCACAGTTACTGAGAGAAAATCACCAATGTACTGCCTTATTTCTTAGGACTCCTTCCAATGCAGTAGTGAGAAAGGAAACAAAGGACAAACCTCTGCTTCAGGCACTAGAATGTGTTTGTTTATTCTATTACAGATTCCCAAGTTCCCAAAGGAGAAAGAGAAGGAAGCAATAGAGAGACAGATAATCCGGATTGAGGCAGCAATGAAAGAAGTGGGTTAGAAACTTCCCTGAAATTCAAAGTTCTTTTCAAAACAGTCTCATTCACTAATCCCTGTCTTTATTTTCTTGCAGAGGAAGATAAGAAGAAAATAAGCAAAGGTTAGTGAGAAAATAAGGAGGCATGGGTTACAGATGGACAGAGTTGCTGTGAAATGTGTTTGAACAAATCACTGAACTGGGACTGCTACCAGGCCCATCAATACTATTACCAAATATATAGCCCAAAGATTCAAAGACAAAGATAATGGAGCCATCTGTTAAAAAATATATTTATAGCAACACTTTTCACGTGGTTGCAAAGCGCTGGAGATATAGTAGGTACCTGTCAACTGAGGAATGACATTGTAGAATGTGAATTTAACAGTATGGCATTGTTTCCCCCAAGAAATGATAACTGACCAAGAATTCAAGGAAATTTGGGAAGACTTGAATGAATTGATGCAGAGTGAAATAAACAAGGAGAACAACGTAAATGACAACTACAACAACATAAAGGAAAACAACCTTGAAAGACTTTAGAACTCTGAAAAAGGTTAAGTGCGTGACTTCAGAAAACTGACGGAACATTCTTCCTGCATTTTGGCAAAACAGTGATAGATTAAACTCAAAGTACAGAATGAGGTATACATTTTCATACATGATCAACGTGTTAACTTGTTGTGTTTGACTGTACAAATCCATCACAAATGAGGACTTCTGAGGGAAAAGGTTATGTTAATGGAAAAGGATAGAGATGGAAGGAAGGAAACAAAAAAGCAAGAAGGGGGAGGCAGGAAAAACTGAAAAAAAGCAAAAAAGTTCAGAAGGGGACATAATTGGGTAATTTTGTTACTACTTTGTTAAATTTAATATATTTTTTAAAAACTGTAGGTGTTGCAGAATTTCAAATTTTCATATACAATTCTCTTTTTGTTCTTTATTATAGATTGAAATATTTGTGTCTGTTTATGAAGGTAGGTCTAATATTTTTTCAAAAAATTGTTTTTAACCCTACTCTAATCTTCACCACTGCAATATAAATGCATTAGCTGTCATGAACTCGGAAGTGTGCCCTTCTGTTCCCCCCTGACTGTATCTTCCTTCTCATAAATTACCTGTTTAAAATCCATCTTAATTTTAAGTTCCTTTTCTTGCTTTTTTTTACTTTTAGGTCCTCCTTCTTCTCCATCCCTACTATAAACCACTTTCAGGGTAATGTGATATATCAACTGCCTACTCAAAAAATTTCAGTGTTTCCCCCTTATCTTCCACAATTTGTCCCCAACCTACCCTTTTAACCTTACTCCCACTACTCTCCATTTTATATACCTATGCTCCAGAACAGGAGCAAGCTGAAAGAAGAGAGAAGGGGACATGCATGGGAAGCAAAGCGTGGGAGAGAGCACCCACATTCAAAGATCACAGAATCATGTTAGCAGTGATACATAAATGTTAAGCAAGCCCAGTAGCAGCCTACCTTCATGATTTTGCTCATATTACTCCTACCACTTGGAAAGTTCGTTCTTTCTTTCACATACACCTACAGCTCCACCTGTCTAATTCCATCCCACCCTTTAAGGGACAGATCAGATACCATCTCATCCTTAAAGTCTCCCTTCTTTCACTCTGCCAAAAGTTTCTGAATCAAGACAGTGCATTCACATTTTAGAGGCATATTCTACTAATGTTAGTGATTCTATGAAAAGCTAAGCAATGATGCTAGGTAAAATGGCACTATAGGAGGTGTCTGTTTAGTGGACACTATTACAAATAAAATTATTCACTTTTATAAAGCATGTTAAGCTTACAAAACACTTTCTTCACGATACTCTTATATGAAAGAAATATCATCCATTTTACAGATGAGGAAACTGAGGCTCTGAGAGATGAAACAGTGTACCCAGGGTGCTAAGTCAGCGGCTGAAACAAGATTCAACTTCAGGTCTCCTGATGCCAAGTTTAGCATTCTTCCCACTATATTGATCAGCTTCTCATGTATGTCTCCCTTACTGTTAAAGAAATACATTCATTTGACCCTACCTCCCCTTCTCTGCTAACTATCACCCTGTATCTCTCCTGTCCTACCGTGCTAAACTCCTTGAAAAAGCCCTCTACACTAAATGGCTCCAATCCCTCTCCTCTTACTCACTTTTCAATCCTCAGCAGTCTGGATTTGGACTTCATTGCTCAAATGAAACTGCTCTCTCCAAAATGATCAATGACCTATTAACTGCCACGTCTAATTGCTTTTAATCAAGCCACCTCTTTCCTGAACACCCTGCAGTCTTTGACACTGTTGGTCACTTTACCTGGCTACTCTCTCCCCTCTAGGTTTTTCTAACACTATTCTTCTCCTCCTATCTGTCTAACCACTCCTCAGTATTGTTTACTAAATATTTATCCAGATCTTACCTACTATACAAGAGTGTCCCTCATGTCTCTGTCCTGGCTCCCTTATCTTTTCCTTCCATATCTCACTTGGTTAATTGATCAGCTCCGATGAGTTCAATGATCATTTCTATGCAAATGTTTCCTAGAACTATTTATCCAGCCATAATCTCTCTCCTGAGTGCCAGTCTCCCATCACCAAGTGTCTCTCAGAACATTCTAAAGTTTAGAACCTAAATTCATTATGTCCAAAACAGAAATTTTATATTTTTTCCATAACCCTCCCCCTATTTCCAATCTTCCTATTACTGTCAAAGTCTCCACCATACTCCTAGTCCATCAAGCTCAAACCAATACGGCATCCTCAACTCCCCACATAAACTCACCCCACAAATACAATCTGTTGTCAAGTCTTACTGTTTCTACCTTTGCAGCATCTCGTGTGTGTGTGTGTGTGTGTGTGTGTGTGTGTGTGTGTATGTGTACCACTTTTTCTGCACTCACATACCCACCACCCTGAAGTAGGCCCTGGCCTACTGGGATTTTGTAGATTGCTTTCCTTGTTTCATCTAATCTATCTTCCATTCAGCTGCCAAAGTGATTTTCCTAAAATGTAGATCTGACCATGCCACCTTCTCCACCCTACACTTAATAAATATCCTATTAGTTCTAGGATCAAATATAACATGCTCAGTTTAATATTTAAAGCCCTTTGCAACCTGGCCCCTTCTGGCCTTTCTAGTCTTGTTACATTTTACTCCTCTCCAGACATTCTAGAATCTAGACATTGGCCTTCTTGCTCCTTCTATACAACACTTCATCTGTTGACTCGGTGACTTTTCACAGGCTGTCCCCTGTGCCTGGAATGCTTTCCCTCTTCACCACTGTTTCCTAGCTTCCTTCATTCCTTCAAGACTCAGATTAAATTTCACTCCTCCATCCCACGAGTACCTTCCCTCTGAAATTACCTTCTATCTACTCTGTATAAATATTGCACGTACTTAATTATTTACATGTTGTCTCCCCCATTGAAATACAAGCTCCTTGAAGACAGAATTGTTCTTGCCTTTTTTTTTTTTAATCTTCTATGCTTAGCATGATCCTGGCACACAGTAAACATTTAATAAATGCATGCTGACTAACATGGGAAAAGGTGGTTGTTGTTCAGTTGTTTCAGTCATGTCCAACTCTTCATGACCCCACCATTTCCTTCTCTAGCTAATTTTACAAATGAGGAAACTGAGGCAAAGAAGGTTGAATGACTTGTCCAAGGTCCCACAACTAGTAAGTGTCTGAAGCCGGATTTGAACTCAGGTCTTTCTGACTCCAGCCCCAGCACCCTATCCAATGAGCCACCTCACTGCCATGGGAAAATGGCAGAATGATATTTACAACTTTGAAATGGGTTTTGGTGTTATTGCACCTTGCATTATATTTCTTTTATCTCTCTTTGCTGTCCCATACCAGGCTAAAAATCTTTTTCTCCTCCACAGATTCAAGAGTAGAGCCTGAACTGAATATCACTTGCTAAATATTTCATGATTTTATTTTAAATGGCAAATAATTAGGAAGTGGACTAGCTTGACAATTCTCTCACTTAAAAGGTCAAGGGGAAGTTATAAAAAAAAGTCATTGCTATTTTGGGGACTCTCCCCAAATTTTTTAATCCCCCACACACACATATACACATACAATTCATTGTTTAATCTGACACTCCACCAGCAGATCATTTCATTAGCAACAACACAAGCAAAGATAGTCTTGATCTCCCAGCATCCAAGATCTCCTGGTTGTCACAAACCATCTATAAACCTAAGCAGAGCAGAGCTTCACTCAACCATTTCCCTGACTCAATTAATCCTCTCCTAACTGGGTGATACAGAGTGCAAATGAGGTAGAGTAGAGAGTAATATCTGCTCCACAGCTCTCTCCTCCACTGTCTTTTGAAATTAGTGTGCGTGGTCTGGGATGGCATGGTGACTTGCACTAGTCCTCATCCTGAGGTGATCTCTCACAAATCACTGATTCCCTCAATGACAAAAGTCCAAGGGCTAACATGCAGTAACGTGGACCCAAGGTAGTCCCGGGAAGCTAGGTGGTGTGCAGTGGATAGATAGTTGGGCCTACAGTCAGGAGGAGTCATCATCCGGAGTTCAAATCTGACCTCAGACACTTTCTAGCTGTGTGACCCTGGGCAAATCACTTAACCCTGTTTGCCTCAGTTTCCTCATCTGTAAAATAACCTGGAAAAGGAAAAGGCATATCACTCTTTGCCAAGAAAACGTCAAATGAGGTCACGAAAAGTCAGACATGACTGAAAATGACTGAACAACAACAAGGCATTCCTACACCTGGACCTCAAACTGTCCTATTAGCCTGACAAGGGAAAACAGTTTCTCGGGTATGTTTTTCTTATTCGTTACTGCACTTTCATCAGTAGCAGAATTCGGTCAGCTCTCATTCTTTTTTTCACTAACAACCTTCCCCTGGTAATACATCTATATATACCCAAATACATGTATAAACATACACAGGGAAAGAAAGAGAAAGACAGAGAGACAGACAGATGGGGGTGGGGGTACAGGGAGAAGAGTCAGACAGACAGACAGAGGCAGAGATAGTTAAACAGAGACAGACAGAGATAGAGAAACAGGGAAGGGGAGAGGGAGACAGAGGGGAGGGAGAGAGGGAGAGAATTTTCCCACTGCAATTGACACCTTGCTCCGGCAGGCTGTTATTCGGCTGAGCTGTGCTGATTCTGCAGAGTGTTTCTGCAGAGCAGTGCTGATCCTGCAGAATGAGTCACAATCTGTTGCATATCTTCTAAGAGCAGTGTCATCAGAACAGAGCGTGATGACTTCTTCAGAAACGAAAAGGAAAGACCACACTGGTGGTGGCAGATACCCTCCCTCCTACGCCAAGATCACTAGACGTTAACTTTCTTTGTCATAATCTTCAACATAGGGATAGGGATAGGAATACAGAATGGGCTGTGATTTCATTGGTATAGTAAAATACCCTCCACCAATGCAGGTAGCACCTTCTCTTAAAGAGTCAGCTAGAACATCTTGAACATAGCTGCATTAAAACAACAACAACAAAACAACTGAGTAAGCCTAGGACATAAAACAATAGATTTAAAGATAGAAAGGATATTATAAGTCATTGAACCCAACCCTTCATTTTATAAATGAAGAAACTGAGTGCAGAGAAGGGAAGTAACTTACCCAAGCTCAATATGGGGGGTGGATAGCAGAGCCAGTATCTAAAAGTCAAATTTCTGACCCTAGACCCAGCTCTCTTTCCACCATAGGACAGCTCCCTTCCCAAGGATGCATTCCTAATTCAGGATGTAGCCCTAATTCACTCCCCTACTTATCAGGCAAAGAGTAAGATGCTACCGATATAGCAATATGGACAACACTGAAAAAATGTTTTAAAATATTAGTAATAAACTTCTTAAGATAAAGATGACTAATAAACTAAATCAGAGACACAGGCTAATCAAACGCTAGATATGGCTCAATAGCCCTCTGAATCTAAGATAGGGTGTGACACAAGAATGCTTGTGGTTGAAGAAGCCTCACTGGTACCAAAACTGATGTTCTACCCTGGGCATGGTATTGGACAGAGCACTGAATGGAGAGTCAGTAAGTCCTAAGTCCAACTCTGACTTCAGCACTAGTTTCATGATCTCGGACAAGTCATTTAACCTCTCTGCCTCAGTTGACTCAACTGCAAAATTGAGATAATAATACCCATCTTGCAGAGTTATTGTGAGGATAATATGAAATAGTATTTGTAAAGCATTTAGCATAGTGCCTGGCGCATAGTAGGTGCTTAATAAATTCTTGTTTCCTTCCTTCCTTCCTTTCTGTGCTACTGCCTCAATCCCATTCTTTACTCCAGAATTCACATCTGATATTTCAAGATAATGTATCAGACTAAGGTTGACTTTACTCTTCTAATAAGAAAGCACAAGAAGTCACTGCCCAGTGTGCTAGGGAGGAAGCATTTGGTCAGTTAATGTTTAATAAACATCCACTTGGAGTGCTTGGAATGCAAACAAAGTAAAAAACATGCGTCTTCCATGAATTTGTAATCTAAGGGAGAGAGAGAACAAAGCACAGATACTGGGTGGTGTCCCACAGAGAGTGAACAAAACAACCATTAAAAAAAAAAATAACAGCCTTAGTTCTCCAGCTCTGAGGGATCAGAAATGAGGGAGATGACAAGAATAGAAGATGAGAAACATTTCAAGCCAAGGGATTTATGATTGGATCAAAAAGCCACCTTCTGCCTGACAATCAAAGAGGACTATTTATAACCCAGGTGGCAGACACTGGCCAATTCATCCACCGCTCCCCCTATTGTGAGATGACGTGTACCCTCTATTTCTCACCCTCTTGTTTGCCCACTGAACATAAAGCTATAGAAAACCAAACAACCTGAACATACAAGTGAAAGAGAAGGCTGACAGGGACATCAAGACCTGATGACTGTCACCAGTAAAAATACTATTAGAGGGGTCCTATGAAGTAAGGGTCCCGAATTGTAAGTATGATACTGAGAGGATCACATTTTTTAAACTTTGCTTTAAGTTTTATTTAATTTTAACACTGAACTTTAAGTATGCTTAGTCTTCATCCTATCATTTAATTTTTATTAATTTCTACCCCATTTTTTTACCACAACTATTTTTTATATAAGCCCCTCCCCCATTGATCCCTCTCTTGTAACAAAGAAAAAAGAACCAAAATGTCTGTAGAGAACATTCTAGACCCACGGTTGTCTTCTCTACGGAAAGGAGGCTTTTAGAATTCTTTTCACATATGTATATTGTTTTCCTGATTCTGCTTACTTCCTGACGTATGAGTTCATATGTCTTCCCATGTCTTTCTGCCTTTCCTCAGCTTCTTAAATTCTGAGAGCCAAATAGTATTCCATTACCTTCATATATCAAAATTAGTTGATCCATTCCCCAACTCATGGGTACTCACTTTGTTTCTTGCTACCAAAAAAATGCTGTTATTGATATTTTGTTGTCAATGAGAACTTTCCTTATATGTTTGACTTCCTTGGAGGTATGTGCCCCATAGTGGAATTGCTGGGTCAAGGGGTTTGAACAGGTTAGTGACTTTTCTTGCCTTATTTCTAAATTGTTTTCTATAAATCAGTTTCCCAATCTGTAAAATGGAGAGAATAATAGCACCTACTTTCTAGAATTGTGAGGATCAAATAAGATAATTGTAAAACACAACACACTGACTAGCACATAGAAAGCTAGTATGTGCTATGTAAGTGTTAGTTGCTATTATTATTATTATTATTATTATTATTAAGATTAGAGTAATATACAACCCTGCCAATTTAGTGTAATTGTGTGCCTAACTTCTCACATTCCCTCCAACATCTGCCAACATCTGTCTTCAAACAGGATCATAAATTAAGAGCTAGAAAAGACCTGTATAGGCCTTCTAAAACAAAGACTCTCAAACTTATTTGGCCTACCGTCCCTTTTAAAAAAAATTACTCAGTGCCAGTCTGGAAATCTTTAACCTTTTAACTTTTTTTTTTTAATTTGCATCATTTCAAAAAATATAACTTTTTTTAAAATGACATCTTAAATTTAACAATTTATTGTAAATTTATGGGTTTTTTCTTGCATTGAAATTTTGATGATGCAGTATTGCATCATATAACCATATAGTATCATATTGTAAATAAGTGATTGCATGCACATATTCCTGCTGATGCATGCTGGAATTCCCAACAATGCCTAACAAACTCGCCTGCATACACTTGCTTGTTAAGACCTGTTGGTAGACTTGACCACTGATTGGTTATAACTTGCATTTTGTATGTTTATTTGGAAAATAATGTAATCAGTATGACTTTAAATCTGTTATACAACTAATGACACATGTATGAATGGTTTTTCAAAATTTTCTTATCTTCTCTTCTTTCCTTATGCTTCTACCACCCCCTTATTTTTAACACCCCCCAACTGTACTAGAGGCTACTACCAACCCCCCTGGATCATTCCAGCACCCCCGAAGGGGCAGTATCACCCACTTTGGGAACCTCTGACACCTCATTTACAAGTGAGCAAACTCCCTCAGAGAAGTTAAATGACTTCCCCAAGGCATATAAGCTGCAAGTGGGAGAGCTGAGATTCAATCAGGGCTGGTCCTTGAACTCAGGTCATCTCACTCTAAATCCAGCATCTTGTCAACTGAAACATGCAGCCTCCCTTTGATCATCTTTGCCAGTTAGATGGGTGTAGAATTTTTTTTTTTTACCCTACTGCCAAACACCAAACTTGCTATGGAGGTAGAATTTGATCACAATAACCTAAATTATCCTCAAATGTGTTTACTTAAATTGTTATTGTAGACAGGCACTCAAAATCAAAATGCAAACAACTTTTTTAAACTGAACTAAAAAAATAAAATGTAAAAAATAGCTTATCCCCTATTTAATTCAGCATAAGCTGGTCTAAAGAAGATAACTATAAGAGGCAATTCATATCCTTGGAGGGGAAAACTTACAGGTAAATAACAGTCAAGGAAAGAAAATGGAAGTTTTATTACATAAGCCTCTGATTTACAAATATTCATGCGCTTCATTATAGAATAACAGAATTTCAGAGCTGAAAGAGACCTTAGATGTTCACTAAGTCCAGTTCCCTCATTTTAAAGAAAAAGAAACTGAGGTCCATAGGAGAGAAATGAATTAGTAGCAGACCCATACCAGAATTCCTAATTTCCAGTCTGATGTTCATTCCATTGTATCATACTGTCATATCTGACAGAAACAGTAATAATAAAACTTAAAATAAATCTATTTGACAGGACATGACACGACACTTGACATGACAAAAGGGTAACAATAACCACACTGACATATTTTCCTTAAAAACTTTTTTTAAAACACTTTTTCCTTAGCCTGTGAATGTCATGAATTGCAAATAATTCACATAGAAAGCATTAGATCAAAGCTGTCATTCTCACACCATGACAGGCAATAGCATTATGTGAGCCAGAACTAGCTCCAACCATGCCTGCTGAAAGTCTACCATCCTCATGAAGGCCCAATCTCCACGAGTCAGGGCCATCAAAATAGTCAGGCGCAATCTCCTTCAAGGCATTTAAAGCTCCCACTCTTCAACAGAAGTTTGAAAAAGAAAAAAAGATGGTGACATTAAAATGATTCAGTGAGCAATAAATACAGATGTATCCCCCAACGCATTTCATAATGCCTGCTCAGGTAAGGAATCCAAGCAGAGGCCGACCTCTTAAAGCCAATACAACAAAGTCCCTCACCCATTCCCTAGTTTCTTTCTAATTCTGATGTAAAGTTTGGAATTAAGCTCTAGAGACCAGCCCGGGTTAACACATTCTCCTGCCTCTTCTATTACTTCTTCCCTCTCCTCCTCCTTTCCCATACAAACTACTCAAATAACTCAGGTTCCCATTGTCTTGATTCCTTCCCTACCCTCTATCTCACAGGCTCAGTTCATGTCATAAACTGCTTCACATTCACCTCTGCTTCCACAAAACTGGCTTAACAGGACCCCAAAACTAGTTTCCCTCATTTCCTATATTGCTAGAACCAACAGCAATGTATGTTGAGCACAAGATCTCCCCGTTTATTCTAGTTATTTAGAAATGAGCCTTTAACTCTAAAGTAACCAGTTTTCAAATTGGCTGAACAATTCTTTTATCCAAAACAAAAGCTTTAGAAGTCATATTCAATATTTTAAATGTTGGATTTAAACTTTCCAGTAGGCCTCTAATCATAAGAGTAAATCAACCAAGTCAAGGAAAAGTTAAAATTCTGTAAAGATTGAACTACATTGGAAAAGATGATTCCTTTCATTTTAAGTGTAATGTTGTAAGGGGCGGGGAAAGGGTTGTAAGCTGTAAGAACAGGAACTCTTTTCCTTCTGGGCTAAGTGCTTTCTTTAGTTTCCAGGCTATTTTACACTTGCCAGGGTCCCTATAAGAGTTGAAAGGACAAATGAAGAGAATTATTCCCAATTTAGGAAAGACTTGAAAGGAGTTGTAGATCACATGTTGGGAGGTGGGGATTGGACGGCAGGAGGGAGAAAGACACGTGTATTGCTATACTCGGGGGCAGGCAAGAGGTGAAAGGAATTGATTTTCCCTGACTCATCTGATGGAATGGATCTTTCCTCAGGACTTTCCTCAGAAAGTACTGAAAGCTATCTAAGTGTCTAGACCTTCACTAGAAAATGTGTTGACTAGCCCCTGAAGTATGTGGGCCAGAGCAATCTCATAAAAGAATGATAACATCCCCTCCCTCTCCCACCTCCATTAGAAAGAAACTTAGACAGCAGATGGCAGCTATGGGAGATGGCCATTGCAGCTTGGCAGAGAAACATGACAGCTGAGGAAGTAGAGTTAAGTGGCAATGACATTGGAGCTCCAGGGACATATCAAGGGAGCTGCAGGAGGCAAAAGGAAAAGTGAGACATATCCAGGTGCCCGAGCTATAGCTAGTGCCTTGAGTAGTATTCCAACAACAATGAAACCCTTCCTCATTATTGTTGTTGTTGTTGTTGTTCAGTTATTTTAGTTGGAGTTTTCTTGGCAGAGATACTGAAGTGGTTTGCCATTGTCTTCTCCAGCTCATTTTACAGATGAGGAAATGAGGCAAAAAGTATCAAGTGACTTACCCAGGGTCACACAGCTAATAAGTGTCTGAGGACCGATTTGAACTCACAAAGATGAGTCTTTCTGACTCTAGGCCCAGCACTCTATCCACTGAACTACCTAGCCATCCCATTGTTTAATTTATGATGTCCTAATTAAATGCTTTTCTATTGTAAGATTCTAGCCTGGTTGTTGCTAGAGAATACACTAGATTTGGCTGGATCCATAGTGGGACAATCATGACTACCCATATACCTTGCCCTGAGGCTAAGGAATTACAGAATCCCAGAATCTCCTGGCACCTGCATCACACTGCAGCCTCAAATAATCTATTCCTGGGTAAATATATAGCCTCTTTCATCCCTCCTTTACTCCCAGTATCCAGTGAAAGCACTAGAGACTGTGGTGACTTTTCCTCTGCTTTTTTCTTACTGATTCCTTAGTCAGAGATATCTTGAAATACTAGTGGGTAGAGTTCTGACAGAAGACAACAAGAAGCGCAACATAGAAAAAAGTAATACACTCCTGATGGTGAAACACATTCCTATGGAGTAAAAGGGTCATCACAACCGTGGTGTAAAAGAGACATCTGGATCGGGGTCCTCGGATTAGCCCCTCGACTTGGTCTGACAGAAGGTTTCCAGTTGAGACAAAAAAGGCTCTGAAAGCATTATCAGTTCTGCCTTCATGCTTATGCTGAAAATATGAATTTACTCCAACATTACTGGTATATTAGAGAATAATTTGAGGACAATACAAGAAACAATGAGAACGTGGAAGATTGTACCACTTTATAATAAGGCACAAGCTGTAACCCTTTCAATACCCACCTCCACAAGCAAACTTCAGGTCTTTTTCAAGGTAAGTTGTGATATCTATTGTCTATCTTCTGGTGCAGTATAGGAGCTATGGGCAGAGGAGACCTATTCCACACCCACAAACTCTAACTTCACACCTTGGAAGGTGAGGGAACAATATCTAAAAGAAGAGAAAAAATCCCCCCAAAGTACTCACAAGGTAGTAAGTGTTAAAGATTTAAGACAAGTACTATCCAATCAGTATAATTATATGCACTAAGATTCATTGTTACTTTAGTTCCATATTTTAGTGGATATGGGAATTCATGATTATGGATACTTTTTCCAATGGGACAAGTTATAACCTACCTACAGATCATCCTTTGTGACTTTGTCCATATCCTCCATAAACTCTCCATAGAGGGATCTCATTCAACATGATAAAAGTATCTCACCTGATTACTTGAAATTGCATGAATAGCAATGGAGTAAAGAGGCAATCCCTGTTGGTCCTCATGACCAGCCTATCTCTCTAGTGATATCTATTCCTAAACTTCTTTTGTCCAGTTTTTTGTTAACACTGCAGTCTGGCCAAACTCATCATTTACTTCTCTTTTGCCCTTTGGATCACTCACAACTTTATTTGTCAAAGACTGGTATTCCCTGACGTACAGTTATACAGCACCATCAGAAGAAGAACACTAGCATTAAAAGGGGATTCGAGGCGGTTTATTGTCCATTTTTAGTATCTATACAAGTATATATATAAGCTGTATGTACTGATGAACCAACTGTATATATTGTGCATCCCATTGCATATCACAGTCTGGACAGTAGGCATGCTACTTCCTCTACTTTTTTATTTTCCCGTATCCGTAGTAGGTCAAAATCTTTTGAGTAATTATGGACCTCACTTAGGAGGCTCCATACTCTTCCAAGGCTTGATGGCATCAGCAAAACACTGTCTACAAACAGAAGCACCTGGAAGACCTCACCACCTATAGGAATTCCCTTTTCCATGTGGATATTGCGCTAGAGAGCTTCCATGGTAGTATCTGATACCTCTGGCAAACATATGTCTCCTTAGCAATCTTTAAATATTTATTATGCACTTACTATGTGCCAGACATCCTGCTAAGCATGCAGAAAGAGGCAAAAGACAATTTTTGCTCTGAAGGAGCTTACAATCTAATAGAAGAGATGATATGCAAACAAGTATGTACAAAGCAAACTATATACAGGATAAACAGGAAATAAAGAAGAGAGGGAAGGCCCTAGAATTAAGAGAGGTTGGAAAGGCTTATAGTCTCATTTTAGTTGAGACTCAAAGGAAGCCAGGGAAGGCAGCAGACAGAGATGAAGGGAGAGCCTATCAGGTATAGGGGACAGCCAGAGAAAATGGTCAGTCAAGAGATGAAGTTCCTGTTCCTGGAACATCTAGGAAGCCATGTGGCAGGGAGTAAGGGGTGGAAAAACTGGAAAGGTAGGAGGGAGCTAGGTTAGGAAGGGCTTTGAATGCCAAATAGGTCATTCTGTATTTTTCCAGGATGCTATAAGGAAACATTGGATTTTATCAAGGGGGCAGGGAATATTGGCAGAGAATGTAATAAGTGGGACCTTATAAGACTTGTGCTTTAGGAAAATCACTTTAGTGACCGAATAGAGGATGGATTGGAGTGAGGAGAAATTTGAAGCAGGCAGACCCCTCAGCAGGTTATTGCAATATTCCAGGCATGAAGTGATGAGGGTCTGCACCAGAGTAGTGGCAGTATTACAGGAGAGAAGGGCATATATTCCAGAGATGTTATAAAGATGAAATCAACAGGCCTTGGCAACAGATTGGATATAGAGTTGAGGGAGGTGAGTGAGGAGGGCAGGGTGTGTGAAAGATTTAATTCCTCACTTGATATTAATAATCAGAGAGTCAAACAACATTATCTTGGTGGTTACTATTTTCAATTAAAAAAGTTTTATTTATGTACTTTGCTTTTACATTATAAACATTTACAGACTCCTTCCAAATCCCCCATTCTTTGAAGTCTCTTGTGACAAAACAAAACAGTTTAAAAAAACATAACTATACTGACCACATCTGAAAGTGCATTATACAATATTTTCCTTCTGTAGCACCCCACCTCAACCTCTGAATTAAAAAAAAATGTTTTAATTAACAGAATCTATTTTTCCTCCCTCCTACCCCAACTCTATTGAAAAAACATGAGAAAAGAAAAACAGATTCCTTGTAACAAATATACATAGTTAAGCAAAAGAAATTCCCTCATTGGCTATATTCAAACATATACATCATTCCATTCTGTATATGAAATCTGTCACCTGTTGGTCAGGACATGAATATTATGTTTCCTCATCAATCCTTTTGAATCATGGATGATCACTCTATTGTTCATAGTTCTCACAGCTTTCAAAGTTGTTGTTATTATTGTATAAACTATTCTCCTGGCTGTGTTCATTTCATTCCTCATCAATTTATAAAAATCTTCAAAATGGTTCATTTTTATATTGTGTAAACTGTTCTTCTGGTTCTGCTTATTTCACTCTGTATCATTTCATATAAGTCTTTCCAAGTCTTTTTGAAGTCATATATTTACAGCACACTCATACAACTCATTCAGTCATTCTTCTGTTGATGGGCATCCATACAGTTTCTAGTTTTTGCCATCACATAAAGATCTTCGACAAATATTTTTTGTTTGTTTGTTTGTTTGTTTGTTATGGTTAGGCAATGGGGTTAAGTGACTTGCCCAGGGTTACACATCTAGTAAGTGTTATGTGTCTGAGGCCACATTTGAACTCAGGTACTCCTGAATCCAGGGCCAGTGCTCTATCCACTGCGCCACCTAGCTGCCCCCCTTCAACAAATATTTTTATAACAGGACTTTTTTTCTATTTTTTTAATCACTCTGGGGTATAGATTTAGCAGTAGAGAAGATGGGACAAAGGGAAAAATGCACTGTTTATTAAACTTTTGTGTATAATTCCAAATTTCTTTCCAGAATAGTTGTACTCCGTTCATAGGTCCATCAAAGGGTATCTTTGTGCTTGTTTTCCCATAGTCCTTCAAACATTTTCCTTTTGATGTCATTTTTACCAATCTGATAAGTATGAGGTAGAATCTTAAAACTGTTTTAATTTACATTTCTCTTAGTAGTAGTGATTTGAAGCATTTTTTAAGATGGTTACAGATAGCCATGTTTTTTTCCCTTGAGAACTTCCTGTTTATATCTTTAGATCATTTATCAGCTGGGGAATGGCTCTTAATATTATAAATTTGAATTGATTCTTATATGTCTTAGAAATAAGACCTTTTTTCAGGAAAAAAAATGAAACTTGCTACAAAGATTATTTTTTCCAGTTAATTGCTTCCCTTTTAATCTTGGTTTTATTGGAGGTACAAAAATCATTTAATTTTATGTAATCAAAATTATCTGCTTTATATTCTGTGATCTTCTCTATCGCTTATTGGCTAAGAACTTTTCTCCTATTCACAGATCTGATAGGTAACTTTTTTTCCAGCTTCTCTAATGACCTTTTATATACAAGGTTACATAACCATTTGGAGTTTATCTTAATACAAGGCGTGCCATGTTAGTCTAAATTTTATTTCTTCCTTGTTGCTCTATAATATAGTCACCATTTTCAAAGAATCTTATGATTTTTTACAATTGCATGAGAGATACCTTATCAGGGAAGAGCCACTAAAGTGGCATTTTGGTTAAACAGATTAAATGCTTTTTTTTTTTGCATTAAATACATGCTGTATGAAAAGCACATTCATAAAATATACGAAAACTTCACTAACTTCTTATCTTTAAGGTTCATATTCACCTAAAAGGATGTTCCTAAGTGAGCTCTGCCTTATTTAAGAGAGCCCTTTTTCACTCCTATAAATCTCTTTGGAAAAAGTCCAAGAAAGACATAACTTATGCTGAATTCTGCAATCTCACAAAGAATATTTTAACAATAAATGGAATTAGGTTGAATATTAAGGGGAAATATTTTCTCTGGGAATCCTAATTTTATGCCCTTTTTGGGGGGTTGTTTCTTTTTTTACTTACTAAATTATAATTTCCATCCTGGATTTGCAAATAGGCAGGGTTCCAGTTTGACAACTTGGTATTTGGGCATATGGATGGGAGACAGCTATAGGAAAAAGGAAATTCTGGTCCTAACTCTCCTAAAAAGTGATGTTGCAATATATAACAATTTCATCTTCCTTCAAACACTTTAAGAACTAAATTTGAGCCCTGATTGCTAGCTCTAAAAACCAAACTGATTGTTCAACTAGACTTTAAAAATCCAAGTAGCAATAAAAGTGGTCTCTCTAATTCTAATTTTTAATCAATCAATCAGTAAGCAGATAGGTATTGTTCAAAGACAAAAAATTTAAAAGTAAGTCCTGCCTCCAAGTATGCACACAAACACACACATATACCATACATAAAATAAACAAAATATAATTTCTGGGGAAAACTTAGGTCTACACAAACTAGGTCTGATCTTTGGAGGCTACTCCAAAACTTCATAACTCTTTGGTCCATTATGTTTCTGCCCAGAGTTTACTCAGGAAAGTCTCCTCATGTAAAACATATCTAGATCTTCACAGATGTGGTAAATGGAACTCTCTCGTGTAATACAAAGTCAAAGTAACAATTCATATATTAGGCACAATACAGTTTTTATTCTACTTAAACAGCTGGGCAGATCAGATCTTATCTGGGAGGTGGCACTTTAGTTGAACTTTTAAAGAAATTAAGAACTCTAAAAGCAGGGGTGGGGGGAAATGAAATGCATTCAAGGAATGAGGAGGAACACTGGTAAAAAAGGCATGGAGAAGGCAGATGGAACGTCCTCTGTGAGGATCAGCAAGGTCAAGTTTATCTGGACAGCAGAGTATGTAAAGCTGATACACAGTAAACCTTGAAAAGTAGATGGGAACCAGTTTTTTTAAGGGTGTTAAATTCCCAAAGAGGTATGTTATTCCAAAGTTAATGGGAGTCACTAGAGTTTAAAGATGATCTTTTTGAACTTGAAACAGTCATCTGGGATTGATGCACAAGAAGTGCATTTCAATGAACTTCCTTTCCACATTCATTACCATATTTCCATGATGAAGTGATTTCTCTTTGTGTATAACAAATTCGTCGAGGTAGAAATGCTTAAGGAAGACCGGTACAATTTTATCCTTTCTACATTGTGACTTTCTCCATTATGGTTTTGATATATCAAGAAGTTGGCATAAGAAATTAAATGGGAATCTTCAGGGAGTTTTGCGGAGGCTGCAGATGATGTGTGAAGGCCAGCAGATGACACAGAAAAAGTTCAGAACCTCAGAAATGCATAAAATATATGTATAGTATTGTATACTATCAACCTATTTTATCTCTTAATACCATAATAATTCAGATTTCTTCTCTGGTATGAAGGAAGGGCCAAAAATTTTTACCTGGATTTTCCAGATGGGGGGGGGCTGTACCCCTAACCCCTGCAATGTTCAAGGGATAACTGTACTAGTTTAACATAGTAAATTTTTTAAAAAATCACATTAATAATCAAGGCTACATGTACCTTGTCAAATGACCTTTCAAGATTACTTAGGAAGATCAAGAGAAAAATCAATCAAAAGAAAAATTAATCAACAAACTCAATAAGTATTTAGTAAGTGCCCACTAGGCAGACACTGTGCTAGGCCCTAAAAATACAAGAATGAAAACAAACCAATCCCTTCCCTCAAGGAAGTTACATTCTGCTTGGGAAAAAGAAGACAGGATACAATATATTTGCAGATAAAAAAAGATACGGGGTACATACAAAATAAACACAAAGTGAGTAGAGATAGTATTACTAATAAATGGGAATTGGTGGGGGACAGATCAGGAAAGGGTCTTCTGAAGTTTGGACTGAGGTTTAAAGGGGGCTGGAGGTTCCAGAATTCATAAATAAGGAGGAGAGAATTCCAGACATTAGGGACAACCTATGTGAAGGCATGATGAGACATGAACAGATTCCATAGCTCAAACAGTTTAAGTGTCTTTTTCTAGTTACATAATTAGTAAAGTTCAGATAACCGTAGAAAGGCTAAAGAAATGGCTAGGCCTCAGTTACGTCAACATAAGCTGTGGTCCAGGGACCCCAAGCTTAGGTCTACACAAACCAGGTCTGATCTTATAGGCACAGATGTGGTAAATGGAACTCTCTCATGTAATACAAAGATAAAGTAAAAATTCATATATTTAGGCACAAAACAGTCTTTATTCTACCTAAGTTTCCCAAACATTGCCATAACTGAAGTGGCAGAGGTAAGCAAGAACAGTGATTATTGACATAGATAATTTTTTAAAAATTTATATTATTAAGGAAATGAATAACTTTGGTATTTTTTTAATATTTCCTACTTCATGGATTTATAATTTCATTGGAGCAAATCAGAGGTGGGAAACCTGTGGCCTCGAGGCCACATGTGGCCCTCTAGGTCCTCAAGTACAGCCCTCTGACCAAATGATTCCCTCAAAGGGCCGCACTTGAGGACCTACAGGGCTACATGCCTTGAGACCATAGTTTCCCACCCTTGGTATAAGTATTCCTCTTCTTCTACCACCAAAAATTGGAAAACCCTTAATAATGCCATGGTTAGATGGTAGACAGAAGTCAGTAATAAAAGACAGTGATAGAACATGTTTACCTGCATCATTTCATTCAGGTCACTGACAAACCAAAAGTAGATTAAGAAAGGACTGAAGCCTCTGCAATGCAAATCATCTATTAAAATAAATGGGGAATCCTACATTTATCTCAAGTACTCCTCACAACAGTTTTTATAGTAATCAATATGGCTGTATTCAGATTCTTATGCATGCATTTTGTATATCAGACCCAAAAGAATGGAAGCATTTTCCTCGGCTACCCAGACTATTGAAAGGTTCCCTCACTTCTTGGGATATTCTTCAAGGAGAGCATGCACAGATTTTATTAACCCTACTTCATAATTTCAAAAAATTAATAATTCAGGGCACATTTCAAGAATCTCTCAGATTTCTGTCATCATATCAGTAGCTTGAAGCTGCAACTTGATTTGGATATCAAGGGTAGGTGGAATCTACAAGGTAAATCTAGGTTTTAATATAAGGAAAACCATTATAATTTCAAAAAGTAAAATGGGTTGGGCTGGAATACCCCTCAAAGGAGGTTTCCCTTCAAAGAAGGATTTAGCACCTATTGTATTTGTATTGTACTATATTTTCTGATTTTATTGTTTTGTATTGTGCTTTCTGATTCATATGTTGTTGTAACTGAATGCTAGGTTCAGAAACTTTGACAAACATAGGACACACTGGATTTTCATTTAGAATTTCTATGCTACATCTTGTACTATTTTCAATTACTTTTGAAACTGAATCAAAGGTTAAATTTCCAGAATCAAAAAATGTATAGAAAGAGATAAATTAATAAGATAAAATTTTCAAATAAATGCTAGTCCTTTACTTTTGCATTTAACTTCAAAGTTCAATTTAAAGTTTGTTTCTATAAAGGAAGTAATTTAGCTACATGTCCGGAAAAGGTAGAAATAGTTTATTCTTTTTAAATTATCTACACTATGCTTCTTTGAAAGCCAACAGGAAATTTATAAAAGGTGAACAAATATCTCCAAGAACACATAAAACATTGCTCAAAGTATTTCAAATGCTCCCCCCCCAGGGGAGGTCAAGGATTTAATAGAGGTGGAACTTTAAAAAAAAGTTACAAAGACAAGCATTTTCTGGAGACATATACATTATGAAACATATTTTGATTAGCATTAAGTATAACAGATGCAAAATGCATAGTATATGATATTAATAGATTTAAAATTTTGTTTTATAGTATTTATTTTATATTTATATGTATTTCCAAGCTGAACATTTTCTGTTTTTCAAATAATAGGATATACATACATATATGTGCATATATGTAGGAATGTATACATGTACATGAGATTGATGAAATATTTTTACCTTTTCGCCATCAACCCATTAGAATTTGGATCCAAAGGAATCGTTTCTTCTAGTATCAGGGGTAGCAGATACACAAGCTGCTATAGCTATATGTGCCACTAGGTGGAGATAAAAGCTTTTTATTCATACTCACTCAACAGAGCATGGATGAAAGCACTCAGTCACAATAACCTATGAAATATGCAGTGAAAAGCACCCACTCATCCGTCCTTAGTTTTGAACCTAGACTCCATGTTTGAAATGTAACAAATGGCAAATTTCAAAAAATGACTTAGAATTCTCCTGGCTCATATTCATATTGGCTCATATTCACCCAACCACCACTCTCCCTTTCCTTCTAAGCTTATCTCAAAGAGCTCATTCACTTGGCACAGCGATTAAAATGCATTTACTATTAGGCAGCTAGGTGACACAGTGGGTACAGTGGAGTAAGGAAGACTCATCTTTCTGAGTCTAAATCTGACCTCAGACAGTAGTTGCATGACCCTGGTTATGTTACTTCACTCTGTTTGCCTCAGTTTTATTTCCTGTAAAATAACCTGGAGAAGGAAATGGCAAACCACTCCAGTATTTTTGCCAAAAAAATCCCAAATGGGGTCATGAGGAGTCAGACTCAAATGAAACAACTAAACAAACAACAGAAAAAATTGTGAAAAAATAAAGTGTAGCAATAAGCTCCAAAGAGACAAAACACAGCCATTTCTGATAAAGCTGAATCTTCAATTCCCTCCCACCACTCCATCTTCAATATCTTGCCTATTACTTTCACCGCTTAATACAGAAAAAGATAAAGACCTTTGTAGGGTGTAGATCTTTGCTAAGTATCAAAGTAAAAAGAGTACAGAGGAATTAATCTCACCATGTTCCAGCTAAGTCATTGCCATGCCTCCCATGGGCCAGAAGCCAGGCAAAATCTTTCTACTACTTCAAATGACACCCTTAGGAAATTTCTTGGCAACCAAAAAGCCCAGTTTCCTTTTTCATGTCCCCTCCCAGTGAATTACCAGCACATCAAGATGCCTAGAAAGGAGTTCACTACTCAATACTTAAGTGGGCTAGCTTCAAGAAATTCCAAGACTAGCCACCCACATATTCCAAGTCGTCTCCCAGTGTGTTACAGTTGTGCCCCTGGCAATGTAAGAAAGAGCAAAAATAAGAGAGAACAAATGCCAGAGAATATACCATCTTCCCATTTTTGAAGCCTTGGCAGACAGCACCGTATCAGCATCACCTCTGGCATTTGCCCATTATGATAGTCATCTGGTTTGCCATCACAGCCACCATCACCACTAACTACTGACCAACCACCCCCAATAGATGGTTCATTCCCATGAGTCATGAGAAGAGTAAACCACCAGCTCTGCTTCCAATTTGGTATCTATAGCCATCATCCTTTAGAAGGAAGCATACCATTCAGATCGTCTCCAACACCAATTACCAATGAAATGCCACCAATGGAGCAGGAAAGGTAGTCTGGCTGACAAAACAAAGTACTCTAAGGAGGAGAAAGAAGACAACATCACCACCATCTCAACCACCACCTTTCCTTAGTACATATTTGTTTGTATGTTGTATTCCCCAACAGACTGTGAGTCTTGAAAGGAGGGAACACATTTTTGCCCATCTTTATATACACAGAATTTAGCAGAGTGCCAGACATTTGGCAGATATTAAATGTTTAATAAATGCTTACTGACTGACTAACCTAGGCAGAAACAAGACACTATGCCCAAGAGCTCGAGGATTATCAGCGACCCTGACATCCTATCCACCACCACTAGCCCTGGGCCTCTATAGTCATCATCCAGAAAAGCAACCCTAATGGAGATTTAAACTGACATTTAGGGGGCAGAGGCAAGATAGTAGAGTACAGGCCGGAACTCACCTGAACTCTCCCAATCTTGCCCTCAAAACAACTTTAACATAATTCCTCAAATTGAATTCTGGAGTGACAGAGTCAACAAAAGGTCAGGGTGAAACAGTTTTCCAGCACAGAACAACTTAGGAGGTTGGCAGAAAAGGTCTATCACATATAAATGAAATCACT
The DNA here is from genome assembly GCF_900497805.2 of Vombatus ursinus. Taxonomy (NCBI): domain Eukaryota; kingdom Metazoa; phylum Chordata; class Mammalia; order Diprotodontia; family Vombatidae; genus Vombatus; species Vombatus ursinus. The sequence continues at coordinate 24,675,208 of NW_020954557.1, forward strand.
TATAACCACAGGGGTACAGGGACCCTGGTCACAGATTCACAATGAGAATTGTGCTTGTGGTAGCTCATAAAGGAGAAAAAGACCTGATCATGATTCCAGCGCCAAGAGGGATGCCTACAGGGAAACAATGTCCCTTCCTGGGTAAAGGCTAGGAGAACCTTACCACACCTCTCCTTAATCATACCATCTTGGAAGCAACAAAAACTTCCAGATGCCCAGAACTGGCTCTAAAAACAGTAGCACAAAAAAGCCTGAAGCTTGAGACAGTGCTTCCTCCACCCTGGAAGCAGAGCCCAACTTTAATATACAAGTAAAAGTCAGGAAAGAGGCTGACCATAAAAAGTTACTATGGTGACAGGGAAGAGCAAGACATAAACTCAGAAAATAATGATGTCAAACAGCTACAAGCAAAGCCTCAAAGAACAATCTAGGTTTGGACACAAACCCAATAAGAATTCCTGGAAGAGCTCAAAAAGGATTTTAAAAAATCAAATAAAAGAGGTAGAGGGAAAATTGGGGAAAGAAATGAGAGTGATGAAAGAAAAAGGATTTGCACAAATAAAACAGACGCAGTCAAAATTAGAAGAGAAACAGGAAACTGGGGGGAATTTTTACAGCAAGTTTCTCTGATAAAAGCCTCATTTCTCAAATACATTGAAAATGAGTCAAATTCATATGAACACAAGTTCCTCCCCGATTGCTAAATGGTCAAAGGATATGAACAGGGCAGTATTCAGAAGAAATCAAAGCTATCTACAATCATATGAAAAAATGCTCTAAATCACTATTGATTGGAGAAATGCAAATTAAAACAACTCTGAGGTATGACCTCACATCTATCAGACTGGCTAACATGACAGAAAAGGAAAATGACAAATGCTGGAGGGGAACATGGAAAAAATGGCATACTAATGCACTCTTGGTGAAGTTGTGAACTGATCCAACCATTCTGGAGAACAATTTGAAACTGTGACCAAATGGCTATAAAACTGTGCATACCCTTTAACCCAAAAGTATCAGTACCTGGTCTATATTCCAAAGTGATCAAAGAAAAAGTAAAAGAATCTATAGACACAAATGTATTTATAGCATCTCTTTTTGTGGTGGCAAAGAACTGGAAATTGAAAGGATGCCCATCAATTGGGGAATGACTGAACAAGTTGTGGTATATGATTATGATGGAACACTACTGTGTTATAAGAAATGACAAGCAGGAGGCTTTCAGAAAAACCTGGGAAGACATATAAATTGAACAAAGTGAAATGAGTGGAACTAGGAGAACATTATACACAGTAATAGCAATGTTGTACCATGATGAACTGTGAATAACTGAGGTATTGTCAGCAATACAATGATCCAAGACAATTCCAAAGGACTTATCCACTTCCAGAGAAAGAACTAACAGAGTCTGAATACAGATTGAAGAATACTTCCTTAATTTTATTTTTCTTGGGTTTTTTTTGTCCACATTGTATGGCTAATGTGGAAATATGTTTTGCATGAGTTCTCAAGTATAATCTATATCAAATTATTTGCCTTCTGAAGAAAGAGGGAGGAGAGAGAAGGAAGAAAATTTAGAACATTTTAAAAAGTGAATGTTGAAAAAAATTTAGATGAAATTGAGAAATATTTAGTGAAATATATATTAAAAAATAAACTGACATATATCTCTCCAAGTGGTACAGCCCCCATTTTCTCAGCAGCCACAGCTACTGAAGACCAAGAAAGAAAATTTTCACCACAAAAGTCCTTGGCACTGTCAGACTGTTCAATATCAGAAATGGATATAAGCTTATCAGTGGAAATGGCATTAAAATAGTAGGTGTATTAGCATCTGCATTGCCACCACACCCTAAGGATTATAGGGCCTTTTCATTTGACTTGCAGATATAACGTTCTATATATGTTTAGCCTCCCCCAATTAGAACGTAAGATCCTTGAGAGCTGGGACTGTATTGCTTTTATATTTGTACCCCCAGCACTGAGCATTTTTCATTTATTCATTCTGTATCTCTTTCTTCCCCAAGATAAGCAAAGATGTAGGGGAAAACATATTCAAAGCATGCTATCCAAGTTTCATTGATTTAGAAACTTTCTCTAGACCCATCCATCATTTTATCCTTCAAATACACCCCATTAAAATTGAGGATAGGAGACAAAAGGAAAAACAAGACATAAGTTTAGAGAAACATGGGGTAGTTCAAGATTGGAAGGAAGGTGATAGGTTAAAGGGAAGGGGAAAAAAAATCTAGATAGTAAAAACCAGTATCTGCCATGCTGCATAACCAAGAAATGATAGTAAAACCATATGACGAGTTAAGAGTAAAATGTCCACTCTAGAAAGCTATTATGGGAGCCAGAACCTTGTAATGTTTTATCACTTTTTTTTTTCTTTTTGGTGAGGCAATTGGGGTTAAGTGACTTGCCCAGGGTCACAAAGCTAGTAAGTGTCAAGTGTCTGAGGCTAGATTTGAATTTAGGTCCTCTTGAAATGTTTTAACAAGAGAACCTAGAACCAGGCAATCAATACCTATAGCACAAATAAATATTTGTTGGCAAGTTTCCAATCTTTCTGAGCCTCAGAGTCCTCATCAGCAAAATGGACATAATAATAGCTATGATATTTACCTTTCTGAATTGTTGCAAACATCAAATGAGAAAATGTACATAAAGTACTTGGAAAACCTTAAAACTCTTTTTTTCTGTTATCATCATCATTATCATCATCATTCAGGGAGGCTAGGTGGTACAGTGCACAGGGTGCTAGTTCTGGAGTCAGGAAGACCTCCACTCAAATCTCACTTCAGACATATTAACTGTATGAACTAGGAAAGCTACTTAACTTTTGATTACCTCAATTTCCTCCACTGTAAAATTGGGATAATACTAGCCCCTTCCTTTTATAGTTGTGGTTGGGATAAAATGATATATCTGCAAAGTACTTTACAAAACCTTAAAACACTATCATCATCCTCATCATCATTTCATTACTACATCTAGGATGTTGGGCTCCATGGGTCCTGACACTGCCTAAACAAAGTTTTTAAACTGAAAGAATGGTGACCTCTTCTCATTGTGTCTCAACACTAATTAGCAATAACTACTTTACATCTTTTATTAATATAGTATTATTCTCATCCATTGCTTTAAGAGATATCTCATATCAATTCAGATTAGCTATAGCATTCTTCCCAGTTACTAGAATGAAAATTTATAATTAATGGATAACTTCCATGCCAGTTTACAAGGTTTTCTGGGGTATTAGTCAAATACAAGCTCAAAATATGAGTCAACAGAGAGAGATGGCAGCCAAAAAAAAGTTAATGAGATAGTATGCAGAATGAGGATGATGAGCATACCACTGAACTCTGTGCTAGTCAAAATTAAAGAACATTTGCTTTTAAAAGTACCTGAGAAATTTTTTTAATGGGGAAATGGGAATTTGCAGTCATTCTGAAAATCAATTCTAGAAATATTCAATATGTTGCCACTAACTTCAATAACATTGTTAAGTGCAAGTTAAGTATAGAGATTAAAAACAGACTAACATAATTTTTACTCCTAAATTGGAAGTTATTATATATAGTACATTAATTATAGTTTAATGAGTTTATCAAATGAATGGGTTAACTGTGAGCCTGCACTATTAAATCATTTTTCTTTTTCGCACTTTAGAGTACCATTATAACAACAACAAGCAAAATACAAAGTGGAAAACTAAAGTTTCTTACCAACAAGGTAAAAGACAGGCATTATAAAGTTATCACTTATTCCTCTTTCAGAGGATTTGACATGACTTGAAGTAAACATCAAATGAAATTTTGACAGATATTTTTATAAAGGGATTCATCTTTCAAGGCATAAAAAAATTAAAGAAGCTTTGGAAAGAAATTAAAATAAATTTTTAAAAGATGAAATAAATTAGTCTTAGCATAGTATGTTTAAAGGACCTTAACATGATTGATCGAGTGTACATTAGTATATATAGTCCAACACATAGCACATAGAGGCACCACAGCACATAACAGCTAATAAATTGAATAATGTGCATTTGTGTAAAGCTATATAAATGGGACATGGGTATTCGCAGCACGGTAATACAGGAAAACCAATTTGATTTTCTGAATCTAGTCTTCTAACAATCTTAAGACCTTATGCTAAACATGTCCTCTTCTCCTGCCTGCCATCCCTTGCCTTTTCTGAAATCATCAATGCCTAGAACCTTACACGATAAGACTATGCCCCATAGTACTGATGGTGTCTCCCCATCTTATGAATCAGAGTGGGGAAGCCAACTGGATGTGTCTTGGCAAGATCCCTTCTACTCTTTTAGTCTGCCTCAGCATTTGTGTGCCACTATGATAGACAGAATGATGATAAATGTACTCAGAAATCTCCTTATATTCAGGAGTCTCTAGTGATAGGATTTTGGTGTAGTAATAAGCCAAGTACAAGGAATAATAGGATGCAAAACCATCACAGATTTTCTTCTCTACCTGCCATCATGTGAAAACCATTATGTCTGAAATGCAATAATATCCTTGGTTGTATGGCCTCTCTTCCTTGTCTTTCATGTGCAGTTTTAGAAATTATCAGCTCCTACTCCAGCTTTTTGACCTAGTTTTTGAGGCATTGATTGTTGTCCTGTGTCCTTTTTTTGTCCTTCCCTTCTCTATCATTTTTCCAACATCAGATATCTCCAGGTAACCTAAATAGCCTTCTTTTAGCCACAGCAAATAAAGAACTATTGCTTTCAGAACAGAATGTTTGTTCTAATTCTTCTGTCACTGAGAGAATATTTGCATTAAAAATATGTCTCTGCCCTAGGAAGTAACTTGGTTTCATTGAAAGTACCATGCAAATTCCCATATGGTAGCCACCTTTTTCTCTTCCTGGTATTTTCTTCTAGGACCAACTCAATGCTCATCTGCAGTACCTTCCCAAATGTATAGAATAGCTCCAGGTGGCTTACAGAACATAATGTGGATAACAGGCACTTTTCTTAATCGTTTTAGTTTCTCTTTAAAGAAAAACTGACCTAATTTCTTTTCAATAATCATGGATCACATTAAGGAAGTCCTATAATGTTATAGGGTTCAATGCAATCAGAATGATGTCATCTGCAAATGAGATCATCTGTAGGTTTCACCCTAAACAGAGACTGTATCCCTTTTCAAGCTTGCACAGGACATCTTCTGTGACTGTAGCAAAGATCTTTGACAAATGTACCTTTGATGCCTTGTTTCATGTTAATAAGCAGAGGGTCAATGAATAGTTATGTCATTGCATTCATCAAGAAACTTTGTGTGATATTAACATATGCATGAATTTTTACTGGGGAAGCTTATTTAAGGATGCATTTTACTCTATGAATTAAATGTGTTTTTATAAGCATTACATAAATCGCATGTTACTATCTAATACACATGAAATGTATACACATAGGCATGTAAATGTTTATTCACTGTTTTACTATAAATGTATATGCAGAGATGTGTGTGTGTGTGTGTGTGTGTGTGTGTGTGTGTAATCCCCAGGCTGACTTTCCATCTAAAAAACACATATTTCAATAAATTAGGTCAAGATTAACACACCGAAAAATCACTCACCAACACTGTATGAAATACAGTGTTAGTAATCCAACAATTGTTTGTTTCACTCATATCTCACTGTGTAGAACTGTAAGATTAATTAGGGACTATTTTCAAGGCATAAAACATTTTGATAAATTGGATCTTAATTAGATAAAAATGGATATTTTAAAAATATAGATTGTAAAAGACTCAAAAATAAACAAAGGAAAATGTATAAAGAGTCCAATACTCATAAGAATCTAGACAATCTAGTTGTTCTCTGCCATCTGTTTATTTTCTTCTCACCACTAAATCCTTATCATGTAGTAATAGGATCATAAATCATTTATCATTACATCCAACCTCCTCACTTAGCGGATGAAGAAACTGAGGCCCAGAGATGTTAAGAAACTTGCCCCAGATCACACAGGCAGTACCAGAGCCCAAGGCTTTTGATGCCAAACTCAAGCATTTTTTTTCCCATTGCATCATCCTAATTCTCAAAGCAATTATAAGCAGTTGGAATAGAAGACACCTTCACATCTCCACAGGGTTTCTGTACTGGTGAGGTTTTCACTTGCTGCTGGACTCGAGAATAAAACTTATTTCTTGGAACTTCAGGTATGGCATGGCAACAGACCACTGTCTGGCAGAAGATGAAGACACTGTCTGTTTCCACATCTTTATTTCTTCTAAAGGATTTCAAGGGGCTGATATCCTGATTGGGACTAAACTGCAACAAATGAGGAAGGCTTGGGAGGATGAGTAGCAAAGGAACAAATCTGGATTTTCTAAAGAATATAGGGTCACATGACTACGGTCATGTGAGGCAACCAGTAAACTTCAGGCACTGTTCTGAAAGGGATAAAGAGAAGTTATAGCCCCAACCAATCAATGCAAAAATAGTATTTAATATTTTATTAGTTGGACACTGAATAATTATAATGACCAAGCTTGCCCCAGAGTTGAGAATGCATATCTCCCTCCTTTCACTGGTACACAATATTGCATTTACTATCAGACTTGGTGGATGGGGTGGTCGGTTTCATAAACTGCATTCTTTTCTCTTTATAAATAAATCAATGTGATGTAAAAGCAAAAAATATTGTAAAAACAAGTTTTTTTTTAGATTATTAGCTACTTTTAAATCAGCTGAAAGAGGCAGCAGGAAGTAGCAGAGAAATATCCCAGTGTAATTACTGCCTCTGAAACCAATGGGCTGCTGCTGTGTGGCCTTAGGCAAGCCATACAGTAAGACTTCTCTCTTAAGACTATGAGCTGCAGAGGAGGTGTCTGTGGGCATTCTATTACGGGAAGCTCTCTACATGGACAAAATCACAGGTTGATCAAAAAGGAAAAATTCAGCTATATTTTGCTGCCTTCACATTACAAAAAAAAAAAAAAAAACTTCATTTTACTCTCCATTAAAATTTTTCATATAAAAAACAAAAAGTTCTAGGATTTGAAACTCTAATACTATGAAACTTCCAATGAGTATTTCTGAAATGTGGGTTGGGGTGGGGGGGGTGGGGAAGGTTCCTGGGAAATTTTAAATATGCCTTCAAAAAAGAAAAAAGTAAAACGTTAACTCTCCATATACAAGTCTGGGCTCACTCTAATACCATCCTTAAAATAAAACTGGATGAGGTTGACATCAATACTATTAATAGAGAACAAGGAGTGCTGATAAAAGTTCCCCCTTACAATAACTTCATTTTTCATTCAAGGAAGTTGATCAAAGGTGTTCCCCATCAACCTGACCAGCTTACATGGTGATGAACCTTTGCTTTGGGACTTCAAATATCATCTACTAGGAACACTGCACTGAGGAAGAGTAGATATCCTAAAGTCTCATTAAGTAAAGATTAACTAATTGGCTTGGGATGGTATAAATAAACTGGGGTAGACCAGGTTGGCTTGGACAATTATGAGGTAGTCATCCCTTAGTTCTGGTCCTCTATAAGAAAGGAGTTAGTTATACAATCAGCCCTTTTGCTGTTTTCCCCTTTTTGAATTAGATGTGGAGAGAGCAGTTAAAGAAATTGAAAGGGTGGGGGAGAGGGCAGTGCTACATTCTTATCAGCACACTACTCTATTTACCCAGAGTGCATCTGACCCTTCCCCTCTCTGCCCCCAACACACACACAAATATACAAGTATCAGAGATAACCTAAGGAACAGAAGAACTAGGTCAGTGACTGTACAGAATGACTTCCTGTATCTTGAATTCCTTTAGAGTTCTTGAACCAGATCTGGAAAAAGGAGAAGGGATTTCTGAATCAATATCAAGTTGCTAAAGATTCCCCCAAAAATATAGAGTACTTGAACATCAATAGAAAGAGAAATGGATTTCCTGGGCAACAAGAGACTTTAGATTACCTCTTTAGCAATCCAAGTTACAGAGTTTCAGGACCCAGCTTTCTAAAGAGTGAAGGGGAAAGGTCTGGATAATTCTAATCTCTTAGAAGATAATTCCAGAATGCAGTCTTTTAATGAGAAGGGGATGTTCTTGTGAAACACCAGCCTTCTGGGAGAGGTGTCCAGAGCTAGAGAAACAGCAAGGGAATGGCTAAGATACAATATAGGGAGTGACTGTAAATCATTCCAACTGTGAGGATCCAGCAGGATAAGGACTGCCATTCTAATCATTCCACATTTTTCCTTCTGGAGAAGAGTATCATAAAGCTGGAGACCTATATGCAATCCCGGGATGCAAATGGAACTTACAAGAGCAAGGGGGTGGGGAATTATCTCTGGGCAACCATAAGCTCTTTCCTATTCTGAGGGAAGTCAGCACCTCAGGGCGTGGCAAAATGAGTGTATGTGATAACAGAGGGCTTTGTATGGAAGGTGGGAGTCACTAGAGAGGGAAAATTATATTGGCTATTGAAGGACACCTTTCATGTCTTCTGCATTTTTCCTGGGGTGAAATAAAGGCTGTCCTATACAAATGGTTTTGTTACTTTGAGTGCTTATATTAGAGTGGGGACTTCTAAGATTTTCTAAGAGGAATATAGATGTATGTATGGGAAGGAGGGAAGAAGGGAGAGGGAGGTAGGTGACCATAAGGATGCAAAACAAGCCAAAAAGAAATTGAACTGAGGCACATAAAGTCAGAGCATTGGTTGGTCAGAACAGGTTTATATGCTACTACCACTGCCACTACCACTACTGCTACTGCTGCTTGCTGCCAACTGTTCCTCCTAGTCTTCCTACTAGTTTTTAGAGTGCTTACTAAAATGATCATAGTTGGTGTGGATTTGTAAAGGACTTTCACAATTTATAAAGCACTCTCTCATAATAACATTGTGAGGTAGGTTGTACAAGGCCCAGAGAGTTTGTGATTTGTAGGTAATAGAAGCTAGAAGTAGGTTTGCATCTAGGTGTTCTAGTACCAAAGCCACTGTATTCTTTTTTCTTTCTCTAACTTTTCCCTTTTTCCCCAGGTTTCTCAAACTCCTGTTCCCAAGGGATTCAAATGGAACTTCTGACCCTGACTCAGTAGGCAATAACACAGAATGCATTCTTTAAGGAGAACCAAATTTTTAAATGCTGTGAATTTTTCCATATTCTGTTTTAAAGTGTGACTGTAACCAGGCATGCTGGGCAAACTCAACTATATACTTTTGTTTTAGAAAACATTACTAGTCAGAATGTAAGAGAGACGGGAAAGAAAGAACACTGACTTTGGAGTCAGAAGTCACGGGTTCCAATCCCATCTCTTTGCTGTTTAGCTTTTCCAGTCTCTGTAAACATCTCTGTAAAATAGGGTTAATTATATTTTAAAAATTGATTTCATAGGGTTGTTGTGAAAAAACATAAAAAAATGTGAGCTAATATTATTAAAGTGGAAAAAGCCTGACAGTCAGACTTAGTCAAGCTACCAAGAAAGAATCCTATCATTCAAATATTCTAGCACTTGGGAGTCATTGAAAAAAATTAACTATCCATTAGGCCTACTCAAAGAGATATATAATACAAGTGATAAGAAGAGAATTGGCACTGTTTAAATGGACATATAATTTCAGGCATATAAAAGGAAATCTAGATCCTCCAAAGATTACCATCTTTGAAAATTTTTTTTCCAAACTGTGAGACATGAAGGATTTGATCTGTTCCCCTGAGCTTCTCTAGCAAATGAGGTCATTACTATCATTTGTTCTTATCTGAATCATCACAACGTCTCTGCCAATATCTTCACCATATATCCAGTTAGCACTTCATTCTGAAGGTCTTCTCCCCTCTCTAGAGTCCTATTTTATACGAGCAAACTACAGGTCAGATAAAAATCTGATTATTTCTAACTTGGTTGGAACAACACAAATTAGTTTTAATTCAACAAACATCTAAGCACCTACTGTGTTCAAGGAAAATGGTAAATCCATCTCAACAGAATAGAAACCGTTACCATATTTGTGTGTAGGTGTGGGTAGTTGTTTTGGTTGAATAGTAACAACAAGAACAGAGTCAAAGAATTTTCAAATGGAATAAGGCTTTAGAGCAAACTCCTCACATCACATTACCTGCTACATAGTAGGCACTTAACAACTACTCATTAATTGATTCCACACAAGAGGAAACTGAGGGCCACAGAATTTAGTGACTTCGCCATGATCACCCAGGCCTCTGATTCCTTCCCCATGATCATCCAAGCCAGAACTCAAACTCAGGCAGAAAAGTTAGAAGATTCCAGAGATCAGAAGGCTAAAGAACAATACTTGACAGAAATACCACTGAGAGTATGTTGCAAGGTTACACCTAGGAACTGTGTTCTACCAAGTTATGCCATGGAAATTCTTTGATACAAATCTTAAAAAAAAATTTTTTTTAAGTTTCACAAAAGGAAAATCAAAAAACTCAGTTGCCTTGTAAACTGAAGCCTTAGCTTTTAAAAAGAAATAACAACCAGTCCTACTTCTGATTCAAAGAGAATATAAAATCTAAGAAGACTGATTTGAAAGTGTTATCACAGTCTCTAAGACTTTAGTTTGAAGAATCTGTCAATGAACCAAGTGAATAAAAAGAAGACTGTTCAAAGGCAAATTTTATACTATATTCCCATCATTTGTATATATGGGGGGGATTTACATGGTGTGGTTTTTATAAAACAGATAGACTTGGTTTTAAAAGAAAAAATGTAAATGTTTAAGAAAATCAGAAAACTTTATTGTGTAATTTATAATACCTGTTAGTAAAGGGGGAAAAGTTATCTTCCTTACGAAGGCATATGCTAGTACAGTATCACTGAAAAGTTTTAATTGAGCCTGAAAAAAAATCCTCCTCCACTCTAGTGATTTTTCATTCTGTCAACTCTTAACCTAAATTAACTTATAATTACTAAAAAGTCAAATTATAGCAAGAGGTCTGTGACCTTTTTAAAAATATTTTGACAACTGCATTTCAATATAATTGGTTTCCTTTGTAATCCTCTATATTTTATTTTATGTATTTAAAGTATCATTCTGAGAAGGGATCTAAAGGCTTCAGCAAACTGCCAAAAGAATCATAATACACAAAAATGTTAAGAACCTGTAATTACAGCCAGAATTGGTATCCATCTCATTTTTCCAGTGGAACTTGGCCATTCAAATTAGTCAACACTTTTATCTTTAATTGATGAGTAATATCCAAAAATAATTAATCTCTAGGCTTTTTTGAAAGTGTGGTTTCAGGTTAACCTGAAAGTGTGGTGTCAGATTATTTCCCAAAGTGACTTTGTGAAAGTTATTATAAAGGGAAGGCATTTGAGCTGGGTGGGGTGAAATAGGATTTGTTCTAAGACCAATCTCATTCCATAAAATCTGTGAAAGGTACTTTCTACAAGTACTCTTAAGTCAGTGCTGAGGATAGGACTAGGATTTATTATCCAAAGTATGAATATATACTGGGAGGTTTTTTTTTAATTTCCAGTTGAGATGGTCAGTTCTAGAAATACCTGGTTAGGGTCTGGCTGCAGCTTGATCCTTAGGCATCCCAAAAGTGTACCAGTAGAATATGTCTACTGTGAATTCATAATTCCCATACAAACACAGGAAAAGCAAACAAAAAGGGAACAGAGTAAAAATAGAAAGGATTGAACTTATTTAGACCCACTTCCTGATTCTCATTAAGCATACCTTGACTTCCTTAAAATCAGAAATACAAGTCAGTGTTTATTTTCAAAGAAGTTTTCTCACTGGCCAAGACCCATTCTTCTGATGCTGCTTCATGATCTCCCTATACTAACCAATTCCTAGCTCTAAGTTCTCAGTTATTATCTAATTCCATTATTGTATATTATTTTAATTCACTCAAAGTTCTCACTTTCCTTTGCTTTTCCATGTCCTTTCTCCTCATTTTTTTCCACATCAAAAGAGGTCCTCTGTCCTGTCAGTCCCAGAATTAGCGACCTGGATATCACACTTAAGAGTTCTTTTCCAACTTTGCTCAAAGCACAAATCGCTTTACAACTGCCTTAACAAGTAGCCATATCTCCTCCACTTGAACAATTTCAGTGATCACCCCAGGTTCAAAATGACACCTATGCAAAGATGATCATGGCCAGTTGTCACATAAAAACAGAGTGAACTCCTTGTTCAAAACTGGCTATCAGTAATGGATTGATCCACTATTTCCCGAAATTTTTATTATCCTAACCACACCTATTTCTAGCTAATTAACCTCCCTAATACTTTGTCTCAACTTATTGGCACCTATCCGTTATAATCTATTCCAACTATGAGTTTTCATCTTAAAGACAGTGTCTACCTTTCTCACAAACGATAATACCTAAGAATTCTCTCAAAAGGAGTTCTGCCTGCCCTAGGTAGATTCCATCTCTCAGGAATCTCAGAAAATCTTCCTAAAGTTTGTCAAAATAGAAAATTCACAACTTCCTCATTTCATTGCTAGACAGCCATATCCATTAAGAAGTGCTTTCTCTTATTAAACTAATGTCTCACATCCTTGAGTTTCCATCATTGGTTCTAGCTCTGCCATACAGGAACTCACGGAATAATTCTGAGCCCTCTTCTCCTACTCTAAACATCTGAACAAGTCAATGAGCCAACAGGCTACTTAATATGTACCAAGTTCTCAATCTGCACAAAGCAAGACTGTTCGGTGTGGGTTGTTGTAAAGAAATAAATAAAAATGAACACTTTTCTGATGCTGAAACCTTGGACTTGTAATCAGAAGGCCTTAATTTGATTACTAGTTTTATCATTTGCTAGCTATGCAACCATGGGCAAGTCACTTAACTTTCTTTGTGTCTCCTTCTCTTAATCTGTAAAATGAAGGGCAGATCTCTATATGATTGACATGAGTTCTTCAAGGTCTAACATTCTATGATTATACAAACTAAGTACTTCATAGAAGAACTGTGTCAAACACTATTATTCCCCTGTAGGATTAGATACTGATGGATACTGGGGTGTCTTTATAGAATAACAAAAACATTTGTGACGTTATTGTGCCAGTGTGCCATTTTCTCAAATGCCTCAATTTGTACAGGATGAGAAAAGTCCTGGGCTTAGACACAAACCCCACAAAACCCCTTGGCAAGGCATACCACTGCAGCCCTCCAAATGATTCTCACTTTCATTTTGAGGGAAGGGCCTTATAATCCTATAACACCATTCCATGACATGCAAGCATATAACCACACTAAATCTGGGTCAACTGAGTTTAAACTAAAGTCCAATTACACCTAGACTTTCTTAACTAATTTAAAAGTGTCCTTATTAAAGTTGTAACACCTTAATGTAATTCTTAATAAAGTTGTAATAGAGTCAACAGGAGTACAAGAGGAAGGCTAGAAGCCCACAAGTTTCCTCGCTAAAGATGATTAATAATGGGTTGGGGTAGGAGAAGAGGAAGGAAAGGAAAACTCGGGAGAGTATCCAGGTCAAGAACCAGGTAAGCCAGTCAAAGTGGGAAGAAGTATAATATGAAATTGATGATGCAATGAAGGCCACAAGACAGAAATGGGGCAGTTATCTCAAGGTATAAGGAGTGCATTCAGCATTTATTAACTGATATTTATTAATAAGGATGAGAGGATTGTAGAGAAGGCTAAAGGTCAAAGACAGGTTGGATAAAACTTAAAAAAAGGCAGCAGGCTCATGGGTATCTACCAGAATGAATGCCTTTTGATTCACTAGCAAGGGCCTCATGTCTCTGCTTCCTTTGAAAACAAACCTCGAAGAAGAATCCAGACTGTCCCTATCCGTCTATAGGAAAACAATATGATCCCTACCAAACTTAACACTGCACTAGGGTACAAAGGTACTCTTTGTAATGAACAAAATCTTTCAAGTCAGCACAGGTGATTATCCAGACCGTTTTCAGGGACAAACTTGTTCTTTAACAATGCAGTCTGTCCCATTAGAAAACCATTAGTAAGTTCTTTATATTTAGCTGAAATCTGTAGAAGGCAATTTCCTCCTATAGAAAAGTAAAAGGGGTGTGAGCAGAATAAGGAAAACAGTTTATATTTTAACATCAACACTGTGAAAAACAATTTTGAAAAAATTAAAAACTCTGGTTGACACAATGACCAACCATGACTCTAGAAGACTAATGATGAAGAATGCTACCCACTTTCTGACAGAGGGGTTACAAATTTAGGGTGCAGAGTGACACACGCATGTATAAATCTTGCTTAATTATGTTTATTTGATAGAAAGAGGTTTTTGTGGGAGGTTTTGTTTGTGGTGGGGGAGAGAGAGGAAGGAGAAAAATAAATGTTTGATAATTGAAAAATATATTTAATCAAATAAACAAAGTGGAGGTTCTGGCCAATGACGTCCTAGTTCTCAGTGTGCTCTCATTCAGTCACCCATGTGGATGCCTGGTGAGGATGCTTCTGGGCATGCTCAGGGCAAGTCCCTGCTCTCTATTTCAGACCATATACAAATATTCTATGACTATTTCCTGTCTGGTTAGAGTAGGGCAAAGAGGAGCCTATTGCGGGACTACTGGGCTGTAGCTGGCTAAATCAGTCTCTTTAATTATGCTGGAAGACTCCAAAGTGGGAAAGCAAAATGCACAATAGCCTAACTCTCCCCACCTAGGGCAATGTATTTCATAAGCATGATACAACTATTTTTCCTTTTTTTTTCTTTTTTAAAACACATCTTTATTGATCTTTTGTTATTTACATTACTAGAATTTTTTTCCCCAGTTTCTCGTCCCCTTTCCTGTCCCAGAGCCATTTCATATAACACATTTTAAAATAAATTTTTATTCATATCTTGTTTTTTTTACATCATCATAGCTTCCCTAGTAAACCTCCTCCTTCCATAGTACCATCCTATATATCAACTAATATTTTTTAAAAATAAAAAAGAAAGAAGGAAAATTAGAATAACTTTTCAGATCAAAAAAGGTCTAAAAATGTTTAATGTGCAAAATTTGTGAACCTCCTGCCTCTACAGAGGGGTGGGGTTATTTTCTCATATTTCTTCTTTCTAGCCTTGCATGTTCTTTATATTTTGCAACATTCACTTGTGTGTGTGTATATATACTATTCTTTACATTCTGTTCTTGGCTCTGCTTGTTTCACTTTTCATCAGTTCATGCAGATCTTTCCATTCTTCTCTGTATTCATCATGTTCATCATTTCTTAGAGTACAGTAATATCCCATTATATTCATGTACACAATTTGTTCAGCCATTCTCCCATTGATAGACATCTAATTTGCTTCCAGTTCTTTCCTGCCACAAAAAATGCAACTATAAATATTTTGGTGTATATGGGGACTTTCTTCTTATCAATAACTTCCTTGGGATATAAGCCTAGCGGTGGAAATCTCTGGATCAAAATGTATGGAGACAGTTCAGTCACATAATTTGATTTCCACAATAGTTATATTGATTCACAGAGTACAAATACTTTTTTTTCTATCTGTACTTTGACTGTTCTTTCCTGCTGTTAGGTGAAGCTCAGCTACAACTTTGTGAGCTTTATAAGGCTAGAAGAGCAAGTTACCAGAGGGCTGGGAACTAAAATCCACACTAGAGTTTTCTAGAAACTATGCTCAGTGTGCCCATGTGGCCCTGAAAAATGACCTGCTCTTATCTGAGACACTATGTCCAACATCATGAGAGTGATTCATCCCATGGCTAAGTTGAATTTGGAAATAAACTCAGTGAGATGAATGTTTTATAGCAAGGACTTTCAGTTTCTACCCACTCTCCCCAGGGATCAAGGTGGTGGTAAGGAGGGAGTGTGTGGTTTGTGTGAAATATTTTTACACTTCTCTTCTTGCTATATTTTCTCAGTAAATGCTCCCTTGTAAAATCTAATCTATTTAAACTAATTGATAGTTGGGAATTAATCACTGAATCAATGATACAGGGGAGATGTTACTGGTACTGGAAAATGATATTGTGGATAATACATTAGAATTGATGCTTTAGCCAACAGCATTAAGAAAACTTCAATCCTTCATGACCACCCTCGCTAGGACCCTAAGCAGGAATGGGAACTAAGGGACCTAACTTGCTAGTGTCAATGAGAATTAAGATAAGGACCCTCAGAGTCTATATGGGCTACACAAATAAGCCACATAATGATATGTCATAATTCTGTATCCCAGTCCATGAGCCACAAAATAGAGTTGAAAAATGTTATAAGGTCCACCAAGGCAGGATAGAACAATTTCAAATTTAAAAGGAATAGAAAAGAGAGTAATTAACTAACTTTCAAAATTATTCATATATAAAGCACTGGATATCTACCAAGAATTATTGGGTGGGGCAATAAAAGATGTGTATTATTTCTTGCTCTCAAAGTTCTGAATGGTAAAAAGAAATGGCAGTTCTAGCTATAGGCAGATATCTTAACAACAAAATTCAAACATTTATTAACACCTGCTATGTGCACTGAATCCTGCGAATACACCAATAGAGTTTTTTGTGATCTCACTAACATAGGTACTTTATTGTTGACATATCACACAACCCATACATTCCTAAGTACATTGCAGGGGTGTGCCTAGCATCATCACCATCACCATTATCATCACCACTAACATTTATATAGTGCTTACTATGTGCCAGGCACTATTTTAAGTGCTTTACAAATATTATCTCATTTGATCCTCACAACAACCCTGGGAGGTAGGCACTATTGTTATCCTCATTTTGCAGATAAGGAAATTTAGGTAAATTAAGGTTAAGCTATTTACCCAAGGTCACACAGCATCTGAGGTCACATTTGAACTCAGGTCCTTCTGAATCCAGGTCCAGCACTCTATTCATTGTACTACCTAGCTATCCCAAATACTTAATTTTGATAACATTATTTAGATAACTTCTCCTATATAATGTATTACATAACATTCATGCCCACTTTACACTTCTGCATTGACCTTTGAGTGATCCTCAACTTCAGTTATTTGCAAACTTTAATATTACATTACTTGCAGCTATACATCTTCACTAGAAAACAACTGATATTAAAATAGATAGGTCTTTGTTTGAGAGAGATTCTTGGAATCTTTAAGAGAACTATGTAATTTCCTAAAGGTAATCCAGCCTGCTTTCCTCCTACTGTTCAATTCTGGCCTCATCTTATCATCTTCTTGCAGTGTCTGCTTAAGATGTGTGTACTGATATTCCAGCTAAATGGTTTGGCCATTTAATTGCATATTATAGTTAGAACAAGAGGCATTCTTTATCCACTTGGTTTTTCCTGTATGAATAGCTGGGCTGGACACTATGGAACAATTAAGGTTCTTTTAAGAAGCTGCAATGTTCCACAGTTTAGGATAGCAGACCCTGATAATACCAACAATAAAAAATAATGCGAGGCCTATCATTAAGGACCTTTAATGTAATAGGAATTTCATTCAAAAAACATTTATCAAGTATCTATTATGTGCATATAGTATTATATGCTAGGTACTGCTAGAGATGAGAGTTACAACTCCAAATCTATGAACTTAAGAGGAGACAAAATTTGAATTAGCCCTTGAAGATCTTTCAGATTCCATCAGAAGTAGAGCTATTACAGAAGAGATTAGAAGTTTAGAAGTTTTATGTATAATCTTTATACTTTGTATGCTGAAATGTTCATGTTTGCTAATGCTTGATACGTTTAAGTTCATAATAAAAGAGAAAACTACAAGGACCAAAATTTAACAACATATTGAAGGACTAAGGAAATTTTTGCATCAATTGATTGATGCCTCTTTAAAAAAAAGTGGAGATAATCTCTTCCAGACAGGAGAGGGAGGGTCTATGCAAAGGCGCTGAGGTACAAGATAAGAGGTCACAATCAGGGAATGATTAGAACTCTAGTTTGACTTCAGTACAGCACATAAGAAGGAAGATAGGGTAAAACACGACCGGAAAGACAGGTTAGAGGTATGTTGTAGATGATCTTGAGTATCAAAACGACTTTACATTCTACCTTCTAGGCAACTGAAAGTCACTGAAGTTGTCTGAGTAGGTGGATGACTGCTCAGATGTGCCATAGGAAAATTACTTTAGCAACTTATGTGATGCTGACTTGGGAAGGAGAGAGATGGCCAATATGGTTAAGAAGATGTTAACATTAGTCCAAAAAAAAAAAAAAAGGAATGCATGTGAAAAATATTCTGGACATAGGATCAAAAAGGACTTGGCTGGTAAGACTTGGAGAACAAAGAATAGGGAAGAGGCAACCAGGACCCTGAGACTGTGAGCCTAAATGAGTGGAACACTAGTAGT
This sequence comes from Vombatus ursinus, assembly GCF_900497805.2. Classification (NCBI taxonomy): domain Eukaryota; kingdom Metazoa; phylum Chordata; class Mammalia; order Diprotodontia; family Vombatidae; genus Vombatus; species Vombatus ursinus. The sequence continues at coordinate 24,693,477 of NW_020954557.1, forward strand.
GTCAGCAACAGAACTCAGAAAGTTGGGAGCAGGGGCAAGAGTAGGAAAAAGAACAAGCTCAGTTTAGAACCTGAGTTGAGTTGTCAATGGGTCATCCCAGTTAATACTCAGTAGGGCAACTGGAAATTACAGACAAGAGCTAGAATTAATTATTGAGTCTCTTCTCTTAATGGACATGTCTCCATCTATGCAGATGACTTCACTGAAACACACTTTTGGTCTCAATGGTGAATGTTAAGCTTGAACGTCAGTTTCTGAGAATTGTTTATACAAAATTTCCTGTGCACTTAGAAAAACTTTCTGTCTTTACTTCCTAACACTAAATGAAGCATATAAGACCTAAAAGTCATAAAAAAAGTTGCTATTTATGGAATTTACTAGAAAAAGATAAGTTTTATTCCAATTTAATAATAGCTTAAGGGAGTTAATTTTAAGATTTACAAAATGCTTTCCTCACAGCCATTCTGTGTAGATATTATAAAGATAGCTCCATTTTACAGATTAGAAAACTGAACTTCATTGCGAAATTAAGTGACTTGTCCACAATAAGATGCCTAAACAATTATCTGAGCTGGTTTTCAAACTTGGGCCTTTTCTTACTCCAGGTCTAACGTTATTTAAACTACTAATACTCCACACTCTTCTCTGAAATCTAATGGAAGGAATTTAATATTTGTATTTTTTTTTGTTTTAGTGGAAAAAGTTGAACTTGTGTAGATCCTTTTCTTCTTTGAATGATATTTATATGCAATGTTATTTATTAAAAGTCATTTGCCCTTTGGCCTTTTGTACAAACGCTATTATAAAAAAATCAGACTTGAAAAACATTCCATCCTTCAGATCCAAGCCACTTGTGTTTTCAAAAATATTACTACAGATGGCAGGAAGGGCACTCTCAGGTCTTCATCCATATTCTGAGTAGCTCATTTTATGAAACAGTCATTCACAGTCCTTTACTGTATGTTATGATTTTCTAGATCATCAATGTGGATTCTTTGCTTAAAGAGGAAAGCACACACATGGGTTTCAGAATTGGATCAACACTCTAGTAGGTTGCATGGTAGAAAAGTAGGGCAGTTAACTGTCAGTTATGAAACCAAGTTTATAACATATTTACTGCCTCAGGGCTTGAACTAGTAGTCTTCCTTCCAAAAAAGAAATTACTGGTATCATCCTTCAGAGAAAAGCCTCTGCCAAGTGACTTATGTTTCTTTGAATACTTATTTTCTTTCACTGTTAGGATTTTATCAATTCCCTCATTTTATCATATTTGACTCTTTTCAGCACTCTACATTAATCTTTCCTAGTAATGCCAGGGGGAACTCATGAGATTAGATCTACAGGATACCCCTCCTCTCAGTTCTTCCTGCCTCAAGACCAATGATTAAACTAAATCAAAAGTGCTATATAAGTCAGTGCAAATGATACGCAACGGGGTTACCTTATTGCTATTATCCTGGTTTTTCTAAAAAGAAAACTAAATTTATATCCACCCCAAATTTACATACTATAAAATAATTCTATGGGACTCCTACAAAAGTTGTCCTTTAATTTTCATAAAATATAAATGATTTCATAAGCTGAGTTATTTCAGTGTATAAAGATATTCAGTTTTTAGAATTTGCAATGGACACATTTTAATAAAAACAAGATCTTATTTTAAAACAGCCCCACATTAGGAATCTGTAACAGATAACAGAATCTATAACAGATAACACAATCCATAACACAAAAGAAAAACTATGCATAAAGTATAAAAAGGATATTTTAATTTACCCAGTATGAAACAAAAGGGACTTAAATTTTAGTGATTAAAAACTTGAGAATTAAGAAGACTGATAAAGTCAGAAGTTGGCTGATGGGTATAAAACTCAGCTTCAAGCACGTAGTTATTATTAGCCGCAGATTGTGTTGAAAAGAAGAATGTGGTACATGTGGCATACCTGAGTAATCGAAGGTCTTTATATTTTTACACTCAAAACATTCTCTCTGACATGCAAGACAGCCAGTCTAAACTGCCCTCAAAGATAACCTCTAAATTAGGATATTTTTGAAATAGTCTCCATGACATCACTCAGGATAGTTCTAACATGTTCCTAGGAGTAAAACCAATGATAATCACATTGAACGGAAGACCATTTGGAGTTGACTTATTTCTAGCAAACAACATTAAGTACTGATTAAACTCAGGTATACCATTTTAAACACTCCTGTTAACCTGGGAAACACATTACTATTCTGTTTTCAACTTTGACTCTTATTTTTATATGAAAATTCATTGAATGGGATTTTCCAGAAAAGAAAAACCAAGAAAAAAACCCAACTTTTGGGAAAGGAATGCCATAAGGGCATTCATGATAATCACATAGCTATAACAAAGGGCTCCCACCATATTTTTAAAATGGAAAAATGGCACATTAATCAACATAATATAACAAAAAGTCACAGTTTAAAAAGAAGGCATTCTATTCTAGATACATTTAAAAGAAATTTTAAAATAAAGCAATATGGGGTCACAAAAGATTTGACAGGCTCTCCGATTACAATTCATCAATGAGTTTCACACCTTAAACATTTATCCTAACTTTTTTTCAAGTGTCAGAAATAGGATTCAAACCCAGATTTCTCCTGACTCCATGCCCAGTAATCCCTTCACACCACTCCATTAACAACACAATTTGGTTGGGCATAAAGTGGTACTTGGCTATGAGTGAGTATTTACTCCCTCTATGACTTCGTGGACATCAGCGGTAAATCTGTAAAATAAAAGTATTAGACTAGTTGGCATGAGCTCTCTTCCAGCTCTAGATCTCTGTGCAATACAAATTATTTTTTTGTTGCCAAGAGAAGTACTTTAGATATTCTAAAAAAGGGCTTTAAGAAAAATTAATCTTCCCAACAATATGAGAAAAGCTGCCACTCTTATTTACTGAAGAGAAAAAATCGAGTCCCCATGTTATCCTGGTTTTTTAACATAATTATTCATATGTTAAATTGATTCACTGGTAGCGTGTCTCCAAGAGTTTTGATTCACATCAATAATTTTGTTAATTTTGTACAAATTATTTTAATTGAAACCATAGAAAATTATGGAAAATGATTCAAGTAGTAAAATATACATATAAACCTTAGCAACAAAGAAATAAAATCTTAAGGTTATCAAATATGGTTTCATGGAATAGTTTAAAAGCCAATATATTTAGTCTAGGTACATGCTGGGTTGCATGCATTCACTTAAACATTTATTGTCAGTACTCCTTCCCTCTACATTTATTTATCTGTGCACATCTTGTATCTTCTCTTTTACAGCAGACTACAAATTCCCCAAGGGTAGGAAAGGCCTGTTTAATTTTTGTCTTTGTACCCTCTGCTCCAACTCTGAAAGGTCTGCTGCCAGGGGTACACTCTAATGAAGGAATGACACATGTAGACAGACAAGTACATACAAAGTACAATAAGCTCATGAGGGAGAGAGAATTAACAATTGGGAGGAATCAGAAAAAGCATCATGTAGGAAGTACAAGATCTAACACATGAAGGAAAGAAACTATGGACTCCTGGAAGTAAAGCACAGGGAGACCCTGGCCATGGATGGGCAACAGCCTGAGCAGACCCTGAGATAGAAGATGAGAAGGTTGTGTATGGAAAAGAACTAATAGACCAGTTTTATCTGGTTCAAAATCCACTGAGAGCTAATCAAGTGTTATGTTTGTTTGTTTAGCTGGTTGATCGTTTTGTTTTTTTTTTTGCTGGGGGGGGGGTCCGCAACCTTTCCCAAAAATTGGGTTTTTTCCTTGGTTTTTCTTTTCTGGAAAATCTCATTCAATGAATTTTCATATAAAAATAAGAGTCAAAGTTGAAAACAGAATAGTAATGTGTTTCCCAGGTTAACAGGAATGTTTAAAATGGTATACCTGAGTTTAATCAATACTTAATGTTGTTTGCTAGAAATAAGTCAACTCCAAAGCATTTCCCTTTTATTTCTAAGGGTGATAGAAGTTTGCAATATCATATATTTGTTCCTAGGCTAAATTTAATTAAGGGAAAACAACTTAAATGAAATTCCCAAAAAAAGCTATAATGAGAAAAATAGAATCCTTAAGCAAAGTTTATATTTAAAAGGGTTTTCAAGCCCTGAATTCTATAGGAATGGAATTTTTTCAGTACTTAAAGATCTTTAGAGTCTGTCGAAGAAACACAAAAGAAGTTGAAGATCTAGTCTCAGGATTTGAGTGGTTTATAATCAAAGTGAACAAAAGAATAATTATTTTATACTGCAGCATGCCAAAGAGAAGAAATTATCAATATAGACATTGTTTTTTTTTCAATTTTTTAACATTTTTATTTAAAGCTTGAAGTTCCAAATTATATCCCTCCTTTCCCCTCCCCCTCCCTAAGACAGCAATCAGATATAGGCTGTACATGTGCAATTATGTAGAACATTTCCATATTAGTAATTTTGTACATGACTTGAATAAAAGAAGAAAATGAAAGTGAAAAATAGCATGCTTCAGTCTGAATTCAGTCAGTATCAGTTTTTCCTCTGGAAGTGGATAGTATGCCTCATCATTAGTCCTTTGTGATTGTCTTGGATCATTGGATTGCTGAGAATAGCGAAGTCATTCTTGATTCTTCATTGAACAATACTGTTCTTACTGTGTACAACATTCTCCTGGTTCTGTTCACTTCACAATGCATCAGTTCATGTAAGTCTTTCCAGGTTTTTCTGAAATCATCCTTCTTATCATTTCTTATAGCACAATAATATCCCATTATAATAATATACCACAGCTTATTTAGCCATTGCTGAATTGATGGGCATCCCTTTGATTTCCAATTATTGGCCACCACAAAAAGAGCTGCTATAAATATTTTTGTACAAATATGTTCTTTTCCCTTTTTTTGGATGTCTTTTGTATACAGACCTAGCAGTGGTACTATTGGATCAAACGGTACGCACAGTTTTATAGCCCTTTGGTCATAGCTCCAAAATGTTCTCCAGAGTGGCGGGATCAGTTCACAACTCCACCAACAATGCATTAGTGTCCCAGTTTTCCCAAATCCCCTCCAACATCCAAAGTTTTCTTTTTTTGTCATATTAGCCAATCTGATAGGTGTGAGGTAGTACCTCAGAATTGTTTTAATTTGCATTTGTCTAATCAATAATGATTTGGAACATTTTTCATGTAACTATAGCTTTGATTTCTTTGACTGAAAACTGCCTATTCGTATCCTTTGACCATTTATCAATTGGCAAATGACTTGTATTTTTTATAAATTTGACTCAGTTCTCTACATATTTAAGAAATGAAGCCTTTATCACAGATACTTGTTGAAAACTTTTTTTCAGTTTTCTGCTTTCCTTATAATTTTGGTTGCATTGGTTTTGTTTGTGCAAAAACCTTTTAACTTTATATGATCAAAATAATATTTTACATTTTGTAATGCTCTATTTTGCTTCATCCTAAATTCTTCCCTTATCCATAGATCTGACAGATAAACTATGGTCATTTACTATAATGTAATTTGTACCTAATCTATTGCACTGATCCACCACTCTATTTCTTAGCCAGTACCAGATTGTTTTAATAATTACTGCTTTATAATACAGTTTGAGATCTAGTATGGCTAGACCATCTTCTTTCACTTTTTTTATTGATTCCCTTGATATCCTTCAGCTTTTGTTCCTCCAGATAAATTTTATTATTTTTTTGCTCTATAAAACTTTTTGATAGTTTGATTGGTGTGGTACCAAATAAATAGAGTAATTTAGACAGAACTGTCATTTTATCATATTGGTTCGGCTACCCAAGAGCAATAGATATTTGTCCAATTGTTTAGATCTGACTTTATTTGTGTAAAGTATTTTATAGTTGTTTTCATATAGTTCCTGGGTTTGTCTTGGCAGTTAGATTTCCAAGTATTTTATATTGTCTACAGTTATTTTAAATGGAATTTCTCTTTCTATCTCTTGCTGCTGGACTTTGTTGAGAATATATAGAAATGCTCATGATTTGTGTGGGTTTATTTTGTATCTAGCAACTTTGCTAAAGTTGTTACTAATTTCAGGTAGTTTTTTAGTTGATTCTCTAGGATTTTTTAAGTATAACATCATATCATCTGCAAAGAGTGAGAGTTTTGTTTACTCATTGTCTATTCTAATTCCTTTAATTTCTTTTTTTTTCTCTTAATGTTTTAGGTAACATTTCCAGTACAATATTAAATAAGAGGTGATAATGGGCACCCCTTCACCCCTTGCTTCACCCCGATTGTACTGGGAAGGCATCTAGCTAATCCTCATTACAGATAATGCTTGCTGATGGTTTTAGATAAATATTACTTATCATTTTAAAGCAAGCTCCATTTATTCCTATGCTCTCTAGTGTTTTTTAACAGGTATGGGTGCTGTATTTTGTCAAAGGCTTTTTCTACATCTATTGAGATAAGCACATAATTTCTATGGTTTTGTTATTGATAAGGTCAATGATGCTGATAGTTTTCCTAATATTTAGCCAACCCCGCATTCCTGGTATAGATCCCATATGGTATTAGTGTATGATCCTTCTGACAGAAATTGGTGTAATCTATTTCCTAGTATTTTATTTAAAAATTTTCCATCAATATTCATTAAGGAAACTGGTCTATAATTTTCTTTCTCTGTTTTGGCTCTTCTTGGTTTGAGTATCGGCACCATATCTGTGTCATAAAAGGAATTTGGTAGGATTCCTTCTTCACCTATTTTTCCAAATAGTTTATAGTACTGGGATTAATTGTTCTTTAAATGTTTGGTAGAATTCCTTTGTGAATCTGTCTGGTTCTGGAGATTTTTTCTTAGTAAGTTCATTGATGTATTGTTCAATTTCTTTTTCTAAGATAGGATTATTTAAGTATTTTATTTTTTCCTTTGTTAATCTGGGTAATTTAAATTTTTGTAGATATTCATCCATTTCATTTAGATTGTCAAATTTATTGGCATATAATTGGGCAAAATAGTTCTTAATAACTGCCTTAATTTCCTCTTCATTGATGGTGAATTTACCCCTTTCATTTCTGATACTAGTAATTTGGTTTTCTTCTTTCCTTTTTTTAATCTAATTAACCAATGGTTTATCTATCTTATTGGATTTTTTTTTCCATAAGACCAGATCCTAGTTTTATTTATTAGTTCAATGGTTTTCTTATTTTCAATTTTATTAATCTCTCCTTTGATTTTCAGGTTATCCAATTTGGTGTTTAACTTAGTATTTTTAATTTGTTCTTTTTCTAGTTTTTTATAAGTTATATGCCCAATTCATTGATCTCCTCTTTCTCTATTTTATTGATGTAAGCATCCAGAGATAAAAGTTTCCCTGGTGGATTGCTCCAGGTTTGGAGCCCTGCTGCAGGTCCCCTGCTATGAGGCCTGCTGCTGCTGCTGCTGCTGCTGTTAGACTTTGCTCTACTCCCACCCCAGTGAAACACACCTTTTCCGTCAGGCTGGTGAGCTGTTCCTAGATCAATTATGAGGTAGTTTTCCAGTTGTTTTGAGTGGAATTTGGGAAAGCTTCAGAGTTTCTTCCTTATTCCATCATCTTGGCACCAGAAGTGAGACAGATTTTTAACTGTTAGGACTGTTAAATTCTTAATTGTCTGAACTAATAGAAGAGAGTCTTTAGGGTATTTTACAATTACATGAATTCAGAACTGATTGAGAAGCCAAATACAAACACTAGTCACTGAAACATTTAGTGGCAGCTTAAGAGATCTGCAGTGGGGTGCCCCAGAGATCTATGTTTGTTCCTATTTATTGTCTGTTGAAAAACTAGAGCACAAGAAGAGTATTGAAAGAACTAGATTAGAGTCACAGGACATGAATTCAAGTCCTACTTCTGTCACTTACTACCAGGTGTATGCTGAGGCCATTTACGAAAGCCGATTGTTAAATTTTCAGTGTGAGCACTGATACCTCAGAAGTCGTCAAATCTAGGATTGAGGTTCTATTTTGTTAATTGTCTAGACTTAATAAAGTGATGGAGAAAATGTTAATAATGTAGATTAATCTTTTAAAATGTGACAGTTGTATGTGTATACACATACAAGTAGCAATATGGTGGTAAAGATTTAACAACTAGCCCATCACACCCTTACCTATTACCCAGGTGAGCTGAAGCAAATTATATTACTTCTTTGGACCTCAGTCTCCCCTATAAAAAGAAAGGAGAGTTGGAAAGATTTTTTCTGAGGTCCCTTATATCTCTAAATCTATGACACTATGATTTGTTGGGTTTTTTTAAATGATGATGTTTAGCTTGAAAAAGAATACTTAAGCAGCACATAATAACTGTCTTGAAATACTCTGAAGGCTATTTTGTGGAAGAGACATCAGACTTGTTAGGTTTAGAGGAAAGAAAAAGGAGCAATGGGTAGAAGTTACACAGAGGCACATTTTAACTAGTTGGCTGAAAGAAACACACACACACACACACACACACACACACTATAGCTCTCCATTACCCTGTTAATAACCCAGAATTTTTACCATCAGAGTCTATGGTATTCTATTTTTCATAGCCTTATTATAGCATCACTGAAAGAATATTCATTTTAAAAAGTTTCTTTTAAAATTTTCCACTTAAAAGTAGATCTATATCATTGAAAACACTGCATAATTTCTTAAAAATAATTTAGTCCACATTTTCCCTTCATCCTCCTAATGGAAATGCTCAGCCCTTTAACCTCTACTTAATAATGAGTGAAGGTCACAGTTTCCTATAAATTTCTCTAAATGAGTACAGTACACTGAAATATCCTGCTCTACGGTCAAAAATCAGCTTCACAAGGACTACACAGAGGAGATATGGTCAGTAACAGTTTGTACGAAAAATATCTGTACGTTACAAGGGGCTACAAACTGTGGAACAGAACATCCAGAAAAAAAATAAATAACGTAATGTTACGTCGCATTATCAGCCAGAGTCCACAACGAGGAAGGTAGGTGAAGAGAATAAAACACATTGTTGTAAGTGTCATATTTTAGGAAAGACATTGATAAATGCAGAGTACCTAGAGAAGGATGCCAAGGATGGTGAGAAGACAGAAGACCATGCAATGTATAGATAAGCTGAATAAAAAGGGACATTTCACTTACAGAAGACTTAAGTGGGGAAATACGGCGGGGTATCTTCACATTTTTGTTTGGTTTTTTTTGTTTGTTTTCTTGTTTTTTGTGAGGCATTGGGGTTAAGTGACTTGCCCAGAGTCACACAGTTAGTGAGTGTTATGTGCCTGAGGCTGGATTTGAACTCACTTCCTCCTGACTCCAAGGCCAATGCTCTATCCACTGCACCACCTAGCTGTCTTCACATCTTTGGAAAGCTGTCACTTTGAAAATTAAACTTTTTCTAGTTTTCCTCAGAAAATAAGAGGTGTAATTTGAAATAAGAAAAGTTAGCTTTATGAAAGGAAAAAACAATGCTAATGATTAAAGCTGTGTAGGAGTGGAATGGTCTGCCTTAAGAGGAAGTGACTTTTTCAAGTTCCGGAGGTTTCAACCAGAGGCTAGGTGACCATTGGCAAGGGATATTTAGGGAATATTCCTGTTAAGGTAAACATCAGGTTAGATGCCTTTTCCAATACTGAAATATTCTGATTCCCATGCTGATTCTTCTCCTGCTCACAACCTATTCCTTTAATAATACATTCTAGAACATCACCATCAATTAATGTCAAGCTCACTAGACAACAGTATGAGGTATCTGACTTCCCATTTCCTCCTTTATTTTATCAGAAGTCAGAATATTCACCCATCTCCAATTCTAAAGAACTTTTCTCTTTCACCACCAATCACAGTCATTTGTGCTTTTAGGACCCTGGGACATAGTTCATCTGAGCCAGGTAGCTGCCCTAAAATAAATTCAAATTAAGTTCTCTCTTACCACCTCCTCACTAATCTGATATAAATTTCCTACTGATGTTTTTTTTTTTTTATTCTATAAATAGACCTGAAAACCATTCCTTTGGGTAGAGAAAATACTGAAGTGGAACCATGATCTCATCAACTTAGATTTCTCCTTCAGTGACACTGATTACAGTCCATCCAGGGTGACCCATCCTTTGTGATTCATCCCTGTCCTTCCATAAATTTGCCCCAGAGTGTCCACCCAAAGCTATCAAGTAGACAAGACGGATCCTTAGATTTCTTCTGACATGGAAATCATACTAATGGAAAACTTGGACTCTTCACTTCTTACTGCTCACTTTTTCCACATGACCATCCCCCATCCCATCTTCACACATGTTCCTGATGACATCTTTGGTAGAGAAAGCATAACGGAAATAGGAACTAGGTAGTTTTGTCTTCTTTGAACTGTGTAGCATCTTCTCATCCAAAATAGATATGGCTCTTATCATTTCTTTGATCTTCCTTTTGCACCTGAAATAGCTCAGAATTACTTTTCATTGTCTTTAGCATTTATCAGTGCCTGCACAAAGTAGGTCCTTAATAAATATTTGCTACTTATCACAAATCTTAGTTCAACTTGGCTTTATTCTTCCCAATTCTAATTTTATAGTACATCTCACCACACTTACACATTCCTCTTCTGTCATCTGTCCTCCAGTTTATGTAGATATCTTTTTAAAATCTTCATTCTTCATTAGATATTTCCCCTTTACTACCCTAGAAGAAGCAATAGTGACTAGGTCACCAGAAATTTTGTTCCTAAACAATGCCTCATCCCTCCTGAGGAAAATTTCCTAATAGTCTCAGACTATTAGGATCTTCCTCAGCTTATCCCCAAACTCTTTTGTTGTCTGAGGTATGTTACAGATTATACCAGCCATTCTTTTCAAAGAGCCTCTACAGTGTCACTTTTCCAAAAGGTTCCTGTTATTTCCAGCCCAAGCCCTGAATCAACCCAAAGTTTGATAATTTTAACCTAGTCAGAGCAACAACAACAAAAAAAAAAACAACCAATCAGACCTTAATATCAATTAGTTCATAAAATTAGTTGAACTGTCTGCTTGGCTTTAACAATTAAAAGAAATATCCCGGGCTTTGGCCTTAATGAATTAAAGTATGGGCTCGGTCCACATGGAAAGATGAAGTGAAAGGAAACACAAAAGGTTCCAGGTGAAATCAAAATCAAACATGACAGGCAGAGTTATTTAGATAACTAACGCCAAAAGCAAAAGATGTTTTAACTTCATTATTTTCTGTCAAAACTTTGCGTAGATGGATTTTAGGGAGATATTTTATAACAGCTGCTCTTAATATACTGTTTAGTTACTATACTGTTTCAGTAAATATGTTTTTTCTAAAAAGCTGAAAAAAAGAAAGTAATTGCCAGCACCCACCGGTTTATTACCTTCCCCAAATGGCAAATACATTGTACTCCCTAAGAGTACTTAATAAATATGTTTGAATATCTCTCAAAATAATTAAAATAAAGGAAAAAAAATTTTAATATATTTTTGCCAAAGTCCTTTTGGGAGTAGGGGAGAGACAGGATAAATGATGACCATTTCTTCCTTTATCCAGTTCATGTGGGTATTGGGTATAATTCTGTTTGCTCACATCATCATAAGTTTTCAAAGTCAATAGTCCTTTATAAACATTCAGTCCCTAGTCACACTTTCTATTGGCATCCACATATTTATTAATGTTATCTCTGACTTAAATCCAATGACTTCATATAAACTGCTGTATTCATATCTATTATCCACAGAGATATGGGAGCAAAGAACAAAACTAATCTCAAGAAGCCATGTACCAGCCCTACAGATAGTAAAGGATGATCGTAAAGTACAAGCCAAAGGCACCCACACAGTATAGATGATGTATAGGGTGTCTTCCAACTCTAAGAATCTATGATTATATCATTATTTAGGAAGACTGTAGTACATGCCTGAAGGAGCTTTCATCTCTTTGCATTACTGGCCTTATTAAGATAATCTCACCAATGACTGATGGGATCATCCTCAAGAATGCTCTATTAAACATCCCCCTAGAAAGGGTAACCAGAAAAAAGTCCTATACATCTATATCACATCCCCATGTGACCTCCAAAGTGCTGATTCCTGCTAATTCAGGAGATACTACACTAGGAATAGGAATAAAGGATAGGAGTTAAATTGGGCCACCATATCATCTTACTGACAATGACGGGCTTTTGACCCAATTCTTCAGCTCCAATCCCCACTGCTATTGTAATTTAACTCTGTCATTCTGCTCACTTTCATCTTATATACTTTCATCTGTCACCACAAATGCCACAATATGAATGCAAAAGAAATCATGTAAAAAAAAAAAAGAAAAGAATCATAAAAACAAAGTGAAAACACATACACCTCAGTTGACAAAACTACCTATTTCTTGACATAAAGCTGCGATACTGTCCAGATGGCTTTTTTCTCAAAGATTAAAGTCCTTGAAAACAGAAATTTTATCTTCACTTAACTCAATATACTTATTTACTTTGAATTATCCAGAGTGTAGTATTGTACAACAGTTTATCTTATCATCTTTTAGTTTTGTAAGGGATCTAAGAGATCATTTATTCAAGTCATTCCATTTAACAGATGAAGAAATTCTCTCTAGAGAGGGCATTTAAATGCCCAAGATAAGACAAGTGTTTTGTGGAAGGACTGGGATTCAAAACCTAGGTTAAACTCAGGCTTTCTGACTTCAATTCCTGCTTTCCTTTCCTATACTATTTCCATAGTTTATTTGTCATTGATTATTACCTGTTTTGTTGCCTTCTCCGTTTTCTTCACTATGGGTGCAGCATAAAGGGAAATCCTTTATAAGATAAGGAAATTAGCTTCCTTGCCCCAGGGAACATGTGAAACAATACATTTCTAGGCTGGCTTTACATCAGTCTGAGATACTATGCCCTCTGTTTATATGGTATAGTAGGATATGTAAGGGAAAAGATGAGACATAGGGAGGTGAGAGCAATAGAGGTGGGTCAAATTCCCAACATCTCCTAAACTGGGCCCTCAGCAGTGTGGCTGTTACTTCATTTGACTAAAATTCCCAGGACATACTGATAATATTCTTAAGCAAAATGTAAATAAATTTCTAATTATTATTTGTTACTTAGGATTACCCACACTTCTGCTTGATGATGACGTCAGTGGGGACAGAGATTGGGCTGAAACTGTGTCTGATCTATAGGCATTAAGCAATGCCCGTGAAAATAATTGCTTTTATCTATTACAATATTTAGAATTGTCCAATTTTAGAGCTATAAGTAGCCACTGGAATGATGTAATCCAAACCACTCATTTTTTAAGAGTTGAGGGAAAAACAAAAACAAAAAAAAGCTTGGTAGCCTGTGAATTCTTTAGGGTGACACAGCTAATTAGTGAGAGAACCAACACTAGAACCTAGGTATCTTGCATATACTCATCTTTTAGTGCTAAGGGCCAAGGCATACTAGCAAAATGATTCTTCATAGTACCTTTCTCTTTCAAAGGAAGCTTGTTTCTACACAGCAATGTCAGGCTTTCCAATAAAGACAATTAAAATAGCTCTGCCTTAGAGGAGTTCAAAATAGGTTCTGTCAAAATATAAACAACTCTAAAAATTATTCATGCTTTATATATTTGGATATCCTTTTAAGATGCAAAATTCATTATCTCAAATAGGAAAGTGACCAAGTGCTTTAGAATCTGAAGTATCGAATGGTGAACTGCAAGCTCACTGTGAGTCAGGAGTGTGGTATGGCAGCCAAAAATGCTAATCGGACTCTCAGGCTGCATTAAGAGAGGCACAGCTTTCAGAAAAAGGAAGTTGATAGTTGTGAGGTACTCTGCCCTGGTCAAACCATATGTGGAGCACTATATTCAGTTCTGAGCATCCAAAGGAACATAACCAGGATGGTGAAAGGCCTCAAATTCGAGACACACAAGGATCCACTGAAAGAAAAATGAGGATCGTTAGTCTAAAAAAACATGATAAGACTGAAGGGAAAATGGTAACTGTCTTCAAGAATTATAAAGACTATCATTAGGAAGAGGGACGAAAATCACTCCGGCCCCACAGGGCAGAACAAGGAACAATAAATTGCAAAGATGGAAACTTAGGCTACATTTATTTTTTTTTTAACCTTACATAAAAAAACCCTTATAGCTATCCAAAAGTGGAATGGGTGACCTGAAAGGTAATGGATTCCCATTTATTGTAGGCATTCAAGTCAAATGGGCTGAAACTATCTCTAGTCTACAGACGTTAAGAAGTCTCCATGAAAATAATAGGGTTTTTTGGGGGGGATCAGCATTTCCATTATTTTGAATTGTCCATGTTTCAAGCTGGAAAGAACCATGGGAATTATCCAGTTAAACCTTCTCATTTTATAAATGAGAAGAAACCAAGGTATTGAAAAGTTTGAGAATTATTCAAGGTCATGTAGCTAATTACTGACAAAGCCAAATAGGATAACCATTTATTAGGTATGTTGTAGTGGGAATTCTTTTTAAGATAAGCCATTCTAGATGCCAGCTAAGATCCTTTCCACCTCTAAAATTCAATATGATTCTCTGAACTAGACATATTTAGATATAAACATATCTATATACACAATTATCAAAGAATGGCAAGAAAACAAAATATACAATTTCTAATAGAAAGAATCAATGTCAATCTCTTTTTCATTTACTTAGAACCAAGAGAATTAGCTAAACAGCACTTCCATTATTTGCTAGAATATATTTTGGTGCATTCTATGCTTCTCTTATCACTATTATCAAATTCTAAGCTTCAAGAATTACAACACATCAGAATTTATTGTTGAGCTCCTCCCTCAATGCTGATAATTACAGATATGAACAGTGATGATAAGGTATTCAATAAGTATCCACATATAAGGTACGATTAAGAGATACCATGTTAGGTACCAGCAGAACCCACAAAAAGACAGAGTGAAACAAATTTCCAGCCCACGACAACCTGGATGGTTGATCAGAAACCCATGCCGGGCAGGGAGAGGAACACAGTACGGCGTGGGCGCGCAGGCAACAGTGAACCTGAAGCAGGCCTCAGAGGACTGAATCACAGGCAGCTGTGGTGGTTTCCAGACTTCTCAACCCACGAACGCCAAAGACAAATTAGAGGGTCAGTGGGAAAAGTCTGTGACTGTGGTGAGAGAGGAGCTAGGTCTCAGCCACAAGTCCCCAGCGCAGTCTCTGGGACAGCGGTCCTCCTGAGCTCCGGGCCCACAGACTGAGGGGGAATTGAGTGGTTGATCAGAGGGGGATTGCAGGGATCTCTTTGCCAGGGCTGAGGCAGGAATCTCTTGCTTTGCTCATAATTAGATCTGGGTCACAGTTCTGAGGGGTGGTCCTGGGGTGAGAAGGAATGCTGGCTTGGTGGAGCTTGTTGTGGCAGTGGAGAGGAAACACCCCACCCCTTATCATACCACCTTGGAAGAATTGAAAATTTGCAGGTCCCTAGAAGTATTTCTGAACACAGCTGCCAAAACCTCCGAAGCTTGGGACAGTACATTCTCCACATTGGAAGCAGACTGTTACCTTAACAAAAGAGTTTAAAATGCAAGTAATTAGCTGGGATCATGAGTAAGCAGCACAAAAAGAGTCAGAGTATATTATCTTACTTTGGTGACAAAGAAGATCAAAACATACAACCAGAAGAAGAAAACAAAGTCAAAGCTCCTACATCCAAAACTTCCAAGAAAAATATGAATCAGTCACAGGCCATGGAAGAGCTTAAAAGGGATTTTGAGAAGCAAGTAAGAGAAATAGAGGAAAAACTGGGAAGAGAAATGAGAGTGATGCAAGAAAATCATGAAAAACAAGTCAACAACTTGCTAAAGGAGACCCAAAAAAATGCTGAAGAAAATAACACCTTAAAAAATAGCCTAACCCAAATGGCAAAAGAGGTCCAAAAAGCCAATGAGGAGAAGAATGCCCTAAAAAGCAAAATTGGCCAAATGGAAAAGGAAGTTCAAAAGCTTACTGAAAAAAATATTTCCTTAAAAATTAGAATAGAGCAATTGGAAGCTAGTGACTTTATGAGAAATCAAGACACTGTAAAACAAAACCAAAAGAATGAAAAATTAGAAAACAATGTTAAATATCTCACTGGGAAAACAACTGACTTGGAAAATAAGTCCAGAAGAGAGAATTTAAAAATTATTGGACTATCTGAAAGCCATGATCAAAAAAAGAACCTGGACATCATCTTTCAAGAAATTATCAAGGAAAACTGCCTTGATATTTTAGAACCAGAGGGCCAAATAGAAATTGAAAGAATCCACTGATCTCCTCCTGAAAGAGATCCCCAAAGGAAAACTCCTAGGAATACTGTAGCCAAATTCCAGAGTTCCCAGGTCAAGGAGAAAATATTACAAGCAGCCAGAAAGAAACAATTCAAGTATTGTGGAAACACAATCAGAATAACACAAGATTTAGCAGCTTCTACATTAAGGGTTCAGAGGGCATGGAGTATGATATTCCAGAGGGCAAAGGAGTTAGGATTACAACCAAGAATCACCTACGCAGCAAAACTGAGTATAATCTTCAGGGGAAAAAATGGTCATTCAGTGAAATAGAGGACTTTCAAGCATTCTAGATGAAAAGACCAGAGGTGAATAGAAAATTTGATTTTCAAATACAAGACTCAAGTGGAACATGAAGAGGTAAACAGCAAAGAGAAATCATAAGAGACTTATTAAGGTTGAACTGTTTATATTCCTGCATGGAAAGATGATATTTGTAACTCATGAGACCCTTGTCAGTATTAGGGTAGTTGGAGAGAAAACAATTATATATATGTATACATATAGACATAGATATAGAGAGAGATAGAGAGATAGAGGACACAGGGTGAGTTGAAGATGAAGGGGTCATATCTGGAAAATAAAATTAAGAGGTGAAAGAGGATTATACTAGGAAAAGGAGAAAGGGAGAGGTAGAATGGGGTAAATTATCTCACACCCAAAAAAAAAACAAAACAGAAAAGAAAAGGCTCTTATAGTGGAGGGGAAACGAGGGAAGGTGAGAGGGAATGACTGAATCTCATTCTCATAGGATTTGACTTAAGGAGGGAATAACATGCACACTCAGTTGGGTATGGAAATCTGTCTTACCCTACAGGAAAATAGGGGGGGAAAGGGACAAGAGAGTAGGGGGATGACAGAGAGGAGGGCAGACTGGGAAAGGGGATAATCAGAAGCAAATACTTCTGAGGAGGGACAGAGTCAAAAGAAAGAATAGAATAAATGAGGGGGGCAGGATAGGATTAAGAGAAATAGAGTTAGTTTTTCACAGCATGTCTACTATGGAAGTGTTTTGCATAACTGCACATGTATAACCTATATTGAGCTGCTTGCCTTTTCAATGAGGGTGGGTGGGGAGGGAGGAAGGGAGAATATTTGGAACCCAAAGTTTTAAAAACACGTTTAAAACAAATGTTTTCACATGCAACTGGGAAATAAGAAATACAGGAAATGGGGTACAGAAATCTATCCTGCCCTACAGGAAAACAGAAGGGGAAAGGGATAAGAGAAGGCGGGGAGAGATAGAAGGGAAAGCAGACTAGGGGAAGGGGTATTCAGAATGCATGCCATCTTGGGGTGGGGGGAGGGGTGAGATGGGGTGAAAATTTGGAACTCAAAATCTTGTGGAAGTAAATGTTGAAAACTAAAAATAAATAAATTTATTAATAAAAAAATAAATTTACAAACCCTACAAGGTAATTAGTTGTATTACTTTACAGCCAGACCTTCACATGCATATGCACACAAGTATGTTCATATATAATAGAGAAGAGAAAAAGAAAAAAGAGGCAATAGAAAAGAATAGAAAAGAAAATGGTATAACAGCACTGGATCACCTTACTTTGCTGATCGAACTAGGCTCCAAATGACTTCTACTTCCAAAAATCAAATCTATTCTCTAAAGAATTTAGAGTCACCACACAAGCATAATCAGAAGAACGGGCTATATACTCTAAATGCCACTTCAAGACAGAAGCTGCTCCCCCTCCCAAAAACAAAACAAACAAAAAAAAAGAAGCAAAGGGCGCAGCACCACTGGAACCAACCTATGTCCTGTTAAGGTGACTACTTTTTTTAATTTTTAATTAATTTATTTTGAATTACCAACAATAACTACTATAAGCTTTCGAGTTTTAAATTTTTCTCCCCCTCCCTTCCCACCTTCCTCCCCAAGACAGCACGCAATCTGATATAGGTTATACATATATATTCCTATTAAACATATTTTCACATTAGTGATGTTGTAGGTGAGAATTAGAACCAAAAGGAGGAACCACCAGAAAGAGGAAACAGAACACAACAGACAAAAAAAAATAGCAAATACTATGCCTGGATCTGCATTCAAACTCCATAGTTCTTTCTTTGGATGTGGACAGCATTTTCAAAGTGACTACTTTGAATGGAACAAAAGGTGTCTTAAAATTTAAGTTCTGGTATATTTATGTGTGTTTTAAGTTGACAAAGTATTAGCTGTATCTCAATATATTCATCTTACGGCTTTAAGTAGACCAAATAAATGAGACACAAAAAAGCCCAAGATTTAAAATGCTTACTTTTCTTTAGTATTATATAATCTAAAAGTTGGAGAGCTCCTAATGAGCCAGTTAGCCCAACCCATATCAGCCTATGAATGCCCTGTATAAAGTACCTAACAAGTAGAAGCCTTCAAGTCTTTACTTCAAGAACTCCAATGATGAGAAATCCACTGTTTCCCAAGCCAGGTCATTCTACTTTGGAACACCTCTCATTTTAAGGAAACCAAAATTTCCCTCTCTCAAAATTCCATCCACTGGTCTTAATCCTGCCCCTTGGGGCCAATCAAAACAAGTCTAACTCCTCTCCTAGATGACAACTCTTTCAAATATTTGAATTAATCTATCAAATTCCCTCCTCCCCCCCACTGAATTAAAAAAACAAAACACACTATTTTTATTTTATTTTCCAGGAGAAACATTCCTAGTTCCTTCCATCAATTCTCAAAGGTAAAGTTTTCCATGCCCTCTGAATATGCCCCAGCGTGTCAATGCCCTTTTGTAGTACTTGGCACCCACAACTGAATACAATAATAGAGATGTGATCTTGATCAAAGCAGATTATAGGATTAGAATTTTCCTTGTTCTGGACAGTAAGCTTCTGTTAACATAGCCTAAGAAAGACAAAAGTTTGGTTCTGCAAAATTTTGTAGAATTTGCAGAAACTTAATATGTTAAAAACCTCAGAAATCTTAAATTCCACTGGAGTAAATCTGATTTGTATTCCAAATGAATAAACTATTAACTATCTACTGTGTATGAGGCAACCTGGTTTGGTGGTTAGAAAATTGGTCATGGAGTCAGGAAGATGCCTTCAAGTTCTACATTTAACCTTTCAATTCTCTGGGTACCTCTCAGATGTGCCAAACTTCATGGGGAGAGGGAGAATAAATATGTTATAAGATAGACAAATACAATTCTACCCCAATAATCCTTCTTAGAAATAGGCAAGATAAGGAGCAGCAAGGTGGCGCAGTGGATAGAGCACTGGCCCTAAGTCAGGAGGACCTGAGTTCAAATTCAGCCTCAGACCAAACATTTGACACGTACTAGCTGTGTGACCTTGGGCAAGTCACTTAACCCCCACTGCCTCACTTAAAAAAAAAAAAAAAAGAAATAGGCAATATAAACACCCAGTCACAGCCCTGCCTTCGAGCACAGCAGGAATTCTTTTCTCAGATTATCTATCCATGTCACACCCAAGCTAACAGACTTTAAGTATTTAGATAGCAACCATGCATATATCTTACATAAAACCAATATATAAGGTAACATAAAAATTCACAACAAAATCAAAGCTAAAATAAATTTAATCAAAAGAAAAAACAGGGAAACTATACTATATGTCAGTCATATTAATCAATATTATTTTAGACTAAAAAAACTCAATAGCATAAGGTTGGTATATTGCTGCGGTGTAGGAAATGATGAGTTGGAAGACTTAGAAAAATATGGAAAGATGTGGACTATGAAGGAAGATGTTATCCACCCTCAGAGAAACAGATGGCAAACAGGTATAGTACAGTCTTACAGAGATGCATATGAATGTATATGTCTATATATGAGTACGATTATAGATATCTCAGTATATGTATGTGTATGTAAATATATATGTGTATATATGTTTGTATATGTGTGTGTATATATGTTTATATATATAAACATATATACATGCTTAATTGTAGCTTTCTTGGTGGAGGGCAGGGAGAAAGGAGGAACAAAGTAAAAAGTGCACAGCAGAGAACAAAAGAAAACTTACAAGGAAGCAAAGAAAAGATGGACAGCTCTGAACACAACATGTAGTATTTATTATATAAACTTTCTTGAAATGGAAATCTGTTGCTGTATATTTTGAATACCTGCTTAAGAGTAAACACAATGGTGCTATGCACATGGCAATGCGTTTCTTTGTTTTCTTATTTTGCATTTAAGTTTTAATATTTAAGTTTATAATATGTTTATTTTTCTTTTCTTATTGTGTATTTAACCTTTAATATTTAAGTTTAAAATAAATTAATAAAAATAAGATAGCAACATAAAAATTCATGGTAATAATAACTGACCTGATTCTTATGACCAACAATGATTTGCACACAAGAAGTACCATTAAAGACAAACATGACCAAAATAGGATGTTGGTCAATGACAGAGCAAGGATGAGAGAAAACAGTAAAGACATCACCTGTTAAAAGGAAGCCAATAAGATATTTAAAAAATCAAAAGAAGCCCTGCAACCAGTTGGATGGATCTTCTATTTTGAGAATTTATAGAAAGGCATGGTTAAGAATCATACAAAATGGGGAGGCATGAAGGGATTAAAAGTTGAACCATCAGAGGTAGTATCCACATTTAGATCATTAAAGTATCTAAATATCCAGTTCTACCTCCATGTGACCATTTACAAATAAATAGCTATATGCCAGATTCGTCAGAAAAGACAGGTTATCTCAGCAAGCAGCTCATCCTACTGAATGTCATATTTTAGACCAGTGGTACAAAACTCAAATAGAAATGGGGGGTGGGGAGGGGAAGGAACTACCAAGTCATACATTATGATCTCTATGGATCACATATCAACTTAGAAAACCACATCTTAATATTATCTATGTTTTACTGTATTTTTATTTATTTTGTTAACTATTTCCCAGTCACATATTAATCTGGTATGGCTGCACTTGGGAGTGTTGTAGGCTGTATGTTTCATGTTTCTAGCCTACATGGTAGTTATTCTTTATCTACATTTTTTCCTCTATAATTATAAAAAGTTTATATTAAGATCCCAACTAAGTGAGATGCAAGAATATTTGATAAAAACTAGAAGACCAAGAAGATGCAAACTTTTACAGATTTTTTGGCATTTCTAGAGCGATCTACTCCTGCCATTTATAACTAGCCATCTTAACACAGGGAAGCGAATTTGATCTAAGGCATATCACTGAGCCCTGGTGGGATGAGACCCATGACTCCCATATGGCACTAGAAGGGTATATATTCATCAAAAGGAAGAGAATATGCCAGAGTATATACATATACATACACGTGTGTATGTGTATGCATATGTGTGTACATATGTATTATGAATATGCATATACTCACATATACATATAGATAGATAGATATACATGGGAATATATATGAAGATAAACTTCTGTATGAAAATTCAGGTACCAGATGGCAGAGAATGGAAGAGAACATATGGATTAAGAAGATCAAAAGGAGGAAACTGGAGAATGCTACAGAATTCTTAAACTGAAAGAAAGAGATGGGAAGTTTCCCAGATACAAACTTGCCACAGCAGTATGATGTAGTGAGAGTGGGATCATTCTATTTTCCACACTTCTGTGGCAGCTTTCTGTCAGAAACAAAGCAGCTAATAATTTCTTGACTTTGTCTTAATGATAATTTCATTCTTCAAAAAGCTGAAGAACCAACAAGAACCACATTCTACTCTGTATCTGATTTTTACCAAAAATGAGTAACTAATTGCTGGAAGTATATTCATGGTCATAGAAATGGAAAACTTTGGGGTGATTTCTTATTTGCCAATCCTATGCTATAACGTATGAGCTACTAAAATACAAATATCGTACTAAACCTTATATCACTGTTAGAAACTCTCCTATTTCAGGGAAGTAAGACTAGACTTTAATAAACTAGCCAGGATGGAAGTAAAACTTAATCTACATTAAGAAGACTAGGGTGGGGAGAGAGTTATAAATTTCTGTAATGACTCAAAAATTTTTTAAATCAAAATCTCATTGCATTGGGAAATTCTGAAGATCTGTCACTTTAAGTCACAAAAATATAATCTTTCAAACTTCACTTGTGCTAAATATATTTATAAAATTAAGTATTTCTATACTAGCTCTAAAATAGCCTCTTCTACTTTAAGTGAAATAGTAAACAATCGCTTTGCAACACTGATCCTAGTAACTTCATAGCAGTTTTCCCTTTCATGGTGACTAAATAAAATGTTAGTAATTTAGGCACTTTTCTTCGTATCTGCTGCCATTTTCCATATACTTCATTTGATTTTCCTCTTGTGCTTACAGAAGCATATCAAATATGAATGAAAACAAGATGAGTACATTTAAAAACTATAGCTACATTAATTGTGGAGCTTCATATATCTACAATTTAAAAAATATTCCTGATTGGCAAGTTATTTGGGTATTTCCCCTAGAGTTTTGAATCACGCTTCTAAACAGGTAGTATGTATGAGAATGGCCAAGAATCTATATTTACAATGAAACACCAACTGTTCTCTAAGGAACATGTAGAACAGATTATAGGGCATAATGAGAAATTAAGTCTTTCAAAAGTCTTTGCTAAGTACATATAGCTATCCTTCCATATTTGAGAAAGCCTGCAATTCATCATGCTGCCACCACCAGACAACAGTTGGGAGCTTTGCTGCTCCTGTGGTTTCCCTTTCCACAACATAGAAGATTTTGAAGGCAAAACTGTTAAGAAAAAGGTGAAAGCTAATCTGATAGAGAACGAATGGCAAAGCCATGTCTCTAAGAAGAAGCCAAGTGGAAAGCTTTGTTCATGCACTAGATAGATTACCGAAATCAATTCATGCTAGAACAGTTTGTGGCACAGACAGGCATAAATTCCAACTACCCTAGGACCATAACTAGGAAGGTTGCAGAGCTCTGCTCTGCTCTGCTCTGCTCTGCTCTGCTCAGCCCTGTCCCCCTCCTTGCTACAATCATACCACCTTTTCCTCTTGGCATCATAGTGGTCACGGCCTCCTTCAACAGAGTCCATGCTTTCTATTCTTTTTACGTCCTACCACCTCCAACTCTGGGTAGCTTCCCCTACCCAACCTACCCCCTACAATGTTCCTCGAAAGTAGTTTTTTTTTTTCAGTCAAAAACAAGGTTTATTGAAGATATTGAAGATTCGCCATATTAGCTAGACTCTTAAGGAATCTGAGCATCTGTGGGCTATTGGCTAGACTGTGAAAATCTGAACAGTGGCTAGATTATAAGATTATCTAGGAATGGCCAAGTAGTCTATGAGGTAATAGAACTTCAGGGACAGCCAAGGGAGAATGGAGCCTAGATAAGATTAAGGGTGGGAAGTGGCCTGGGGACATAGGGAAGTGTAGGCTAGGTTAAGGGTGGGAGATTGGGTATAGCCACTAAGAAAGGCCAGTTGATGGGATTGTAGCCTCAGGCTAAAACCAGAGATTTGACCAGGTGGGAAAATCCAGGGTTTTTCCTTTTTGGGGTCCAGCTCCCATCCTCATCACTCCCCCCTCAAACAAAGGGGACCCAAATTATTTTGGGGTAAGAGGCGAAGGCCTTGGCTTCTGAAACTGGAAAGCAGTTTTTGATTGTCTTTAATCTTAGGAAGAAATGTCACTCACTTCCCCAATCTATGGTTTAGATTTATACATTTGTACAAAGGTAAGAAACCTGCAGGCAGTTAGGTGAGCAGTGGATAAAGTGCCAGGCCTGAAGTCAGGAAGACCATCAAATTTTGCCTCAGACACTTACTAGCCATGTGATCCTGGACAAGTCACTGGAAAAGGAAAGGCAAACCACTCTATTAGCTTTGCCAAGAAAACCTCGTGGACAGCATGAAGAGTCAGACACAAGAATGACTTAACAAAACACAGAAGACCATGAGAATGCTATACCCTTGGAACTTAAGACATTCTAGGTACAGAAATTCCTGAAAATGGAAAGAATAACTATAATCATACTGTATGGATACCAATAATTTCTCAGGGCTTTGTTTCTTGCAATTAAATTGGGGACATTTGCTAACTACTCTTCATCAGAAGGAATATTATGAGGGCACGGTGTTTCATGTGTATGAAGTATTTTGTCATGGGAGATGCTAAGTAAACATTAAAAGGACAGCTCTCCTGAAGCCATTTTTAAACTCTAGGCACTCAAGATAACCTTCACTTGTAGGTTCAAATCTTCTAAATGCAAAATAACAAGCATTGCCCTCCTCACGCCAGATATTTTCTGCTGGAAAGCAGCAGCTGAGCACTACGATGCAGCCTATGGCAACAAAGTTCCCAGCTGCTCACTTGCTTACTCACTAAAGTAATGCCAATCTTCTGAATCCTCCTAGCTAAGCAGGAAATAGATGAACAACTCCCAGACTTTTGAGTCTTAAGTGTTAGATTCCCAGCCTCAGTTTCTTCATCTGCCAAAAAGTGATGATAATATTTGTGCTACTTACCTCACAGATTGTAGTCAAAAAATCACTCTGCAAATTGCTATATAAAATGTAAACTATTATGATACAGGCAGAATAAAGTAGCTTCTGTCTTTTGCCTTTCTTTGTATCTTCAGTGCTTAGCACAGTGCCTGGCACATAGTACATGCTTAGTAAATGTTTATTGACTAACTAGATGGGGGAAGTCAAATTTGAAGCTCATTTTCAATATGTTGAGAAAATTTAAACATGCTGCTTATGCAAACTAGCTGGGTAATCACTGGCAAATCACTTACTCAATTTCCTCAACTATAAAAACGAGGATAATCCCTATAGTATCTACCTTACATAGTGACTACAAGAATCAAATTATATTGTATACCTAATGTTCTTCACAGACTTTAAAGTGCTATGTAAATTTCAGTTAGTATTATCATTTCATTATTATGGCTAAAACTTTTTTTTACTATTAAATAAAAATACAGTTTAGAAGAATTCAATTAGATTATCAAACAACAAATTCATTATTTAAGTGGGCAATTTATGCTGTAATGATTATTTTTAAGCAAAACTAGAGGACTACTTCAAAACTAGAAGACATCTGAATTTCAGATCCCCTCTGTTTGGAGTAGAATGATTCCCTATTCAAAATTTATTATCATTTTCTCTTCAAATATGAATATATTTCATGCTACCATGGGAACAAGCTAAGTTTGCTATTCCCTAAGCACATTAAGGAACTGCTATTAAATCCACTAGCCTCCAAATATGCTTAGGGACCAGTTGTGATGGTAGACATGAAGTTGACACGTGATCTGTACTCAAGTTTGTTAAAATGTCCTAACAAAATTGCTCTTCAGAGGTTTAAAAGAATGAAGGATGGTAGCAGAATGAGGTCTCCAAACATTAACTACTATGTAAGATATTGAACCTAGTGCTATGTAATCAGAATTAAACAACTGGGATGAGGGGCTTCAGTGTTAAATATGACATAATAATTACTTTACGGAGTCAAAGGGAAAACTGACATTTTTAATTTAAAATTCTGCAGGAGTACAATTAACCTTACCTGACCCTATACTTTTATTCTGAAGGTTCAGCATAAAATGTCTCCATGTGCTAATTTAATCGACAGATCCAATGCAATTACAAATATTACACATCATGTTACCTGCATTTTAGAGTAGCAATATAGGCATATTAACATTGTATAACAAAACTTGATAATACTTAGAGAAACAACCTAATGTTTAAAAATAAACTTTGAAGCCCTATACAACCTACCTTTAATTAGTATTTTAAAATGTATAAAATGTTTTCCTCACAACCTTGTGATACAAGAAACACATGAACTATTATTCTTATTTTGTAGATAAGGAAATTGAGACTTAGAGCTGTAAGCAAATTTCCAAGGGTAACAAAACTAATAAATATGAGAGAGGGAGAGATGGGGGGGGGGGGGAGAGAGAGAGAAAGAGAGAGAGAGAGAGAGAACCCTTGGTACCACCTAACTTTAGTTTTGAAACAACATTCATAGTAATTCTTTTTTCTCCTTTTGTGAAATATTGACTCTTTTCCCTGAAATCCAATAATGTAGTATGATGAATAAGGATTGGCAGAGTGGCAAACTGGACTGTGAAGTTAATCAGAAAAGGAGTATGCTTCTGATACAAGTGTCAGACAAAGTAAAACTCTGAGTAATATTCACATCAGGGAAAAACAATCTTATGAATTATTTCTGTTTAAAGTTCCATTTCCAAAGTCAGTTGTTTACGTAACAGCTTCTACCTTGATCACATCCATAAGAAAATGAAAGTATACACTCATTTTACAGTTATGTTTAAAAGTCCTTCTATTTCATAATAAGAAACCAGATTTATAAGACATAATCGGAATTAGCTTTTATTAAGCAATCAGCCTTGAGAATATAGCTATAACCATAACTTGTTCTGGAAATTAATGCATTTTCTAATTTCTCTTCTGGAAAATGAGAGAGACAATAAAACACAACTGTATAGTGGCTAGAGTACTAGTACCAGGTTCAATTTCTGGCTTTGTTTATATAAATAGTAAGATCCTCTCTCTGTGCTTCAGTTTCCTCATTTATAAAATGTAGGTAATTACGCCTCATTATCTATTTCATAGAATTATTGGGAGAAAAGCACTTCATAAATCTTAAAAGTGCTATAGGCAAGTGGGAATTAAAATTTGCTCTGGCTTTAATAAATATTTAAATATCAGTTATTTCAATAATTCTCTTTGTTGTTGTTGTTAAATCCTACCTATCACTTTCAATTCAATTCAAAAGCCACAACCTCCAAAACACCTTTCCTCATCTTACCCTCTCATCTATAATGGCACATGTCCTTTCCCCTCACACCTTACAGATCCGTTTCTTTTGTACAGCTGGTATTTTATCTCCTATACTGCAAACCTCTTGAAGGCAAAGACCCGGTCTCATCTGAACTTTGTTATCTCCTTCAGCGCTTGCAGTTTGTTATATTATTATGATACTTTCAGGAGCTGTAATTTCATCCAGGTGGGTACTTAAAACATGCACAGAAATCACAACCCGTAAGCACCTTACTCTTAGAGTTTCCATGGCTGAAAAACTTCATCACCTGGTGTCCGACCCTCCTAATGACCCTCATTAGTTACAGCTAAGCCTGCTAAGGTCTGCCAGGACTTAATGCTACTTGATGGTATTGCCTGTGAAAACTCTGGCTTGCCTCCATGTAACAAGGACATGATTGCAGGAAATACCATGCAAATATTCCCAAATTAAAGTTAATATTTCTACAATCATGATGTTGAAAATACTTTGTAAGCATAATCTACCAGTTTCAAAAGTCATTACTGCATAACCATGGGTAGAAATGAACCAAATGTATTTATCACTGAGTTGGAAAACTCAGAAACTTGAAGTTAAAATTCTAGCTGGGTCATTCTGCCTCACCAATGCTCACAATATCCTTGAAAAGCAGTAGATGATCATTTTTGCTATTTTTCAAGTGGAAAAATTGAGGCTCAGAAAGGGCAAGCCATTTTCCCAGGGTGATTCACAAAGTCAATCTCAAAGGAAGGGTTATACAACCAATCCTTCTACATCCCAGATCAGAAACGTATCTACCAAACCAGGCTGCTTGCCCATTTTCTCCCCAATATTTCCTTATGCTTTCACTCCTCTCCCCCCTCCCAAAAAATGAAAAAGTTTGGGTAAAGTTTTTTGTAATTCAGGTTAAGTTACTGGGTTCCTAACTGGTCAAGAGTTGGAGAGGCTTACTCTGGGTCTACTGCCCCAAATACCCTGGTCTCCCTACTCTATAAATATGTTACCCCTATATTATTGCTGGTGGAAGTGTTTTTATTTGACAGTTCAAATATCTAGTCAAAACTGTTGCTTCCCATCTCTGTGACTACTTGATTTGACTAGTTTCAATGCTATTTGATTATATCTCTTTGGAAAGTCTTCCACTCAAAGCCGAGGTCCTCAGACTCCTGCTCATTTTTTTTTTCGTCCATAGTAGAAATACCATTCACAGTTGCAAATTAGCAATTCAGAAGTCTTAAAAGAATTACCTGGGACACAAATTATTGTCTAACAGCTAATGTCCAAGAAGTCTTTTTTTTTTTTTTAACTCTAAGGCTGGCTTTAATTCTTCCAGTATGGTGCCA
>NW_020954557.1:24724363-25027435 GCF_900497805.2 Vombatus ursinus
CTTACAAAGTGATGTCCGGTGGTCCCGCCAAACGCGAAGGGGTCTCCCTAGATTGTAGAGTAGTTCTTCCAAAGCTCCGGGATTCTACTTCAGCCTGGGCTTCCTCATCAGCCGCTGAGAAAGTTTCTCTACGTCAGCACCCAGCCGGACTCAGGACCCCCCAGCCGCTTTCCCCTCCCTCCCTCCCTCCTCACTCTACCCCGCTCCCCAACCCCCCTTTCCTAATCCGCTGACGCTCGCCGCCGCTCCGGGATCCAAGCTCCCTCCAGCAGCTGGTACTGCTGGGCTCCCCCTCTCGGTCAGTGACTTGTTCTTCCAGTCTCCAGTGGACTCTCTCGTAGTTCAGGGCAAAAAGAAGACCTCCTTGGCAAATGACAAATTGAACGCATGTGCTTTTATATCCTGATCTGTCACAGTACCCCCACCATCCCAAAACAACCGCCTGCATTTCAAGTCTCTGGTTTTAGAAAGCTTGCCGCAGTAACCTACGTTTATTGGATGAAATGGAAAAGCTGGGGGCGGGGGGTGGGGGTGATCTTAGAGACCCGGGTGTGGGGAGGGGAGTATTTGAGACTACCAGTCAGTGGCACGGATTTTCTCTCCCGGAATCCCCACTCTCCCACCCCCTTAATTTTAAAGTGGCTCGTGTATCCACTGTACTCTAGACACCATCGGGGTTTCCGGACGGTAAAGGGAGCAGAGGATTGTTTATCTCTTGGTCCTTCGTTAATATCTGACTTTCTGTTAGCAGAGTAAAACCTTCCTATGCTCTTTAGGTTCTTAACAAATCACTTTGGGACTTTGGCGGGGGGAAGCAGAAAAAGAATATTAGTAAAACATGCTTCTCCCACTGATCGAGAAAATATTTGCACAGCACTTTGCGTGGTGCTGCTCTGCCTTCTAGGACTTCTTCCAGGGCTTGTGGTCAGGTAACAATGACATCTTCTGACTTTTTGTAGTTTTGGATTTACAGAAAAAAGGAGACAAGGTATTGCTTCCAAACCCCTGCCTGGGGCCTCCTTTTGTCCCAGCTTGGAGCTCCCAGCTCTGTGATGCTGAACTTTCCTTTTCAAAGGAAATTTGCCTAAGTGACTGAGCATGCCCATCTCTCTTCTGGGAGGCGGTAGTAGTGTCTAGCATGAATGTCTAGCATGAGGGCAAGGGGAGGCCAAGGATCAAAGTATTATTACTGCTACTCTCTTCCCCGCGGGCTCCCCCTCCCTCCACATCCCTTCTGCTTTGGAGGGAGAGAAAGGGACTCGCTGCTGAAGCTTGGTTTATTATGGCATGAAAAAGAAGATACAAAATGGGACCCTTTATAAAATTTTGGCCGGAAGGGTCCAGTTTTAAATTTAACCAAAGATTAGAGGAAATGGACCTAAAATGAGATTGGATGTGTGTAATGTTTACCACACATTTTATGGATTTGGCTTTTGTAGAGCTGATCCTAAAAAGCTATTCATTTCCTCCTGGACTTCTTGCCAGCAGTTAGGATCAAGAGACTGTCTGGGGCTGCCAGGTTCCCCTAGGCATGGTTAACAGAGACAATGAATGGTATGCTCTTCTACTCGATACAAATCCAGTATTTGTTGAGCTTCTGTTGTGGGAAGAGTGCTTTCTAGAACCTGGAGAAGTAAAGATGCAAGTGTAGATAAGCTGCTGCCCCTGCCCTGGAGGAGCTTATGGTTTAGTAAAAAAAGATGATGTACCTACATAAATAGGTGTAATATTGAACATTATGTGGTAAGTGCATTAAAGAATTAAAAGGCAAAGTGCTATGTGGACTGAGGAATGGACTTCCTTATTAAGTTAGTGGGACACTGAGAAGGAATCTTAGAGGAGGTGATATTTGAGTAACACTTTAAAAAATAGATAATTCAACAGGCTACAGTCATCTTGAACAGCCCAAATAAACACAGAGCCCAATGGGAATCCTCCAGAAGATGAAGCAGAGAGCTAGTAGAGGGGCACATAATAAGATAAGGCAAGGTCTTCAGTGGCAGGCAAATTAGTTTAAACTTTACTCCATAGATAATAGGGAATGTAAATTTTGGTCAGGTGAATAACTGATCAGGTCTGTCTTTAAGAAAAATTATTCTGGTAGTGATATGAGAGATGGAGGGGAGAAAGGGTAGAGATTGGACGTGGAAAACCTGTAAGGAGGTAATCACAATTTGGAAAGTGTGTGGTAATGAGGATCAGTCTTAGGACAGTTATGTTTATTGTATTAAATTACAGCCACAGAATTCTAGATTGAGGAGGGAGGAAGGAAATCCTCTAGTCTGCTCCCTGTTTACAGGTATGGCAAGTGAAGATTAACTGTGTCAATCCATTTACCCAGGGTAGCACAGATAATTAGACTGTGACTTGAAAACCCAGATCTCATAACTCCCAGTCCAATGCTGTCTCCATTATACAAGTTGCCCCCTTACATTGAAACAGTTAAGTTCAAATATTAAAATATATTTTATTTAAAAGTATAGTGAGATTGTCACTAGATAGAAAACTGAACTGAGAATCAGGACCATCTTTTAGCTCTCACCTCTAAACCATAATGGCCATGAGACCCTAGGCTAAGACTAAATTACAAGACATTTCTGCCATACCCTGGCAGAGAGATTTTTCCAAATGGGAGTTCCTACACCTATGAAATTAAAAGGATGGACAAAAGAAAAAAAAGAATAGTATAAGGAGGTTACTTAAAATGAACTCTCATATTCAAAATTTTTTTTACAATATTCCAAATAGTAGAAAAAGTGCCTGGGCTATTTGAAAAATCCTTTGGTGAAAATCCAGATTTGAAAAACCTGCTAGAAGGAGTAAAAGTTAAAAAAAAAAACATATACAGTACGATTGGGTAAAAAGAGTTAAAAGTTAAATTACTGTCAAAGAAGCCCAATGAGGATAAGAAGGTTAAAAGGGACAAGATAGTATGAGATAGCATGTCCTCAGTGACCTCTCTGAGTTGATCTTGAGGAATGAAGAAACAGAGGTTTTTCTGTTCAGCTCATAGCATGGTATAGCGGAAAATGTGATAGAGTTAGAGTTAGGAAAGTTCACATTCCGGTTCTTCTGTCTAAACAAGAGCAAGTCAATTCACTTTACTAATCCTTATTTATAGGGTGGTTAGTTGGTGCAGTGGACAAGGCCTGGAGTCAGGAAGATCTGAGTTAAAAATCTAGTCTCAAACACTTATTAGCTGTGTGACCCTGGACAAGTCACTTAACTCCTATTTGCCTCAGTTTCTCACCTGTAAAATGGGGACCTACTAGGGAAGGACATGGCAAACCAGTTTCTCTGCCAAGAAAATTCCATGGACAAAGCCCATGGGGTCACGTAAAATCGCCTTTACCCTTAATGCCTTTTTGTGTAAGTGGAGGAATCATAATCCACAAAGCTGGTCCCTGGCCTAGACTGAGTGTGGCCAGAGAAAGATGTTCAAATCTCAGAAAAGGATAGCAGGGTAGTAAGTGCTTACTATGTATCTGGCAATATGGCCTTCTCTTTACTCTTTTCATTAGGATAATTTTATATTGTTATTATCATCATTGCTCATTTAAAATTTTAAAAACATCTATATAAGTAACATGATGCCAAAAATGCCAGACCATTTCATTATAGTTTCTATGGTTGCTATATAAATTGAATATCAGAAGATCCACACAATTCAACAACAACAATTTTCAGTTACTTCCTGGGCATGTATAGATGGTATGTAGACCAGTTAGGAAGACCTCAATTCAAATTCAGCCTCAGACACTTACTATGTGATCCTGGGCAAGATATTTGCCTCTATTTGCCTCAGTTTCCTCATCTATAAAATGGGGATAGTAATAGCACCTTCCTCCCAGGGCTATTTTGAGAACCGGAGGAGATAATAATTGTAAATTGTCTGACACGTAATAAGTGCTATATAAATGTTAGGTAGTAGTAGTAGTAGCAGTAATAGTAGTCAAGTATGGGGAGGGGGAATACAGAGGAGAGGGTGGCTTATAGCAGAATGCCTTGCACAGTCAGCTTCTTGAATTGTATTTCTTCATATTGTATCTAGAGTTTAGTTTGTTATATATAAATGACAGTAAGTAGTATAATATCCAGTGTTAGCATTCTGTGATTTTGATTTAGTGTTTTAATAAAAATCTATTTTAATAGAAAAAAAGCAGTTCTGATTGGATTATATGTTCAATGCCTTGAGTTTCAGCTAACTATAACTGGGGACAAGGCAGACTGTTTAGCATATGCTACCTGACATGGTCACCACCATCCAGCTGGTGCTAGACTACTGGCAAAGCACCTGTGAGGAAGTAACCAGCCTCTAGAGGGCATACCTTGCAAATGCAGTTCAGTTAAGTAATGGCAAACATTATAGACATATTTATCAACAACAATTTCATCCTTCCCCTCTTTTCCCCTCATGGCTTTAAATAGGGAATCCTTTAATCTCACACCTAACTGTTCTCATTGGATCTTTTACACCCCAGTGAAAATCCCTACCCTCATTCTGACTCCCCAGTTCTTAGAGTTGAAGTCCCTGTGGCTTCCTTTGGGAATGGCAGCTCTCTGACTTCTCAGAGTCTTGACTTCAGTTAACAAGAAAAGTAATTTCCCAAAGGTTGTTCCTTCTTTCTCTTTTCCTTTCTTTGAGACTTAGCAAAAAAGTAGAGAGGAAGGTTTTTTGTTGCTTTTTAAATGAGGAATCATGATCCATAGAGTTTAAGTGACTTACCAAAGGTTACACAGTAAATAACAGAGCCCAAATCTAAAGTCAGATCATTTGACTTGAAATCCATCACTCTTTTCACTTTCCCTTGCTACTTGTCTTCTGATTGAAGGGCTGTGAAGAAATTGCCTTAAAATCTACCATCCTACAAAAGACAAATAGCTACAGGGGAAGAAACCTAGTACATGGAATAATATTGAAATAGGGTCTTAAAAATAATCTTTGCCACATTAAAGAATTCCTTTTAGAAATGAATTTCTAGAGGGCAGCTAGGTGGTGCAGTGGATAGAGCACCTGCCCTGAAGTCAGGAGAACCTGAGTGCAAATCCTAACTCAGACCAAACACTTGATACTTACTGGCTGTGTGACCCTGGGCAAGTCTTAAAAAAAAGAAATGGATTCCTGACTTCTTTATATCTAATAGGCGGGGTGGTTAACTAGATGATTAGTTAAATTAATGCAATATCGTGACCTCATTTTATCAGTTAAGATTAATTAAATCAGCCCAAACTAAAAAAAAATTACACTTTTCAGAAAATAATAAGTGATAAAGTAGGTGAAGAGAGTTTGGATTGAAAATAAAACCTGAATTCATTCTGGGAACCTGGAAAACAACATTTTTTAAAAAATCATTTTTGTTTGTTAGTGTAGAATCATACTTGAATGAAGATACACTCTTAGAAAAAACATCAGAATCTTTATTTACCAATACCGGTTTCAATGCTTGTACAATTTGAAGAAATAACAGGTTACTTTATTAGACATTGTAATGTTTCTCTTTGATAAAATTCTCCGGAATAGGGGGGAAAATTAATGAAAGAAAGTTGACAGCACACTCATTCCTTTGCTTCTACTCCATGATCACATCTTAGGTTCCTGAGTAACCTCCCACCAGACAAGATGATTTCTATATAAGAAGTTGGGACACAGGATCATCCAACATGGTGTGTCCACATCAAAGAAGGCACTGTGGTCTGTGAGCAAAGCAGAATTGAGGTAGCTCAAAAGAAATGTGAGGTGTGCAAATTTAGAGACATTTCCCTCCCAAATGGTCATACGGAACTATTAGTGTCCAAACTGTGATGGAGCCTTGGTATGATCAGTTACAGCCTGACGCATTGTACATTGACTCCGACTTTTTGTCCTCTTTGAAAATCAAGGACAAACATCAACAAGTTAGGAGAAATATCTTTGTTAAGAGAAAGCTTTAAGTGAAGAAAAAGTACTTCATTTTAGAAAGACCAAAGCGGAGAGATATAAGATGTGTTTTTGATTGTTTGAGGGAATGCAAAAAGTGCTGATGAGTTCATTCTAAATAATTGTAAACTCATGGTTTTATGCATTGACAAGCCTTTAACTTATGCAAGAAGTAAAAACTACAAGAGAAATTAAAGTATCTCATTAGTATTGTGAGTTGACAAGAATGCCTACTTCTTTTTGTATAGCCAAAAATGACAAAATCTATAGAGATCACAGTATCAAAGGTAATAGGAGTTACCTTTTCTTTCTAACTCTCAGTGTTTTCTCACTTATAAAAAAACGTATCTTTCTACTTAACATGGAATTTCTTCTGTTTGTCTTATACTAATTCATTCAGTAAAAAGGTTTATTTTATATATCAATTGATTTTTTTAATATTTAGAAAATGGTACTTGCTTGAGCATGTGTTGTATAGTAATGATTCTATTCCTACTATTAAAAATAATAAAAACTGTGTTTATATAGTTTTTTAAACTTTACAAACTGCTTTACATAGAATTCTGTACTTGGAGTCAAGAAGACCTCAGTTCAAATTTTATTTCAGACGCTTACTTACCTGTGTGCTGCAGGACAAGTCACTTAACTTCTCTGATGGATGGGGAGGCGGGGTGGTGTAGTGAACTTAACTGGTGGAAGATGAGGGTTTCTCCTCCCACTGAGTTTCTTAACCCGGAGAAACAGAGCACAAAGGTGTTCCTATGTGTCATCCAATTTGACTTGACCCAGATGGTCTTTCTTCTTATCCTCTGTTCCCCAAGCCAACCTCCTTTCTCTTGCATGAAAGTCGAGTTCCCCCGGAAGTCTGATGAGTAAACCTTCCCTTCAAGTAGAGATTATCTTTGGGATAACTGTTAATGGGTCCTTAAGAGCTGAGACCTTGACTGCCTTATCTTTGTATCTCCCACAGGGCCCAGCCCAATGCCTTGAATATAGGAGTTTATAAAAAAAAAAAATCTATTGAATTGAATTGTGAAAGAGCCTCCCCAATATTTGCATAATAGTGTTAGTTCCTACTTGTAATTACCTTGAGATGCAGCTAGGTGGCACAGTGGAAAGTACTTGGCCTTGCATCAGGGAGACCTGAGTTCAAATCCACTTCCAGACATTTACTAGCTGTGTGACCCTGGGCAAGGCACTTAATTTATGTTTGCCTCAGTTTCTCATCTATAAAATGAGGATAAAGATAGCACCCACCTTGCACTATGGCTGTGAGGATTAAATGAGATAATAATTGTAAAGTGCTTAACCACAGTAAGCACTACATAAATTACTAATATTATCTCCCTATTTTATAGGGCTGAGGTTAAAAGAGCTATTATACTCCATCTTGTACAGAATTCGGACAAAAAACATACTTTCTGTCTCCCCATTACTCCCTCTGTCCCTATTGTAAACCCATATTCCACAAAACATACTAAAAAGGATTTGGAATTCAGCAACCATACTTTACAATAGAAACAAGAAAACAGATCTTAACCCAGGTTCAGGTTTCTACCTCTTGCTCCAATTTACACATAGGCAGAGAGTAGTTGGCAGGATGTGTAGTATGACACCTTGCTAAAATGTCCTTGCCTTCAGGGAGTTTATAGTCCCTTTGGGAAGATGGTACATAATTAGCCAACTACAAAATAATACATGACAATTGCATAAAAAATAAACTGTAAGAGGAGGTGGATAAAGGAGTATTTTTCCTTTCCCAATCATCACTGTCTGTAAAGAACATTAGAGAAAATTAAGAAAAAAGGGCAAGTCTAACTACCTGAATGACAACTCATTAGCACAATTTTTTAAAAAACCTTAAATGCATCTACACTACCTAGAAATCTTTGGGCTTTCTTGAATTTTAATTAAGGATTCTAGATTGTCCAGCAAAATGATGTTCAGACACTATGGCTTTAAATATACAATATGTATGTCATCCAAATGATATGTTGTCTACAGAAAAAAAGTGGGACAGTTAAAAAGGAGATATAATTAAGGAGAGTTTTATTCATTACAATATAATAAAGAACATTACCAATATCTGGAAACTCCATCCCTCAAGCATCAGCCCTTGAATTCTATGTCAGTACCTTGGCCAAGCGTGGTGGGGAAGTTGAGACCTGTGAGCTGAGTCAAATATTACCTCTAGAGACAGCAGCAAGATGGCTTAACTTGAGCTGTAGGATACCATAATTACTGGTGTAGAGATATAAACCTTACTTCCAGCAGTCATAGACTAGTAGATATAGTGGAGTTCTCTAGCACAAAAATGCTCACAAAACTCCTGAGTTCTGGGTGAACCAGATTAAATGTAATTGGCAAATGTTTAACAAAGTTTTAAGAACACAATACAACGTAGATAATGTTAATTTGTGGTTTTCTAAGTCAATTTTGGTAGTGGGGGAGTCATTGTTATTTGAGTTTGATACCATTACTCTAACAGTTTCACTTGCTTATGGAGAGTGCTTCCTAGTTGGGTAAGCCTCAGAATTCACCGCCACTACGTTGTTGGGGTGCCCAAAAGCTTTTCCTGATGTGTGTGTGTGTCTCTACATTTTCCCCAAGATGTTGCCATTGCCATCATCAATCATCACCGTCATCACTGCTACCACCACCACCACCATCATCATCATCATCATCATCACAATAATAACAGTAGTAATAGCTAGAATTTATATTATGCTTTGAGATTTGCCAAGTGCTTTACATGTATTATCTCATTTGATACTTTGTATGCTTTGGCTATATTTGATTCCTTCTTTGGCTGAAAGTCAGTTTTCCCGTATTAGGCAAGTATATGGTGACAGCCTTTTTGAGATTGCCTGGATAGCAACTCTGAGATGAAATCTGTTTGAGATTTTGCCTTGTCAGTCTTGAGGATGGTTGAGAGCTTTAGACTTAACACTTTATTCAGAAACCTGGTTCAGAAGCTTAGACTAATGAACAGAAGTAGGCTGATGGTGTGCCCTCACTGTTCCCCCTACCCCCATAGCTTTTGCAGTACTTGATTTTTTGCTCTAGGCTGTTTCATTTGCAAAGGGAAAAAATGCTGAGTTCTGAAGAAGTTTTGCTTATTTGAAAGCTATCAGATTTAAAGTACAAATATAGAACAAACTTAATAGTTTAGGGAAAATAAACTGTTAGCTTGTTTTCTCCAATAATGCTGAAATAAATCTTATTTTCTAAAAAAAATAAATTTAAAGAAAATGTTAAAAGTATTATTAGAAAGGAGAATAAATCATGCTTTACACTGTTTTAATAAAATTTTAATTTCAAGATTTTCTGAGGTCATATTTTTCCTTTCGCCAATAAAAAATCCAGTTTAAGGATTTACTAAGGGAACTAATGATAAAGTCTTACAGAAGTAGACAGGCAAAGCAATGTGATCATATTCTTGGGCATCTGATAATTTGATTTGGCAAAACAGTCATCGTGCTTCAAAATGCAAAGGGGTTATAGGCTTCCATCCAAACTAGCAACAAAAGATGTCCTCTTACTGAGTGTCTTTTTTATTACAAGGGGGAACAATGGTAGCATGACTGCAAAGTCAAATCTTGTCTAAACAGTTTCTGCTATTGAGGCTTTTAGCTTCACAAACTAATCTATCAGAAGATGCATACATACATGAATTATTCTGTAGAACATGAATGTTTCTTAAAGGGTCTAATAATACCAGTGCACAGATTTTCTAACTGTGCACAGATTCCACCTCTACAATAGGGGACAAAGGCGGAGGATGAGAATTAGAGAATCATACAGGATCAAAGATTGTAGAGTGGAAGGGGACCTCAGAAACCAGCAAGTCCACTCTACCCCCATTTTGCAGGTAATGAAACTGAGGCCAGGGAGCTTAAGTGACTTGCCCTGAATCATATGAGTAGGACAGGATTTGAACCCAAGTCCTCTGATTAAGAACCAGTGTTCTCTCCATGCTGCCTCATAAAATAGATTTAGTCACACATGCATATGTAGATATATAGATATAGATTTACAGATATATAGATATAGATATGTATATAGGTAGGGTAACTAGGTGGTTTGGTGGACAGAACCCTGGACCTGGAATCAGGAAGACTCATATTTATCAGTTCAAATCTGGCCTTAGAACTTACTAGCTGTAACTTGGACAAGTCACTTAATCCTGTTTGCCTCAGATTCCCCATCTGTAAAATGATCTGGAGAAGGAAATGGCAAATCACTCCAATAAC
Source organism: Vombatus ursinus (assembly GCF_900497805.2). Taxonomy (NCBI): domain Eukaryota; kingdom Metazoa; phylum Chordata; class Mammalia; order Diprotodontia; family Vombatidae; genus Vombatus; species Vombatus ursinus. The sequence continues at coordinate 24,734,534 of NW_020954557.1, forward strand.
TTTGTCAAGAAAACTCCAAATGGGATCACAAAGAGTCGGACATGACTTAAACAACTAAATGATATACTACACATATAGGCAGCATGGTACAGTGGAAAGAGCACTGAGGTCAGAGTTCAAATCTTATCTCTGTTGCTTACTACTTTTGTGACCTTGGACAAATCACATCATCTCTCTATGTTTCCTCATCTGTAAAATAAGGAGGTTGAACTGGGGGGCCTTTGAGGTCCTTTCCAGTTCTTAAGCACTGATCTTAGTAGTCAGCATTGATGTCACCAAGCATTATTAAGCACTCTACTAGGCACATGGAGCATACAAAGAGAAAAATGGCAGGAGCTTTTAATGTAGATAGATAAATATAGTTACATATGAGCAAGAGAGAGAGACAGAAACAAAGAGACAGAGAGACAGAGAGAGAAAGAGATTTAAGCTTTTCAAAATTATAGTTCATGAGGCTCCACTGATGTGTTTACCTATTTTGTAATCGACCAGAGGACATAGTTCATTCAAAACACAGTCACTTAAAGAATAGCAGTGTAAGAAGATTTTCAAAGAATATTTCCCCATAAACATATGGTACACTCTTCCACAAATATGCACATTATCCATGGGAAAATCAGTATGCATACGCATTACAAATGAGGTACAAACATGTGAAGCGGTAATCTTCACTTTCGTTACTCTAGTCTAGGACCTGTGATGTCTATGATGACTTGATTCTGCTTTCACTGGTCTCTCATGATGGATGCAGCATCTCTTCTGGGAATGACGTTTTAACATGCTGGGTATGTTGCTCTTCTGGGCATATCTCTTCCAAACCAAGGCATCTTCAGTTCAGTCTTCTAAGATATAGTGGCTTGAACATCTCCCTCATAAGGGAGAACTGACATATCTGGAGTCATAGCTGCCAAACTCAACCACGTCAAGTCACGTGCCTCCAGTCTGATAAAAGTTTTTTTTTTCTTTTCAACCTTTATGTCGAGCCAAAATCAAAGCTTTTTACTATAGATATATTGTCACTGTCTAAGAGTTCAGGTATTCTTAGATACTCCGAAAGATAATTTCTGGTTTATCTGCAAATAAATTTGAGTCAGAACAGACCGGGTCAGTGGTCTCTCCCATGAAGTCTACATCCCTATCTTCATTAGCATATCTGTGAGCAGCAAAACCTGATTCCTTTGATGCTGTATAGCCAACAAAAAACACACACACAAACCTGCTGGCCAAGCTATAGTACCAAAGCGATCAGGATTAGGTGCTGACCAATATATAAATAAAAATAAGGAGGTAGACTAGATTGGTAGAGAACAGACTTTAGGTTGTTAAAATATATACATAATATATAATATTAATATTATATATGCCTTAGAACATATGTTTTTATATATATATATACACATATGCCTTAGAATATATGTGTTTATATACACACATACATGTATATATTCATATGTCATATGTGTATGTATATGTGTACATGTGTTTGTATAATGTATAGAGATATGTGTGCATATAAATATAATTATATACAACATATGTTCCTATATATGTATATGTGTTTTATATATACTATGTACAGATATATTGGCTTATATAATATATCATAATATGTAATTACAGATAATGTGCACATACACCCATATATGTTTATATTGTTTGTACATGTGTTTGTATGGTATGTACATATATAATATAAACTTGGGTAACATACATGATAGAATGTGTAATTATGTCATATAATACACATTTTAATTTCATTGAAATATGTAGAATATATATACGTGTATATGCTGCATCCAACAAAATAGAGCAGTAAAAGTAGTGCCAAGTAATTATATTAAGATATCAGGCTCCTTCAATATTGAAGGTAGAAGTTGCCTCTCCACATTTGCGCATTTTATATGGGATCCATATCCATATACATGCATATACATATATTCCAGTGAAACTAAAGTAAAAAAATTGGTGATAAATAACAAATTATTACTGAATCATGACTTTACCAGTGATTTATTTGTATATAAACATACAATGTTTGAAAGGAATTTTCAGTAAATGAAGAATTCATTGATGACTTAATTTAGCCTCTGTTTACTGAACTGGGCTATTGAAGAAAACCTCAATGCATTTATTTAGTAAAAATATTCATTTTTGATACAATGATCTAGATGTATAGTCATTTAAAATGTTATCTGGTCTTAAATAAGCAATCTTATGGCGATTTAGTTGAGATAAAAATGAAAAATAAAGTTTTATTTATTTTGTAAACTAGAATTATAATTCAGATTATGGCCTTAGATTGCAATTTTGAGGGATTAAATCATCTTGAGTTCAACTGTTAGTGCAACGAGGAGGACAAAGCAAGGTAGAAAGGGGACAGAAGAAACCATGGATAGGGACAATTGTTCTGGCTACTTTTGTCTATTTCCAGATTACCTGGGGGAGAGTATTCAAAAACTGAAAACAGCATTGGTCTGAAATATAGAGAAGTGGATTGATTCACCACATCACAGAATCACAGAAGTTCAGAGTTGCAAGAGACTTCAATGATCATCTTGTCTAACACTGTTAAAAAAAAAGAAAGAAAGAAAGAGAAGTTCTATCAAGTTAGTCATGCAAATTTTTCTTGATGATCTCAAATGAGGAGAAAGACTTTACCCCCTGAACTAGCCCACTTCACTTTTAGGGAACTCTAATAGTTTGTAAAGTTTTTTTGTTAGTTTGTTTTATTTTGTTTTCCTTTCTTCAATCCTGAATTTAACTCTTTTAAGTGTCAAAAAGAACATTATAAGGAATTTCAAGGTTGAAAGAAATTTCATAGACCTCTCACACAACCCGATATAGAGGAGCTTTTCTATAATGGACCTAATGAAAAATCATCCAGCATTTGCTTGAAGACTTCCATTGAAGGGGATTTCACTATATCCTCATGAAGCCAATTTTGTTACTGCTTAGTTTTAGTTAGAAAATTGTCAGGTTCCACCCCCACATACACATCAAGCCTAAATTTGACATTTTTTCAACTCCTTCCAATTGTTCCTTCTCTTCTCTGAGGCCAAATGGAATAAGTCTATCCCATCTTCCACATAACAGGTTTTCAGATATTGGAAGATAGCTTTCAGGGCTCATGAGAGTATTCTCTACATTAGGCCAAATATCCTTAGTTTCTTTACCTGATCCTCTCGTGTAAGGCTAGAGAGGCATCATTTCATAGGAGAAAGAGCACAAGACTTGTCAGAAAGAGTTCCACCTCTGATACTTCCTGTTTTGTTACAGTAGGTAAGTTATTTAACCTCTTTGAGTCTTAGTTCCTCATCTGTAAAATGGGAATAATAATATCTGTAGGACCTGCCCCCATATGGTTGTTGTGAGTCTAAAGTGAAATAATATATGTAGAGTATTTTGCAAATTCTGAGGTGGTATAGTATACGGGCCGCACGCCGACCTTCTGCCAGTCGTGCGCCAGTACCCACTTCTCTTAAAAGAAGTGCACTGCCAGAGTCTTACCCACTCCTGGGTCTTCGGTCCTCAGCCGGATCACCACACAGAGACAAGCCATCGGGAGGCACCAACACCAGAGCTTTATTCAGAGGCCAACACAGCAAACCATCATAGCAAGCCCAAACAGCAAGGCCAGAGCAACAGGGCAGGAGCCAGGGGAGCGCACACGTGTGTGATCTGACCACGCTTGTTCCTAAGTACCTACTTAGCCCCTCCTCCCCAGCCCGCTACTAGCCAATGATTGTAGGGTCAGATACCGGAAAGGGCTGTCTGAGTTTAGCACACCAAGGGGGAGGGAGTGACGTAGGAGGCCAGGATTGGATACAGGAAGGAGGCATCTGGGATTGACACATGGACAAGAGTACGTGACCTAGGAAGTCAGACTCAGGAGGGGACTGGGTCAGTGCTGCACAAAGGGACCCGGAGGTCAGGAAGGTCACAAGAGGCATCTGGGGATGACGTTGCATATAGGGAGGGGACTAAGCAGAGGGAACTCAGTCCTCTGCCATCCCACTCCCACGTGGCACCGCCCCTTGCCTCAGGAGCTCAGGCTCGGCTACTTCCTTGCACCCAGCTTATCTCAGAGCACTGCCCAATTGCCTCATGGCTTCTCCGAATCCAGCCCATCCCAGTACACACGACTCTGCCTACCACAGTCCCTGCCTCGACTTCCAAAATACCCAGATCTTACCTTACCCTTGCCACAGTACCCAACCTGGTAGCTGCCAACATCAGACAGTCCCTCACAGTATAGAAATGTCACTTATTATGGGATGAACCTGAAGCCCTTCACTATCCTGATTGGTCTTCTCACTATCAGTGTTCTCCTTAATGCGTCACTAAAAACTGAACATAATATTCTGGATGTATTTGGTAGCCTTTTTTTTGGGGGGGGGGCAGGGCAATCAGAGCTAAGTGGCTTTCCCAGGGTCACACAGTTATTAAGTTTCAAGTGTCGGATTTGAACTCAGGTCCTCCTGACTCCAAGGCCAGAGTTCTATGCACTGGGCCACCTAGCTGCCCCTTTGGTAGCCTTTTGAAAGTGGAATATTAAGGTACTAAAATCTGTTTCCCCCACTTTTTTCTTTCTTTTGGGCAGCCAGGGTTAGAGGAAGAGCTGCATTGCCTCCTTAGAGGGAAGAACAAGGCACACTACTGAGTTTTGTGTGGAGTCTAGAGGCTGTTACTGCATAAAAAAAATCAACAAGCATTTATGTCACCTACTGTGAGCCAGGCACTCTGCTAAGCCCTGTGGACACAGCAAAGAAAGCAGAGTAGCCTTTGCCCTCAAGGAGCTCATATCTTCATGTAACAGACAATATGTACATGTACGGATAGATATAAGACAACTTCTGTTCAAGGGAAGTGTGGCAGTTCTTCCTAATCTGGACTGGGATGGGATGGCAAGGCCTGATCATTATTCGCCTAGAAGAAATGAGCCCGCAGACTGCCTTGGTCTGTCATATCCCAATTTAGCCGTCCTTGCTTTGGTTCCTCAGAGTTCTAGGAATTCCTCAGTACTGTTATTGAAATAACTTAACACTTGAGAGAATAGACCTCACAGTATTATAAGATGCCAGGTTGATCTTTCTAAAGTTGGATCCTTTTTATTTGGATTCAGACATATTGCTTTTTACTGAGGCAAATCCCCTTTCACCTCACTGGAATTTTACACTCAGTATCATTTCTTGAATGAGATTTCTTGCAGACAATGTGTTTTGACATAGAAATTTTGCATTTTCACTAGGTTAGCCATTTTTCTCTTTTTCTTTTCTTTTTTTGGGGGGGTTACATTTTAAGTTTTAAATTGTCTCCCTCCTTCCCTTTTCACTCTACCCTAGAGTAGGTCAGCATTTGACACAGATACATAAATACAGATATATCTAGACATCTAGATCTATTTATCTAACTAGCTAGCTATTTATCTATCTGTAAAACCATACTAGGTATACTTTTATCTATCAGTTCTTTCTCTGGGATGGATACTATCTTACTTCATAGGTCCTTTCTAGTTGATTTGAGTACTTATAATATTCACACTAACTAGTCATTCAGAGTTGTTCTTTGAACAATATTGCTGTTATTGTATGCCATAGTCTCTTGGTGAGCCATATTTCTAATGTGTTTTGCATTTGCTGTTAAGATGAATGACATACTTTATAATAATGAACATCTATATTAAAAACTATCAGTATATGTCAAGTGTCTTTAGAGCCTATATAAAGTAGAGGATAAGCATGGTAGAGTTTATAGGCTTAAAAAAACAAACCCTCAATTCCCTACTGTGCAAAATACAATCAAATAGAAATTGAAATAGAAACTAAAATCTTCAAAAGGTATTTAGGAAAGTAATTTACATAATGCCTAACTACTAGAAACCACTTAGAAGCCTTTAAGCAAGGAAGGATATATTTTTATGACATTTTAAAATTTCTCTTTGTCTCTTCCTCATTTCATATGCACCATGTGAGAATCTGCTTCTGTAAGATTAAGTAGGTTATACAGATTTTCACATTCATAATTGAATGATATTATTTTTCTATTACTCATTTCAAATAACATTTAACAGTTATAAATTAAAATCTTGAATAGGACAAAAGTGATGTATTTTGTTATTTCAATTCCTGTAAAACTGATTTTCTGCCCCTTTTGTAAAGCTTCAAAATTGACAGAAAGAAAGGGAACTTTTGTGTGATAATAATAATAAGAATAGATATACTTTAAGATTCTCATTAAAATATAAGAAAACAAAGCACCACTGTACCAAAATAGATATCTGAAAGCTAAATCCTCAAATAAAAATATACATTTTTAATCACTCACTTGTATCTTTAAGTATGTTTTCTTAAACACAAGAGTGATTTGGATTTAGAACTTCAAGTTTTTCAGCTATAGTCAAACATTGAATTATTATTCATAGTCTTCAACTTTCTTGATTATGTGGTAGTATATAATATGATGATTATTTTTCAGTTTCCAGACCATATGAAAATGTTTTTTAGATGTTTAACTGATTTGAAGATGACTCAGTCACACTGTAAGAAATGGCCATATGTAACTGACAGATATAATGTAGATTTAAAAAAAACACCTTGAGAGTATGTTTCAAATATCATTTTTAAAAAAAAAACAGCAAATATTTGAATAATTCTTGAGACAGTTTAAAAAAAAAACTCTGAATTTAAGAGGACCTGAGTTCGATTTGCAGCTTTTTTTTTTAAAACCCGTGAGACCTTAGGCTAGTCACTTAACCATTTTTGGTGTCATATATAAAATTAGAGGGTTTGACTGGTAGTGTTAAATCATTTCTGGCTCTAAGTATTATATTCCTGTGTGAAACACTAGAATTAGATTGCATTGTAATCAGTCTACCAGAAACCTATTATTTATACTCCACAGTTTATAGGCAAGAATTTGTTCATCCAATTGTAATATGGTTGAAGTTTGTCCCTCCTCCTTAAGGACCCCCAATGCTACTTCACTTATCCCACAGTTGTGATAGAAATGGAACCTCTTTTCATTAGGGAAAACTCTGGAACACAAGGTACTCACAGTGCCTTTTCCTAAATTCAGAGTCGCATATGTGGATGTGAACAGAAGAAGACAGGACCTATTTGGAGCAGATAGAGAAATTGTAGAGAGAGTAGTGATAAGGAAGCAAATGGCTTGGACTTGGAGGAGGGCAGCACAGTGGAGAGAAGAACTGAGTAATCCAAAAGCCAGGGGTGCTAACAGACAGGAGAAGCTAGTGGAAGGACAGTGAGCCGTGGAAAAGAGAGGTGGAGTTCCTGTTGCATGGCCCACCTATAGGATAATTATTCCAGACCCCCCCCATCAAGAGATGTCAGCATTTGTAAGTTGGCTCTGAGACATCAGCATATACCTGCCTGCTCCCTGAGACTAATGAAAAAGAAACTCCAGAACCAAGCAACATCAGACCCTAATATTCCCTACAGGTGCTGAATTTGGTTATTCATTCTTCTGGAAACACAGGAGATAGTAGCCATTTTGTGCATAAGCAAAGAAAAATTTCACAGCCTGGTTCACTTTCTTTTCTTTACCTTCCTATTCTACCTTAATTAAATAATTTTTTTTTACTTTTTTATTCACATGCTGTTTGTATTGTCTGGCATAGATATTGCATTGGTGGGGTCTCTGGCCAAATTAGAACAATTAATAATTAAAAACAGCACCTTGAATTTGAGAATTAGTGAGATGTCCCAGATTCATATGGGGAACTGTGGGGCCCAGGGCTACATAACCAACAAATACTTATTGAAGTGCCTTGCAAGGCAGGAGGACAAGTGCTGTGAGAGATATGGTTTCTAGGATTCAAGGATTGTAGAAATGGCAGGGCTCTTAGAGATCATTGTCTACACACACATACAGTTGGAAACTGAAAAAGTACATGACATCCCTAAGTTCATGTAACTAGCTAAGCGAAGAACTGTATTCTCAGCTGGACTTACTGGATTGATTTTTCAACATAGACAACCAAGAAACAACTTTCTCTCTTTCTTCTTACACTCGATTAAAGAAAGGAACGATATGGCCACTCACAGGAGCTGGTAGATTTGGGCATTAGTAGGTGCTAGAGAAGTGGATCTCTTGTTACTGCTGCCATTACTTTTTCATTATTTTTATGATTTTTTTTTCCTGAAGTAGATGATAGGTACTTTTTTTCATCATCCTAAAAGCACAGAATGTAAGTGACACAAGGAGCCTAAGAGAACACATGACAGTGGAATTTCAGAGTTGGCAGAGACCTCAATCTAGTTCACCCAATAGTTAAATAGATATCCACTCTTGAACATTCTCAATAATAGCTAACATTTACATCAGGCCATAAGGTTTGTAAAGCTCTGTACTTGTATTTTCTCTTTCCATCAATCAGTGGTCAACCAACATTTCTTTGAAGACTTCCCTGTAGGGAATAGTTTACCTCTAAAAGCAGCCCATTCCACTTATAGATAGCTCCATTTATTAATTGATTTTTCTTTTATTGATTCCAAATCTGCCACTCTGTGACAAGCATACACACAATAGTTCCATATGATGACTATTTAGCTACAAGAAGATAATTATCAGATCATTAAGTCTTCTCTATTCTATGGTCAACATCAATGATCCTTCAACTGATAATTATTTGGAATGGTTTGAGTCCCTGGATTTCACTCTTCAGGAAGTATTCCAGTTTGTCCTTCCTTAAATGTGGTAGTCAGAGCTAAATACAATAGTGCAGAGGTAACCTGATCATGGCAAAATAAAAGAGAATTATCACTTTTGTTCTGGATATTATGCTGTCTTTAATGCAGCCTATGATTGTATTAGAGTCTTATGCTGGGGTCCAGGCACTCCCATGGGGTCTGTGAGAAGATTTCAGGGGGTCCACAAACTTGGAAGGGAAAACATTTCATCCTCCTTTTCACTAACTTCTAACTCAAATTTAGCATTTCCTTCAATTATTTAAAATGTTATTGTAAGGAGGGGTCCATAGGCTTCATCAGACTGCCAATTGGGTCCGTGACACAAGAAAGGATTTAGAACTCCTGCATTAAGATATTTTTGGCTACAATTTCACAGGTGACTCATACCAAGCTTACAATCCACTAAACCCCCAAGATCTTTTCTGAACAAACTATCAGTTACTTGTGTCACCTGGTCTGACCCTCTCTCTTAACTGGTCGCATAATCACACAGTTCCTGAGTTGGAAGGAAGTTCAGGAACTATCTAGTCATGCAAGTAACTACTGTGATGTACCTGACAAAAGGCTGATGCCAGCCTCCACTAGGAAAATCCCTAATCAGCAGAAACCTACAAGGCAGTCCATTCCACTCCTGGACAGTTTTAATAGTTGGTTTTTTTAAAAATTTATTTTGAATTTTAACAATCACTTCCATAAGCTTTTGAGTTTTAAATTTCTCTCCCCCTTCTTCTCCACCTCCCTCCCCAAGATGGCATACAATCTGATACAGGCTATACATGTACATTCCTATGACAGTTTTAATTATTAAGAAGGAATTTTTTTCTTTTTGTTTTATGTTATGTAATTTTTTCTCCTAACATCAAGCCTAAATTTACCTACTTGCAGCTTCCACTCAGTACTCCAGATTCTGCTCTTTGAGACTCAAAAGAACAGATCTGATCTTTCTTCCACATGAAAACCCTGCATACTTAAAGACAGCTATTATGTCCTCACTGTCTTCCTTTCTCCAGGCTAAATATTCACACTTCCTTCATCTGATCTTCACATGACATGAACTCAAGGCCTTTCACCATCCTAGTTGCCTTCCTAGGAACCCCCAGTAGCTTATCAACATCCTTCCTAAACTGTGGCACATAGAACTGAACACAAAGCTCCATTTAAAGTCTGACAAGTCTGAATACAGCGGGCCTCTCACTTCCCTATTACTGGAAGTTATGCCTCTCTTAAAGCAGCCCAAGAGAGAATTGGGCTCTTGGTTGCCATATTATATTGCTGATTCATATTGAACTTACATTCCACTAAATCCCCAGATCTTTTTATTTTCAGTACACTGGGATAGAAAGGGATAAAAGAAAACTGTAATTATGAAAACTTTTCAATCCCTAAAATGAAAGTATGTTGAACAACTAAAACTATTATGATTTTGCTCAATGACCTTTCAGCAGTCATAGAAGAACAATTCTAGAAGGATTACCAAATTAATCAACTCAGAATAGAAAAGAAAAATTCTGTTTACAGGTAAATTTCTCATGGCTTCATATTTGTGGTACCTGTTTAAATATATATATATATTATATTTATTTTAAATATATTTGTGTTTATATAATACATATATATATACAAATATAGAATTTGGTATATACATATTATGTATATACAAATATATACACACAAATATATAATATAATATAAATATATATTACTACAAATAATATAATACAGAAATAGTAGCCTAATGCTATTATACTATAGTATGTATACTATACTTAGTAACATATATATTTTGTATATATAGTACAAGTTTGTGTAATGCTACTTCCTTGACAATGGACCTGTGCCAGCAATAAGAGATTTTACTTAATAATTCCACCCATGTTTACATTTGTTCTGATGATATTTCTCATAACCAAATCATGAAGCTTTTACATAATAATAGCTAACACTTATATAGTGCTTATGATATTCCAAGCACTATGCAATCACTTTATGATTACTATCTCATTTAACACTTATAATAATCCTATGAAATAGATGCTATTATTATACCAATTTTACAGGTGAGGAAACTGAGGTAGATAGAGGTAAGTGACTTCCCAAGGGTCACACAGCTAGTAAGTATCTCAGGCCAAATTTGATCTAAGGTCTTCCTGACTCCAGGAACAGTACTCTACACTGTACCACCTCACTTCCCTAATGCCCATGATGGAAGAATTAGGCTCAAAATGATAGTGTTACCTTTGGAATGATACTGTGTATTTGTAAACACATAGAGTAAGCCTTGGTATATAGAAGAAAGTCAGAAAGATAAACAATTTTCTAAATATAGATGCTCTAACATAAAGTATATACCAGAAGTTTACCAAAAAGGTAATTTAAATCAGTGTTAAAAGAGGCAGCATAGGATAGTGGACAGATGGCAATGGAGTCAGAGGGACCTGAATTCCACTTGTGACACAGCTGGCTATGTGAATCAAGATCATTGTTTAGACTGCAGTGACCCAGGCATCCATTTAAAAACAGATGTCCATTGGCTTCAGTAGAAATAATTCCCTAAAACAATAAAATCATAGACTTAGCCCAATAAATAAGTGAATGAATGAGTTAATAAATGAACATATAAACAAATAAAAAAAATGAGTAATGATGGAAAATTATCAGGAAAGATTGAAAATCAAGGGAAAAATGGAATACAATATCAGTAACCCCATTCATATACTATGTACTTTGAGATTTCCTAAGTCTGAGAAACAGGTTTGAAATTAAGATGGTAAAAGCTTAGTGAATTTTCCCCTTAGCTCTAATTCAAGGAAATAGAAGAAAATAATTAAATTATGCAAAAGAATCTTTTTGAAAAACTGTGGGGTAAGGATTTCCAATAAATTTATATGCAGTGTAAGTAAGCCATCTAACTACATTATCCTGAAAGTTAAAATGAGGATAATATTTATCTGCAAACTTTTGTACTTTTCCAGGTGCTGAAGAGAAAATTATCCAAATAAAGGAAAATATAAATTTAGGGAAACTTGCTAAGACTTTACTGATGCTATGAGATACTTAGTGCTAATAAGTTAATCGCCCAATCTATCTTTACCTGCTCTGCCAGGTAGGATCATTACCTTTCTTCCTTCCTTTTCCTTTGCCACAAAACACTTTGACCTTGAAAAGAAATATTCCTCCTATAGAAAGATACCATTTTCTTGTATCTACCCACTGCTCATCACTTTTTTGGGGTTTCTTCCTTTATTTCCATTATTTATTATATGGCCGATTTATTGGCCCATCCCTTTGTCCCACTGGAAATAGGTGAACATTGATTCCTATCTTCTGAAAACTGTGAAATTAATTTTTCAACAAGTGTGGAATAGAGGAAAGAATGCTAGAATCAGGATAACTGGGTTTAAATACCAATTCACATATTTATTGAGTAGCTATGGACAAGCAACCTGAATACTCTGATCCTGTTCCATTATTCGAAAAATGTCAATAATAACTACCTATACTTTAGATAAGAGGGCCCCTGCTATCTGTTCAAACTCTGTGATTCTGCCATATTTCACTGGATTGTTTTGAGAACTTTATACATCTTAAAACATCATGTACTACTAGCACACAGGTTATTGTCTATTTCAAAAGAGCTAATATAATTAAAATACTTCAGTATTTCAATGGTTTGGGAGTTCATTTGTCTGGCCATTTTTTCTACTGATACAGATAGCCAGCTTGTGTTCCATAGGCATAGCCTTTGAGATCCCAGGGTGACTGCAAAGCCCTAAAAAAGCATCTGAGGAAGACAGCACTTGAGGCCGTGAAAAGGAGAGCACTTGGTAGTGAATATATATTTTTTACCCAGATTCAGTTATGCTTGAATTGGAGAAATTATTCGAGGTTGGCTGGAATAATCAGTCAGTCAACAAACATTCAGTAAGCACTTACTATGTGCTACTAGTTGTTGTAAGCACTAGTGATAGCAAAAAAATAAAAAACAGTCACTACCATCAAGGAGTCCACATTCTAATGGGGAAGACAACTAAATAATTGGATGTATGCAAAATATCAGAGTAGATGAAAGGTAATTTTAGAGGGGAAGGCTCTAGCAGCTGGGGGGAATGGAAAAGTTCTCTTAAAAGGTGGCCTTTGGGCTGAGTCTTAAAGGAAGTTACCAGGAAAACAGAGGTAGATGTGAGGAGGCAGAGCATTTCAGGAAGAGGGACAAACAGCCAGTGCAAATGGAAGATGGCTTTGAGGGGGTGGTGGGGAGGGAACAATCATTTATAAAGTGCCTACTGTATGCCAAGAACTGTGCTAAGCACTTGACAAGCCGGATCTAATTTAATTGAATCATTACAAGTATTTAGGCATTGCCAGTGTAGAGTTTGTGAAAGGGAATAAAATGTTATAAATCTAGAAAAGTAGAAAGAGGTTAAGTTATAAAGGGATAAAGAGAAGAGTCTATGATATGGCTAGAAAGATAGTCTGGGAATTAAATTTTAGTATTCTGTCAATGTCAGGCTAAGGAGTTTGAACTTTATCCTGAAAGCAGAGAATGTCTTTTGAGCAGGGGGAGATCAGTGTTTTAGTAATATGTCAGTATGTGCTAGGACTTAATTGTATCTATTGAGCCAGGTTTCCTATTCCTGTATTTCAATTTCAGTTCTGTACTCAGAACTCCCCTCAGTCTTAAGTGTCTCTGCAGGTTGCCTGCTAAAAGAATTCCAGAAATCCTGAACCCAACACTTGGAAGTGGAGACGTTTATTTTTATGTTTGTATCCCCAGCACCTAACACAATGCCTGGAATACAATAAATGGTTATTTGTTGATTGATTGATAGCATCAGTATACAACCTGGCTTTGGCATACGCCCAGATCACCCAAGATAGAGGCACCTATGTAGGAGATGGCATGGCAGGGACTGTTTCTGGGGGCAGACTTTCCTTGTTCTCCTACCACATAGTTTGCAAGAGTCTCTTTCCATTGGTGGTATCTATGGGCTGTGTCTTTAAAAACCTATTGGATTGGACTGTCTTGTTCTGTTTTGCCAGTAAAGTGCTGAGGGGTGAAGGTTTCATCTGGCCACCATGCACTAAATTGGGTGGGGAGAAGAGTGATCTTCCCCTTCCCTTTAGGAACTGTGGCCCCAAGAAAAGGGCATGGAGTTTTGGACTGTTTCATTTGTCCTCATCAGTTCTAGGTTCAAGACCTGTAGTCTTTGGATCTGGAAACTCAAGCTATAGCAATTTTGGAGTCAGGATTCCAGGCCAAATGTTGCTGCCAATTCAGCAGAATAGCCCTGGGAAGCCAGGGGGACAGGACAGAAGTTGGGGAAGGGTGGGGGGTGACAATAATAAGACAACTTTTAACACCATCTTAAAACATGGATCAGACAATGTTAATATCAGTTGCAGTCCTAAATCTATGTTTTCTAACCAAAAAAAATTACATTTGATAAAGAGTATAGTAACAGAATAGCAGAGGGAAATAATAAGAAACAAGCAGAGGTCTATAAATTTCAACAGATGCTTCCAGGAAGATTAAAAATAATCTATTTATATTTTGAAGTTATAAAAATTTAAAATTTGATCACACGACAAATCAGGAAGTCAGGCTGTTACTTCTTTAGGTTTACTTTGGAAAACTTACTTATAAAAATAAGAATAATCTAAAAGAATAGTATCTATTTTAGTCAGAGTTTGCACCCCCTTAAACCTCCCTCACTCCCATATAGCATTGCATTTACAAAAGATCAGTGTAACTGAAAGGAGGTTACAATGATAATTTTTTTAAATGATTGGGAGTCTTTGGCCAAGTGCATCATTTTCAGGGAGATGACTTTGAAAGCTAAACTTTCATACTGAAATTAGAGGTTACTCTGTTCTCTTCACTGATACTGTCTTCTTAGCAATTCTGTGAGAGTGTTGGAGAAGCCCTTGCTAATGACCTGGCAATTGATTTAATGGCTTTTCTAATTAACTGTGAAATCAACAAAGTTTTGTTCTCTATAAGCAATTTACAAAGGTGACAAAGGGCGATTTAAAAATGCATATCTATCTATCTAACTATCTATCTATCTATCTATCTATCTATCTATCCATCTATCTGTCTATATCCATCTATCTATCTCTATAAAATCCATCTCTTTGACAGAATCCTACTTTGGCCTGATACTGTTCTGAGGTAAGGGCACCTGAAGCTTTAAATAAAAATAGGTGATAAGTAAGTTTAAAAGAGAAAAATGTTGGCTGAACCCTTTAAATTCTTTATGGTAAAGAAAAACAACATCATCACCAAGATATATTTATTGATCTCCCAAGTTTTAGCACAGCTTAGGCTAAAGTGTGGATTTCCAATCAATTGCCTATCACAGGAAAATTTATGGAGAAGAAAGCATTAGTTCAAACTTTCCTGGATAGTCTTTTTCTTCATTTTTTTCAAAAAAAGAACTAGATTATCCAAATCACTCCTATCTCCCCTTCCCACCACACAGAGTTCTTTCTAAATTCTCAGAATGCAAATATGATTTTTAAGAACTAATTATTTAATTTACATTTATTATGGCTAACATTAAAACTATGTTATGGTAGAGTAATAATTTAGTTGCTGTATTATACTTTGTTCACTGTGGACCTTTTTTTGAACTGTGTAAACATATGTTTGGTTTTGAGAACTTGGAACATAATTTTTTACTTTAAATGCTTATAATGTTTTGTGGTAGTTGGTGGTAGTTTAATAGCATTGGTAGCTTTTGCCATTCATCTGAAAACCTGGGTTAGGTACAAAACCTTCCCCCTGCCAACGAAATATTATTCCTCTTAGAATAAGCCAGTTTGAGGCTGGCTGACTGAATTGATTCTCAACTGATAATGGGGGTTGAGGATGGAAGGCACACCAGCAGATGCTTGAGCTGACAGCATTACAGTGGGGGCAAACTAAGGGCCAGGGCTCAAATACTGCCCCAACCTCCCATCTGTTTTAGTATGGCCAGCTGAGCCAAAAATGCTTTTTATATATTTAAATAAAGTTTTATTGTTTTTTGAAATGTTAAACAAAAAACACGTTCTTAACTCCTTAGGCAGTGCTTCATATTGTATTTGGTCCTTTGGCCTAGTTTGCCACCCTCTGCATTAGACAATCATGCCTGACTCCTCAAGGGCATCCCTAGAGTGGTGAGGTAGCCTTGCTCCAACACCTGAGACTTATGTAGAAATAAGAATAAAGATCATCAGAGCTTATACCGGCTCCATAGACACTTTACAAACCTTAAAGTAGTATGTAAATGTGAGTTATTATTAATGCAATGGATGCGTTTCTGTAAGCTGTAAGTGTAAGGGTGGATGGTCACTGGGGGTTCAGTCGCTAGCATGCTTGGATTGCTCTTTTTGACAAGTATAAATATGTTTTCCTTGCTTCCAATTTTAACATTTGGAGCTTTGGGGAGCCAGTATCAGAGCATGAGAAATGACAAAAATTCTTCTAATCGTGGAACCACAAGAACCCATGATTCAGGAGGTGCTGAACCGACGTGGAGATCAAATACAGAGGGACAGCCTACCTATCTTCTGGCAGCAAGGGAAGCAAAACCTGGTATAAACTCCCAGGTTGGGGGAAGGGCAGCTATCCTATCTCTTCTCTGCTCATATGGATCTTCGAGTACATGGCATCTCTCTCTCTCTCCTTTACGTTTACTAGTTCCTGATCTTAGGTGAATGAGTATTCCAAGAAGGGAGTGCACAGGTGACCATGTGAGTTCAGGAGATCAATCAGAGGTCCAGTTGGTAGTAGAGTTTCCAGGAAGAGATGGTGATGGCCAACAACAGAAGATGGCCAACAATGCTATCAGGTGGCTGGGGACAGGGGACAGCAGTGACTTCCAGGTTGTGCTCCCCTTATGATAGAGAGAAGTGCCAATTGCGGACTCCAGAAAGTCCGGCAGAGCCACACCTAAGGGGAATGTCATAATGACTCCATAAAGAGAGAAGAGGATTTCCAGTTATTAGAAATTGTGAGTAACTTCCCCTTGGCCGCATCTGTGCCTTTGTGTTTGAGTCCACTCTCTCCAGGCACCTTTTTTGAACAACAGGAGAGTGCAGGTTTGGGGAGATGCTTTGTAATTACTGTTCTTGCAATACCTTTTCAGTAAATACCTTGTTCAGCGATGCAAGTGGAAGTTAGGGAAGTAGACTTGGAGGGAGTATTACATGAATAAATGTGATTTTCTGAATCAAATCCCATTTTAAATACACGAATAATACTTGCTTATCGAGCTCTGGTTTTAAGAGTCAGAATTCAGGTCCTGCATTTGACACTTACTAACTGTCTAATGGAAGGTCATTTAATCACTCTGCAGCTCATTTTTGAAATATAGATAATTATAGCCCCTTCCTCAAAGAGTTGTTGTGAAGATAAGATGAAATAATGTGTATAAAATACTTGAAAAACCTTAAGCAGCTCCATAAATGTAAGCTATTGTCATTATCATCATTAACCTAGGTTGTGTCATTTTTATGTGAATAATCACTTCCAAATTTATTTAAGAAAGCTTAGAGCTTTGTAGATTGTTTTTTCTTCTAGTGGACATATATATTTACATGATTTTCTAGATTTATATTTCAAATTCTTTAGAAAAAGATCTCTTTAGATATAAGGTTGTCTTTATCACTCATGATAAAGTAGAAAAGAGCTACCAGTGTGTTTTAGAATAATTTAGAGTTTGAATAAAAACTGTACTCTGCCTACGCATGGAGAGTAACATAGGATGCCTGCCAGCCAAGGAAACCTCTCACAGAAGATCACTAAAATTAAATTAAATACAGAATCCTTTTCTTCAATACTGTAACAGAACTCTGCCTTTATCTCCCTAAAAAATATCTTTCGAAGAAGTATCCATTTTCCTTAGAGTATTCCCTTCCATTCAATCCAGTGTTACAAGACATGATGAAACTACATGATGACTCTATTTGAATACTAAATTAGAAATTTTGTCCTCAAGTATGAGTATTTTTTTTTCAAGGGATTAATGATTTGAAACAAATAATTTAAGGTTTAATGAAGAGCAAGCTCTCATCACTAGGCCTCCAGGTTCATTTTAGTTCAGATGTGGACTAGTCCTGTCCTTGGTTTTAAGGGATAGTTCTAAATTTTTTGTTTCTGCTAACAGTTTCCACTGGCCTCATCAGAACTAAATATAACTGGCCTTGGAACAGAAAGAAGATCATGTTAAACATATACCTTAAGAGTTTCATTGTGTCTTAATTAGCTTCCTGATTTCATTGGTGTGGGTATTCCTTCCACTAGTGCAACTCACAGTTTTGGACACTACTTGTACCTCAACTCTTGGAGTTAGATACCTCTACCTGCCACCCTGTATTACTTTGCCCCATCCATATCAAGTACAACACACTTCTGTAATACTTCCCCATTTTTGCTGATACTTGAAAGTTGAGTCCCAGAGGATGATTGCTACCTTCAACTTCAAGGGTACCCTGTTGATACTGGCTCCTAAAACTAACTCGTGGCCCCACTGATGTGCTTCATATTAACAATCAGCCAGTAAACACCATAGTTCTCAGCATAGACATTTCCTGAGATGGTAAAGTAATAATAGCTACAAAAGATTGCTCCCCATAAAAATAGTTTGTACTTTTTCACTCATACACAGCATTTTTAGGAATAGTAGGCTCAAGTACAGTAGTGATGAGGAACATATTAAGGTAATATATGTCAAGTCTACTCACTACTCTAATACTTATCTTTTCACTTAGCTATAACTTCTTAACTTCACTATTTAGTTGAGCAAGTCACTTAATCTCTATGAGCCTCACTTTCTTCATCTGTAAAATTTAAAAGTTAGATTAGATGGTCTCTAAGGTCCCTTTTAACTCATAATCTTCATTCCATGATCTATGAACTCAGATTCTGTTTTTGGAGTTACCTGTAAGGTCTTTGTGAATCATATAGACCTTACAAGTGCAGCTATGGTATGCTTCAGAAATAAAAAGAAAGGCCCAAATCTCTATTCCCGTGCAAAATAACTCTTCCACTGGCTTCTGTCTTCTACAACTTCATAATAGTAGAGATTAATTCCTCTGTCTAAATATTTTCACAAGAAGCAATGAATTGTTTTCTTTTATTTGCTAAGGAATTTTATTCATATTTTTATAAGAATCATCGAATTTGCACAGTGGATATGATGGGGTTGGAATCTGAGCCCCAGAAAGGAAAAACTCTGGCCCCAGAACATTTCCCACTCTTGGTAATTCTATTACCTCATGGACTCTGTACTTTCCCACATGGCCAAATCTCTGGTGACTATGGTCCCATCAACTGGTCTTTCATTGTGGTTACACCCAATCTCCCCTCAATTGTCTTGCCTCCCTATGGCCCCAGGCCACTTCCCACCCTTGGTCCCACCTAACTTCCATTTCCCACCCTTGAGAATTCTATTACCTCATGGACTACTTGGCCACTGTCCCGGTCTTTCTGTATATAAGGTCCATCTTGTCTCCATTAAGATGCTCAGATTCTTAAAATCTAGCCAAGGCTTAGATTCTTATAATCTAGCCACTGCTTACCTATTTTCAGACTCCTTAAGAGTCTGCCCAAAATGATGGATGTTCTAATAAACCTTGTCTTTGGCTGAAAGAAGGCTTGGGTCAAATTCTTTTGGGCAGGACCCACGTGTTGTGATTTTGGGGTCCCAGCACCCCTGAACCCCGAAACCGCATCAGACAGAACTCTAGACCTGAAGTCTGAAAGACCTGAGTTCAAATCTGGCCTAAGATACTCACTATCAGTGTGACCCTAGGCAAGTCATTTTAACTCTCTGTGTTTCAGTCTCCTCATTTGTAAAATGGGAATAATAGCACCCAGGGTTGTGATGAAGATCAAATGAGATAACATTTATAAAGTGCTTTGCAAACTTTAAAACACTATATAAATGTTAGCTATTACCATTATTATTGTTATTTATATTATATATATATATATACATATATATATATATATATAATTGTTTATTTGTACCTCAATGTAAATGGCTTTTAACTATAGAGAAGTTTTGCTAAGGATCTAATAGAAACACACTAGGCACCAACAAGAGGGCAGGAGGGAAGAGACAGTGAAAATCAATTTGAGGAATGAGGCAGGAATAAATGAAAGTTAAAGTGTACAGAAAGGAAAGATCAGAGGTGTCAAAGACAAACTTCCTGTGCTTGACAGTTATGCCTAGGGCCAGTCTTACCTATAGAAGTGTTATACAGGTCAAGCAAGAGAGGCCCTGGAGTTTGCATCATTTAAATCAATGCAGAAAGACAGAAGCATTTTTCATGGAAGAGCCCTGAAGGCCATCCCTTAAAACTAACCTATTTTAATGCAAAGTGGTTGTGAAGAAACAGGAAACACAAATTAAGTGTTTCCAAAGTTTTGGTCCTGAATCATTGGACTTAAAGAAATTTTATACAAAGAACTGCATAGTGCAAGAATATTTCAAAGCCTACACACACACACACACACACTCACACTCTACCCCTTCAAGAGAGACATTGCTAGTGAAGTTTTTCTAGTTGTTTTATTGTTCAACTTCTATTTGTTCTCAGCAGATATAATGTTTTCAGCATTGATATAATGGACCACAAAAACTTGGTGTTATTTTTAAGTGCTTTCATTTTTTTTCCTTTATATTACTGAAGTCTTAAAACAAACAGCAAGCTTCATTCAAAGTGTTATCTGTTCAGGATTGTCATCCTATTTATCTTTTGAGATACATGGGGAACAAAATTTAAGAGAGAGTACAGTGAAGAAAAACATAACAGGATTGTAAACAAATAATTCAAATGGACCACAAGCAAAGCTCATAACTGTAGAATTGTATAAAAACTGAGCAGAGCCAAGAAAAAAACGATTTCCGAAACAAAGGGTTTCAGCAAAAATCAAGATCCATTTTCTAGAAATACAACAAATAAACATAAGGAACCTATTTTAAAGGTCAGTCAACACAAAATTATTTTCTGGTATCTGAGGCATTCAGTTGTCAGGAGGCTCTGGCTTTGAGGTTCAAAGTGATTATGCCAATGACCTTGGAGGATAAAAGAGATGTAAAAGGAGTAAGGTAGCTGTTGTACATAGGGCCTGTGGCCAAACAATTAGGGCCCTTGTGAATAAACTGGTGTTCTCTCTTTTCCCTAAACAGTGTGGGAATTTTACTTTGACCTTTCAAAGAAAGAGCCTTTTACTAGACAACTTGAACCTATTACACTCTGTTTAAACTGAAGGCCTTAATGTCTAAAGAAAAACTTTAGATCACTGTCGCCCAAAGAGAAAATGTCATAGAAGGAAATCCTGCTTACAATGGGCAATTGAAGAACCTCTCTGCAGAGATGGCAACATATTCAAATCCATTTCCACTCACCATATAAAACCTGCAAGTTTATGATAATCCAACAGCCAAATAAAATGGTGATGACAAATAGCACCTACTTCACAGGATTGTGAGGACCAAATAAAATACTCTATGTAAATCGCTTTGCAGAATTTAAAGCCCCAGGAAACTGAGGTATTATTATTTTTAAACAAGAATTATATTTTTTTCAATTGACTTCCAACATGATCCCGCTTTGCACAAGGGGGAGAGGGAAGGGAACAAGCTTAAGTGTCTACCCTGTGCCAAACACTGTGCTAAGCACCTTATACATATCTCCTTTGATCCTTACAACAACCTTGTAAGGCAGGTGCTATTATCTACATTTTACAGTTGAGGAAACTGAGGCAAATAGATTAAGTGATTTGCCCAGGCTCATATAGCCAGTAAGTGCCTAGGGCTGGATTTGAACTCAAATCTTCCTGAGTATAGGTCCAGGGCTTTATACTACCTTTCCAGTCTTCTTACTCCTTTATACTCCCCACACACTCTTTGATCCAGTGACATTGGCCTCCTTGTTGTACCATGAACAAGACAGCCCCTCTCTCAGCTCTAGGCATTTTCTCAGGCTGTCCCTAGTTCCAGTAATACTTTTTCTCCTCATCTCTGCCTCCTGGCTTCCTTGGTTTTCTTCAAATTCCAATTAAATTGCATCTTCTACAAGAAGCCTTTCCCTTCCTTCTGTTAATTAGTTCCTATTTATCTTGTACATAGTTTGCATATTGTTGCCTCCTCCATTAGAATATCACCTCCTTGAGAGCAGGGACTGCCATTTGCCTTTCTTTGTATGTCTATAGCTTAGCACAGTGCCTGGCACATAGTAGGTACTTAATAAATACTTATTGGCTGATTGACTGTATATCCACTGTGCCATCTAGCTCCCTCAATTCAATTTGATACATATTCCATATATAGTGAATGCTGATAAAAGAGAGGAAGATAAAGCCTCACTCCTTTGTATGGATAGGCTCCTGAAGAAGTTATACCAGTTAAAGCACATGAAACAATTTCATATAGTTCTTTCACTTTCAGAACTTCCAATTAGGTGCAAAAAAGTCTTAAACAAAGAATTCTTATCTAAAATAGAACATTTTTACACTTGATCCTTTATGTATGTGAAATCAATTATAAACTATTCTGATTGATAATCAGTATTTTACTCATTTTTCCTGCAATTCTGTAATGTATTTTTTTTTAACAATTCATCAACAATCAGAGAATCTCAAAGTGGACCAAGATCCCAGAAGACATCTAGTACAATCAATCCTTGAACAGTGATATCTTCCATATATCCCTGACAAGTGATCATACAGCCTTTGAAAACTTCCCCTTGCTTAAGGGGAAACATAAAATCTCAGACAATCCATTCTGTTTTTAGGTAGCTCTAAGTTTTAAGTAGTTTTTCCCTTGCAGCAAGCTGAAATTTTCCTCTTTGCATCTTCCATCTATTGCTTCTAGTTCTGCTCTCTGAGTCTAAAGAGAATGTGTCTAATCTATCTTTCAAAAAGAGAGGCTTTCAAATAATTAAAGACAGCATTTGTATTCCCCCTAAATTTCCTCTATTCCGAGATAAATGCTCCATTGCCAAATTAGCTTGCTATTTAGAATATGTATTATTGTGGAATAATAGCTAATAAAATAGCTAGCATTTATATAGCTCTTTAAGGTTAACAAAGTACTTTGCATAGGTTATCTCGTTTAATCCTCACAATACCATTTTAAGGTAGTTCTTTTACCAAAGGAGCTATGTTTGGAATGCAGCTCTAGCTTTCATTTGTGGGATATATTTTACTTTAATATTGTTAAAAAGAGAATCTTTTAAGCTAAACACTTATATATTCTATAGATTTGTTATCATAGGCATGCATAGATGTCCATAAACTTGATAAACAGAGTTTCTACTCCCCTTGGATAAAAGTTATTTAAATTGGATGCAGCTGGTAATGCAATGGATGGAACACTGAGCCTGTAGTCAGAAAGACGAGTTCAAACCACTTAAAACCTGTGTGACCCTGGGCAAATCATTTAACCTTTGTTTGTCTCGGTTTCCTCCACTGTAAAATAAGGATGATAATAGCACCTGCCTCAGAGGGTTGTTGTGAGGATCAAATGAGACAATATTTGTAAAAGAGCACTTAGCACAGTGCCTGGTACATAGTAGATGCTATATAAACTCTTATTCCCTTCCATTTCTTAGGCTAAACAAAAGTTTTGTTGACTGATTCAATTCCACAAACATGCAAATCCTATTATATTCAGGCCACCATGTAGTAACATAATATTGGCGGATGAAGAGTATGGAGACGACGACGACAAAATGTCTGCCCTTAAGAAGTCTACTGTCCAGAAAGGGTGATACTATGTAGAAATAAATAAAATATCATATAAGGAGCAAATCAAGTGCTGTGAGAGTTCAAAAGTGGAAGAAATTAAAGATCTAGGAAGGAGAGGTGATGGCATTTGACTTGAAATTTGAAAGATGGATTGGCGTTTGAAAGGTGGGAAATGGTATTTCAGGTAGAAAAAATATTTTGGGGTGGGGGGGAAGCATGAATATAGGAAAGTATAAATAAATTTGATGGCAGCTAGGTGGCGCGGTTGAGTGCCAGGCCTGGGGTCAGGAAGAATCATCTTCCTGAGTTTAAATCTGGCCTCAGATGCATGCTAGCTTTGTGATCCTGGGCAGGTCACTTAATCCTAGAGAAGAAAATGGCAAGCTACTCCAGTATCTTTGGCAAGAAAACCCTAAATGAGGTCACAAAAAGTCGGACAGGATTGAAACGACTAACCACCACCAACATAAATCAAATTTATAAAAGTATAGATCAAATTTTAGGAACTGGGCATGGCTAGAACATAGGTCACATGAAAAAGAGTAGTAGCTAGGGGTTAAAATGTAAGTCGGGAAAGATTATGTGAGGCTTTCAATGAGTTTAAACTTTATTTGGTAGATAATGGAGCGCCTCTGAAAGTTTTTTGAATGTGAGGGATAGGAGGTAGAAGAGTAGGAAGCTTTGGCAAGATCAGAACTCTATGTTAGAATGACTAGTTTGAAAGGGTTATCAACAGTGTGTAGGATAGAATGGAGGGAGCAGATACCAGAATCTATTGCAATAGTTCAGTTAAGAGATAATGTGTAGTCTGAACTATGGTGGTGATCACGAGAAGGGAATAGAAAGGAAGAGAAGGAGCAGGAAGAATATGCACTTCTCATGGCCGGATGGATTTAATAAAAGTGACAATACTACCAAAGTTAAGTTAGAGATAAAGTGCTACACGAAACTAACAAAAGGAGACAGACTTAGATAAGATAGTAACAAAATTCATTTAGTGAAAGAAGAGATCAAAAAATCAAGGTAAATAATGAAAAAGAGTAGGAATGTAGGGGAAAGTGACAGAATGATGAGTGTTGCACAGACACCTTATTGTCCCTGTGATCCTTGCCCCAAATGGGGAGAATTTGTCCGTCTTCCCAAACAAAATTAGTCTATGTAGGATTAAAAAAAAAGTGTAGAGTAGGGGAAAATCTATCAAATATCTCCGATAAGGAAGGGATTAGTATTTAATAGATATAGATGATTAACAGAAATATATGACCAAAAGCTAAGGATATGAATAAATAATTATTGAAAGAATTGCAAACTTAACAACCATGTGAAAGAATTCCCCAAATCACTAATAAGAAATGCAAACTGAAACAATGATGAGATTTTAACTTTCACATATTATGTGCTGTAGGAACCACAAATGTTATGAATGGAGAAGCATGGAAAGATTTACATAAACTGATGCAAAGTAAGTAGAAATAAATAGACCCAGAAACATAATATAAACAATCCCTACAACAGTGTTAATTGAAAGAACAGCTACTACAAAACAACTGAAGATAAATGCAGAAAAATTATAAGGAACAAGCTTGGCCCTAAATAAGTGATGAGAAAACTTCAGTTCCTTTGCAGAGGTGGGGAGTGAATGAGTTGCACATGACGCCAGATTTTTTTGGATATATGGAGTGTTTTTTCTGATTTTTATGTATTTAAAATTATTTGTTATAAAAGATAGATCCCTAGGAGGAGGGAAGAGAGAGAAAAGGTTAGAGGGGGAAATCTAGACAATGTAAAACCAAAAAATAAAAACCTATTTTTTTTTTAATGAAAGGAAGAGATAGATGTAAGAGACATAGAGAAAGTAGAATTGGCAAGTTTTGGTGACTACTAGATGTACAAATGATGGTCAGACACAGTCACTGTATCGGATGATTTTTCAATTGATTTTTCTTCATCCCAAGGGAGGGTACAGTCTGGAATGTTGGAGAGGAAGGTGTGAAATGACAATGATGTAAAGAGAAAAGGTATCAGTAAAACAATTTTTAAATGATCTCCTCCAGTAGAGGAAGATATTTAGGTCCTCCGCAATCTGATTCAAATCGACATTTTTACCTTTATTTCTTATCACTTTTCAGGGGCTCTGCATTCTAACCAAACCAGACTACTAATATTCACTCAACTTAAAATTTTGACTCCTATATCTGTGCATTCACGTAGACTGTGCCTCATGTTCTCTACCTTCTTTCTGCACCAGTATGATATAAGCTTCTTGACAGCCCAGAATTGTTTGATTTTTGCCTTTTTGTACCCCACATTATAATGCCCTGTACAACAAAATTCTCTGTTTGACATTTGAAGTCATCCAGCCTACCTTTCCAAGCTTATTATAAGATTAAAACAGGCCATGTTTTACCTTCACAAAGTTTACAGTTTCATATAATGTTGCCTTGGACCAATAAAGGCAGAAGTATTGAGGCATAGTGAATAAGGTACTGAAATTGTAGTAAAAAAAACCTGGGTTTAAATTGTGCCTCAGACACTTACTAGCTTTGCCACTCAGGGCAAATCACTTAACCTCTCTGGGCTTTGGTTTCCTCATTTGTTTAAAAACCACCACCACCACCACAACAACAAATGGTAGATGGCCTCCAAGGTCCCTTCTAGCTCTCAATGCTTTGATGATCCTATTACACATTTTACCTTTGAACAAACCGGTTAAGTTGCTGCTCTTCACAAGGAAGCATTCATTCTCCCATTGCCATGTCTTTATATATCTTGCATCCTGTCACTCATGTCTGGAATGAATTCTTTCCTCACTTCTGCCTCCTGGAATCCTCGGCTTCCTTCTAAGCTCAGTTCAACTACTACCTCTCATTAAACCTGCCAGTTGCTAGTATCTCCTTCCCACTTCCCCCAAATACCTTAGGTTTGCTTGTACGTGTATGTGCTATTTTTCCCCATAGGATTCAGGTTCCTAGAGGGCAGGGATTTTTTCTTTTTTATTACTAGCATAATGCCTTACACAGAGTAGGTGCTTAATAAATGCTTGTTGATTGATTTTTTTTTTTTTTATCATATATGCTTTCTTGTTGTTCAGTAGTTTTTCAGTGGAGTCTGACTCTTTGTGACACCATTTCAGGTTTTCTTGGCAAAGATACTGGAGCGGTTTGTCATTTCCTTTTCCAGCTCATTTGATAAATGAGGAACTGAGGCAAACAAGGTTAAGTTACTTCCCCAAGGTCACACAGCTAGTAAGTGTATGAAGCCAAATTGGAACTCAGGACATGAGTCTTCTGACTCCAGGCCTGGTGCACTATCCCACTGGACTATCTAGCTGCCTCCAGTATATGCTTAACATATGTTTTAAAAATTGTATTGAACAGATCAGTTTTTATGTTAAGGATCAGATTGTGCACAATCAAAAGTCCAAATAATTCTCTTGTCTTACAAATATCTTAGGTCCCTTCTAGACGGTAAGCTCACTGAGGACAGGGATTTTGCCTTATTCAAATATCATCCCTATTTCAGAGCTTAGTACAAAATAGGTGCTTTGTTAGAACATTTTGAATCAACCCAAATTGTTAGATTCCTTTTAAATAACCTAAGTATTCAAAGGTGATAATTGAAGAAAACTCTGCATTCTGTGCCCTTTCAATGTCACCGTATAGGTAGTTTACTTTGCACCCAGGAATTGATATTGAGGAACAGACTGGTCCTTTTGTACTGTTCCAAGTGAACACCCTTGTGATTTCTCCTAGAGCAGGTTGCTTTAATGGGTGCCAAGGAGTAAGGTAAAGTTGTTAAGTGAAAAGGAACTGGTATTTATTGCCTGTGAAAATACGGCCCTTAAATAAGCAGCTTCCTAATAGAATGCCATTTGCTTTGTAATATTTTAGGATGGTTTACTTCACCATGAATAATAATTTCATATTATAAACTTCCCAGGAAATATATGCCATATTGCTTTAAAAACAAAATTTTTGTTCTAAGAAAATAGTTCAGACAATGCTGGTAAATCATAAAAGAGAGGGCAAAACTACTCCTGAAAAGAAATTCTCCATTAAAGCTTCTTTATTATTGTGCAGTCATTTCAGTCACGTCTTACTCTTCGTGATCCCATTTAAGGTCTTCTTCTTAAAGGTATTAGGGTGGTTTGCCATTTCCTTCTCTGGCTCATCTTTTACAGATAAGGAAACTGAGGCAAACAGGGTTAAGTGACTCGGCCAGAATCACACAACTAGTAAGTTTCTGAGGCCTCATTTGAACTCAGGTCTTCCTGACTCCATGCCTAGGGCTCCATATACTGTACCATCTAGCTGACCCCAAAGACAACAAAGATGTTCCCCATCCTAGAAAGGGTATTGTTCAATCTTTTCAGTTGTGTCCAATTCTTGGCAAAGATACTGGAATGGTTTGCATTTCCTTCTCCAGATCATTTTACAGATAAGGAACTGAGGCAAATAAGGGTAAGTGACTTGCCCAAGGTCATATAGTTAGTTATCTAAAGTAAGTTAGATACTTACTTAGATAGCTTAAATTTGAACTTTTGAAGAGGAGTCTTTTTGACTCCAGTCGTAGCACTCTGTCCAACAAATCACCTAGCTACTTTGAGCTTCTTAACCACAAGTTTTCTCATTTGGCTTTTGAACTACACATGCACACACACACACACACACACACACACATATTCACATGCACACATGCACATACATACACATGTGCATGCACACACATTCTCACAAATATACATTCTGGCAGCTTCAGTTTAGAGTTCAGAATTGTTACAGCTTCAAAAACTTTTTAACTATTAGAACTGTACAAAAATGGAATGGGCACAGCTAGATAAGCAAAGTAGGTAAGAGTGCTGGACTTGAGGTCAGGAAGATCAGAGTTCAAATCCTGTCTCAGATATTGATTAGCTATGTGACACTGGGCAAGTTTTTTTTTGTGTTTTGTTTTTTGTTTTTTGTTTTTTTTTTGGTGTGTGCTTTTTGTTTGTTTTGTTTTTTTTGCTTTTCAGTGAGGCAAATGGGGTTAAGTGACTTGCCCAGGGTCACACAGCTAGTAAATGTCAAGTGTCTGAGGTCACATTTGAGCTTGGGTCCTTCTGATTCCAAGGCCAGAGCTCTATCTACTTCGCCATCTAGCTGCCCCACCTGGGCAAATTTTTTAACCTCTCTGAGCTGAGTTCTCTTCATCTGTAAAGTGGGGATAATGATAGAACTGACTTTTCACTGTTGTAAGCATCAAATTAAATAGTATATGTAAAATGCTTTATATACCTTAAAAGGCTACATAAAATGCTAGCTTTTTTGTAGTATGAGTACTCCCTTCACTGTAAATACTCTATCAGATGATGGATAGCCACCTGTTGTGATGTTGTAGATGGAATTTCTGCAGGGAACACAATAGTTTTCTTTGGGTCACCGAGGACCTTGAATTCTGGAGTTGTGTTTTTACTGCAAGGGAACATGAAAGATTCATGAGTACTGTGTCAAAAGTGGGCAACTGTCTTAACGACCTCAGCAAGTCAACAGAAATTTTTGCTATGATGTAGTTTAAAGAAAACTATTTATTTATTTGGATGTTGGGTCTCCCTAGCTTACATAGGCTAGAAGTACATCAATCAATTACTCCTGGGCTAGATTCTACTACTGATCAACAGGAGAACTTTGACATGCTCTGTTTTTCCAAGCTGGGTCAGCCTGTCCCTCCCTAGGTGAACCCTATCCCCTCCCTGAGGCTTATCATATTAGTGCCAGATTTAATGCAAAGACCCAAAATATACTTTAGTCCTATTATAGCTCAAACTCCTGAGCTTAAGGGATTCACCAGCCTCAGTCATCCCAATAGCCCAGACGACAGGAATGTTCCACTCTACCTGGCCACAGAATGAGTTTAAACTCAATTGTTTCTAGAAAGGCCATTTAATAGCTTTTCAATGGTTGTAAACTGCAGCTAGGTGGCACAGTGAATGGTGTGCCAGGCCCAGAGTCAGGAAGATTTATCTTCCTGACTTCAAATCTGGCCTCAGACACTTACCAACTGTGTGACCCTGGGCAAATCACAAAACCTTGTTTGCCTCATATGAAAAATGAACTGGAGAAAGAAATGGCAAACCACTCCAGTATCTTTGCTAAGAAAACCCCAAATAGGGTCATAAAGAGTCAGACACTACTGGGTAACAACAAAACAAAACAAAAAGTTGTAAAAGAATACTTCCTGTTGTCTTTATGCTAGGTAAGCTAGCATTTTTATATAGCATTTTAAAGTTTACAAATGCTTTACATATGTTGATTCTTTTAATTTTGTCCTCTATTTTAACTCATTTGATCCTGAATCTAATCACCTGGACTATTATTGCAATAACTTGACTTTTTGTTTTCCTTGCCTCAAGTCTGTCCTCACTGCATCTTCTGCTCAGCTGTCAAACTGAACTTTCTAAATCACAGGTCTGACCATGCCATCTCCTTATTCAACACATTATTGTGACTCCCTATTACCTCTGGGATCAAATATAAATAACATTCTACATTTGGCTTTTAAAACCCTTCATAACCTGACCTTTTCCTATCTTTGTAGTCTTCTTATACCTTAATCTTCTCCTACTTACTATGATAACATTGACCTTCTTACTCTTCTTTGAACAAGAGGACAGCTCCTAAGTCTTGATATTTCCATCGGTTGTTCCCCATGTCAGACACTTTCTTCCTCCTTTCTGTTTCCTAGCTACCCTGACTTCATTTAAACCTTAGTTAACA
Organism: Vombatus ursinus; assembly: GCF_900497805.2. NCBI lineage: Eukaryota > Metazoa > Chordata > Mammalia > Diprotodontia > Vombatidae > Vombatus > Vombatus ursinus. The sequence goes on from NW_020954557.1 coordinate 24,764,740, forward strand.
TCCCACCTTCTGCAAGAAGTCTTTCCTGGTCTTTCTTAACCTCAGTGCTGCTTCTCTGAGATTATCTCTAATTTATGTTGCATGTACTTTGTACATAATTGTTAGCATATAATCTCCATCATTAGACTGTTTTAAGAAGAGGGATTTTTTTTTGTCTTTATTTGTATCCCCAGTACTTAGCACAATAGCTGGCACATAGAAGGCACTTAATAAATCTTTGTTGCCTTGACTTGCCAGCCTCAGTTTCTCTGGCAGCATCAATAGTGGCCTTGCACCAATCTGTCCAAATTGCAGGACTTTAAGTAAATAGATGAATACTTGTCATAGAGAGTATTTTTCTTCAGGTGCCAATTGGACTACACTATTTTAAAGGTCCATTCCAACTCTAAGATTTCTGTGATTCTGCAGTAAATAATAGTTTGTACTTTGTAAACCATAAAGTATTGTATTAATGCTTTATTATATTTTTTTTAAATAAAGAAGAGCTTATGTAGGAACGAAAGTTTGTACTCAAAACTTCAACCTATTTTTGCCTGATTTGCTTAGCAGCATTATGTGAGGGCAGGGTCCTTTTTTAATTATAGTATCTCTTGTCAGCTCCTAACATAGTGCTTTGTACATCACATTAGGGGTTGCTTCATTTTTTTCTAAGGCTAGTTATATAGCTTGGATTTGTATATTTTCTGCTTTAATGGAATGGACCCTTTCTATAAATTTTTTTTGACAGAATATACCTTAAACTAAGCTTTATTGCTTCTTCTATTAATTAGCTTTGTTAGTTTGGGAAAGTCACTTCATCTGATGTCTGTTTCCCACTCTATAAAATAAGGACATTGGATTAGATGTTGGAACATTTAAATATGTAGTTTGTTTGAGAATAAAAAATTCCAAAGTGTAGACCCATTTTTATTCTTGGGACGAGGTAGGCACCTAGAAGAAGATAATTGCTTTGGAGAAAAATTTAGAGGCCATATAGTTCAACTTTTTACTCCATGAAAAGGTTCCTTTAACAATATTCTTGAAAGTCAGTTGACCATCTGACCTCTGCTAAAATATTTTCAACAATGGGGAGCTCACTAACTACTTCAAAAAGAACCCCATTCTAATTTTGAACCACACTGATTTTTTATAAGTTCTACTTTATTTTGGCTTAAAATCTGCCTTCCTATAACATCCACTCATTTCTCCTAATTCTATCCTCTGGGACCAAGCAAGGCAAGTCTAATCACTCTTCAATATGAAAGCCATTTAAGCACTTAAATACAGCCATGTTCCCTCTAAGTTTTCTCTTTCCCAGAATCCCTAGTTTCTTGAAGCATTGTTCACATGCTTAGTTCATTTAGGGGCAGTATCACTTTAAGATTCTTTCCCCCCAAAATAAACTACAGTTAAGACCTGTGCGCCTTAACCTGTACTTGTCCAGTTGATTTTTTCAATATAAATGCTGAATTTTAGTGCTATCATTGTCAACTTTCATCTTGATAGATTCAGCCCATCATTTCAACTTGTCAGGATTTGTTTTTTGATCCTTATTTTGTCATCCAATGTTTAAGCTCTCCTTCTCAACTGGGTATTATCTTCAACAGTGATATGCATGCTATGTATGTCTTCATTCAAGACATTCATTAAAACATCAAACAGTGTAGGACAACAGAGTCCTGAGGCACACTATTGGAAAATTCTTCTGGGCTGGCAGTGATCCTTTGATGCTCAGGGTATGATCATTCAGCAATGAAGCCAATTAAATTTACAATCATCCAGTCCATATCTACAAGGATACCCTGAGTTGTTGTTCAGTCTTTTCAAACTTTTAGTGACCCCATTTGGGGTTTTCTTGGCAAAGATACTGGAGTGTTTTGCCATTTCCTTCTCCAGTTCATTTTACAAATGAGGAACCAAGGCAAACAAGGTTAAGTGACTTGCCCAGGGTTACACAGCCAGTGTCTGAGGCCAGATTTGAATTCATGAAGATGGGTCTTTTGATTCTAAGTCCAGTGCTCTATTCACTACTAACCACCTAGTTGCCTCCTAAGAGACCATTTCAAACGTCCTGCTAAGATCTAAATATATTATGTCTACGGCATTTGGTTGTTTTATCACAGGATCATAGATTTAGAACTGGAAAGGACCTTAGAGATTATCCAGACCAACTTTTTCATTTTACAGACAGGGAAAATGAGCCCTGGAAAGTTTAGAGAGAAGCCCAAGATCATGTAGATAATAAATGACCAAGACGGGGTTTGAACCCAGGTCTTGTCATTTCAAATCCAGCTCTCTGTGCTTAGTGAATTAATGCTGATTTGTAGTGGCATAGTTCAAGTTCAAGGTAAAATATGTTCTAGAAGGGTATTGTTCAGATACATAGGTATCCTCTCAATATAGTGTGCTATCCATCTGCTTTTAGTAGGAGATTTTTTTCTTCTTCTTTTTTTTTGAAATGGGCAGCCAGGGTCCTAGGCTCTGAGGAAATGAATGACACTTAATAGGCAAATTTCAATGTATAACAATGTAAGTCCCAGGAATCAACCTGGGAGGGTACTGCAGCTGGAGTAATGGGGTTGTCCTTGTTTCTCCTCATGATGAATGTGAAAAGTTACTGTTCACAGACCTCAGTGATATGAGTGAGCTTTGTTGCTCAAGAGTGAAAAGTTGCTAATATGCAGAAGGGATGAGTGATATTTCTTGCTTCTCATGGTTCATGTTTCTGTATGTTAATGACTTATTAAGTAGCTAAAATCGTAAAGTGCTAGAATTGATACAAATATGTGCAGGGTCCTTTTGCAATAAAACTGATTATGACTTGATCCAAGTGTTTAACAATCAGGACTATTAAGTCTGACCATGTCACTGTGATAGAATGAGGGCTTTTCAGAGGGTGATGATATATGTCTTAATGACAGTTTAACTTACAGTTTCCTAAGAAGAAAAAGAAAAAAAAAACTATAAACGAGGAACAATGACCTCACATGTGATGTCTTCTTGACTTTTTTGTGAATTGAATTTAAGTGAGGCAGAGTTACGCAAAGTAATCATCCTCACTCTCTCTTCCAGAGTCATTGAAATTCAGTGGCAAGACAAAAATCAAGACAACTGGGGATGACCCAAGATGTGGTGGGTGACCTTGGCATCTTCAATATCTGACCACACTCTAAGCGCTCCATAGTGCCTGCTTCAGTGGCCTCCATGGCCTTTGGAACAAATTGTTCTCATCAGCCTATTCCTTCAGGAGAAGTCTTCACATGCTTGGGGTAGACATTCTCCCAACTAACTGACAGGGTTTAGGTCTGTCGGTCTCCCTCAACCTGGTTTAGCCGGTTTGCCCAGACTATTTTACTGCGATGTGGCCTCTGCACATGCCACAGCGTCTTGGAGCCACAGGTTAGAGTTGAGTGACAGGTGAACACCAAAGGTAGATGAGCAGCCCTGAAGAGGGCTCAGTAATCCCTCACACCAGAACTGCTAGTCTTCCCTGAACACCCCATACACACCAGTAATAGGATACTTTTGTAGAGTACCACTTGAGGAAATTAGGCAGAGAGGGAGGGAAATGCAAACTTTGAATATTTATTATGCTATATGTTTATGACATTTCAAAATTTTGTTTAGAGCTGGCCTAACTCAGGAGATTGTATTATAAAGAAACAGTACACTTAGATACAAGCTTCAAGCACCTGTAATGTGAATGTAGTTATATTCTAAGATAACATGTTGATTTCCTCTGAAAATCTATATCTTGTCCCACCAGGCAAATTTCCAGAGCTCGTATGAAAATGCTAAAAGCAATCTCTCAAGCAGTCTAGAGAATAATGAGTGTTGGAGCTCTGCAGAAAATATCTTCTGCATCATACTCTGAGTATTCTAAAACAAATGGGTGAAAGGAATTTGTCTGGCTGCTTTAATCAATAGAATTAAGTATAGCATAGCTACCCAGAAATTAGCAATTAAGGCAAACTCTAAGGCATGAGATACACTGAATTTATATTCTTGAACTCCTTTTCTTAAACATGATGGCACTTAACTTATTTTGGAGCAGGTATTTTAGATTTAAATGTTGCAATGCTCCATTTGAATAGTTTGGCTATTGAAAAGTAATCATAGAAGATAGTACATTTTTATTAAATTATATTGCTGCAAAAAGACAAAGAGCGAGGCTCATAATAGAACAAGACGATGCTAGATTGCCTTTGGGAAATTATGCAGTTCTTTTAATGACTCCAAACTTCTCCCTTCTCTATAAAGTGAGGGAGGTTGGATTAGATGATTTCTGAGTTCTTTTCCAGCTATGAATCTATGAAATGACTTGCAGAACTACTTTAACCTTACAAAATTTCACACTTTTAATTAACAAAAAGAGGAAAGGTAAGAGCAGTTGGTTTGAAATTATATATGTGGGTTGTTTCATTGTTCTACTTGTTTTATTTCTTAGAATAGAATAAAATGTGGATGAATGCATTTATTGTCACAATAGATTGGATTTTTCCATAGGAATATGGTGGAAATGAAGTGCTCTGAATTACCTACACAGAAAGCAACAACAAAAAAAATTTTCTTTTAGATTTAATTATATATATAAAGGTAAAAAAAAATCAAGGATTAAGACATTTGATCTACTATAAACATGTTGCAAAGCAACTCGATCCAGAGCTTTATATATACATATTCATATGCATATATAAAAACTAATTTTAAAAAGTGATATTAACAAAAGTTTAACAAAGGCCTTTAAAATAGGGCAATAAAGCTTATCTGTTTCTTGTAAATCATCTATCTGTACAAGAAGGAAATTAAAAATAGATAATGTCATTTTGTCACTTTACCATTGCTCAAAATTCTTGACCATGTTAAAATTTTAAATTGTTTCTCAGAGGTAAGTAGGAAATTGAATAGTCATAAATCTCAAGAGGTGGCAGAGGTAATACAGTACTGGACTTGAAACCTGATTTCAAATACTGCCTGAGATATTTCCTGGCTGTGTGACTCTGGGTATGTCACTTAACCTCTGTCAGCCTCAATTTCCTCATCTATAAAAAGGTTGTTCTAATGATCAAATGAGATAATATGCATACAAAGTGCTTTGAAAACCTTAAAATGCTGTAGAAATGTTAGCTGTTATTACTGTTGTTGTTGTTTTTATTAAATGAGATTGTTTTTTGTTTCTTGGCATCCTCCAAAGAGTACCAACTTAGACTCTCATTTCTTGGAATGTCCTGACTTTATAGTTGATTGAATGGCTTTTATTTAGTTATGACATGCTTGCTGTCCCAGAATATAGAACTGATATGGTCTCACTGCATGTTCTTTCTTTTTTCTTTAAATTTTATTTTTTGGCTATTATGTTTGATGTTTTGGTAAAAACTATCCAATTTTTTAGAAACAAAATGTATGATTTGGTTGTAAGTGGTGAGGATGAAGGGCACTTAAAATATCTTCAGAAATTTTATTTTATTCCTTTAATGACACCACCATTCTCCCAGTCATTCCTATATGCCTCATACTAACATCACACTAATCTTCATAATGTTGGTACTACTGCATGTGACCCTTCAACAGCTCTTTCTGTGCCCATTGATTAAAATCCAAATCCAAACCATAGGCTCTATTTTCCAGCCCCAAAGGGCTATCTCATTTTTTGCATTTATGTTGTTATCGTCCATAAAAGCTCTCTCTCTTTGAATCTCTCGCTATCTCTCTTTTTCTCTTTCTCTCTCCTCCTCTCTGCCTCTTTCCCTCCCTTCTTCCTTCCGTGTTTTTGTCTCTGTTTCTCTGTCTCTAATTGTTACTCTTTGTCTTTCTGTCTCTTTTCTCTAGCTTTCTCTCTCTGTTTGTCTGTCTCTATGTCTCTGGCTGTCTCAAGCTATCTGTGTGTCTCTCTTTTTTTGCTCCTGCCTGAATCTAAAACCCATTCTCTCCCCCCCACCAAAAATTGTAGGCTTTTTCTTGCTGAATGAAAATCTCCAAGCTTCTGTTGTGATTCCCAGCCAGTGATGTTAATAGGAAACCAACTGGATATACCTGCTAGAGACCTTGCCCTTCTCCATTGATCCCTTAACCTTCTTCTATATCCTATCAGCTACGCTGATGCATGAAATGACTGTCTACCCTGTATTATGTACTTCCTCTTTCTACTACCAACACTCTAGACATTCTGGCAACATCCTTTGTTGTTGCTCTTTTCTATTTTTTTTCCCATTTAATTTTGGAGATATCAGCTAGGTCTACTATATTTCAATATAGCTGGAGGTGAGGTGAGTACTGCCGCAGTCCCAGGTTCCCAATCTTACGTATCTTCAATTTCGCCATATAACCTTGTGTGCTAATAAATAACAGATATTATATAATAAATAAATAAATAAAGGATTGTTGATTTTCGCATTGACTGGATGGTATAATTCTTCAGCAAAAACCTATTAACTGTTGAAACTCCTGCATCAGACTGGAATATACATGTGATGATTTTTCCACCCCAAAACTTTTGCCTTTACCCCTTCTCGTACTTTGGAGACAGAGGTAATCTGTACTTCCTTAGAACTCTTGAGTATTTGCTTCACATCCCTTTTCTGCACTTACGTTCTATATGATTATTTTAGATAGCTGTGTTCCTGTCTTATCTCCCCTACTAGACTATAATCTTCTTGAGGCCAAATTGTACATATTATTTATCTTTATATTTATCCTCATCTCATAGTAGTGTGTTATGCCTAATAAATTTCTGCTGAATTGATAAAAGGGAAATTTCAAATTAAAATTGAAATATTTTAAATATAAATATACATACCAGTAGAATAACAGTCATTCAATATTTATTATATACTCATTCTGTACCAGAAAGTGTACTAATCACAGGGGATACAGAGAATGGCAAAAAAAAAAATTAAACAAACAAAAAAACAGCAACGCAGGCCCTGATTGTCAAGAAGCTCACAGTCTAACGAGGGAGATAACGTGCAGAGAACTATGTACAAATAAGCTATATACAGGACAAATTGGGGATAATCTCAGAGGGAGGCCCTAAGATTAAGGAAGATGGGGGAAGACTTCTTGCAGAAGGTGGAACTTTAGTTGAGACTTGAAGGAAACTGAGGAAGCAGAGATGAGAAAAGAATACCAGGCATGGGGGACAGTCGGTAAAAATGCTCAGGCAAGAGATGGAATATCCTGTGTAAGAAACAGTTTTTAGATTTAGCCTAATGAAGCCAAAATAAATGCAACAAATCACGATAAAATACAGCGCTTCCATTAATTTCAGATTCCAATTTGGCTGTTTATTGGAGTTCAGATATTCTATGTAATTAAAAAGTCACAGTGGCCTAAGACTTGAAAGAAATAAAAAGCTCTGTAAAGAGGTCAATGGGCTCAAGCCCAGGGATTCTTCTGAGTACAAACTGTTTTCTTTTGGGAGCTGAAGTGGAGGCAGCGGAAGAGAGTCAGCCTTGGACGGTGGAGAACTGGGTTTGAAACCCGGCCCTTATGTAGCTAAGAAAGCTGCACGATTGCAGGCGAATGAAAAAATCCCTGTGAGACCTCCTTTTTCTGTCAAGTGGGCATAATATGACTTGTACTATTTACCCCACAGGGGTGTTCTACATAAAATACTTTATAAACTTCAAAATCACTAGCTAGATATAACTTATTTCAGGCCACTGGGCATCTATTTAGTACTTTGAAGTAGATAGATTGTAAAGTTATGAAGTGCTGAATGATGCCTAAGACATTATAACATCAGGCGGTAAGTAGGGTTTAAGGATGCTTTACTTGATGATCAACATTATCACCATTATTCTTAAAATTATTAAATATAATCCAATAACAGGGCATTGATGCAATTCATTTTCCCCTTCTGAAATTGGTTTGTTTTTCATATCCTACAATTTCTGTTCCAATATTAAGATTCAGAGATTTAAGACAAATGTACTGCTCATCATGTGATTCACTTGTGGACAGTAAAGTTAGTGAATGGCTGACTAGTCAAAATTAAATTCTTCCTTCTTTTGTATGCCCCAAAGATAAGCAGGTGTTAGGCATGGAGTTAAGAAGACCTGAGTTCAAATCCTTCCTCAAACATTTACTAGTTATGTGATCCTGGGCAAATTGTCTTACCGCTGTGTAACTTGGTTTCCTTATCTGTAAAATGAGGGGGTTGGATTTTATATCCTCTAGGATCAATTCCAGCTTTAAATCTATGATTTATGACATGGGAATCATAAAATTTCAGAGTTGGGCAGGACCTCACACAACCTCCAGTCCAACCCATCCATGGACCAGCTTCCTCTCTACTACAGCATAAGTAGTAGTAGAGACCACTTGCAAGTGGTCATAACTTCTGCTCAGGAGTATGGCATCCATTTCTAAGCTCAGTTGTTTTATGATCAAGAAAGCATCAGGTATAATTTCAGAACTAATTTTTGCTCATTTATTAGTTATTTACTTATTGCACCTTGAAATAGAATGTGTACATTCCTTTTCTTAAATCTTCCCCCTTTTCCTGACTGCCCCTGTGCACAATAGTCTTTTTCTTTTCTTTTTTTAAAATTTTTTTAATTTTTTAAGTAACTGGGGGTAAGTGACTTGCCCAGGGTCACACAGCTAGTAAGTGTCAAATGTTTGGTCTGAGGCTGGATTTGAACTCATGTCCTCCTGACTTCAGGGCTGGTGCTCTATCCACTGCGCCACCTAGCTGCCCCACAATAGTCTTTTTCTTCACTGAACTTTTACTATTTGTATCACTCATTGACACAAGTTTTGTGGGTGTGTCTGTGTGTGCATATGGGGGGGGGGCACACATGCCCGTGTGAATAATAGTTACAAAGCTATAATAGCTTCCTCATGTGTAGATAAGATGTATTCCATAAATTTTATAGGATAGTGTGGCAGAAAATACATTCTAGAGAATATCATGCCGAGAAAAGATAGTATTTCTTGTTATATAGTACCATCTCATGTCTTTGTTCTGTTTAAAAGATAAGTATTGAAATCTGTAAGGGTCTTTGTGTTGATAAAATGGAAAAAAAGAAGCATAGCTGTTTATTTCTACTGTCACAAATGGACTTTCATCCAAAGTTCTCAAAGCCCTCATCCACCCAGGCCAAAACAGAAAATATACTTCCCTGAGATAGTGATAGAACTGAACATCTTTCTTAGCTGAGAAAACTCCATTTCCTGGTTGTAATCTTGGAATTGTTTTTCAGCTTCCCTTCTTGGGACTATGGAACACAGCAGTGATAATGGAAACACTAACTAGTTCAAATTGCAAATGACTTGTTAAAGATAATGATGGCACTCAGACAAAATTAATTAATTAGTTAATTAATTAAAGGATGCTTTACTGGATGATTAACATTATCACCATTACTCTTAAAATTATTACATATAATCAAACAACAGGGTATTGATGCAATTCACTTCTCCCTTTCAAAATTGGTTTTTATTTTATTTTGTACAATTTCTATTCTAATATTAAAATCCAGAGATGTAAGACAAATATGTTATTACCATATGATTCAGCTGTGCACAGCAAAGTCAGTATCCAAAATTAAATTCTCCTCCATTGGTACATCCTAAAGATAGGTAGGTACTAGGCTTACTTAATTAAAAGGCAATATAGTATGAGTGGGTAGCTAGGTGGCACAGTAGATAGAACACTGGGTTTGGAGTCAGGAAGACCTGAGTTCAAATTCAGCTTATGACACGTACTAGCTGTGTGACCTTGGACAAGTCACTTAACCCTGTTTGCCTCAGTTTCTTCATCTGTAAAATAAACTGAAGAAAAAATGGCAAACCACTCCAGTATTTTTGCCAAGAAAACCCCAAATGGGGTCACAAAGAGTCAGAAATGACTCAACAACAATATCACGAGTATTACGTATGGGAGCTGCTAGGTGGTATGATGGATAGTGTGTCCACTGAAGTAAAAAAAAACCTTGAGTTTAAATATGGCCTCAGAGAATAACTAGCTGTATGACCCTGCCTGGGCAAATCTTTTATTCTCCCTCAGTCTCATGACTGAGCCTCTTGGCGTGGGGATAATAATAGCATCTACCTTGTAGGATTGTTGTGAACATCTAATGAGATGCCATCTGCAAAGTGTATTGCAAATCTTAATGAGCTATATAAATGCTAACTGTTGTGATGATGATGAGGAGGAGGAGGTAGAGGAAGAGGAGGAGGAGGGGGATAATGGCTTAAACAATGAATCACATGTTTATTGAACACCTAATAAAGGTAAAGCATTATACTAGAGGTGTGTGATGCCTAACTTCAAAGTTCTTATAGTCTAACTGAGAAGAGAAGACACACAGAAAAAGCTGACCAGCTATACAAAGCAAAAATGATAAATGGTGAATGAGTGGTGCAGTCATTAAATCTTTAGGAATTCCGAGGAGGAAGAGATCCTTGTTCACTTGCAGAGCTGGGAAGGTTTATCACAACTAAGTCTTGAAAGGTAAACAAAGGTATGGAGAAAAGAATATGTGTAATGTGGTTAAGGGACAAGGAGTAAATAGGAAACATTTTAATTGATCAGTGACATAGAAGAAAAAACATTAAAACTGTTGTAAGAAAATGTAAGCCTGAATCCCAGTTCTGACAGAACTATGTGGATTCATGAAAGTCACTTTATCAATCTGAAATTACTTCCTTGTCTGTGAAATCTGAGGATCTCAAAGGTTCCTTCCTGATCCATATGCTATGATGTAAAGACCTCAGCTTCCTCACCACATTTTCAGGAGCAGCCATGGGAATAACTTGAGGTTATTTCTCATCTAAGTAAGGTAAAATGTCAGTTCTTTGAAATTTTGAGAAATCTTTTTCATAAGCCAACAAAAGGATGAATAATACCACAATTTGTTTAAGTGGTACTATTTTGTTTATATAGTTTCATTATGAAAACTGATGACTTGAGAGGAAAAATGTATTGTTTCAAGGATATTTGAGTTTGGGGCTCAGAAAAAGAGATCGTAGAGCTAACACATTTATTTGAATTGATTCATGTCAATTCCTAAGAGATTTTGGTTATTGCCATGCACAAAATTATGGTAGAACCAATATCTTTATATTTGGATACCTCAAATGAAACAGATTTTGAAAAATGCCCTAATTGCTAAGATAACAAGTGCTTAATTTAGAATTCTACCCCAAAATTTTTTTCCTTAAGGAAAGAAACTTAATTAGCTATGTCCTTATAAATATAGTAAAAAAAACATTTGAAGAACTGATAAAGAATGAACAACAAAGCATAGAAAGAAGAAAGAAGTTAATCACACTGCTTCACTAGAACCTTAAAATGTTAGATCTAGAAAGGACCTTATAGCTTATCAAGCCCCAAACCTATGAGGAAATAGTCCAGAGAGTAGAAATTATTTTCCTAAATTCACAAAGCCAGTGAGGGGTTAAGACAATGAGTCACGAATTTTCCTCTAAGAATATATCAATCAATGAGCATTCATTAAGTGTCTAGGTGGCACAGTGGATAGAGTGCTGGGCCTAGAATCAGGAAGACCTAAGTTCAATTGTGGCCTCAGACACTTACTAGCTGTTGTGTTATCCTGAGCAAGTCACTTAACCTTATTTGCCTCAGTTTCCTCATCTGTAAAATGAGCTGGAGAAGGAAATAGCAGACCACTCCAGTATCTTTGCCATTTATCTTTGTGTCCTCAGGGCCCAACAGTGTCTACTCTGTATCAAGCACTGTTGGGCCCTGAGGACACAAAGATAAGTATAAAACAATCTCTGCCCTCAAGGAGCTTACATTCTAATTGGGAAAATAACATGTCCACATTTAAAAGTAGATATAACATATAAAAATAAAAATATGGTCTTTTTCAGGGACTGGTAAAAGGAAGCACTAGCAGCTGGAGGGGTAGAATCAGGAATAATCTCATAGAGAAAGTGGCACTTGAGTGAAGTTTAGAAGGAACTTAGTATCTCTAAAATGCTGAGGCAAACATGGAATCTGGAACTGGGATGACTAATCTGGCTGGATCCAAGAATGCATGAAGGGGACAAATATGTACTAAATTGGGAAACATGAACTAGAACCAGATTTAAACTCCAAATAAAGGAGTTTGAATCTGATCCTAATAGTTACCAGAGCTTACAGAGCAAAAAGTGACTGGTCAGAGCTGTGTTTTGGGAATATCACTTTGATAGCCCTAAATATCACTCCACTCCACTGCTTTGTGGCAGGCTGATTGAAGAGGACAGGTCCTGGAGGTGGGGAACCAATTAGAAGCCTATTGTAATAGTTCAGGCAAAAGATGATAAATGGCTTGAAGCAAGGTGACTTCTTATGAAGAAAGAAGGAAGTGGATTTGAGAAATGTTATAGAGGGGGATTTAACAAGACTTGGAAACTGATTGGATATGGGGGAGGGGGAGTTGTCATTGAAAGCAAAGAGTTATCTGAGGTTATAAATCTTTGTAACTGGAAGAATGGTGATACAAATGTTACAAACCAAATACCTTTAAAATGGGGTCTTATCAGATGTAACTTTATCATATCTTAACTTCTGCATTTATTCAGTTGGACTCTTCTTCCCAAGTGAGATACTTCAGGCTTGTTGAAAAGCTCTGGGTGGTATGTCTTGGTTTACTTTAGCTTTATATATATATATATGTAAGAGGGGTATTCCATAGCCCTATTGCAATAATTACAGAGGCCCCAAATGTCAAGACTGAATCAATGAATCAGAGGTATGAAATAAGGGTGAATAAGGCCTAGACTTTTTTTTTTTCCTATTGAATCAATCATTCAAAAGCATGAGACTATGTTTGGGCAATCTGGTTAATCAAGTGACTAGGGGGAAGGACTGGAGAATCTTGAGCCATTGGATGAAACTGGGTGAGGCTGGACCGGAAGTGCATTGAGATTTTCTGAAGATACTCATTCATGCCTTAAGGGTTTTATATAAAAGTCATCTAGCTCAGAACCCAAATATTTGAATGTGTGGTAGCTTAGAGAAGAGAACAATTTTGGCCAAGATCCTGAGAAGAAATTGGTGTAAGGCAGAGATGGGGGTAGGATGGGGAAGAATCTATGCTTCCCCCACCCCCACTTGACTGAGGATGACCTTTTGAACTCCACAAGGTTAGAGGATTTGGACTCCCCATAATCATTCTACCGATGTCCTTTGAACCTCTGACAGTGGTGCCTGAACTGAAAGCTAAGGAAAACTTAGATAAACTGAGGAAAAACAGATTTAAGATTCTACCAGTAGCCTTGCAGAAAACTACACTATTCCTAATGGAAACTCCATGATGGAGAGAAAGAATTTCTAGGAGTTATGCTACCCTCCTTTTGCTACATGTGCTCTAAATTTGAACTCACTTCCCCATGGACTCCATATATCTGTTGTATTTGAGGAAATGTCTCCATAAAAAAGCTAATTGTCTGGTTGGCTAATTGGCATCAACTGATCATCTATGGAGGTACTATACCAAAGGGGGCTAACTGGCATCAACCCCTCAGTGTCTCCTAGAACTCATATGAGAGAAGAAGCAGCTACCTTCTCAGGCACCAGCCTGCCAATGCTAGTGAAAGTTGGGAGACTGAGCCCAGACCACGTACTATACAAAGAACAGGATAAAAATGTTGTCTATCAAAAAGGCTTAGTGATATTTTCCAGGATCTCTATATCTGTCTATCTCTCGGTTGTGCACTATTAGCAAGGGACATGTAAGGATAAAGCCAGAAGATCCACCACTAGCAGTATTTCTACCCTATTTGAAGCAACCATACAGATATTTCTCTTAAACTCTTTGTAAAATGATAAGACCTAGGATGGAGGTTGAGAGGATTAGGTATGGTATGGGGGGAGAACAAGGGGTCAAAGAAGGCTAATCTTTTGTTTAGAGATGATTTCAGATTGAAGAGGGATTTTTGTGTATTTGTTTGTTTTAAGAACTTTGGTCCTATTCTTGTCAAGGTCCTAAGTTCACTGAAAAAGGCACAGGAATTTTGTTCCTAAACCTCTAGTAGCTTATAGCCTAGTCCAATATTAACTTTCTTAAAGGCTTATCAGCTGTAAGGAAGAATGTTGATTAGGGAAAGATCTAACCAATTTGATTGTCTGGCATCAGGAAAGCACCTCCCTATAAAACTAATCACTAACATTTAAATAGTACTTTAAGTTTTTGAAGTACTTTACATATATTCTCCAGGTGGCTAGGTGACTTGTTCGGTGGATAGATTGCTGGCCCTGAAGTCAGGAAGACTCAACTTTATGAGTTCAAATGTGGCCTCAGACACTAGCTATGTGACTTGGGCAAGTCACTTAACCCTGTTTGCCTCAGTTTCCTCAACCATAAAATGGCTGAAGAAGGAAATGACACACCATTCTGCTATCTTTGCCAAGAAAATCCTAAATGGGGTCACGGAAAGTTGGACATGACTGAAAAATGACTTAAAAACAACATATATTCTCCCTTTTGATTCTCACAACAAACCTATGAGGTAAGTGCTATCATCTATCTTTTACTGTCAAATAAACTGACGGACTACCTCAGAGTCATATAGTTAATAAGTATTAGAGGTAAGATTTGAATTCAAGTCTTCCTGACTCCAAGTCCAGGGCTATATTCACTTCTATAACTAATATAGGCATTCCCATTGGTGCCTTACTGGGAGCATGAGAAACAGCTTCTAGTTGAGTTTCAGGGACTAGAGATGCCCCCAAGATGGTAGACTGGAGGGGGCTCAGGATGCTTGTGGAAGCTCTACCCCTCTGCCCAGGCTTATAAAGGGAAGGTAACAAACCCTTCCTGGACTTTCTGGACCACTTTTTGCTTTTTACTGAGGAAAGGGAAGATCAGAGAACAGTCATGCACGGGAAAGGCCAGGAGCAACATGTACACATGAATAATGTCTGCCCCTAAGAACTGGTAATGGCTATCTTGGGACAGAAGCACAGGGAAGTTATGTGTCCATTGTTTCTGAGCATAGCTGAGAGGTTGGTAACCTGAAAGTGCACTTCACCAACACAAGAGATAACAATAACTGGGGCACCAATAGAATTCCTCCAAAAGCACAAGACAGAAACAGGTATGCGTTTGCCTCGACTGCAGAGTGGAATTCATGGACAATGTTTCTTAGTACCAAACTTCTGTATAGAGGAGAGACAATGTTCTGTGAAGTTTGGATTCGGTCAAAGGGCAGCACTTGAAGACCTAGAGGACTATATGTGGCCTCGAAGCTGCAGATTCCCCACCCCTGTTTTCAAGTATGCAGGCCATGTGATTCTTGAGTCTAGCCTTTTAGCCCAAGCGAGGAGGGTTTTTTTATTTATCTTTTTCCAGCAGTGTCAGTTTCAGGTAAGACTTAATGAAGGGAAAGTATTGTCTCACAAATAATCCCTAGTTTGACTTGGATTTTCTAGAGAGAGAATTTCCTGAGTAGCATCCTTCTTGGGTCTGGAGTAAGGGGGTGGGGTAAAGGGAGGATGGGAGAGGAAGGATTATTCTTTCCATGAGCTGGGGGTGCAGTGGCAGACGTTGCTAACCCCTCTGTTACAAGTAAGTTATTTGGAAAGCATAGGTCCAATGGGAAGGAAATTGCTTTTTAGCAGCTGTAGAGTGTGTTTGTTTTCTGAGAGGGGTTTAGGAACAGTTAGTTAATATAAGTGATTTATGCTTTCAGTATTTATCTGTGGCCTCTTAGAAATCCTGTCAATGCTTTATGTGTAATTATGTATGGGATTCTGTGAGTCTTTTGTCTTTTGCATTTTATTTGGGAGTGAAATAATGACTATTCACTGCCTTATTGTTACCTTGAGTGCTCGTACAGGAGAGCTGGAGACTCTATTACCCTCTTTTGGAGAACCCTGCATAGTAAGGGGGCAGCTAGGTGGCACAATGAATAGAGTGCCTGGCCTGGAGTCAGGAAGACTCATCTTCTTGAATTCCTATCTGGCCTCAGATACTTATTAGCCATGTGACTCTGGGCAAGTCCTCATCTGTAAAATGAGCTGGAGAAAGAAATGGCAAATTCCTCCAATATCTTTGCTCAGAAAACTCCAAATGGGATCACAAAGAGTTGGACACAACTGAAAAATGACTGAACAACTGCATAGTTCAGAAATTTCTGTAAGCAACCTCCAGGTGCAATTATAACAAGCTTTTAAAAAAAAAAAGACCCTTGGTCCATTTTTTAGGATTGAAAGTGATCCTTCTGAGCCCAGAGTCAGTCATTGGAGGGTCCCTAGCGGGAAGCAAATTCTTCACTTAACTCTCTTGATTTCCCTTTTCCAATAACACATAATTCAGTAATAAAGAGATCAGAGTAGCATCCGCCCAGGGGTTAAAATCCTGCAAATATTAATACGATAACTGGGAGAAACATTGGTCCCTTCATTAGGGCTAGTGGCAATTGCTGCTACCATCCTACCCCACAGATCAACTTCCCTGCCTTTCTGGTTGTGATAACAGTTCATACCTGTGGATTCAGTTATTAGTATAGACCTTTTTTGATTTGTTTGCTTATTTTGGTATTTTGAGTCAATTTTTAATGGAGTCATCTATGTCCAGTCTATACAGAAAATCTTGGAGATGCGGCTTTGCAGCCTAAATACTTAAAGAACCCATGCATGTCTTTTCCTTTGCAGGGGAGAGGGAGCGGGGAGTAACAGAGACTTACTTTCCTTGTACAGGAACAAAGCCCCAGAAATCATGGGCATACGGCAGAGAATTGTCAGTGAATACAGACTCATGGCAGCTTCCTCATTTAGACCCTACCTTCCTAAACAATGATGGATCTGAGGGAAAGGTACATAATGAAGGATTGGTATAGCTTTCTTTCCATCATAGTTAGAATGTAGTTATCATGCAGGCATGGGAAAGGTTGGAGTCTGCTTATCCTTCCTGTCAGATGTGGAGAATCACTGGGGTAGCGCAGTTCGCCATATATCGCTTTTGCACTCAGAAAGATGTTCAACCAGGGTCCTCTTGGGATGAAAACAGGAAAAATCATATTCAATGGCTTATAGCTGTGCAGTAAAATAAATAGTTGTTTTATAAAGGCAAAATGCTTTACTTTTCTTGATGAAAAAGCTTGGAGCTCCAGAAATTATATGGAATAATATTCTGTTCCTATCCATCAATTTTTTCATGGATTATTTAGTTCTTTAACAATTTTGTACATTATATGTTTTTTCTTATTGTTTCCAGTTTCATAGTTTATTAATTTTATAACTCAGGAACAACTCCTTAATCCCTTTATGATTCAGTTTGGATTCTTTCCTCCTACCCAGCTTCCCCCTTATACTAGAAAATTGTGTTTTCCCTTTAAAAAAATTTTTTTAATAAATCCCCCTAGGATGGTGCTATAGAGAGGTTCTTTTCCCCCTGACTTTAAAAATAAGTTTTTATTGATATCTTCTGTGCTTTACATAGCCCTTGTACCTCACAAATCCCTCTTTCTCTTCCTCTATGAGAGCCACCCCATATGACAAATTGTATTTTTTTAGAAAGAAAAAGTCAGCATAACTGATTGATACATTGAAAAAGTGTGAAAACATGTGCCACGTGTAAAACCCGTGGACCTTCCACCTCCATGAGAGGAGGAGGTGTCTTCTTATATTTCTTTATTCAAGTCCCACTTGATTTTTATAATTTTATTACATTTACTTTTGATTTTTGGTATGTTATTCTTTCCACTTAAATTGTAGCCACTGTGTATATTGTTTTTTTGGCTCTGCTTACTTCACTTTGTATCAGTTCATATAGGTCTTTCCATATGCTTCTCTATATTCATCATGCACATCATTTCTTTCAGTAAAGTAATATTCCATTAATTCATGTACCACAATTTGTTTAGCCATACCCTAATAGATGGGCATCTACTTTGGCTCCAATTCTTAGCTATTCCTAAAAGTGCTGCTCTAAATATTTTGGAGTATGTGGAAACATCTTTCTTATTGGTGACTTTCTTAGGGTATAAACCCAGTAACTGAACTTCTGGTTCAAACAGTATAGATATTTCATTCACTTTTATTTGCCTAATTCCAAATTGCTTGTCAAAGTGGTTGAACCATTTCATGGCTCCACCAACAATGTATTAGTGTGTCTATCTTTCCACAGCTCTAACATTAACTGTTACCATTTTTTTTTATCATTTTTGCCAATTTTGGGGGTATGAGGTGAAACCTCAGGGTTACTTTCATTTCCATTTGATAAAAATATTCTTACTAAATTTATATCAAATACCAATATTTGGGATATCAAACCATCATTAGAGACATTTGATAAAAAGATTTCCCCTCATTTAACCATTTTCCTTCTGACTAGATGCATTAATAATTAATGTCTGTGCAGAAGCTTTTCAGTTTCAAATAATCAAAGTTATCTATTTTATCTTTTGTAATTGACTCTGTCTCTTGTTTGGTTAAGAATACATTTCTTACCCATAGCTGTCAGAAGTATACAATCTATTTCTCTTCTAATTTTAAGGTCACATTTAGAATGTATTGTGGAATGTGGTATAAGGTGTTGGTCAAAGCCTAACTTTTGCCAGACTGCTTTCTAGTTTTTCCAGCAGTTTTTATCAAAAAGAGAGTTTTTCCTCTAGGTAACTCAATTTTTACTTTATCAGACATGGTGTTATTGAGCTCTATTGTTTCTGAATCTCCCTTGTCTAGTCTGTTTTATTAATCTCTCTTTTTATTCTTTAATCAGTACCAGAGGGTTTTGATGACTATTGCTTTATAATATAGTTTGAAGTCTTGAAGTTCCCCCTTTGCTCTTACTTCTTTTCATCTTTCCCTTGTTTGTTTTCCATTGGTTTTTGTTATTATTTTATCAAGCTCTGTAAAATATACCCTTCGTAATTTAATTGGTGTAGCATTAAAAGTATAAATTAATTTTGGTAGTATTGTCATTTTTATTATAATGGCATGGCTTAGCCATGAGCACTGAATATTCTTCCAGCTATTTAGGTTATTTTTAATTTCTTTAAGGAGCACTTTGTAATGGAATCTATACAAGTCTTTTGTGTATTTTGTGAGGTTGATCTCCAGGTATTTTATACGTTTTGTAGGTATTAGAAATGAGGTTTCCATTTTTATTATTGCACCTTGTGTTTCTTTTGTTATTATTATGTAGAAATGCTGTTGATTTTTGAGGATTTATACTGTAGTTTTCAATTTTACTGAAGCTGTTGTCTCAATTAGTCTTTACTGATTCCCTAGGGTTTTCCAGGTAAACTGTTATATCAACAGCAAACAGGGATAGTTTTATCTTTTCTTTACTTATCATTATTTTAAATATTCCTTTCTCTTGTCTTATTGCTTTGCTGACATTTCCAGAATAATATCAAATAATAGTGGAGAGACTGGGCAGACAGACTATCTTTAGTTCTATATTTATTGAACAAGATTGTAGTATATCCCCATTATATGTGATGCTCGTTTTTAGTTTTAGACAGATTCTTTTTATGATATTTTTTAAAAGGTCCCTTTATGCTTATACTTTTAAGGGTTTTTATTCCCCCTAAGTAATAGTGTTGTGCTTTGTCAAAAGCTTATTCTCCATCTGTTGAGATGATCATATGGTTTTGGATGTTTTGGTTTTTAATATGATTGATTATGTTGACTATTTTCCTCATGTTGAACCATCATTGCATCTATGGTATAAATCCCACTTGATCAAAATGAATGATTTCTTGGATAAATCACTGTAGTTCTAGTTGATAGGATTTTGTTTAAATTTTTTGAGTTAATGTTCGTGAATGATGTTGTCCTGTGGTTTTCTTTTAGTGTTTTATCTTTCTATACCTTAGATATTAGGTCTATATTTGTCTAATAAAAGGTTTTCTGATAGAGTGCTTTCTTTCTCAGTTTTTGAGAATAATTTGTGAAGTATGGGTACTAACTGTTCTTTAAAAGTTTGATAGCTTTCTCCCGTGAATCTATCAGGTCTAGCAGTTTTTTCTTGGTAGTTCCTTTACAGTTAGATCTATTTCCTTTTCTGATATTGAGTTATATAAGATTTCTATTGGTTCTCCTAATAGTTTAGGTATTTTATATTTTTGAAACTATTACTTTATTTCATTTGTGTTCGCAATTTTGTTAGCATGCAACTGTGCATAATTCATTTTCATGATTCTTTTAATTTCTTTTGGTTTTGCTACTATTTTGCCTTCTAATTTACTATTTAATTGATTTTGCTGTCTTATTTTTAATCAGGTTAGCTAAGGGTCTATCAATTTTATTAGTCTTTTCCAAAAACCAGCTTTTAGTTTTATTCATCACTTCTATGATTTTATTTTTGTTTTCAGTTTTTCTATTTCCTTTCCAATTTTTAATATTTTTGTGTTTATTTTAGATTTGTTGATTTTCTAGTTTTAAAAAATTGTATATTTCTTTTTTAAAATTTTGTTAATATATGATTGTAAGGATATAATTTTCCCCCTGAGGACTGCTTTAACTGCATCCCAGAAATTTTGTTATTTTTTATCACTTTAATTTATTTTACTTTGTTATTAATTGTATCTATGATTTATGCTTTATCAACTCATTATTTAGAATTTTATTGTTAAGTCCACATTTGGATCTGTAGCTTGTGTTTGTATTTCCTGAACCAATTTCTATTTTTATTGTGTTATGACCTGCAAAGGGTGCATTAATCATTTCTGCTTTTTTACATTTGTTTGAAGCTCCTCTCTGCCATAGTACATGGTCAATTTCTGTAAAAGTTCCATGTGTTATAGAAAAATATATTATTTTGCTGTCCTATTTAAAAGATGCTATAACACCTCTAACTCTAGTTTCTCCAGAAATTTGTTCAGTTCCATATTTTGTCTTTTGTTAATCTTTCTGTTAGATTTATCTAAAACTGATAGAGGGATATTAAAATTTCCTGTCATTATTGTGTTATGTCTATGTCTTCTTGAAGCTCAGATAATATTTCCTTCATGAACTTGAATGCTAAGGAATTTGAAACATATCAGTTTATTCCTAATATTGGTTTGTTATTGTTTCTTGTTTGTCCCTTTTTATTATTTTTTGAATGCTTGTCTTTACTTTGTTTGATAGCATAGCCCCAATTTTTTGGATTCACTTGATACCTAGGTAAAAAAAAAAAATTCCCGGAGATGGAACCAAGATGGCGGAGTAAAAAAAATTCCTATCCTCTCAGTTTTGTTTTGTGTATGTCTTTGTTTTAAAATATGTTTCTTGGAAGCAACAGATTATAGGATTTTGTTTTCTTAGCTAATCTATCACCTTTTAATTTTATTGGATTGTTTAATCCATTCACATTTAAAGATATGCATTAGGTTTATATTTTCTTCCATCTGTTTCTCAAATTGTTTTTTTTTTTAAGTTATGAATCTCCCCTTTTTGCTGTAAATATATGTTCCTTCAATTACTTTAATCTTTTCTTTTTTAAGAGATAAAAAAAGAAGGCCCTGTTTCCTCTGGCTCTTTTCCTCTCTTCCCTTTCTTCCCCCCGCCGCCCCAATCTCTTCTTCTTGTTTGTTACACCTTTCCCTTCATGATTTTGCTTATTGTTACTCTCTCCTGCTATTCTCTGGTTATATATTTCTTCTCCCTTAGTTTTTCAAGTAAATCACCCCTTTCCTCTTCCCCCCTTCAGCAAGTTCTGTTCATTAGATTTTTAAATTTTCGTTTTTGTGCAGCCTTCAAAAAAGGATTTATTTACTCTTTTCTTTATTCATCTTCTCTTTCTGTTTTCTTTAGATTAATTGTCTGATTCATGACCCCGTAATCATCTGGTCTCTCTCTTTTCTCCGTATTCTTTATACAATCAAAGCTTCCAAGATATTCGTTCTAGGCTTTGACCTTTTGCCCACTTTTGCCCACTGCCTTGCAGGGCTTATCTCATGGATTCCCTTTTTCTTTGTGCCTCACTCTCAAAACCATGCTAATTATTGCAGGTGTCAGAGAGGACACTGCCCCAAATTGGATCTCTTCACCCCACCTCATAGATCTATATACTCTCTCTTGTTTATCTCCCTCCCATTCCCACCACCACACACATATTTGGAAATCCCTCTGTGTCCATGTTCTCCAACTCCTTAAGCTTCCAGTTGTTCTCAGGAGTTCCAACTCGTCCCAGGATAAGTAGAATTTTTAGGCATCAAATCCCCCAGGTCTTATCCATTATAAGGACCTCTTTATCCTTCACCCAAAGAAGTATTCATTCATCAGTTGAACCCCCTCTCATCTCCAGAGTAAGACATCCTTCCTTTATCCCCTTTATAATTCCCTCCTTCTCCTCACCTACTCCCCTGTAGGCCCTTATCTTTCTGAAACAACAGAAGTCACCTTCCCCTCCTTGACCCTAGCACATCACTCACTTCTCTCTGTCCCACTTCCCCCACTTTGTGTACCCTCCCATGTTGTAATGTAGTCCCACAAAAGAAGCATTCATCTGTAGGCAGGCTGTAACCAGATTTCTGTCTTTACTCCATCTCCTTGTATATATTTAGAAAGAAATCTTTTACTGGCCGTTCTATTGTTACTCTGTTGCTGTTGCTGTCTACATTTATTCACTCCTCTTGCAATTCTGTTGTTTGGGGTGTTTGCAAAGCAAATTTTTAGTTCTGATTTTCATTCTAAAAATCTTTTAAACTCTCCTGTATTATTGAATATTCATCTTTTGTCCCATATGGTTAAGCTCAGATTTGCAGGAGAGGTAACCTTGGGCTGAATCCTTAGCTCCAATGCTCTTCCATTCTCTTCTCCTTTTTCAACTGAGTGTGGAATAGTCTTGTGTTATTTGAATATCTTTTCCTTTGTATTTCACAGTCTTTCTTTTTTTGCATTACAGAACTTGTTTCTGAGTTGAATTGTTAAATTTAATCACTGTTTCTTGGATTTTGCTGCCTTGTATTTTTTTTTTTTTCTGGAGGTGATCTGTCGATTCGTTCAAATGGAATTTCATTTTCTATGTGTAGAAGTTCTAAGTAGTTGTCTTCTATTATTTCCTTCATTATGGTGTTAAGGTTTTTTGTCACATGTTTGTCCGGGAGACATATGATTCTTAGGTTGTCTCCATGCATCTTGTTTTGCTTACATTGTCAGCATATTTTCTTTTAATGTTTTTGTTTTTTGCTTCTCTTCTTCTAGATTGTCCTTCACTTCTGTGCATTGGCATTCCCGATATATTGTTCTCTCTCTCTCTCTCTCTCTCTCTCTTTGTGGCATGCCATTACAGATTCAAGTTTTTTTATTCTGTTCATTATTTTTGCTGTGCAGGACATAAATTCTGCCCTCATAATTCTCATTTCTCTTTTAAACCTCTCAGGAACAGTGTTGTGATTCCCTGTTCTATTTAAATGTCACAAGGTCCTTTGTCTCTTAAAGTGGTGGGTCATTTTCCTTCACTTGGCAGTCTCTATTCATGGTTGCCTGAACTTATCTACTGCATCAAGAGGTCATATTTTCTTCTGTTATTACTGTTTTTCCTGTTGATTTATCTGTTTATGTTCAAGATCTTTGACATTTTTTCTTCCCCAAATCTGGTACTTTCGTCCTTTTTTTCCCTTTTTCTCTTCCCCCCATTACTTCCTGACTCCCTCCCCTCTGATAGTGGTTTCCTTAGGGTTGGATCTCAAAGGTTCTCAGCCTCTTCCCACACTGACAATTCACAGTTCACCAGCCTAGGTCTTTGCCCCAACTGATTTTTGAGTGGTTAGAATCAGCCCCACCTGGATTCTGTGCTCTTTCCCTAAAGTTTGGTGCAGTGCTGCACACTCTCTCACAAGCACAGTGACCTATCTTGGTGCCTGGTTCTACTCCCTTTGTTTCTTAGTTCTTTGGCCTGGCACTGGCAGTTCCGAGACTGCTTTACCTGGCACTGACAGTTCAGAACTTGACAGTCCTGATGCTTCTGGATTGTGGTCCCTGGCAGGCTTTTATTCCTAAAAGGCTATCGCTGAGCTATCCAGTAGTATAGGAGGTGGCTCTGAGTGAACTCAGGGTCAGTAAGCATCACTTCCTATTTGTCTGGGTTTTTTTTTTTTTTGTAATGGGTGGGTGGGTGTGCAGTTACCATTTGGATTCTGGTTGTCTTAGACCATGGAAACAACTGAAGCTGCTTTATCTTTGGCACATAATTTCTGTTTTGGAAAGATTTGAAAGGTCACTGGGAATTGGAGAGAATGTCTGGTCTGCTATCTTGTTGCTCACATGACTGGAATGTCTCCCTGACTTTTCAATATTCTTATAAACATTCTACTTCATTCTATTTTCACTTCTACAAAGAATGTAGATGCTCAGCAATGGTCCCTATACCAATGAAGACATTCCTCCATGAAATGTGCCAAACCTTCTCATAGAGAATTCTCATCAGAGAAAGTTATGAATGACTGTAGGAAGATCACTTTCAAAGCAGGAATTCCAGGCCTGGGGGACAGCCTGGATGAAGATAGAGAGGCAGGACGAGTTCAGGGAACAGCTAGCATTTCCATGTGGCTGCAAAGTAAAATATATTGAGAGGATAACAAAACAAATCTGGAAGGATGAGTTGTAGCCCCATTGTGGTAGACTTTAAATCACAGGTTCATAGATGATCCATTTAGAGCTAAAGAGATTTTAGAGGCCATCTAGCCCAACCCCCTCATTATACAGATGAGGTAACTGAGGCCCACATAGGTTGTGTCTTTGTCAAGGTCACCTAGTAATAAATATCAGAGCTGGGATTTGAATGCATGTCCTCTGGCTCAAAATCTAGGCCTCATTCCCAGGACAAGGATTTAGTTTTTAAAAGCAAAGCAGAAACTCAAGTAATGCTCTGGTAAACATACACAACACCTTCCCTGGTTCCTTATAGTGTTCCTCCCTGCCCTTCTCATATTGTCCCTAGCCTCATGAATGTGCTTAAACATGAAAATAGCCTTTAGAGTCATCAAATAAAATTTCACTCCATTAGTGAGACAAAATATAATTCTTTTAAAAATTTGAATAGGCTTTTCTACTATAAAATATAAAATAAGCAATTATATTTTATAGATACAAAGGCAATATCAGGGAAATAAATAAGATTTAGAACAGGAGTTCAGCTAATGCGTTAGACTATCTTCCCTGAAGGACCTTATATTTATCACAGAGACAGTGAATTAATCATATGCATTTATAACCATATGTATTTATCACAGAGACAGTGAATTAACCATATGTATTTAAAACACATGCCTGTATGGATCCAAAGTAAAGGTCAGAATATAAAGGTTCTGAACATTTGAAAAGATGGGATTTACGTATATAGTCCTTGCTGACTAGAAAAATTCAACAGAGATATTAGGAAAGTGACTGAGGAAAAAATTAGTAATTATAAGAAAAAAAATTGTAACTACATATGGAGTATGATAAAGCTGTGAAATTTCTAAGGAACCTGAGGTTTCACAATGTCCTCCCCTCAGATGAAAAGACTGACATCTGAGAACTTTTTTGAAAAACTCTTTGCGGATATCCACATCATTAAAAGGATGTTTAGATTTTTCTTGGGCACTAGGATGATATTGACCATCTTGTTTGTCCTTTCTAAGGCAAAATGTGTCCTCCATGTTACTTCCCATAATTTCTAGGTTTTCACAAACAGTATTCCATAGTGGCCACCATATATTTTCCATCCATGATTCTGGAACTTGCAATAATCTTCCAAGGAAGTTTAATAAAAAGTTTATGAAATAACAAAAAAAAAAAAACACATGAAAGGAAAAAAATGGTAATTCGTTCTCCAGATATTTTGGCTACAAAAGCCCAACTCAGATGTCACACCCTCCATCTAGCTCTCCCTGATCCCTTCACCTAGAAATGAATCCTTAGTCTTTGAATCACTCACCCCTTTCTTGATCTCTTTCCTTTTCTCTGTTTAACTTTTATGCACTTTTCATATTCTAATTTGTACTGTAGTTTTGTGTTTTACCTTATCACCCTACAAAACTTTAAGTTCTTTGGGGGCAGAGATAGTTGGTTTTCTCCTTCATGTCAGTTGAGCCTAGTACAGTGACCTGTACATGGAAGGTGCTTAATTCATGATTGTTGAATTAATTTGAACACTGGTCAAGAAACATTTGTTGAACCCTTACAAGGTGCTAGGGGGATACATGAAAGAAATGGAGAGATGCTCTTCATAGCTTTTTGAGAGTCTGTTCTATTCTTCATAAAAAGAGAATGGGATTCATTAAATTTTCTAACTGTTGAGTTTTTATGGAATGTCATTAAAAAACAAGTATGTTTTCATTAAGGCTAAGAATAAAAATAATTTACTCAAATGCATTTTTTTATTGCTCCATAAATCTTTTCTGTGAAAAAATACAATTTATAATTTTGCAAGTACTGTACTATATTATTGCTATACAATGTCATTAATAATCACTCTACATTTATTGCGGCAAGGGAATTTAGTAGAGGTTTGTTCTATCAGTAACAAATTTAAATTCTGCGCCCTCAAGCAAAACTTTACGAGAGTCATTTTTTTCACCTTCTTGCTGTCCCCACCAGATATTGAATGTTGATCAAAGAAAGGTTAAAAACCTTTCCTAACCCTTCAATAAGACTTACTATTATATTTATAATTGTTACTGATTGCCATAAAAGTCTCTTCTATAATTAATAATAGTGTTTACTTACCAATGAACAAATTCCACAGTTTAGACAACATTGCTTGTTTTTATATTTTCCTCTGCAGCCTGTTTGCTACAAGGTTTTTATTCCTTGTCCTATAGTAAAATCCTCTCAAATCATTTTTCTTTCCTTTTGATACACTCTACTTTAAAATATATTTTCTCCACTCTGATTTTTCTAATTTTTATACCAACTGTAAATTAGTGACACTACTTATAGTTCTATGGCTTTGTTATCTTGGTAAAAAATAATAACTTATGACATAATGTAAGAATTGTTTCTAAAGTATGCCTGAAATAAGTTTGAATAAAACTGACAATCACTGTGGATTTCAGCATTTGACACTGATAAATGCATCTCTCCTATTAATCATTTCCTTATGAACAACTAAAAACATTAGAATCTTGTCACTAGAGTAATTACAAGCAACAAATTGTTATACGCAAATGAATAGTCTTGATATTTCAGTGCTTTAAGAATGCAGAGACTTGATCAAAGTATTGCTCTAATTGGTAGCTGCTTCCTTGATGTTAATAATGCAATGCTCTCAGCAAGTTTCTCTAGTACAAAGAAAATTGTGATGTTGACATGTTATTATATAAAAGCATGCATACAGATATTCCCATCACCCATCTATAGAATCACAAAAATACAGAATTTCTAAGTGGAAGGGATTTCTTTAGACCTCTAGTCCATCCTATATGTGAAAGAAATGCTAACTTTAACATACCCAAATACTGGTTATCCAAGCTGAAGGACTCCTACCCTCTCCTGAGGCTGTTCACTGCACTTGTAGACAGCTTCATCAGATAGGAGAATTTTTTTCCCTGACATCAAGCTCCAATTTGCCGCTTTACAGATTCTACTCCTTGTTCCTGGTTTACCCTCTGGAGCCAAGCAGAAGAATGCTAATTATTCTTCCACATGACAGCCCTTCATAATTTTAGTATTTTAAATGCTGCAGGTAGATTAAAAAAACTGCAGACCCCTGGAATATATTTGTAAGATTCTCATCAATTGCAGAGACACTGGGTGATATTCGCTGTGGCTATTCTACATTGGGGCTGTTTTGGGATTTATTTATTAAACTGTATATTATTTAAAAATCAAGTATAGTTCTAGTTGAAACACTAAGCTGAATTAAGCATGTCCATTCAGACGTAACCTGAGTTACTGAAAAGATCAATTTTCTGGAAGGTTTATTCTATATTAACTACATGAGTTAGTTATTTCCTAATATAATATTTTTGTTTTGGTTGTTTGATGTGCAATACATTTTTGCATACAGGTAGAAAAAAAATTGACTTTCATCTCTCCCTCACACACACACAAAATGACAGCTATCTTGTTACCTTGAATCTTCTCTTCTCCAGGTTATATATGTCTAGTTATTAATCTAATCCTCATTTTGTCATGGACTCAAGTGCTTTCACCATTCTGATTACCCTGCTCTGGACACTCCCAATTTTTTCATGTCCTTCTTAAAGTAAAGTGCCCAAAACTGAGCACAGTATGTCAGATGTAGTGTGACCAAAGGACTTTCAATTCCTTGGGCCTGATCATTTCACCTCTATTAAGGCACCCTAATATCACATTAACTTTTTTGACTACTGTTGCAAAAATGCCACTGTAGATGCATATTGAACTGGCAATCACTAATCCCTTTGGAGATATACTACTATCAGAGTATAGCTCCCTAGTATTGTACTTAGAAAGTTGACTTTTTTTTTAAGATTTGGCATAGTGTTCTAACCTTTCAAAATTGTTTGAATCCTATTTCAGTTATACAATATGTTAGGTAACTCTGTATTATCTGAGTATTTGGCAAATATGCCATTTATACCTAGAAAAAAGCACAAATCTATGAGGCTTTCTACCAGGGACCTCTTTCCAAACTGGCATGGAACCATTATCAATAGCTACTCTTTTGGCTGAGCCATTCAACCAGTTCTTAATCCATCCAAATGTGCCTAGCAAATGTATCTAGCATATATTTCTCCATATTTTCCATAACAATTACAATGATGATGATATATAGCATTTATGTAGAGCTTTAATGTTTCCAAAATGCTTTACATATGTTATTTTATTTGGTGACAGCTTGCTGTAGGCTACACAAAAAATTTTTCATGTGCCTAATGGCATCTAGCTTACTAGCTCTACTTGAAGAAGTAGAACTTTGTGATTAAGACAACTGGAAGCAAAGAAGAGAGCCAGATATGAAGGAAGAGCCCGACTCCCAAGAGAAAATTTATTTTCACCTTTTGTGATGGTGATAGGGAGTGGGTTTCTCTTTTTCATTTCCATCACCCCTCATCAATGATGTCTGATAATAGAGCTGCTTAATCAATAGGAAGTACTTCCAGTAGGAAGAAGGTCCATAGAGTAAAGACAGTTGGGTGGAGGTGGCTCCAAGGAACCTGTGTTACTCTTGGCAGCAAAACTCTTAATTCATTTGAGAATAGCCCGGGCAGTTGAGAGTCCGGGTGAAGGGAAGCTAGCTGATTAGCCTGTCTAGTGGAGGCACTGAACCCAGAGTGAAACAGAGTGAGGATACCATGTGAAGAGAAAGGACATTGGACCCCTAAAGGTGGGAGTTGCTTTAATCACACGTGTCCCCTGTGTATACCTCATTGTCATTGTACTCTATGTATGTGCCCAGAATCTTCCCAGTCAATAAATATTAAGTGCCTGTTAGGTGCCAGAAACTGTAGACATGGTGTGTTTTTGTGGAAGAGTATATCCTAAGTTCGTGGTGGTTGGAGAGGAGGGAGGGAGGTAGAAGGAATGTTTTATGGCTATTTTTATTATTTTATCATCTTCATAATGTCTTAACTTTGAGTTAATTGTGCCTGCTTTGACTATCAAAGGCAAGCATACTAGTGTAGGCTTGTAAGTAATAGTTTTAGTTCTGTGGACACACAGAGTACCTTTGAACCCTGGGCATAGCCACCACTATCTGAGGGACCCAACCTATGAATTCAAATTGAATGTGAGAGAGAGAGACCTTTAAAGGAGCATTATCCAAAGCATTTTTTAAAAAGAAAAAGAGAGGGGAAAGCAATTTAGCTGAATTAATCACCATATCAATTGAATTTGACAATAAACTCAAGGTTCTACTCTTAATTCCCTATCTCTACAAAGAAGGGAGGGAAGGGTACTTTCTCCTCTCTTCTTCAGGACTAAGCTTAATTATTATATTACAAATGTTAAATTTTATGCTCTTAACTTTGGTGCACTGGATCAATTTCTAGTCACTCTACTTTGCTCTTGTTTCAGCTCTGCTTGCCCATAATAGTATTCTAAGTTCTAATAGGTCAAGATTTAGGTCTGTCTTTGTAACCTAGCAACTAGCAGCACATTGCCTTGCAAATAGTAGATGCTTGATTATTGAAACAAATTGTTTTGTTTTATTTTAATACTTTATAGGAGCTAATTTGGATAGACTTAAAAAATAATGAAGTAGAGAGGGTTATTAAATAATATGTACTTAGGTGCATTTTTACTTCTAATTCACATCTTTCTAGAGGGCCTGTTATACTGTATCTCTTCAATTTCCACTACTATGGGATACTATAGAGTTAAGTAAATGTAGAACATTTTGCTTGCTTTACTGATAAGCTTTCTTTAGTTTCTCTGAACAAAACCTCTTGCCACTTTCCTGTCTTTCTATCACTAATCTGCTTCCCAAACTGACTGACTGACTTTCTCTTGCTATTTTTTGTTTCTTGTCTTTTTAGAAGTGGCCTTACTTTTCAATAACAGAGCAAACCTTCTTTGACGCTTAGATAGTGATTAAATGAAACAATTACAACTCTGATCCCAGAGTTCTCAAAAATCTTTCCTTTTAGAAGATAAATAATTTACACCATCTTGGTCTTTTTCTCAGAGATCCTGCTCTTTTTTTTGATCACAGTCTTTCCCCCTATGGTCTCTCTTTTAATTAAACTTGTTTTTTGGCCTCTTTAAACAATTCTTTCTCTGAAATGTTCAATTAAGTTAAGCCAACATAAAACCTGATTTTAATCTTTCGCTTGATTTTTTGGGCAAGCGTTTTGTATTAAATAGTGTCATAAAGTATTTAGGTAGATAAGCCGAAAGGTAAAAAGCTCTATTCAGAGGGAAAAACAGAATGAAACACGTGTATTGTTCACGAAGGAATTTATATAGGAGAAACAGTTGCTGTACAAGAATATAATGTGCTTTTTACCCTATTGATTATGTGACGAAACTGACACAGATAGAATAAGAAACCTAGGATTGAGGGTGCTGAATGTAAAAGAGTCATGTAACAACTGTTTGATATCTCAAAAGTAAGTATTGATCCCAATTGTCAAACTGTGTAATGTGTTTGGTTAAAATAACTGACACTTTATTTGGTAAAGCTAAACCTTAACTTTCTGAAGGATAATAAACATTTTAATGAAAAAAGAATGGCCATATTTTCGAATTGTTTTTCCCCTAAAGGAAGAAATTAAAGGCAAACAGTTAAGTCATAGAAAGAAAAAAATTAAGTAATGAACTTAACTTGGATTTTAGCTACCTAGTGAAAAGCAGACCCAAATGCATTTCTTAACACAGATGGAGTGAGAAAATAAATAAAGAAAGAAAAAAATGGCCCCAAACACTGTAACTGTTGGGTTGGGCCTCTATGGGTCTTGGTGGAGGGTTAGTTGGGGTGAAGCCTTGTGGGAGCATTCAATAAACAATTAGATAAAAGGATTTGAGCTGGACTGCCTTCCCCTGGGTCATGTGGGACCCTTAGTAAGATGGCTATACAGAAAGACTGGCTGAAGTACATGACAATGATCCTTAGGAGAAAAAGAGTTTGAGATCAATGTAATCTTTTACCCTCCTGTTGGAACTAGTCACTATTATCCTTTCTATTATTTTCTGATTGGCCCCATTGCCACTAGATGCTTTTCTTTTCTTCTTACCATTTGCCCTTTTGTACCTTTGGCACTAGTACCATGCTATGCTCCCCTGTCTCTCTGATATTTTGTTGTCAGTTTTTGATTTCCTAGACCTCAATTAATAAAGCTTTGGTGTCATACCAGAGCCATAATAAGCATAGTGTGAATGGGTCACCAACATGAATGGGGGAGACCTTCCTTTCCATGGTAACTACTATCCTGATATATATTCGTATGTATGTATATACATGTACATATGTATGTATATATGCATATACACACAGAGATAGATAGATAGATTAGATAGATAGATAGATAGATAGATAGATAGATAGATATAGGACAGCTAGGTGGCACAGTAGATAGAGTGCTGAGCCTGAGTCAGGAAGACTCATCTTCTTGAGTTCAAATGTGGCCTCAGACATTTACTAGTGACACTGGGCAAGTCACTTAACCCTATTTACCTCAATTTCCCCATCTGTAAAATGAGCTGGAGAAGAAAATGGCAAACCACTCCAATATCTTTGCCAAGAAAACCCCAAATGGGGTCACGAAGAATTGGACACAACTGAAACAAGTGAACAACAACATGTACATATGCGTGTATGCGTACATATACATGTATCCACACATATACATATGTGCATGTTCACATGTGTGTGTATGTGTGTGAGTGTGTGTGTATGACTATATCCAGCCTTATTCTGGCAGCATGTCACTGTCACACATAGCTACCACTTCTAGGATTTCATTGCTGTGCTTCCTGGTGAAGGTAAGGGTCACAATCTCTTGGGGGCTGGCCTACCACTTTCAGTAGAACTATGCCCATGGTGGGTCTGTTCACTTTGCCCCTGCCTTCATATCAACATCCATCAGATCAGTGTTGTGCTAGTCAATGTTCAATAGCCTGTTCTCTGGGGGGGAAATGTATATGACACACAAGTTTAATTTGCATTATTAATATTTTCTCCATCACTTTCTTAGACAATCAACCTCAATCTCTGGAAAGGGGAAGGGAATTAGGCTCATAGCTTAGCTCAGTTCCTATAGAGCACAGCCATAGTTCTAAGTCTCAAAACTCCCTTGGGCTGAAATCTCAGGTACTCTGGTTTCTCAGGGCTTCCATACTGGGATGGCCATCTGTACCACCACACCTGCATTCCTGGCTCCAAGAGCACCGTGGCTTGAACTCCCAGTCCTATGGAGATCACAACCAGCATCTGAAACTGAGAGGGATAAACAACACAAAATAGAAACAAATATCGCCAGACCCATTTCTTGGAGCTGGAGTAAGAGAGGTAGGAGGGGAAAGGGAATTGGTTCAGTTCATGGCATTCACACCAGAAAAAAGCACAGCTGAAAAAAGTGAATAGCCCAGACTTGCTAGGTTTAAAGGTGCTGGAAACCAGTCAAAAGAGGCTACCCATATGATAGGAGACATAGTAGGCTCCGTTTTAGGCAAACTGAGCAAGCTTAAAAGGCCCTTTAAGGATGGCACTATGTTAGAACTGAGCATGCCCAGAAACCCAGGTTACAGGACAAGTATTTATTAAGTACTTACTATGTCCAAGGTACTAAGCTGGGGATATAAAGACAAAAGTGAACTTGTTCCTGTCCTCAAAGAATTTACATTCTAATGGGCAAAACAGCATATATACACATGACTATTAAAATCCATTCTGGCTTCAGGGGTAGACAGAATATAAAGCCACTCAAATAAAATTATCCATAGAGCAATGTAACCTAAGGTTTTATTGTTTTATTTAATTTTTTAAATTTCATAGACTCATATGATTTTTGAGCTAGAAGGATTATAGAGAAAATCTAGTTCAATATCTTCATTTTGCTGATGGGAAAATTGAAACCAAGAACGTTTAACTAATTTGGCCCAAATTAGATAGCAAGTCAGCAAGAGGTGGGAATGGATCCCAACTTTCCTGCCTCTCATACCAGGGCTAGTATAATAGGAGAAGATTACAGAATCCAAATGGAACTTATAGTTGTGGAATTCTAGGCATTAGCTCTAGGCCATGCTGGTGATTTTATTCTTTTGAATAAAAGGGCTTCTTAACATTCATCAAATCATGTCAAGTACCTATGGATATGGTCCTACCTGGTGGTGGTTTATAGAATCAAAGGCCAAGCTGTAGTGCTCACTCTTGTCCCGGACTACATCCTAGAACAAGGAATACTCCTTCCCACTCTTGACAGCTTGACTGAGAATAGGTCCATCCTTACCCCACAGTATGGCAGTATGGTATCTTTGTGGGTTGAAGAGTATAACTTGTCCTTATGCTATTATGACAAACTTCTTATTCACATTTCTGCAATTATACTTCTCTTTCTTTCTCTTAATTCCTTTGCTTGTTATAACCTTTCTTTCTCTAGCTCTTCTTTGGGATTGTTTCTCTCCATAATTTATTTATTACCTGAGGAGAGTTCTTCAGTTAGTTTTTCATTATATTTAGGGCACACTGTTTGGAAGTCAGCCAGATTGTCAAGAAAATACAAGGACTCATTTCTTGAGGGAAAAGCGGCTTTAAAAATAACTAATGCGGGCAGCTAGGTGGTGTAGTGGATAGAGCTCTGGCCTTGGACTCAGGAGGACCTGAGTTTAAATCTGGCCTCAGACACGACACTTAACTAGCTGTGTGACCCTGGGCAAGTCACTTAACCCAGATTGCCTCACCAAGAAGCAAAAACAAAAAATAAACAAACAACAACAACAACAACAAAAAACCCTAATGAACCAAGAGAGATTTGTCATGCAGAAAGATTTTCCTATGATATGCATAAGTTTTCCTTGAACAGTCAGTAAAAGAGTTGTTTAAAATAAGATAATTGTGATTACATTATTTAGGAAACTGGGGGCATAGTAGTGCTTGTCCTGGAGTCAGGAAGTCCTAAATTCAAATCCCACCTCAGACACTTATTAGTTGTGTGACCCTGGGTAAGTCATTTAACCTCCATTTGCCTCTGTTTCCTCAACTCATAACAGGGTTGTTGTGAGGGTGAAATGAATAGTGTCTGGCACTTAGTAGGTGCTATAAATGTATATTTCCTTCCTCTTCCATTTAAGGAAAAACTAACCTATGTAACTTTTATAAGGGAAGGAGTTAAGATCTTGCTCCTACTATATTAGGGATTCCTGAACACTTGCCTTCTGGAATAGCATTGAGAATTTCTGAAATCTGAGCCTTTAGAGAAATGTCAAGAGGATTGAATACATCATTGTTTGGCTCTGGAGGAGCAGCAAGAGAGCAAATTATGATACAAAGGCAAAACAACCTTGATTTACCCTATGGTATTTGTCCATTAGTTATTCAGACGGTACAGGTCCAGTAGTTAGCTCCATAGTAACCCTAAATCCATTGCTTTCTGTGAGGATTCCTATATGGTTGGTATTCAATGGAATTTGAGGAGTTGGGGTTTGTCTCTTTAGCAGTACCAAGTTCATTTCCTTCCCAGGGTGGAGTAGGGGAGTTAAAGTCCTAAAGGTAGGACCATAAAACTAGAGGCCTGAGTAAGTCCTGGGATGTGGGTGGGTATAGTCAGAATGTCAGGAATTGCTCCATCTGAAAGGAATCCAAACTACAGTGATGTTATGAGTCTGGAGAACTGAGCAGTCCCTTGGGGATATGGTAAGACTCACCAGAGAAGGAGGAGAAGAATATTGATTGTTTATAGGTTTCT
This sequence comes from Vombatus ursinus, assembly GCF_900497805.2. Classification (NCBI taxonomy): domain Eukaryota; kingdom Metazoa; phylum Chordata; class Mammalia; order Diprotodontia; family Vombatidae; genus Vombatus; species Vombatus ursinus. The sequence continues at coordinate 24,799,921 of NW_020954557.1, forward strand.
ATGAGTCTTTGGATTCTTTTTTTTTTTTTTTTTTGTGAGGCAAGCGGGGTTAAGTGACTTGCCTGCAGTCACAAAGCTAATAAGTATCATGTGTCTGAGGTCAAATTTGAACTCAGGTCTTCCTGACTTCAGGGCCGGTGCTCTATCCACTGCACCACCTACCTGCCCCTTCTATGAGTCTTTAGTGGTTTCTGTATCCCATCTGTGGGGTAAAATGAAATCTGGTACCCAACATGTACTATTACCTTGAATAAACACACCAATACTATGGCTCCATATCAGTGGAGATGTAAACATGTGCTAAGTCCTGAGATTTGGGAGAAATTCTGCGTATGGGCAAAAAGCCAAAGTGATAGGATATTTTTTTCAGGGGGTGGAGTGGGACAGATCTCTTTAAGACTTTGTTTGTGGTACTGAGCCATAAGTTACAGTGACAAAATGTGCATATTTCTTCTAAGGTAAACTTTAGTCATTCGGTTTCTGACTTGGTAGCAAAATAGGTAACGCTCAATGTTATTTTAAAAGCTTGACTCCTTTCCTAGAGCCTTCATTTCACAGAATATTCTTTCAGTAGTTTAGAACTATACAACACCCAGTGCTTCTTCCATTATAATAACATGCTTGACTTATTTCTCTGATTTTTTTTAGTCCCCTCACAATCTTGCTCATCATTCTCTGGACACACTCTAGTTTGCCAATATCCCTCTGAAATTTTAAAATCCAGAACTGAAGACAATATTCAAAGTGTCCTGACAAACACAAAATACAAAGCAAGTTATGGTGGAAGGAGAACTGAATTTAGTGTTAGAGGACCTGGTATATATCTCAGCTCTTTTATTTATTACCTATGTAAAAGCAGTGGTCATGTATGTATTTCTGCTGATGCTAAGGACAGGGGTTCTTAATGATTTTTGTGTCAGAGACCCTTTTGGAAGTCTAGTAAAGCCTATAACTCCCTTCTCTCAACAATATTTAAAGATAATTGAAGGAAATGCTAAATTTTAGTTAGAGGTTAGCAAAAATTAAGATATAATTTTTCCCCACCCAAATCTGTGGACCCTCAGTTAAGATTTCCTATACTAGGTTGACTAAGAAATCTGACCTTGACCAAATGAGACCAGATGAAGCTGGTTTCCCCACCTTTTGTTAGGCCTGCATGAGGCGATTGATCTCTGTGCCCCTCACGTTTCATTTTCTTTTGGTTTGTTTTTAATTCTGTGTTATTTTTAAGAATGGTTGTTATTCCTGGCAAAATTTGTAGACCTCGTAGAGCAATTTAGTTCTGTTTATCTATCAAAGTCTGTTAGAAATGTTGTCGTGGTTCTTAGTGTGAAGTCAAGCATTTCAAGGATCATTCAAACCCACAATGAAACAGGATCCACCACACTGAAGCATAAAGGAAAGTGTGGTCAGAAATAAAAAATGCCAAGAATTGACAAACCTTTACTGCAAAATAGCTTCGTCTTGAAAAAACAAGCAAAGGCCCTGGTGGCTGGAGGACTTATTATTGGCTTCTCTACATTAAAACACAGGCTTCTTGAAGTTGGCAGAATAGTGAGAAAACTTGAAAAAAGTTTCTGTGAATAAAAAAAAAATGCTTCAAATTACGCATTACACATATAGGAGTACTTAAGATTGGAAAAAATATAATTTTAACTAATAAAATTCACTTTTTAAAATTCAAGGCTATAACAGAGAAGTTCAGGTTAGCATATATATTATATGGACTTCACCATCAGACTATAAAACATTTGTCCAAAAAATGTTTGGGGATTTTTTTCTTCACTTTCCAAGGGTCTGGAAGTCTTGTCCCCATTGATGGAATAAGGAACTCTGAAAAATTATTAATATATTGAAAAACAGTATTGTTCCAGAATTACAGAAATTCCTAAATGGATATTCACTAAAATGACCTTGCACCCATTCCGGATATTGTGAAAAGTTGAGAAACTTATCTAAGAGTTCGAGATAAACATGTTTCAAAGGCCTGAGGACTCATTTGATTTAAACCTCATTGAGAAACTATGGGCTATATAATCAAAGCTTTTCTTGGAATAAGGTACGCTTAATATGCGGTGTGATATCATGATGAAGAATGAAAGATTGTTCATCAAAAGATTTAGTCATGCAATACCAAATCATGTATAACAAGTAATAGCAGGGAAAAGAAGACAACACATAGTAAAAGAAAAAAAAAACTAACGTAAAATATTTTAACATTTCTTATATGTAAAAAAAATTAATCATTTTCCTTTGTTTAGTAGATTTGCAAAGCAATTCCTACCTGTGGTAGGAAGATGAACTAGATGACCTCTAGGGTCCCTTACCAACCATGCATTTTATATGTATAAACATCCAAAGTGAAGGAGTGCAATATAATGTCACTTTTCTCTTGTTGACATAACCCTTGTGAACCAATGGTAAATGACTATCCTTGATTTATGTGAGTTTACTCTTCAACCTAGAGATTAGAGAATCAGATTCTGGTTTACAGGAATATGCACTCTTAAGTAAGCATTTCTTTTTTAGCTTAGCCCCATAATTTTTGATATTTTAATTAAACAATAGTTTTGAACATTATTTGAACAAAAGATTGTAGGAATGGCTGAAAAAAAAACATTTACTAGAAAGCAAAAGAAGTAGACTTTATGAATAGAAAATGAACTTCCCTCCTAGCAATTGTTTTTAACAGAAGGAACAACAAACAAAAGAGGTTTTTTTTATAAGTAAAAGAAAAATGAACAAATTCTGTTAGAATATATAGACAAATAGCATGCCCCCAAAACCCAAAACAAAACAAGACCTTCATCTTAACAGAGAAAATACTGGAGGAGAGTGAAGCAAGAAAAGTAACTAGGTCTTGGGGTGTTCTAGGGAAGTGATTCAGAGTAACATTCACTTAAAATGAAATGTAATAGATAATTCAAAACATTAACCAAAAAAATTGAATGGTTAAAAGTATAAAATTGTGGAACTGACTGCGTGGGGGCAAAGACTATGAATGTATAGATATTTCTGATGTCTTTCATTAATACTTTTGAATCTGTTCCCTAGAAAGATTTATTAGAAATGTGTGTTTCTGACTCCAGTAGGATTCAGTTGCTGCCACAGGAAATGGGTGGGAGGGCAGGAGCAGTCGAATGGAAGGGATTTCAAAAGAAACTTCAGGAAGGGGCCAGCTGTGCCCAGACAGCTATACGGCATAGGCACGCCCAAGCACAGACCAACTAAGCCTGGCAAATTGAGAAAACGCTTCTAACTTCACATCCTGTTTGTTACCTGGAACCAAACTATCACGCTTCTTGTCAAACTTCTGACCTTTTCTCTTGTTGGGCCTCTCAGGGAGCTGGTTTTTCGTAGTTTTGACCCTGTTTCCACTTTAGTCAGTGTTTTTCACCTCTCATATTTCATCTTTCCCATTTTAGGTGCTTAAGATTTTTTGAGTTTAGAAGGACCGTAGATACTATTTAGTCCAATTCCTTCTCTTAAAGGATAAAGAAGAAGCACAGATTGCTTATTTGACTTGTTCAAAATCACAAGGCTAATAAATGACAGAGTCAGTATTTGAACTAAAATATTCTGAATCCTAATCCAGGACATGTGCACTCATGTTTCCTTTGTTGATATTGTGCCATTCGATTGCATCTGCTTATTAAAACCAAGACGGGAAGAAGAGTTGCAAGGATTACAGGGTTATATATCTTCATTAAGTAAACAAAGACATGGTGCAAGGAAATTCAGTCCTTGATCTTCGATTGTCCACAAGGTGTTTCTGACCACTTCCTGTGAGGACCTTCTTGGCTGCAGCAGGCTATTCCCACCTCCACTCTATTCTCCAAATTAGGGAGATTTTAATCAGCACCTTGACTCCATCTCCCACATGAATCCTGTTTTGGTTTCACTCTCCTTCCCACAGCTATGAGTGCTTCTCCTCATATTTATTTTGAAAATACTTATGTATGCACATGCTGTTTGCCCCAAAAGAAAGTAAGCTTTATGAGGGCAGGGACTATTTTATTCTGTATTTTTTATCCTCAGCTCATATAACACAGTGACATGTAATGACACTTAATAAATGCCTATTGACTGAACTATTGAGGCTCATGTGCATGATCCAACTGCGGTGGAGAGGAAAAGTACATGAACTATTTTTAAAAAAAATTATTTATGTATTTTTAGTTTTCAACATTCACTTTTATAAGATTTTGAGTTCTCAACTTTCCCCCGTCTTTCCCCTCCCCCCTCTCCAAGACAGCATGCAATTTGATGCAGGCTTTACATGTACAATCATGTGAAACATATTTCCACAAAAAGGGAAAAAAACCACAAGAAAGAAAAAAAAAGAGAAAATAGTATGCTTTGATCTGCATTCAGACTCCATAGTTCTTTCTCTCCTTGTGGATAGCAATTTCCATCATGAGTCTTTTTGAAATGTCTTGGATCTTTGCATTACTGAGAAGAGCTAAATCTATCAAAGTTGGTATCACGCAATGTTGCTTTTACTGTGTGCAGTGTTCTCCTGGTTCTGCTCACTTCACTCAGCATCAGTTCAGTACATGTACTATGTTAAGCCATGAGTTCACTTACAATAAAAACTAGGTTGAGTGTTTTAATTTACAGAAAAAGCTCTTTTTCTCTGTATATTAAAAATTTTAGACTGTGTCAAAGCAGATGGAGAACTGAACTTGATATAGGAAGATCTGGGTTCAAATAATAGAATCGTAGATTTGGAGCTGGACAGGTCTTTAAAAGTCATCAAGTTCGACTCCCTTATTTTATAGATGAGGAAACTGAGGCTGAAAGAAATTAAGTGACCTTCCCAAAGTGATATAGCTAGTAAAGCAAAGCTCAAACTCAGGTTTTCCTGACTTTGAGGTCAGATGCTCCATTCACTCTGACACCTAGCTTGCTCATATGTAATCCTTCCATCATATAACTAGAGACTTTATTTAAAAAAAAAATTCTTGATGAAAAAAATTCTATAACCTCTCCTAGTGATCTATTATAATGTTTAACTTTTAGAATTACTTAGCTTAAAATGTTGTATTTTCTAATTGAATTGTCTTGCTTTGTTACAGTGGACATGGGTTTTCTTTATCACTCTCCCTTTTTCCTTTGTGCAATTACAGATTACATTCTACCTTTCTTTCTGCAACTAAAGATTCTTGTCTTCCCTCTTTTAAGTTTAAACCCTTTTAGTTCCTCTTTACTATTCCTTTCATAAGATAAATCCTTCTGTTTGATTTTAAAGTTGTTTCAGATGTCTTTTACTGGCATCGTACTGCTAAAAGATCCAAGTCTCAGAATCCTGATTGTTTGATAAGAGAAATCAACTTCCTCTCTCACTGATTCATTGTCACCTAGGGTGGAAAGCACATGTAGAAACAAATAGCACAGAACATTTAGATATGCATTCTAATATGTGCATGCGGTTAGATTTATATTTTACCCTATCTGCAGTGGGACTTTTGTGCATAAATAATTATATTTTCTTGAATGTGTCAGTTTGCCTGCCACCACAATACACAGACAGAACAAAGCTATTTCTTATTTGCATCATTGGTCTTCATTCAAGTTATTTTTTCCCATAGGTAATGTTGCAGACATTTAAGATAAACCTGTTTCTATTTTTCCACTCTCAAAAATCAAGGTGGGTACAGATTGAATCACTGATTTTCAGAACAGGAAGAAAGTGGAAATTCAAAATATAGTCATTGTCTCTGTCCTAGAGAGGTAATTGGTGTAGCAGTTGGGTTTTCAACTGTTTAAATGGATGATAAATGTTTTGGTCATTACTTCTTTTGTTTATGAGATAAGGATATCCATACAGGCAATTTTTCAGTAGGATGCAAATCTATACTATCTTAGAGGAATATTTGCTTTTGCTCTGTGAGATATATGAGCATGTAAAAGGTACTGCTCGGTAATAAAACGCATTTTGTTTATTTTAAGAGTGTGCTTTATTCAATGTTTAATCTTTGAACGTGGAAAAGGAATTTTACCCAAATATCTGTGCAACAATTATTTTGAATGTGAAAATAAAATAAGAGGAAAAACATTAAAATATTTTGGTTAATAATTTTGGTGAATAAAAATATGAAATCAAAAGCTATTTGTAAATTTTCAATTTTGTGATTTCATTTTTTTTCACAACTCTCCTAAAAAGAAGTATGGAATTAAAAATCTTTTCCTTGGCATATCAGTTTTAGTATAAATAAATGTCAGCATTTTGACATTATTTTTATCATTATCAAAGTCACAACTGTTTTCAAAAGATATGTATTCATAATATTAGCATCATCTTCAGTTGAGGAATAGTTAAATTGTAAAAGATGAATGTGATAAAAGAGTGTGGTACCTTAAGAAATGAAGAATATGAAAAATATAGAGAATCATAAGATGATTTATGTGAACTGATACAAGGTAAAATAAACAGAATCAGGAAAACTATATTTATTAACTACAAAAATATAAATGGAAAGAATTAAAATTTTAGAAAAGAAAATTAACACTAATTTTAATGACAAGCTTGGCTCCAATTAAGACATGAGGAAATGTATCTTTCTATTCTTTGGAGAGGTGGAAACTATGTGTATGGAACATCGCTTGTATTGTTAGACGGTTGACTTAGGTTAGTTCTGACGAACTGTTTTTATTCTTTTTTCTTTTTGTTTTTTATTCCTTTGTTACAAAAGATAGCTCTCTTGGGAAAGTAGGTGTGGGTGGAATTTATTTGGCAATATAGATTATATCAAACCAATATCAATTTAGAGAAAAAATAATGTTATTTAAGTTGGAGTACTCAAAATTTTTTTACTTGGGTGTTGGGTTTTCATAATCTCATAAATATTGGTGTGGTTTCATCTGGAACTTGCTTAATTAACAAAGCAACTTACTGAATAAAATAAAGACAGATAAGAATAATTTGAAGCAAACACCAATTAACCAAAGGCTCTTTGTTCCTCTCAAAGGAGATAGCAAAGCAAATCTTAAAAAGAAAGCTACAATTCTTGCCAAATCGGTTATTACAATTCTTCCCTCTGCAAATGGCCTTCATAAAAGAGTTAATTGTACATAACCTTTCTGCACAAGGAAATATTCAGTCAGAATTGATGGAGAAGTCTTCTGCCTGGTAATATCTTCTGTAATTTTGTGTGTGTGTGTGTGTGTGTGGTTTAAAAAGCATGAGAAAAACCCTCTCTAATTCTAAAAAATACATCTCTCATGACAGTTCAAATCTACGGGTCATTTCCAAGTAATAAAAATATTTTAATACCTTATTCCCTTATCCAAGTTGTTAAAAACGCTTTGGTAATTATTTATTGAACTTCAATATATCTTTAGTGCCTTCGAAAAGCCTGAATATGTAAGAGAGACTATGAAACAGATGTGTAAAAAGAGTTAGAAATTGTTGAAATGGTAATTATACTTTCGATTTGTGCAACACTTCATATGTGACAAGCTTGAAGACCTTTACAACACAGAATCTTACGAAACCTAAAAGACACAAGGATAGTAGATGCCTTAACCAAAGGATATCATAAAGAAAGAGGTTGCCTTTTTTGACTTTAGAACAATGTGTCAGATAGGCACGTGGTCAGATAGGGTCTGCCCCTGGAGCCAGAGGATCTGGGTTCATATCCCGCATTTGGTGTTCCGTATCTGTCATTTTATCTACCAGAGCCTCAGTTTCCCAATCTGTAAACTGAGAGGATTGGACAAGATTGCTTCTGAGATCCCTTCTAGCTCTATGTCTGTCATGATAGAATGTGGTCTTGAGTCCCTTCACCATCCTGGTTCCAACTTGTCAATTTCCCTTTTAAAATGTGGTGCACAGAATGAGATTCCAGATGAGTTCTGGCCAGGGTATAGCACCTTCCTCATTCTCTGTACTGTACTTCTGCTTCTGTAGCCCAAATTGTGCAAGCTTTGTCAGCTGCTGTATCACACTGATGAACTTCATGGAACCTTTCAGTGGTTTTTAACATTGCCTTGAACTGGTTTTTGGTGACATCATCTTTATTCCATATTTATGTGGTTAACTTTTTTAACGTAAGTGTACAATTTTCCAATTAGCCATATTAAATTTCATCTCATTAACTTTAGTCAATCTTTGTTCCTAATTTTATTATTTAATGTTTTATATCAGCAAATATTTATTAAATACTTTCTCTGAACCAGGAAACTGCAAAATGTGGGGTGGGGTGGGGTGGGTGAAGTATAGATAGTAGACAAAGTCCAGAGAGACAGGAATAGAGACTGGAGAGGAAGGAAGACATGAGTAGACTTGAGCACTTTCCTTAAATTGTAAGTTTTGAGAGGAACTAATAAATCAGAAGAGGTGGGGCAGTGACCATCTATCAAAAGAATGCTGCTGTGGCATGATGGAAAAAATCTTTGTTGATTTGTATTAGATATCTCTTCCAATTTGGTGTCTTGTCCAATTGTGACAAGCATGCTATCTATGCCTGTATATGTATCATTGAAAAGAATGTAAAAAACAAAACAAATCAAAACAAAACAAAAACCAGGGAACTCCACTAGAGACTTCCATACAGGCTGATCTTTATCCATTAGTCAACACCCTTTGGACATCTTTGCTGAACACTTTGGAACCTAACTATTTGTTCTATCAGTCACTATTCCTGTCTTTCCATTGTGTCTACCAGGATGTTGTCAGAGAGTTTGTTAAATCCCTTGATTTATCAAAGATACTATGTCTTACAGCTCCTTGAAATTTATTAATCTTTGTTTTGATCACTTCTTCTCTTTCCAAGTACTCATAAACTGTCCCTGTAATAATCTAATCTCAAACTTTACCAGTGACAAATATGTTTTATTGACCTCTTTTTGAAATTTGGAAATACATCTGCTTGCCTCCAGTTTTGTGGAATCTTACCTGACTTCCATGATTCCTAAACTATTGCCAAGAGCAATTCAGCAAGCAGATTCACAAGTATTTTAGTACTCGGGAATGTAGTTCACCTCCACTTGATGAATTGAATTGGTTGATGAGTTGATACTCTCAATTCCTTATTATTCTCAATTTTCCCATTATTTTTATGTTATATGTCCTCATCTTAAGATTATTTTTCTAGGCAGAGAAAATAGCAGCCAAATAAGTGGTTTTTTTTGTTGTTGTTGTTTTTTTTTAGGCAATTGGGGTTAAGTGACTTGCCCAGGGTCACACAGCTAGTAAGTGTCAAGTGTTTGGTCTGAGGTCAAATTTGAACTCAGGTCCTCCTGACTTCAGGGCTGGTGCTCTATCCACTGCCACCTAGCTGCCCCTCAAATAAGTCCTCCTTCATTTGTTTTACCTTCCCAAACACCACAAGTAGGGTGCTAGTCCTTTCTTAATCTTTTTCTCCCCAACCCAGTTTTAAATGAAAAACCCTTTATGTTGTCTTTATTATTTACCTTTAATGTTTATGTTTCTGATCCTATTCATAAAATCTATTGCTCTTTTATATCTGTCTTCAATTATCTTTTACATCAGTTTTCTATTATATTTGTTTTCAATTAATCCTTTTAAAGTTGAGTTTGTTGATGAAATTCTTATGTAGTCATAAGGGCCTCTTTAAATACTACCACTTATTCTCCACTATCTTCACTTCATTTCACTATCAGATAAATTTAGACAAAATCACTAGAAATTTTGTTCTTGAGAATCCTCATCTAATTTACTTTTTTAAAGTCTCAGGTTATAGGGATCATATCTATGAATGTTTTCTTTTCTCTTTTTTTTTTAAACATTATTCTCAAAAAATACAGTGTATGCATCAGATTACATCTGGGGTGCCCTTTCATTGCTATTATGCACTCCAAGATGGTACACATTTTATCTCCTAAGATATCTGTCATTTCTGATTTCCCTAACAGTTCCTCCTTATTATTGGTTAAAAGCAAGTCTTGAATAGCAGAATTATTTGCTTCACTAGATCTGTGACTCCAAACCCCCTGCTAAATTGGGCTGATAGATAAATGTAAATTATAACGTTCTAAGAAAAAAAATCAGAGAGGCAGCATTTTACAGTAGAAAAAGACAGTTGGCCTTAGCATCTTAAAGACCTGGGTTCTGGCTCTACCTCAGTCACATTACTGGATGTTCGACCACATAAGCTCTTAGTGCCCCAGGCAGGTCTCTAAGATTAGACATTGTAGACCAAGTGCCGATCTGCGTTGGGAGGAAAGGGAACAAGCGTTTTGCGAGGTGCCTACCATGTGCCAAGCACTGTGCTAAATGTTTTACAAATATTAGTTTATTCTTGGGGAGCTTCCTATTCCAATGAAATCACGGGCTCAGTTAAAAGAGTGCAAGTGAATTCCTGAGAGATCTTCCCTCTGACATGTCCTAAGGCTGACTCCTTGAACAATTAGGATAGGTATAATTGATGATGGTGTTAAAATTAAGAGATAGTGACCTAGTTGCAACTAGTAATATAAAAAAAATTAGTGGTGTCCCATTCCCCTCAAATTGTGTTTATTCTCTTTTGTTAAGCTTCAGGTGTGACCATTTCACTCCCCTCTTCCTTCTCAATATACTCTAGTAACTCCCTAATACTTCTAGAACCAAATGTAACCTTCTTACATTGCATTGCCCCCTACCTTCCATATAATCTACAGTCTAGCATCACTGACCTTGCTGTTCCTCCAGCTGATAACCCATTTCCTGATTCCATTTCTTCCAGTGGCTGTCTTCACTGCCTGGAATGCTGTCCCCCTCCTTACTTCTTTTTGGCTTTCAAGACTGTTCAAATCCTGTCTTCTGCAGGATGCTCCCCTCCCACCCACTGTTCATTTGTACTATGTATCTTGTATTTATAGTTCTCTAGATGTTATCTCTCCATCAGAATGTGAGTTCCTGAGCTTTTGTTTGGGGGGCTGTTTTTTTGTTTTTGCCTTTCTTTATATCACCGGTGCATAGCACAGTGTAAACCCTTAATAAATGCTTGTGGACTGACCGACCAGAACTTAGAATGAAGTTCTTTATGTTTTCCATGAGGGGTTTATCCTTTCGTGTGTGATTATGTTTCTTATGTTGTTCATGAAGAAAACGAATGGAGGGTTTGCTATGTTTATTAGACCCTCAACACTATCACACAGCAGGACAAGTACATTTTTTTCTCTGATCCCTGACTTGCTAGACATACTGCATCAGGCCATCTTTTTCACTAAACTGAAAGTGGCAGGGGCCTACAACATTATTTTGATTTTGTAGGAAGACATTGTTCCTAAATTGACCACTTAAGAGTAGTTAGAGCATAGAATTGCCATTTGGGATGTGAAACACCCCTGGGGTTCTGTGGCCCATTATGATCTCAGTTTCTCAGGACTTGCTGGATATTTTTATTTATTTTCAGGACCCAAGCCAATTCTCTGCCTTGGAGGGGGTGGGGGGGGATTGTCTCTTGGCTCCTGTACCAGCATTACCTATTCTGGAAAAATATCAATTTGAACAAAAGAAACTAAAATTTCTGCGTAATCCTTGTATCAGTGACCCACCTGTAACATAAAGGGCCTAGGTATACTTTGGAAGATTTTTATCATTCTCTTCACTTATAGCCCCAGCCCGGGAAACTTATAAAACTATATTTATGAAAGCCCCTGGAGTACTGAAACCAACTCCTAATTTCAAAGTCTATAGTTCACAAATCACAGAATAATGTCTTATTAAAAGGAAAGAAACATAAACCCTTGAATGAGCAACTATTAATCCCTACAATCATCTATAGTCTGGAATATGAGGATTTCTCTGGCAGAGACCCATTCCCACAAATCCTGTCTTGACCAACCAGACACAGGCTATGCCCTGCTTCTTGAAGCTCCTCATTGCTCCCAAGTATATGCATCCGCAGCCCCCTAGTTGTTCAGATCAAACAGACAATTTCTATAGTCTTCTGAAGATTAAAGGCAAGTATATGGGAGCATGGAAGCTGAGAAGACAGCATGAATGAATAGAAGCCTTAAACACATGAAAAGTTGCAAAGCAAGGATCACCCAAGGGAGCAGCCCAAGCAGCCAGCAAAGAAGATTAGGATGGCAGAGGTAATGGAGAGTAAATGCCATGGAAGCCAGAGTGAAACCACAGCAATAAGGCTGCCCTATGGACTTCTCCATCATGCCCCAGAAACCTCTGCATTCTGGAAGATCATTTAAGCCCTGGAATTCATGTCTTCTAAATATCCTTCACCTCTACCCTGTGACTCTTCCCTCTAATTGAATGGCACATCCCAGAACTTCCATTTATCGCTGATCAACTTCCACTCACCCAGGCTATTCATCTCGTCATTTCTCAGGCTGCAATCCAGATGTCTCCCCAATTTCAGCTTCCTTTTATGTGTTGTCTTTCTAAATGAAGAGGATACAAATAAAAGCGAAAAGACACTCCCTGCTCTCAAGGAAATTACATTCTAATAGGTGAAACAATAAGCAGACAAATTTGTGTAAAGAAGCTGAATACAGGATAAATAGGAACTAATTAACAGAGGGAAGGCACTAGAATTAAGAGAATTGGGAAGACTTCTTGTAGAAGATGAGATTTTAGTTGGGATAGCCAGGCGGCCAATATCACTGGATGGAAGGGCTAATTGGTGGGAAGTAAGGTATAAAAAGGAAAGATAGGAGGCGAGTTATGAAGGGCTTTGAACGTCAAATAGAAGATTTTATATTTGATCCTGGAGATGATAGGGAACCCCTGGAGTTTACTGAGGAGGTTGGGCAGGACAGGATGGGGGTGGCATGGTTGGACCGGAGCTTTAGGAAAATCCGGTTGGTGGCTGAATGGAGGGCAGAATGGAGTCGGGGAGAGGTTTAGAGCTTGATGGAAAATGTAAAGGTCATAGGATCATATGTCCAGAACTGAAAGACATTTCAAAGATCATCTAGTCAAAATTCCTTTTATTTTATAAATGAGGAAACAGAATCCTAGAGATTAAATCTTTGCCCAAGGTCCACAGATGATAGGTCGCAGCAATGGAATTTGATTCTAGGTTCTCTGACACCAATTTGTCAAAGTGTTAAACCTCGTTCTTTTTTCTCTGTTTACATAGTAAAAAGTAGAGATTTGTCAATTATCTGGTTGATTAAAACAATTTGGACAGCCAATATGAATTATTGGGTACATTAGAAAATTTTTTGAGTGAATGAGCTAGCTTGACATTAGATAGAAAGTCTAATTAAGTAAATGATTTCCTGTTCACTTCCTCATTTTATGCTATAAAGATCCTGCTTATGATATGTAAATAGCAATACTAGTGAATATGAAGAGGTGGTGCAAGTAATAGATAATTAAAACAATTGCAAAACAAATGTCAAGTATAAGTATGATACAGAATATGCTTAAACAGAAAGAGAATTTTCCCATTTGGTCTCCTCCTTTCCCTTACAACATCATGAGTTAGACTTCTTTTTCCTTCCATGTGGGGTTGGATGTTTTTTACTTCCTCTGGAACATAAAATATCACTATATTCTTAGCCAATAAAGTGACAAACTATGTCCACCTTGACTGACTTCATGGTATTCCAAATTCTTCCTGACTCATGAAGCAAAAGATTTTGTTTAATATAAAATTCAGCTTCCTGGATATCACCCTAAGCCACCTGAATTCCCTTTATACATGATAACTTTAATTTTAAGTTATATTTGCAGCAGAGGAAAGAAAATGAAACAGGGGAGAATCAAATGAGAATAACTGGTTTTTCCCTGGATTGTCAGATGTTCAGCTGAAGAAATAACCTGAGTTCTTTTTGATGGTTAATTTGATTCAAAGGAATGTAATTCAACACAGTTTAATCTCAGACTTCTTTTAAAGACTTCAAGTTAATAAACAATTCATTAAAATCTCTTCTCAGGTTGTATTTACATTGTTGAAATGAAGTGATACAAAGGGTTTGACAACTATATGCTAAAGTTAGAACTATCTAAAAGACAAAGGCCAGAGATGGCATTTTCACCCTGAATCATTTCAATTGGCTGTTCTGAATTCACCTGACAATTATAAAATTTGCCACTTCATTTTGGCAGGAAATAAATAGGCACAATCAGTGAAAAGTTCCGATGTCACCTAAACTCTGGCTTTGAACAAAAAGAAAACTGAATCTGTCTTTTCAACACAACCTTCTTAACTGTTAACAGGTAGCTTTTTCGCTGTGGGAAATGGAGTCCTCTTCTGGAATGACCTTTAGAATCAGTTTATGAGGCACATAAGAAAACTAGTCTCATTGGGGAGTGCTATAAAAAATTAATAGATTGCCGAACCTAAAAACTGGAAGAGCTGAGTTCAAATAATGCCTCTGATACTCACTAGACATGAGGTGTTGCAAAGCTGTAGTATTGTCCTGGGATACCTTTCGTGGAACTGGCCCATTTCTGTGAAACATACATTTCGTGCCCTTGCTGGTAGATGGGTACTTTGACATGATACAGCAACTCTTTATTTTATTTATTTATTTTTGTTAGAGTGTATACTCCAAAGTTTACTTTTAAAAAATTAAAATCTGATAGGAAAGTTATTTTTATTCTTCAACAGGTGTGCTATGTATCAGGATAGTTTTCTTGAGCCTCCTTTAATTGTGGTAAACTCACTTAAGAAATATAAATAGCAGAAAGCCTCTCTGGACAGCTCATTTCAGGAAAAAAAATGAGTTTCTTAAGGTTCTTCTGAATTTTATATTGAGAAATTAGTTCATGATGAACTGAATAATGACTGCAAATAGTATAATCCTCAACTGTCAATCCATAAATATCTTGGAGAGAGAGGTCAACATCATGTTGCAGGAGAAGATTGACTATCCAGGGGTGGGGAATATGTGGCTTCTAGGCCTCGAGGTCATAGGTCTCTCCCCACCCCCCACCCCCCGACCCTAGATACCAATCGGTCCACCGCCAACAGCAAGCATACGGGACAGTCTCTGTTACTTACCTGAAGCCTTCACATCTGCTCCTTTCTTCAAGAGAGTGGCCACCATTTCTGGGTTATTTTCAGTAACAGCAAGTAAAAGTAGTGTATGCTCATCCTTATTTTGTGCTTCAATGTTGGCTTTATGTTCAATTTATTCACTAATAATACATTAAAGCAGCATAACTAAAAAGGCAGTGTTTTTGTTGATATCCTTAAGATTGGATTCTGCTTTATGTTCTAGAAGAATACTTGCACATTCTTCTTGCTGACATTGTACTTCTTTAATCAAAGGAGATCTATTTTCACTGTCACCTATATTTAATTTGCATTTTCTCTCCACTAAGAGGGACACAACATCTGGATATCCAGTAGTGCAAGCCAGGTGCTAAGGTGTCCTGTGTTCTTCATCCTGCTTGTTCATGTCATGTTTTTTGAACAGCAGGTGATGATGCATCTTTGCCAGGTCCCCAACAGAGCCAGCTTTGTGAAGTTTGCCCGGGTCCTTAGACTGGAAGCAATAATTTGGGACGTTTTGGCAAGTGAGGGTGAAGCTGCTACTCCCTGCACTCTTGATACTGCTGCTGCTCTGACTTTGGTAGAAAGAAAGGGGACAACTGTGCTTTCTCTTTTATGGACCCGAAAAACTTTATCATGACAGCAGCAAAAGGTCCTAAATCCCTTTGTATCAGTCTCGACCCTCTTCCTCTCTCCAGACTACAGAGAAGCTTTTAGATACAGAGCTGGAGCTGGCAGGTGATTTTCTTTACTGGGGCAATAAGTTGAAGGTCATGGCTCACAGAGTCAGGGACAACTTTCCCTCAATGCGCTTTAAGAGCTAGAGAAAGGCTCCATCCTCTCTTTTTCTGTCTTTTCTATGGGACTTGGCCAGCTCTCCTTAAAACTTGTGGGCCGTGGTAGGGTTCATCTTCCCTCACCTCAAGCAGCAATAGCATCCGTAAGCACATTGCAACGAGAATATGTGATTGTCTAGGGTGTACCTGAGACTGACCTCAAGTTGCTGGCTGTCTTTTTTGTTTTGTGTTTCTGTCTTTGAGCCCAGGTAACTGAACAGTGATGGTGAGAAATGAAGACTGTTTCCAGTCTTAGTGGCTATCTTGTGAGATTGAGAGTCCTTGAGTAGGTGCTGGCTGCTCAATGGAAAATGTCTCCTTCATTGTTGCTGCTTCCTAAAGAAGGTGATTACCTCCCTCATGGTCGTACTAACTCCAACAGGATGAAATAGTCCCAACAGAAAGACCAGTAAGTATATCTGAATTTTGTGAAGCTATTAGACTGTGCATGCCTCAGGTAAAAGTGAATGTTTGTTCAGTAGTCCCACATGGTGCCACGACCATTCAGGGAGTTCTGTTTTATGTTTTACATATTTTTTAAACTACTTGCTTTTATGTTTTAATCACTTCCTTTGTGATGAAAGATCTAAACAGTTGAACTATGCCATTTTGTATATCAAGAACTTCTTTTTGAGAAAGGATCCTTTTAGAGAGATCCCAAATATAAAACATCCCTAAGCTTTATGTAGATATTTTCTCCTACTCTTGAGTGGGAGTATAATGAGTCAGAGGGAGGTGAGGAAAAAGCCTGATTTCCCTCTTTGGGGTCAGACCACCCCCAGGTAGAATCTGGGCTTCTTATGAGTCCAGAGCTGGAGGCTCTTGTTGGAGACTTGGCCATCAAGTCATTAAGAACCTAAGTTTCATGTTCCCCATCTGTAAAATGGGACTAGGAATACTTGGAGTATTTATCTCATAGGGTTGTTGTGAGGCACAACTGATATAATGTATGTCAAAAACTTCATACTTTAAATCAGCAAGTGGCTGCTAGGAGGCAGGCGCTCTTCCAGGCGCTGGGGATGCAAAGACACAAGTGATACAGTTCTTGCTTGCAAGGAGCCTATATTTTATTTTTTAAATTTCAGTTGTTGTTGTTGCTCAGAAATGGTATCAGTTTGATCTCTCACTTTATTTGCTAGGCATATATCCAAATGTTTCTGAAAATCAAATCTGCTGTCAGAGAACACAATCTGCCACCATCAAGGCTTTTCAGAAGAAAGGGTCATATTTTCTGAAGTCTATTCCAAATGAAGAATTTTCTAAAATGCTTGGAGCAATGGCAATGTCATTTGAATAAATTTATAATTTGAAAAGTGATTATTTTGAAGGGAACAATAATCATTTATACGTGTATACATTCTATTAGTTGTTCCAAATGTCATAATAAAAAAAATTCAGGCTCACTACCATATAGTCATACTTTAAAGGGCTACAGGTTACTGATTGTATAAAGGCCAATGGTGGAGACATCAGATAAAAAATTTCCAGTGAAGGGAGGGTGTCAGAACTAGAGTGCAAAAAAGCAGAGCTACAACTAGGATGAGGAGACTGGGGTTTTGTCCTAGGATGAGCTCAAGTAGTATAACAATTTAGTACATAATTAGCAAAAATAATTAGTTAAAATCGAAAGCTACAAGATGGCTCCACTGGCTGATCTTCCCTAGGTTGCTGTTTTACTTCCCTCCATTTATACTGCAGCTTTTCCAGAAGTAGTAACAAATTCTATATATTTTTACAATTTAGAAAAAATGTTGAAGCAGCTAGGTGGTGCAGTGGATAGAGCACCAGTCCTGGACTCAGGAGGATCTGAGTTCAAATATGGCCTCAGACACACAAACACACACACACACACACACACACACACACACAAAGCAAAGAGCAAAAAAACCAACATTCACTAGCTGTGTGACCCTGGGCAAGTCACTTAACTCCATTGCCTAGCCAAAAGAAAAAAAAAAAAAGCCAAGAAGGGGCAGCTAGGTGGTGCAATGTATGGAGCACCGGACCTGGAGTCAGGAGGACCTGAGTTCAAATGTGATCTCAGACCAGATACTTGACACTTATTAGCTGCGTGACCCTGGGCAAGTCACTTAACCCCAATTGCCCTGCAAAAAAAAAATAGAAAAAATGTTCCCAACATTTCTAAGTTAAAATAGTTATTTTCTCATTTTATAGATGAGAATGACCATCCTTTTACTTGCTTCCCATGATTTTAGGCTACTTGTCATGGTTACAAAAATCATTAGCTGTGGTTTTGCAAACAATCCAAGATGAAAAGATGACTAGATGGGTCAGAGGTGCAGGGTAGAAGAATGTCAAATCTAGAAATAACAATAAAATCCCAGAAAAAGCTTAAGGAAGGCCGGGTCTGGGGTTCAGGCTGCAGTAGTTTAATGCCCAGCAATACCTGAATCCAAAGGGCAATGGATGTACCTCAAACACACAATAAACATGGCATTTCAATGATAGAGAACAATGGGGCTTCAACTCAATATAATTTTGTCTATTAATGCCAAAAAATCAATGTAAATATAATGGAAAAAGGGATAGTGTTCACTTAACTATAAAATTCAAATGAGCACGTTTTGTCTACTGTATATATTATGCGCTTGCACTTTGAATTATGCTGTATTTTCATTTACATAATAATTCCTTTGTAAGACTTTCAAAGTATTAACTTTACTACATAAACATATTATATATAAAGTGTAAAATGTAGAAAAAGAAACTATCCTTATTTCTTGCTGAATATATTTGCTTAGTCAGCTTTGAAGACAAAATGGTTTTCTTAACAAAGAAATCATTAGGTCAGGTTTTGTATTTTCCTTTAATAACTGAAGTAATTTTGAATGTGTAGAACTGATTTTACAATTGCTCCAATATTCTTGAATTGCAGATGTAGCCTTCTTACAATTCTTTTCTAGGCACATCTCCAGGATCACATCTGAAATATTTGAAAAGGATAATATGGTAGATTTTCTATTGTCATTACTTAAGGGTAGCATCTGATCCTTCGTGTTTGTCCATAAGCAATTGGTTAATCATAGTCATTGTAGAATGTCTTTTGAGAGCCAAATTATATTTATTTAGTAGTATGTATTATTGCTAAACAGACAAATATTTGGGTCTTTTTGAACTTCATTTATATTTTAGTTAATAAAAATTTATTTTATTTCCTTCCCTTCCAATTAAAAAAAAGAGAAAAAGAAAATACTCTTAACAAATATGCATGGTCAAGCCAAACAAATTGCCACATTGGTCATGTTAAAAAAAGTACATCTCACTCTGCATTTGAGTCAATTACTTGCCAATCAGATAAACTGAGTTTTAAAGTTCAAGTAGCTTTTCTCTCATTCTTGGATATCAATCCAATCAATGAAGGTTAGGAAGATAGTAATCAGGTAACTCAAGAAAAAGAGTTTTCCAAGCTCCAAATCTTGGGCTTAAGAAAATATTTAAGTAAAATATAGTATGTATTATTGCTAAACAGCCAAATATTTGGGTCTTTTTGAACTTTATTTATATTTCAGTTAATAAAAATTTATTTTATTTCCTTCCCTTCCAATTAAAAAAAGAGAAAAAGAAAATACTCTTAACAAATATGCATGGTCAAGCCAAACAAATTGCCACATTAGTCATGTTAAAAAAAAGTACATCTCACTCTGCATTTGAGTCAATTATTTGTCAATCAGAAAGTAGGCAACATGCTTTATCATCAGTCCTCTTAAATAATGGTTAATCATTGCATTGATCAGTGTTCAAAGTTGTCTGTGTGTATGGTTTTATTGTTTATAATATAAATCATTCTCCCGATTCTCTTCACTGCCGTCTACATCATTTTACAAAAATCTTTCCAGGTGTCTCTGAAATTGTCCCTTTTTAATTTCTTATGGTACAAAAATACTCCATTACATTCACGTACCATAATTTGTTTAGCCATTCCCCAACTGATGGACGGCCTTTAATTTTCAGGACTTTGCGAATCCAAAGAGAGCAGCTAGAAGTGTTTTTTGGATATATATGTTAGTGTATAAATTTCAGACGTATTTGTTAATATGCTTTCAAAAGAGAGTGTAACAAAATTTCACCAAATAGCCAACAATCACTATGTAAAATAAAGGCCATTGATGCTCAGAATCTCACAAGCAGCACACTAAATGTGCCAGTAAGAAGTGATACTACCAAATTACAGACGTCGGACTAGAGTCCAGCTCCAAAATTCTGATTCTCTAACTTTAGAGTTCAGTGACAGTCCAAATTCTTGGATCTTAACAAGACCCAAGTTACAGAGTCATGCAGAAATGCTATACAAAGACAGGATACCTGATTAGAAGATGCTCAGGGATTGAGGTATATTCTTTTGAGATTCTGAGGACCCACATGTAGGATTTAAGTGACAAATTTTAACCTAATCATGGAACTACTGGAGTATAAAGGCATGAGTGAAAATTGGAGGATTCTGATTCTTTGAAGAGCTCCCCCCAAAAGGGTAAAGAATAACTAACCAATTGGATATCTTCAGAATACTTAATCAATATTTGATTACATCAGTAAAAAAAATGAGTTTAAAATAAGATAATGGAGATTATGTTTTTTAGGCAACTGGTAGTACAGTGGCTAGAGCAGTGGGCCTATAGTTAGGAAGACCTGAATTCAAATCCAGCCTCAGACACTTACTAGCTATGTGACTCTGGATAATTCACTTAAATTTTGCTTCAATTTCCTCAATTGTAAAATGAGGATAAAAATAGTGCCTACCTTGCAAGATTCCTGTGAGGATCAGATGGGATAATATTTGTAAATAGTACTTAGCACAATGCCTGACCCAGAATAGGCATTATGTACATGCTTATTCCCTCCCCTCCATTGTCCTTGTTAGAGGTGTCAACGGTGCCAAATTTTGTCCCAGAAGTCATTTATGAATTTCTGAGGTGCATCTGATTTGCTGGTGTTCTTAATATAAGCACATGTAGGATGTGTGTTTTTGTCAGGGAACTTCCAGTAGGATAACTCCATTCACACAACACTCCAATAACTTAATAGATAAATCCTAGGCAGTTATCAAATTTGAATCTGACACAAACCTGATAGATAACACACTGAATGAAATAAATTGAAAAGATTTGGACAGGCTAGAATACTGGACTGATAGGAGTAAGATGAATTGAATGGGCATACATATTTGTTTTAAAAACAGCGCCTTTGGGGCTGCTAGGTGGCTCAGTGGATAAAGCTCTGGCCTTGGAGTCATGAGGACTTGAGTTCAAATGCGACCTCAGACACATGACACTTACTAGCTGTGTGACCCTAAGCAAGTCACTTACTGATTGTCTCACCAAAAAAAAACCACCACAAAACAAAAAAAAAATAAAGCAAAATTAAAAAAAATAGTGCCTTTACAAGTAAAAGATGAGGGAAGCATGCTTAACTATGGTTAGCCTCAAAAATATCTGTAGGTTTTAGTGGTCTTGTAACATCAATATGAGACAACAGTGTGATCCAGCACCCTCCCTTCTCCGGACAGACTTACCATGTTTGGAGTGTTGTGTTTAGTTCTGGGGCACTTTATTTTCGCAAAGGCATTGATAACCTGGAAAGCTTCCACAGAATGGTAACCAGGAAGTTGAGAGTCTTCAAGTCTATGTCATATGAGATCAGTGGAATGAAGTTAGTTAGCTTCAGAGGGTGACATATTAGTTTGTCTTTAGTATTTGCATGGCTGTAAGGTAGAATAAAGAAGATTTTTTTTTTTCCTAATGGACCACACAGGCAAAACTAGGAACAAACTTAGGCTTGGTGTCAGGAAAAAAAAAACAACAAAACTTTTTTCTCTCCAACAAATAGAGCTAAAATAATAAAAATAATAGCTAACACTTACATGGTGCTTTAAAGTTTGCAAAATACTTTATACATAAACACAAACACATACATATGTTAGTCAATAAGCATTTATAAAACACCTACTATGTGTCAGGCACTGTGCTAAGCCCTGTGGATACAAATAGAAGCAAAGACTCCCTTCAAGGACTCACAATCTAATGGGAGAGGCAGCAAGTAAACAAATGTGTACAAACGAGCTCTATAGAGGATAAATAGAAAATAATTAACAGAGGTTTAACTAATTAAGAGGGGTAGGGAAGGGGTTCCTGGAGAAGGTGGAATTTTAGTTGGGACTTGAAGGAAGCTGGGGAAGCCAGTAGACAGAGTTGAGGAGGGAGAGCATTACAGATATGGGGGACAACCAGATCTCATTTGATCCCCACCCCACAAGGTAAGTGTTGTCTGTTGTTATTTCAATTTTACAGATGAGGAAACTGAAACTAAGAGAGATTATGTCACTTGCCTAGAGTCAATCAGTCAATAAGCATTTATTAATCACCTACTCTTGGCCAGGTACTGCGCTAAGTGCTGTATCTAAGGCAAGATTTGAGCTGAGGTCTCCTGACTCCAACTCCAGCATTCTGGTCATTATATGACCTCACTATCCAAAAGGTAATGAAATATCTAGGGAGGAAATGGGTTCTTCCTCACTGGGAGTCTTCAAGTAGAGGACTGATGACCACTTATTAGTTATGTTGTAGGGGGGATTCTTTTTTGGTGATGGGTCAGGCTAGATGCCTGTTGAGGTCACTTCCAAGTGTAAAATTCTGTGATTTTGGGAGTTGTTTATTGCAAAGAGGTGTTAAATAACTTGTCTAGAGTCACACAGTTAGTTCCCGAAGCAGAATTTGAAACCAGTTTTTCCCAGTCCCAAGCTTGGTTCTTTCCTACACTATACCAACCTGCCTTTAAGGAATTATTAATAAGATTTTTAAAACTCTCCACCACAATTTTCAAATATGTCTCTTTTGGTATCAATAACTACTGCAAATTGTTTCATTTCTATCTCCATACTTCAAAGTTGCTTCAATTTGCATCAAAGAATAATTTGCTTTTGACCTAGTAAAAAGAGTATTCAAAGACTAAAAGAAAAAAATATAAACTAAAGAAAGAGGAAAAAAAATTGTTTAATGAACTATGAAACATGCCAAGGCCTCATGATACTGATTATGTAGACAAGATGTATGAGAAATGCTTTGCCGTAAATTTGTCACTCATATGATTTTTCAGGCTTACTGACTCAGAACCTCTTGGACTCATATTCATAATCCTATGTATGTATTTCAGCTCATACACTAACAAAAGCCCTTCAATTGTTACTCCTCCCCAAATGTCGTATTCCATCTTCCTTCCATCCAATCTATAGCCTCTTTAATATCCATCCCTTTCTACTCTCTCCCTCTATATCTAAATCACCATCTACTTAAGTAGACTTGGAGTTGGTCTGTCTGAATTTTCCACTTGGCACAGCTGTGTTGGAAACTAACGGAAGTGCTGTTCAGCTGCACATAGAGGAAGAAACAAGAAATATGGTTAATGGCCATAAAAATGCTAGGGAAAAAACGAAACAAATGAACTAGTAAGAGGATAAGCAGTATATCACCAGCACTTCAAGAGTCTATGACCAAGTGAATGTTTTTTTTTTTTTTTAGCATTACTCACATTATATTTTCCTGATTTAAAAAAAATCAGATTTACTTAGCCTCATTTAAATTGAATATCAGATTATTGTAGAGGATGTTGTTTCTATCTGTATTCCATCTTCTAAAGGCATAATTCTACACTTGCATCTCAGAGCCAGTTAACAAATCAAAGAGAGCAAATGAATCCCTATTATTCATTCCATAAATGGGTTTGTCTTGGTTCAAATGATATTTAGTCAACTATTTGCTAACTTGAAATTATTTCAATTTTGATCAGATATTATTAAACCACTAATTTCTTTACTCACTCTCAGTCTGAGAAAGCATAGTATATTAGATTAGAGTTCTAAAGACTGAAAATAAGTTTTCAGACTTTGGACCAAATATGAATAATTACACTTCTAAGCAATCTTGGATATAGGAATATTTTTATTAGCAAATAAGTGTTCATATATAAAAACAAGGAGAGGAAATGACTTGATTTCGATTTTATTCATTTCATGGTTACATAAATCTAAGCTAAAAAATCTATTGTTTTCTTTGAAAAATGATGTTGCAAAAACATGAGGTGTGTCTGTCATCTTCCAATGTCTTAACCATTCTGGTAAGGATGAATTCCTGTTGCAAAAGTTTTATTTATTTATTTTTACATAGAGGAAGTAACCTCACAAATGAAATCACACACAAATCATTCAAAAGTATCACAATATGAATTATCTTTGGATGTCTGCCGCTTTTGACAGAGAAATATTGATAAAATAATGGTATCAATAGTTCTCAAAGAAACACCACATGCAATATTACATACATATCTGTGTGAAAATGTTCATTACTTTTTAAATTCTAATCTCCTAATTGGTCTTCAGAGCAATTTGAGAATTGCTGAAGCATGCTGTCTTTTATTGAATAAAGCAGCATGGAATAGCAGAAAGTATTGTAGAATAAGAATCACAAACTTATAGAATTTGAAAGTTGGAAGGACCTCAGAATTCAATTTAGACCTGAAACGAATCCCTGATACACCATACCCACAAGTGGTAACCCAGCCTCTGCTTGAATACCCATGGGAGAAGGGTATTCTTCCACTTGTGATAGCCCATTCTACATTTGGACCACTCTAATTATTAGGAAGCTTTTCTTGACATAAAGCTTAAATTTACAGACTTTAAAACAACATGAAGCAAAACAAAATTATAAAACAAAACAAAATTCCTGCTCATTAGAGACAACTATAAGGACCATATTTCAATTCATTATTTTTAAAATAGCTCAGTTGCTACTTTTTTTCTTCCTTAAGGTCAAAATATCTATCATAGAATGATTCAGTGTGACAAACTCCTACTGCAGTCTGGAAGGAAGGAGAAGGAGACACATGAGGAGAAGGAAGTAGGAACATAGAGTGAGGAGGACAAAAAGGAAGAGAAGGAGAAGCAACAGCAGTAGAAAAATACAAGACAGAGTTTTTGACATTTGACATTTCTCTTTAGGGAAAAGTGTAAGTAGGACTCTGCAGGTGACTTTCATTTAAGGGATTTGCATTTACAGCACTAACCCAATTACACCCAGGTTCTACTTAAGGTACTTCAAACAGGTAGAAATCACACAAATGTCCTCTCAATATATGACACCATCTCTACCCACCTTTGCCTCTAGAAGATTCAGCCTTTTTGCTGCCCTCCTGTTCCATTTTTTTTCTGAAATGAACACACAGTCTCTTTCTAGGGTAATTTTCTTACAAGGAAGAATAACAGGGAATGCTTTAAGTTGATAAAATCTTAATAGTCTTCTATGTGTAGGGTGGTTCATAGGCAGGGAGGCTTGTTGTTTGCCTCCAAAATAAACACAGGAATGAAGAATTGATATAAAACACAAATGCCTCCCATTGGTTATATCTGGGTTGGTTTTTTTTTTTTTTGCCTTTCCATGTCCCTTTTCTTTACATGAAATCTTGGAACTGTGATAAAACTGTTTGCTTCAAACCTATACAGCTATTGTGGAGTCGTGTTGGAAGAGTCCTACCCTCAAAATGGGTTTGAAGGTAAAGACACCCTAAAAGTGGTTAAATAGGAGATGCATGAAATTTCTTAACCTAAGTCAGATAGTTGTCTGGGACAACAGAATGTCTCCAATCTTCTAGATTTGAAACTTCAGAGACATCCTCAATTCTTCTCTCTCCCTCACCTTGCTGTATCCATTCCATTGACGAGTCTTGTCAATGTTATTTCCAAAATACCTTTAGTGTTCATTGTTAATTTAATTGTTAATAATTAATTGAATTATTATATTATTACCACTTACAGAGTTGCCATACCAGGTCATGTCCTCACTGAATTCTTGACTACTTTTGTCAGAGACTCTTTCTTGGTTTCTGTTTCTAGCCTCTCCCATTTGTTATTAATCTTACACACAACTACAAAAATAATTTTCTTACAGTACTGGTCTAACCATATTGCTCCTCTGTTCAAAAATCATCATTGCTTACCTATTGCATCTAAGATAAAACATAAACTTCTTAGCTTGACAGTTAAAGTCATTCACAATTTGGCTGCAGCCAAATTTTCCAGACTTAATTCACTCTACTCTTATGTTCTGACCAACTTGGCCTACTTGTTCTTGCTCAACTTTGCATTCCATTTTCTATGCATAGGTCATTCTCCATGTTTGGAACGTTTGTCCTCCTTAGGTTGATCTCTTGTAATTCTTAGATTTCTTTGAGTCAGGTTCCATCTTCTATAGGAAACTTGCCCTGATCCCCTTAGTTGTTAATTCTTCCTCTCTATCCTTAGGTTTACAAATTGTATCTTCTAGCAGAATATAAGCTTCTTGAAGGCAGGGACTGGTTTACCTTTTGTCTTTATATTTTCAGTGCTTGTCAGTGCTATTAATTGAGTTGAAGGGTCAAAAACAGATTGACTTCATGTGGGTTCTACCTCAATTAACTGAGTTTCTTTTCTTTTTTTCCTCTTTGTTTTTAAAAAAATCAACAAGCACTTATTTTCTCTTCCTCCCATTTCACTCCCCACCCCACTGAAAAATAAAAGAAAAATAAAAGCCATGTAAAATACATATAATCAAGGAAAACAAATTTGTACACTGACCAGGTCCAAAAAATATACATACCATTTTTCATACTGTCTACTGCCTTTCTGTCAGGAGATGGGTAGGATGTTTTATCATCCATCCTATGGAATCATGGTTGGTCATTGTGTTGATCAGACTTCTTCAGTTTTTCAAAGTTCTGGGTCTTCATAATGTTGTTATTAAATTAATTGTTCTTTTGGTTCTGCTCACTTCACTCTGTAGAAGTTCATACGAACCTTCTTCAGGTTTCCTGCAACCATCACTTTTATCACTTCATAGAGCACAACAGTGTTCCATTACATTTGTATACCATAATTCAGCCATTTCTCCCAATCAAGAGAGCACTCCCTTAGTTTCCAGTTCTTTGCCACCACAAAAAGAGTTGTTATAAATATTTTTTAAACATATCTACCCCTTTCCTCTTTCTTTGATCTCTTTGGGGTATAGGTTCAATAGCGTTATCACTGAGTTAAGGGGGTATGCAGTTTAGTAACTTTTGGTCATAGTTACAAATTGCTTTCCAGAATGGCTGTATAAATTCACATTCCACCAATAGTAATTAATTGCACTTGTTTTCCTGAAGTCCCTCTAATATTTGTCATTTTCTTTTCTTTTTCTTTTTCTTTTGGTCAGCTTTTCCAATCTGATGGGTATAAGGTAGAACCTCAGAGTTTCTTTAATTTGCACTTCTCTACTTATGTATGACTTTTAATAATTTTTCATATAGCTATTGATGGCATGTTTCTTCCCTACAGAACCACCAATTAATATCCTTTGACCATTCATCAATTTTGAAATGACTCTTATTCTTATAAATTCAAAGCAGTTCTTTATATAACTTGGAAATAAGACCTTTTTTCAGAGAAACTTGATAAGAGATTTCTCCCAGTTATCTGTTTCCCTTCTAATCTTAACTGTATTGGATTTATACAAAAATTTTTAAATTTTATGTAATCAAAATTGTTCATTTTATCTTCTGTAATCCTCTCTATAGCTTGTTTAATTAAGAACTGTGTCCCCATCTATAGATCTTAAAAATGGTTTCTTCCCTGTTCCTTTAATTTGTTTATAAGTTGACTTTTTATATTTAGGTCAGACAGTCATTTGACACTTATCTTGGTAGATGGTATAAGGTATTGGTATAAATCTGATTTTAGCTAGATTGCCTTCTTGTTTTCGGTCAAATAGTGAGTCCTTATTCCAGTAGCAAGGGTGTTTGGGCGTTATTAAACACTAGTCTTCTAGGTTAATTTTAATTTTAATTTGGTATGCTGTATAGTGAATCTCTTCCACTGACTGACCTCTCTATTTTTAGCCAGAACCAAATTGTTTTTGATGATTACTGCTTTGTAGAATACTTTGACATCTGGTACTGCTAGGCCCCCTTCCTTCCCACTTTTCCCCCATTATTTTCCTTGTGATCCTTGACCTTTTGTTCCTCCAAGTGAATTATATTGTTATTTTTTCTAGTTCTAAAAAGCAATCTTGGCAGTTTGATTGGTATGGCATTGATAAGTAAATTTGTTTAGCTAGTATTGTAATCTTTATAATATTGACTCAAGTATCCAAGGACAATTAATAGTTCTACAATTATTTATGTAATGGTTTTACTACTATAAAGAATGTTTTGTAGTTATATTCACATGCTTCCTGTATGTAGGTGGATTCTCAAGTATGTCATACATTCTTTAGTTATTTTAAATGGAATTTCACTTTTGATATCTTCCTCCTAGGCCGACTGGGTTTTGGTTTGACAAAAGTTTAGTCCCTAGAAGTAAAGATTCTTTCAAAGACAAAAAGACACAAAAAGTTATAAACTGTTGGACAACCTTCCCAATGGAAAGAAAACAGCTAAGGGATTTTCTTTGGTTTGATATTGAATATGGAGGGGCCTGCCTCCTTCATTCAAAAAAGCTGAGGTTTAATCCTCTGGGAACTAATTTTAAAAAGAGATGACAAGTCCACTCCTGTCATAGGGAAGAGGTAGTACCTCTTATGAAAACTCTAGCTGAGGCCAAAAGATGGTAGAAGAGAAGAGCTCAGCAACCATGTGTCAGTGAAGTTTGTCTAATAGCAGTCATGAGACCAATGGAGTGCTGCCCAGCAGAGATGACAGACCATGAAAAAATAAATAAGGAGCAGGCCCAGGGGGAGTGGCATAATGACATCACAAGAAATCATTGGCAGTTCCTGAGTGTGATAGCGAGTTGCCCTTCCATGTGTGGGCCCTAGCAACATATATGTTCCTTATGAATGTGTAATGTGTGTGTTGTCCTAGGAAGATATGTATGAATGTATGTATACATCTCCACATAAACTATCTAAACATATAGACAAGAAGCTCAAGAGAAGGCATGGCTAGATTTCTCTAATCTTGCCCCTTTGCTCCAGGAGATGGTGATTTCTATCTTGACTGGTGCAGGAGAAGGGTCCACAAGGGTGACCACTCTGTTATTCTCTGGGGGTAGGGGTGGGGAGGAAGAGAGAAAAGTTGAGGGGGGGAAAGAGGAAAGGAGGCAGGCAGGGAGGGAGGACAGGAGAAAGAGAGAGATGGAGGGAGGGAGAGAGATTATATCTATCTGTTGATCTGAGTGCATATGTTCTAGGTTTAACCCAAAAATGTATTGAGATAGATAGATATATGTGAAATTAAATACTATTTTAATATGAACTTAACAAACATAAAAGAAATGAATATTTCTAGTTACAAAAAAGAGAAAAAGATTGTTGTGGAGAAAAGATCCATTAGTCAAGGGACTCCCACACACAGAGCTAAGGTTAGAAAACAAACATATTGAGATAGAGATATCTATTTATCCATCCCTATCTATCTCTATCTAATAAATTTAACACAATACCACAATGTGTTTACTTTTGGTAGCTATCTGGAAGATAAAATTTAATAAAAAAGTTATTTAATGAAATAGCCTAGTAAGGAAAGCAGGAAAATAACTTTTCTTCCATAAATTGTGGCATACTTTGTCACTAATACATCCATGCTGCCTGCCCTCCACATATATTATCTCATTTGTCATGAGGCTCAAATGAGAGACCCATGTAGAGTTTTGAAAATGTAAAGTGTTATATAAATGTTAGATATTATTTTGTAAATAACAATGATAATCCTTTTATGGGTTTAAGTAGGTGTTGCAAGAACTTTGTAGATACCTGCTTCATGTCATGGGTCATTCTGTCCTTGCCCTAAATCCCTAGATGAGAAAGAACTTTCCCTACCTGGCTTCCAAAGTTTTCAGCCTTTCTTAGGTTTCAAACCCTGGGCAAATCACTTAACCTTTATTTACCTCAGTTGCCTCATCAGTAAAATGGGAATAATAATAGCACTACTTCCCAGGTAGTACCTACCTCCCAGGGTAACTGTGAGGATCGAATAAGATAATAATTGTAAAGCACTTAACATAGTAAGCACTATATAAATATTAGCTATTATCATTATTATTCTATTATTCTTTAACTCTACAATTCATTCAAACTGGCCTTATTTTTCCTCATACCTGGTGCTCCATTTCCCACTTCCATAGCTTTTCATTGGATGTCTCCCAGGTCTGGAATCTTCAAAATTCCACCCAATTTGAATCAATCATTCAACCAGCATTTATTAAGCATTTACTATATGTTAGGCACTCTACTAAGCACTATCTCTAATTTTCTATAAGACTCAGCTCAAGAAACACATACATAGATCCATTCCTGATCCCTCTGCTACTAGCACTTATATCCCCATCACCTTTTATCTATTTTGTACCTAACTATATATACAGGTTTTCTCCCTTAATAGAACGTGATTTTCTTGAGGTCAGAGGCTGCACATACTAGGTCCTTAATGAATGCTTTTAAAAAATAGATTGATCATATTAAATATAATCTTATGTAATTGGTAGTATTGATTTACTTAACTGATAAATTTATTCTGTTATGCACTTTTATGTTATGCAACTCACAGACATGTAATTGATAGTTATTTAGTTTGTGATCATTTCTGTAAATATTGGGCATCAGACTGCTTGATCAGGCACACATATTCCTATTATAATTATTTTCTGTGAGAAAATCATATTTGGCTTGCATCATTTCAACCTACATCATTATTTCCAGAAACATAAGCCATTGCAAGGGCAAAGATTACCAGTACATCAGAAAAGAGGAAAAAAATTTATTGCATTCATTTTTTGGACTTATTTTTTCCCCTCTATCAATAAAACAGCCTCAGGATGCAAACACTTCAACAAATCTGTAATTTGACTGGAGTGGGTTCTGCCTTCACAAATGCAGATTGCAATCCTTATTTGCCTTAGGAGATAATCTTCAGTTCAAAAAGATCTCTGTTATGCCCCAGAAACCTCTTGGCCCTGGACTTCACATGTTGGAAGTGTCCTCTGCCCCAGGGCTTCTCCTTCTGATTGGATGATTCCTCCCACAACCTCCATGTAAGGAAGGGCCAAACAACTCTTCATTTCTCACCAGGCTGAACTTCTCCAGCTTGGTTCTTCCTCTACCCTCTTTCCACCCCCACTTTTCAGATTCTTTTTTAATGTGTTTCAGCATTTTTTTTTAATTGTATTTCCCCAACACCCAGCACATAGAAAGTGCTTAATAAATGCTTGTTGATTGTTGACTGAATCACGAGTTGCTGTGGTCAAAAAAAATTCAATTCTTCCTAGTAAGCCTTTTGGTGACTACCCTTGTTCCTGGATGTCAGGTACACAGAAGCCTACCAGGACCTGCCAGAATTTGCCCACAAACGCATAGCCTTGAAGACACTAAGTTCATATTCCCAACGATTTTACAGAGTATGAGACATAATAATAGCTGGCATTTATATTACATTTTAAGGTTTGCAAAGAGTTTTACACATTTTATCTTATTTTATCCTCAGGAGAACCTTGTGAGCCATTATTATTCCCACTTTACAGATGAGGAAACAGAGAGGTTGAATAACTTATCCACGGTCACAGAGCTAGTAAGTACCTGAGGATGGACTGAAACCCAGGTCTTCCTGATTCCAGGTACAATAAATGTTCCATTGTACCACCTAGTAGCCCCAGTATTTTGTAATTAATATAATAAGCAAAGGGGTACAAATATATGACTAGCTCTCTTACTTTGTAAGATCATTCAATTCAATAAACACCTATTAACTATTTTAGGGAGCCAGAATATGGCTGAAAAGCATTTTCTCTGGGCTGATGGCTCCAGGGATGTGGCTCCCTCTGCAGTTCTCCGAATCTCCCTGCAGCTGACTTCAATCAACCAATCAATCAGCGGATATTTATTAAGCACTTATTATGTGCCAGTTACTGTGCTAAGGGATAGGGTTATAAAAATAAGCAAAAGACAGGCCGTGCCCCCAAGGAGCTTACAATCTAATGAGGATAATTCAGTTGCCTCAAGTCTGATTGTCTTTTTCTGAGGCACAACTGTCTTTAATCAAGGTGAGGCAAAATTCT
The DNA here is from genome assembly GCF_900497805.2 of Vombatus ursinus. Taxonomy (NCBI): domain Eukaryota; kingdom Metazoa; phylum Chordata; class Mammalia; order Diprotodontia; family Vombatidae; genus Vombatus; species Vombatus ursinus. The sequence continues at coordinate 24,831,741 of NW_020954557.1, forward strand.
GTCATTTGGACATGGTCTTTACCAGCAAGGGAAGGAGACCTCAGGAATTCACTTGGCTTTTCAGGAGAGTGCTTTCTGACCATCTTTATACCTCAGGCAATACCTGATTTGGGCCTTAATTAAATATATATATGTATATATGTGTGTGTATATATATTATATATGTATATATATGCATACACATGTGTGTGTCCAGGCATTTAATACGTGATTTGGACCTTAATTAAATATGTATATGTATATGTAAATGTATATATATGTGTGTGCACACAAACGTACCTTTTGTTTTTACATCATATTCATTTATATCCCTCCTCTCCCTAGGGAGGTTTCCCTTATGAAGTGCATACTATATAGAGCGTTAGACTTGGAGTAAGGAAGTTTTAATTTGAATTGTGCCTCAGACACTAGGCCCTGGGGTAAGTCACTTAATCTCCCTTAGACTCTGTTTCCTCTGCTATAAAATGGGGATAATACTAGCACCTAACTCACAGGGTTACTGAAAGGATCACATGAGATCAATCAATCAATCAACTTTTTTAATTACCTACTATGTGCCAGGCGCTGTGCTATGTGCTGAGAATACAAAAAGAAGCAAAAGACAGTCCCTACCCACAAGGAGCTTACATTACAGTGTTCTGAAAAACCTTAAAACGCTATGTAAGTGTGCTTTATCATTATTAATTATAAGAAAAATGTAAAATAAAAAACAAACGAAAAAAACCTCAACACTTTGACAGTTTTGTATATACAATATTTTACACCTAGAGGGCCCTCCTTCTGAAATAAAGGGATAGAGATGCATTTTCTCAGTTCTCTCCAGGGCTGCCATGATTGCACAGGATTGTTTCATTTTACTATTCTTTCCATTTATATTCTGGTAGTCATTGAATATATTGTTTTCCTGGTTCTTCTTACTTCATGCAGCACCAGTTCATATAAGTATACTTATTCTTTGTTTCTCTTGAAACAATAATATTCCTTTATATTCATTTAACACAACTAGTTTAGCCATTCCCAATCCTGGGCCTTCATTTTATTGAGGACTCAATTAGTCCAGCCACTGAGCATACAGCAACTTGAACTGAAAGAGTTTGTGTTTCAGCTATATTGGAATCCCTTTCACTAAGTCCAGGTTCAGATAAGGTGACTTTAATGCCCAGGACGTGTCCTTCACTCAAGAGAAAGTGCCCCAATTGTTTAGAAGCTGATGAAGCACTCCAATTTCTCTCCAGTTAGCCCTCTAAATCAATTAGAAAGGATTATGCATTCACCCAAGCTGTCAACAATGTCTGATTGTGCTACACCTAGATTGAGACATAAGCTTTAAGTTGTTTTTAATACGTATATGTCCTCAAATCAGGCACATTCTTCAAAGTCAACTCAGATGGAAAGGAGGAAGGATGAGGGGTGGGTGTGATAGCTTAGCACCTGCTACATATATTAATAACACCTCATATTTTAATAGATATTTCATTAAGATCTCTTGCCGAAGTCTCAAATTATCATTCATCCTTTGTCAGGAGAAAAGTAGCAAGTAAGGATGACTTTACTAATTTTAGAATGAACATGAGTATAACAAAAAAAAATGTTCCAAAATAACATACATTTTGAAATTTTATTATCTGTTACTTTCTAAAATGCCAGATGTTGACTTGAATGATTGTGATTGCCTTACCAGAAACACTGCCATCTCGGCTTAGGAATTTAAGGAATGGTTGTGTGGACAACAGAAACATTCCAGGAGGGGTAACAGCCAGCAATTGTTTGAGTAGAGTCAAATTACTAATCCTAAAATTTGTACTGACATGTTTCTAATAAAAAAGGATTTAACTAAGTAAATGAATCTTTTACTGTGATAAGATAATGAAGAACTTCCATAATTATATGAAAAGTTTGGTGTAAGACTAAATATATATGTATGGGAAAGAGATTAGTAACTAACAGATGCATTCATTGACTCATCATTAATAAATTAGAGAAAAAAATGACGTGTAGAAAAATGTTCCCTTAAGAGGAAATGGATTTTTTGGAAAGAGCAGAATAATGGAATACTGATCAGGGACATCTGGTCAAATAGCAGAAAAAAATAATCCATTTATTCTGATATTTCATTTGGGGAGGTAGTGCTGTGGTGGTGGGGGGCAGGGGAGAGAAGAAACCAAACATGGTTAACACTAACCAAGGAGTATGACAGACTCATAAAAGTCACTACTAAAGATACTTTTATTTATATTTTAGAAATATATAAATAGGAATAGAAAAAAAATTCTGTTTTTACCTGTGTAGATTAAGGAAACAAAAAAAGTCCAGTGTAAATGACCTCATAAGAAAATAACTTTGAGCCTGATTCCTCCTTTTAGCAATTGAATTACAAATGTCATACTTAGAGTCAGCAGAAAGTAGAATGATTCGTGGGATGCTGGAAACCTGCTTTTACCCAAATCTCCACCCCCTCAGAATGTCATTGTGTTTGAATCCTCTCGGACTCATTTAGATTACTGGCATAACAACACTTTTGATCTCCTGGTAAATGCTTGCTCAAATACCTGATTTTGCTTTAGCATGTACTTTATGAATTTGGCTATATAGTGACTAACTGAAGCAACTCTGGAATTGTCACCAATGTAAGGCCTACTAGTATGAAACTTTGATATTGAATGTTTAACATGATTGCACATGTGTAACCTTTATCAGATTGCTTACTGTTTTGGGGAGGGAGGAGGAGAGGGAGAGAGAAAAATTTGAAATTAAAAATCTTATAAAAATGAATGTTGAAAACTATCTTTACATGTAATTGGAAAAAAGCAAGATAATATTAAGACAGAAAAAAGAAACTTTGATATTGAAATGGCTCCATGTCTACTCTCTTCACTGACACAGATACACATCCCACCTGTGCTTTCTTATTTATCATCTCTTCATGTCTTTCCACAAATATGCAATATAAACTGCTCAATATACTAAAATTTTACTTCCTTCCTTTCTTTTTGGCTTCCTTCCTTCCTTCTCTCTTCCTTCTCTTCCTTTTTGATAAGAATCTGTGGAATTACAACATGGCTTGTTTACTTTTTAAAAGGTAGTAAACAAAATTGCTGTATTTGTATGTCCCCTTCTGCACTTTTTTTTCTTCTTTCTCTTTGAACAATGTTTTAGTGATGCTCTTTTTCCTATTTCTCACTCTGTAGTGACTCACCTTCTTTCCTGCCCCACAAACAAGTTCTCCCTTATAACAAATACACATAGTCAAGAAAAACAAATGATAATATTGGCTATTTTTGAGAACACGTATCTCGTCTCATTAACTCTCTACCGTGAGATATGAGCTATGTTCATCATCAGTCTTCTGCTTTGCACACAGTTCTGAGGTCTTTCAGCATTGTTTCCTCTCATATTATTTTTGTGGTCATCAAACAAAATTGTTTGATTAGGAAGATTTTGTTATGTCATTTTTTATAGTTTACATTTCTTCATTTGAGAACTGTTCTTTCATCCTTTGACCACACATCCATTGTGGAATGGCTATTATTCATATATATGTGTATGTGTGTATTTAAAATATATTTTGGGTGTTAGACATTTATCAGAGAAATTTGCTGAAAAGACTCCCCTTCCCCCCCTTATTTCCTTTTTGATACTAAATGAATTTATTTTGCTTTTAAGGAGTTTTTTCAATTATATGCAATCAAAATGATTATTTTTTAGCTTTTAGTATCTCTATCCCTTATTTAGGTAACAATTCTCCCCGTAGCTGTAGTCGTGAAAGGTATTTCATTCCTTTGCCCTCTTATTTAAAAAAAAATTATTATGACTTTTAATATTTAGATTAGGCATCAATTTTGAGTTTATAGTAGGATATGGTATAATATGTTGATCTAAACCTAATTTCTGCCAGACAACTTTCCAATTTCCACAGGAGTTTTTGTGAAATAGGGAGTCCTTAACACCAATATGTGGTGCCTTTGGGTTTATCAAATACTAAGCTACTACGTTTGATAATTTCTGAATTTTGTTTATTGTTCCACTGATTAATTTTTTCATTTTTTAACCTATATTAAATTGTTATGATGATTACTACTTTACAGTTATATAGTCTGATGGTTTTCCCTACTTTCTTCAATTTAAGTCTGGATTTTGAAACAAGAAGCTCATGATCTAATTCATAGTCAGCTTCAGGTCTTATTTTAATTGACTGTATAGACATGCAGGGGTGGGGAACCTGTGGCCTCAAGGCCACCCCTGGTATAGAGCTTCTTCACCTTTGGCTGAAAAGTGTACAATCAATCTGATTTTTACATTGACCATCTGGTGATATCCACATAAGTCACCTTTTGGATTGTTGAAAAATAGTGTTTGTTATGACCAGCCAGTTATCTTGACAAAACTCTCTATTAGTGTCTGCCCTGCTTCATTTTGTATTTCAAGGACAAATTTGCTTATTATTCCAATTATTTTTTGATTTCCTATGTTAGCATTCCAATTTCCTACAATGATATCATGTTTTAGTGTTATTTCTAGAAGATGTTGCAGATCTTCACAGAACTGTTCAACTTTGACCTTTTTGGCATCAGTGGTTGGAGCACAGACTTGTATCACTGTGATGATAAGTGATTTGCTTTGGATTCAAACAGATGTCATTTGGTTATGTTTGAGATGATACCTCAATACTACTTTTCTTGCCATTTTATTGACTATGAAGTGTACTCCATTTCTGCTAAGGGATTCTTGCCCATAGTAGTATATGTAGTGATCATCTGAATTAAATTCACCTATTCCCATCCATTTAATTTCATTGACACCCAAGATGTTGATGAAGTGGAGGTGATAAAGAGATTTAGGGGATTAGATCTGGTCGATACAGTGCCTGAAGAACTACGGACAGAGGTTCACAATATTGTAAAGGCAGGCTTTACAGGAAACAAAATGGCTATCTGATGAACCTTTACAAATAGCTGAGGAAAGAAGCAAAGCAAAAGATAAAGGAGAAAGGGAAAGATATACCCAACTGAATGCAGAATTCCAGAGAATAGCAAGGAGAGATAAAGAGGTTTTCTTAAATGAGCAATGCAAAGAAATAGAAGAAAACAACAGAATGCGAAAGACAAAAGATTTCTTCAAGAAAACTAGCGACATCAAGGAAAAGTTTCATGCAAAAATGAGCATGATAAAAGAAAAAATGGTAGAGATTTAACAGAAGCAGAAGAGATCAAGAAGAGATGGCAAGAATACACAAAAGAATTTCCTTTACAAAAAGATCTTAACATCCCTGATAGCCAAACATCCTGGAGAATGAAGTCAAGTGGGCCTTAGGAAGCCCTGCTAACAGTAAGGCTAGTGGAGGTGATATAATTCCACCTGAGTTACTTGAAATCCTAAAAGATGATGCTGTTAAAGTGCTGCACTCAATATGCCAGCACATTTGGAAAACACAACAGTGGTCACTGGATTGGAAAAGTTCAGTTTGTATCCCACTCTTAAAGAAGGGCAGTTCCAAGGAATGTTCAAATTACTGAACAATTGCTCTCATTTCACAGGTCAGCAAGGTTATGCTTAACATTCTGCAAGCTAGGTTCAGCAATATGTGAACTAATAATTACCCAAAGGGCAAGCTTTTCAAAGAGGCAGAGGAACTAGAAACCAAATTTCCAAAATTTGTTGGATTATGGAGAAAGCAAGGGAGTTCCAGACTTCTGCTTCATTGACTACACTAAAGTTTTTGATTGTGTGGATCCTAACAAAGGGTGGCAAGTCCCTAAAGCTTTAGGAGTAACTGATTGTTTTATTTAAAACTATATGTGGGCCAAGAAGTAACAGTTAGAACTGAACATGGAACAATTTATTGGATTAATATTGGAAAAGGAGTATGACAACACTGTATATTGTCACCTTATTTATTTAATTTATAAGCAGAGTACATTATACAAAATACCAGGCTGGATGAATCAAAAGCTAGAATTAAGGTTGCCAGGAAAAATATCAACAATCACATATATGCAGAAGATACCACACTGATGGCAGAAAGCAAAGAGGAATTAAGAAGTCTCTTGATGAGGGTGGAAGGAGAGAGTGTAAAAGATGGCTTGAAGCTTAACATAAAAAACAACAACAACAACAACAAACAAACAAAAAAACCTAAGATCTTGGCAACCCATCACTTCCTGGAAAACCAAGGGAGAAGAAATGGAAGCAGTGTCAGATTTTGTATTCTTGGGCTCAAAGACCATTGTAGACAGTGACTGCAGCCATGAAATTAAAAGGCACTTGCTCCGTGGAAGGAAAGCTATGGCAAATCCGGACAGCATACTAAAAAGCAGAGACATCACCTTGCTGATAAAGGTGTTTGTAGTCAAAGATATAGTTTTTCCGGTAGCAATGCATGGCTGTGAGAGTTGGACCATATGGAAAGCTGAGAGCCACAGAAGTGACACTTTTGAATTGTGGTGCTAGAGAAGACTTTTGAGACACCTGTGGACTGCAAGGAGATCAAATCAGTCAATACTTAAAGAAATTTATTCAGGTTATTCACTGGAAGTTCAAATACTGAAGCTGAAGCTTAAATGCTTTGGCCATATAATGAGAAGATGGGACTCAATGGAAATACCCTAATGTTGGGAAAGATTGCAGGCAAAAGGAAAAGGGGACAGCAGAGAATGAGTTGCATAGATAGTGTCATGGAAACAATGAACATGAAGTTGCACAGATTTTGAGAGATAGTAGAGGATAGAAGTACTTTGCTATGGTCCATGGGGTCACAGAGTAACAACTGACAGCAAATGGTAAATGTTAAAATAATATAGAAATTATTTGTGATTTTATCTTCACAGGAAACTTCCAAGATGGGAACTCTTTCTACTGAATCAAATCTTAATGGTTAATGACTTACTAAATATAACTTCTAATGTGTTGCATAGAAGGTACATAGAGGTACACAGAAGTTTAATTCCTGACTAGAGATCACACTCGTATTAAGTATCAGAAGTGGGATTTTAACTTGTCTTCCTAGGTTCAGACTCAACTATCCATTATGCAATACTGTCTCTGATTATCATATATGTTCATTTGAGAACATATTTCATGTCATTTCTCAGGCAATGCTGGTAAACTGCAGATCCCCGAATTTGTAATTAGAGGATTTATGTTCAAAGGTCAGCTTTTGCTATTTACTACCTTTGTAGAGCAATTCGTTTAATCTATTAAGGCTCTATTTTCCTCATCTGTCAAATGGCGCAGCTGGACTAGCTCCCTCTTCCTCTAAAACCTATGTTCCTACTTATGTCCACTATCAACACGCCTTTGCATTGCCTTCTGGGTTATTTAAATTTTCGATTCATTCAAGATGGTAATGTTCTATGATTTTAGCCATATGGCATCAGGTGGAGAATATTGATGCTACTATGGTTTTGCAAAAGTGAGGAGTCTGGTATCAAGGAAAGCACTATGTAAATTCTTGAATATAATCAAGCCCAAACTCTTCTTCATATTCAACTCTGTTCTCAGCTCATCTCCCATCTGCAGTGTCTGTCCAAGATAGACATATCAATATATTATTACCTCAATGGTCTGCCAATGCAGCTGAATGTCAGTCTGGGAAATATGTGCTCTATCACTTTTTAATCAATCATCTACATTGTTTCCAATTTGACATTCCTAAAACACAGGTCTAACAGTTCTAATCATACCATCTCTGCTTAAGAAGTTTCAGTGGCATAGGGCAGCTAGGTGGAGCAGTGAATAGAGCAGTGGCCCTGGAGTCAGGAGGACCTGAGTTCAAATGTGAACTCAGATAATTGACACTTACTAGCTGTGTAACCCTGGGCAAGTCACTTAACCCCATTGCCTAGCCAAAAAAAAAGACATTTCAGTGACTACCCATTGTCATCAGAATAAAATATAAGTTCTTTTGTTTGGCATTTAATATGATCTAGCCCACTTTTCTGGGATAATTATACATTACACCCCCTCTCTTATTCTATAGTCTAGACCAGAAGTATCAAACATGCAGGAAGAAACAATCCCAAGTGCCACTGAACCAGATTAAAACAAAATTGAGAAATATTTAGCAAAATAAATAAAAATACAAAAAAGAATTATTTAACATTACATTTTAAAATCAAATCAATATATGGCCCATAGAAATCCTTATGTATGGATTAGTGGCCCGTGTTTCTATTTGAGTTTGACAAGCCTGCTCTAGATAAACTAGTCCATTAGCTGTTCCTTGTACACAACATTCTACTACACACTACACAGGTTATCCCCCATGCCTAAATGCTCTTCCTCTTCAACTCTGCTTCTACAAACTCCCTATCTCCCTTTAGGGCTCAACTCAAGCACCACTACTTCTTTTTGATTGTCCCAGTTTTTACTGACCCTCCTCCCAATCACCATGTATTAGTTTGTATATATCTTGTATTTACTTACCTGTGAACATAATGTACCCTCCTAAATAGGGTGCAAATTCCTACAGGGAAGGGACTATTTTGTTGCCATTCACCCTTCCTCCTGATGCACCCTCCAGGACTTCTGGGCCTCCTCTGACCTTCTTTGGCACCCCTCCCCACCACTGCCTTTGGAAACTTAACCTTTTCAGTTTTGTATCACTCTCCCCAGAGCTTGGAATACCCTGATTAGTGAGTGGACTGCAGTGGTTCACATTTTACACCCTGCAGGTAGAATTTTAGAACTGAAAGTTACGCTCTATCATTATGAGCCATTGCAGAAGGAAAATTCTACCTACAGGGTGTAAAGCTCTAGAACTTACCTGGAAGACTGAGAACAGAAAGAGGCAGCTGGGTGCTACAGTGGATAGAGTGCTGGACCTGAATTTAAATTCAGCCTCAGCCACTTTCTAGTTGTGAGATCCTGGGCAAGACATTGAGCTTTTGTCTGCCTCAGTTTCCTCAAATGGAAAATGGGGATAATAATAGCAGCCAACTCCCACCTAACCACCATAGTTGTGGTGAGGATTATGAGATAATATTTATAAAAATGTTCTGCAAACCTTAAAATACTATATAAATGTTAGCTACAGGGTCATCAAGGGACTGTGTCTTTCATCCAAGGTTCAGCCTATCCGGTTTGGAAGGCTCAATAACAAGGCTTGACCACCAAGTCAGGAATTGTCTGCAGAGGGATACTGTTGTGATCTGCATTGGTAGAAAGAGTCTATCTTAAAGATAGAATGGATCTATTTAAGTAATGGAGTCATTGCATTAACTCATAAACCAGTGAATTATCATCTAGCTTTTTGCTCTATATAGCAGTGGAAAAAGTATTGAACTTAGAATTAGGAAGACCTGAATTTGAATCCTGCATTAGATTCTTAGTCTAGCTGTGGGAATCTTGGTGAGTAAGTTAGTCAATAAATCTTTATTAAGCATTTAACACGTTCCAGGCATTGTGCTAAATGCTAAGGAAACAAAGAAAGGCAAAAAACACAGTCCCTGTCCTCAAGATGCTCACAGTCCAATGGGAGAGACAACATGCAGACAACTATATACAAACATGAAAGATATATAGAGAGGGAATGGGGGGGTAATGTTAGAGGGAAGGTGATAGCAGTGGGAAAGAGGGAGGGGGACTGGGAAAGGCCTCTTGTCACTTCCCTGACGTCAGGGTCCTCTTTGATAACGAAGGACAAATAACAAACAAAACAGAAGGTACAATTTGAGCTGAGTCTTGAAAAGGCTAGGGAATTCAGGTAGTGGATATAAGGAGGAAGAGCATTCTAGAAATGGAGACTATCCAGCCTCGCTTTCTTCATTTGTAAATGAGGATAATAATAGTGCCAAATTCACAGGATTGATGTGAGGATCAAATGGAATAACATGTTAAGGACTATACCTTAAAGTACTTTATAAATACTAGCTATTAGATATTCATAAGGGCACAGCATATTTTTGTTCTTTTGTACTTTATAGTGCCTAAAATATTATAGCCAACTTTTCAAAATTTGACCCAGGTTTATTTATTAATTTTAAACAATATCATCTCTCGTGTTACCAAGACTGTGAGTCACAGTTTGGATAGAACATTATCCATCTTCTTCACTGCCAAAGTCCTTATCTAGGTCATGGTTAACTCACTATTGGGATGCTATAATCTGAGAATATGGTGATCAATTTTAAACACATTGACTTTGATGTGTTGACAGGACCTTCAGTTGGATATGTCCAGCAGGTCATGGAACTTAGAGGGAGAAATTAGAACTGGCTATCTAGATTTGGGAGCACAAAAGTGATAATTAAATGCCTGTAAGTGAATGAGATCATCCTATTTGTATTATAGGTCCTGTCTCCCAACAAGTTTGTTGCAACACTTTGATGTATTATATGAGTCAGACTGAGTGTGTCATCATCCCTGTGGTTTCTTCATCCCTACTGGCTTCTCAGAGTTTTTGCCCTCTATGTTCAGACTAAGGCCAATGTTGAGCAGCTGAGCAGTCCCTTTGAAAATCCAGGCATGAAATTGAGGAGGGAAATTACTTGAACAAATAAAGGAGAGTTTAATTTCCAACATGAATTTCTAGTATCTAAAAGTATTTTTCAATGGACAGACTGCTTGAAATAAAAAAAAATGGAAACTAATTATTATTTATAGAAATGTTGCTTAAATTCTGCAGAGAAATAATGATTTGCTTTTCATCTCTTAGAAGTTCTTATTCAACATGTGACAAGGGATTTTAAATGTGACACGATTAGCTATTAGGTTCCCAGAACAGAGATAATATCATCAGAAATTATGTTGGGTTATGGCTATTATATTCCATCTTGAAGTCCAATGGCCTTCATTCCTTGTCCCTTATTTCCAGGTGTTTCAGAAGTTCAGTGATGTACTAAAAATTGAAAAAAGTGAGACAAAACTGTTGAATGATATAGACAGAGCAGTAAACAAAGTAGCAAACCATTGGAAAGGTTCGCTCCCTTCTTCAGGTTCATATGTTATTAAATCACATAGATTTTATTCCCTACCTGTACTAAGCACTGTCAATACTCCGATACTGAGTAGATTTCTATTCATTGTGCCAAATTAGGCTCTTTGGCCTGCTGTTCCAGTTGAGAATTTGATGTTGGACTCGAGCTGAGCCAAACAAGTAGTGGAAATGACTGTCAGCCATCTGTAACCATGTGTCAAGGAGAGACAGTGGGGAAACCACCCTACATTCAAATGAGTTTCAAACCATCGACCTGAGATTTTTATTTTTTGTATCTACTCTGGAGAAATGGTATTTTTTCAGGAGATGGTCTCTGAATCACCTCAACTGCCTTTCATGAAGAATGAATCTTTTCACCATAGTGTGTTCTTACTGATAAATGAAGAATGGCAAATAATGAGTGAACCTTTATTTTCATTTAAATGGGTGTTTTCTGCACTTGAAGTTGAGAGAATAATCAATAACACCCCAAAGAAGAAAACTAAGGTAAGCAGTTTAAGAAGGATTTTCAGTTTTGTCATTGATCAACTTCCAAGATCACTAAAGAAGTCACTTTACAGGGGGGTGTTTTGGGCCAGAATCACTCAATAGAATCAGAACTCAAAAGGAAAGAGAAAAACATAGGTGAATTTTTCTTTTCATCATTTCATACAATTCCAACAACAGATTATATTTGATTTCCAAGAATCAACCTAAGTACAGAAAGGCTCACCACTTGTAATCTGGCCAATTAGTGATGAATCTGTTGGCCATGGCAATCTATAATTAAAGAAAAATACAAAATGATCCTCAGTTTTGCCCACCGCCTTTCCACATATTTGCAGTGACAGGACAGGATAGAGGGTGCAAGCAACTAAAGTTTTTAGACCATGTATAAACATTCACTTAACTGTTGGTACTCTAAATATTCAAACCACACCTGGAGGAACTGAATCTTAGGTTAAGAGATCTGAAGAAAGCCCTCTAGCAAATTGGGTTGACCCCAGTGGATGATTTAGGGGTAGCAGGATCATAGTCTTAAAACTAGAAGAGACCTCAGAAGCCCCCTAGCCAAACCCCCCTTATTTTATGAACAAAGAAACTGAAGCCCCCAGAAGTTAAATAGTATATCACACATCACAGAGACAATAAGAATTGGGGGTGAGACTGAACCCAGGTGTTCTGACTCAAGAGCCAATGTTCCTTCTATTACATTACATAGACAAAGGCTACATAGAACAGGTTGTGATCAGCACTATCAGTAAGATTATGGATCAACTGGAGTATCAGAGTATGAAAGTACAGAAGAATCATCTTCTGTACCTAATGACAGATCATTCCCCTGACTTAATCACCAATAATTTGACATTAATTTTACCTCTGGCACTCTTTAAGCATCAGTAACTTAGGGTAAATACATTTGGATGGATCTGTGATCTCAACAACATGGGGTTTTCCACCTAAATCTCACCCTATGTGACTTCCATAAATGAGCTGCTGTAAATTCTGCATAGAAGGCCCACTCAATACGTGTGGGCCTTTTTCTTTATCTTGTGATGTTATATTATGGAATAGCAAGGGAGCACAAGGACTATCTACCTGAGATTCTTTTTTCTTGCCTTGTGACTGGCCTAATTTTTCAGCCATATTTTTTTGAAGATAACTTTGATGCCACTTCTCCTACATAGTTATTTACTGGTAATATGATACCATTTGCACCTACCATCTCTGCATTGCCTTTTGGGTAACATACAGTTTTAATTCTTTAGAGACTGGCATTCCATGATTTACCGCCATATTGCATTATTCAAACAATAAGTTACAACAAAAAAATGGATCTTAATTTTAAGGAGTTTAGGGTCATTATTTCCATTGTGGTGGAGCTCAGTGTACCCCTGTCAGCCCTAGATAAAGTTAATAGTAATAACAACAAAAACAAAAACCCAAACAAAAAACCCCAAGAAATTTAAGAACATGAATAAAATTTTTGATATATCAGATATGATAGACTTCTTCTGGCAATTATTGAATGGGAATAGAAAGGAATATGTCTTTGTGAGTATAGATACAGACACATACATACAATTACGTGTATACTCACAATTTTTTGGGTATACAGTGCATCTTTACTAGGGCAGGCAAAACTTCACAAATACAGAAAATCAGATATTTTAAACATATCTTTTACTGACTGCAATTCAATAAAAATTATATTCAATAAAAGGCCACTGAAGAAAGGAGCAGAAATTAATTGGAGACTTAATACTTAATCTTAAAAAATTGATAGGCTGAAGAACAAATAATAGAAACAATCATTAATTTCATTAAAGATAAAGACAAAGAGACAACATATCAGGATATGGCCAAAGCAACCTTTAGGGGAAAATTTAAAATTCTAAAAACTAGAAAATCAACAAATTAAAAAACATAAATTAAGCCCCAAAATAAAAATCCTGACAATCAAGAGATTAACAAAATTGGAAAAAATTAATAAATAAAACTAGGAGCTATTTAAAAACAAATTAAATATATAAACATTAACTAATTTGACTTTAAAAAGAGAAAGAGGAAAACAAAATTATCACTAAAAATGAAAAAAGAGAATTGTACAACAAATGAAGATGATTTGAAGTAAATAACTCCCCAATTATTTGCCAATAAAACCAACAACTTAAATTAAATGAATGAAGATTTATAAAAAAAGACAGAATTTCTATAACTCAAACTAAAAAAGAGAATTAACAAGCCATAAATTAGCTTCCAAAAAATAAAAACCAAAAAACCTGGACCAGATGGATTTAAAAGACAATTCTATCAAACATTTAAAGAAAGAAAATAATTTCAATATCATATAAACTGTTTTAAAAAAACAGAAAAAAGGGGGTTTTTATCCTATCCATGATATAGTCTTGATACCCAAACAAGGGAGAGTCAAAAAGGAAAAAGAAAACTATATATCAATATCTTTAATGAACACTGATACATAAATTTTAAATAAAATACTACTAAAGCAGCTACAGCAACTTATCACAAAGATTATACACTATGACCACGTTAGATTTATACCAGGTTTGCAGGCTTGGTTACATATAAGAAAAGCTATCTACAAACACAACATATTAACAACAATGTCAACAAAACCAAAAGAAATGTGACCTTATCGATACATGCAGAAAAAGGTTTTGACAAGAAGCAACACTATTCCTTTACAACACACATACCCCCCCACACCCACACCCACACCCACAGAAAACATAGGAATGAATGGACCATTCCTTAATATGATTAAGTAAGGTCTATCTAAAAACCAAGAACTGTAACAATAAATGTAATAAGGAAAAATTTGGGACTTTTCCAATAAGATCAGAAGTAAAGCAAAGATATCCATCATCACCACTACTATTTATTAGAAATACTAGCTATAACGGTAAGACAAGAAGAAGAAATTGAGAGAATAAGCATAGGCAAAGAAGAAACAAAATTATTATTTTTGCATGTGACAATGATATTTTACTTAAAGAACCCTGGAATCAACCAAAAATTAACTGAACCATTAACTTCAGCAAAGTTTCAGGAAATAAATTCACATAAACCATTAGTATTTCTAGATATTACTAACAAAACCCAGCCAGAAAAGAACAACGAGAAATTGCATTTAAAATAACTGTGGAATTGGGGCAGGTAGGTGGTGCAGGACATAGAGCAGGGGCCCTGGGGTCAGAAGGACCCAAGTTCAAATGCAGCCTCAGACACTTACTAGCTGTGTGACCCTGGGCAAGTCACTTAACCCCAATTGCCTTGCCAAAACAAAATAAAACAAAACAAAAAAACTGCAGAATGTGTAAAATTCTTTGGAGTCTACCTACCAAAATACACATAAGAACTATGAATACAATGGAATATACTCTTAATAGAAACAAAGACCTAAAAATGGAGAAATATTAACTGCTCATGTATTAGCCAAGTTGATGCAATAAAAATGATAAAATTAATTTATTTATTCAGTCTGAAATCAAAGTATTGCTTTATATAGCTAGAAAAAAATTCATTTGGAAAAACAAAAGAACAAGACTCTCAAGCAAAATAATGGGGAAAAAAGTAAGAAGGAAGGGTGTCTTAGCATACCAAATCCCAAATAATACACAAAGAAGTAATTTTCAAAATGACTTGGTACTGGTTAAGAGAAATAAAGACAGTAATTTGTCAAAAAAGATTAGGTATACAACATCCAAAAACAAATGAACTCAAATCCCAGCTACAAGTAAGTTTTCGCTATAAAAACTAAAATCAATATGGCAGAATCGAGGTACAGACCAACATCTCAAGACTAAGATAAGCTCCATATGGATGATCGATTTAAATAGTGACATCCTAAACAAATCAGAAAAGCAAAGAAGAAAACACTTTTCAGATTTATAGGTAGGTTTCATGAACAGGTATAGAGATTATCACAGAAGATGAAATGGACAATTTTGATTCCATAAAATTAAAAAAGGTTTTGCAAAAAGGAAACCAATGTGATTAAAATGAGGATGGAAACAGTTAACTATGGATAAAAACAAATCTTTGCAGCAAGTTTTTCTAAGGGTCGCATTTCCAAGACACTTCCAAGTAAATTGCTTCCAAGTAATCAAATAATTGAAATTTCTAAGAATGAATGTCATTCCTCAATTGAAAAATAAGGAAAGGTCATGAACAGGCATTTTTCTAAGAAAGAAGTATAGACAACCAATAGTTGTATGAAAAAAAAACACAAAATGCTCCATATTATCAATAATTAGAGAAATGCAAATTAAAGCAACTTTGAGTTTCTACCTTACACCAATTAGATTGGAAGAGACCACAAAAGAGGAAAATGACATGGTGAGGCTTCAGGGAAACAGGTACATTAATACACTACTGTGGAACTACAAACTGGTACAAATATTCTGGAAAGCAATTTGGAACTATCTCTCTTCCCCCCCCCCCCACAAATGATTAAAAAACATGCATGTCTTTTGACTCAGAAATGTCACTACTAGGACTATCCCTTTAGATTGAAGAAAGAGGAAAAGCACTCAATGTACAAAAATATTTAAAGCAACTGATTTTTTAAAAAAATTTTTGGTTGTAAGAGGTTGTCCATCAATTGATAGTTAAACAAATCATGGCATGTGAATGCAATGGAATACAATTATGACATAAGAAATGATGAAAATGACAATTACAGAGAATCCTGGGAAGACTCATAAGCTGATGCAAAGTAGAGTGGAAAGCAGAACAATTTATACAATAACAACATTGTAAAGACAACTTTGAAATACCTGAGAACTCTTATCAAAAACAATGACCAACCCTGGTTCCAGAGAATTTCTGATGAAGTAAGCCACCACCTCCTAAGGTGACAGACTGTTGGCATGCAGACTAAGACATATATTTTTATAGGGATATTTTATTTTGCTTGACTTTGCACATTTGTTACAAGGGTTGTTCTTTTTTCCCCATTGGGAGAAAAAAGAGGCATGACGGAGAAAATTTTTGTTTATTGAAAAAAATTAAAAATTGTCATAAAAACCAGATAAATATTTGTGTTCAACTTATCTAAATTTTTATTAAAGGTTACTTATGGCACTGGAGATATAAAAACCAAAAACAAAACAGTTCCTAACCACAAGGAAGTTACATTCTACTGCAAGACAATTATCATGCCCTGCCAAATCTTCTCTAGGCCAGGTTTAACATTCCTAATTCCTCTAAATGTGGTATGCTATGAATTACAGACACTTCACCAACCTTGTCAATCTCTTCTGGATGCATTTCAGTTTAGCAAAGTGCTTCCTAAAATTTGTCTCCAACTAACCACAAAACTTCAAATGCGGCCTAACCAAGGCTAGAGTACCATTGCATGATAACTCTGTTCTTGTGTATTATGCCCCTGTTGTGAGTTACTAGAATTTAATGGCTAGTGGCCTTTCCTGACTCCTCCTCCCTATGACACATCTATATGTATGCATATATCTGTAACTATACATCTATATATATATATCTCAATTGCTAATAAATGTATTTATAGATATACAGATGTATAGATATGAGACATAGTGAGATACAGATATAAAATTGCACTAAGACCTGAGATACTGTGGTGTTTGTATACATGTCTATGTCTATGTATTTGTGTGTATATCTAAATCTAAGATACAGATATAGACACACACATGTACATAAACACACATACACAGGGGGCGTCCCAAAAATCTTAGTGCATTTTAAAGCTTTAATAACACAAAATTGCAGAGACTTTTGGGACACCTCGTACTAGGCATATAACCTCTCAGTACATCCAGACAAATCTCCAGATCAGGGGTTCTTAAATTATTATTATTATTATCATTATTATTTTGTGTGGGTCGTGGGCAGTCTGGCAAAACTTTGACAGTCTGGCAAAAACTAACTATTTTCTGAAAATTTTTTTTTTCAAAATAAAAAAACACAGGACTGCAAAGGGATCCAGTTATATTAAAATAGTTATAAATACGGATTTATATATGCATATCACATACATGTACACATATGTATGTAGATATATTTAAGGAGTTCACGCACTGCAGGTTAACAACCCTGCCCTAGGAGATCTGCCGCAGCCCTGCCCCGGCGGAGGGAGTTTCCACGCCCGGGGGTCCCCGGGTCTCGACCCCAGCCGCTTCCCCCTGCCCGCCCCTCCCCCTCCCCCTAGCAACCACAAACAGCTCCAGCCCGCCGCTCCCCAGCATGACGGGCGGGCGGCCTTAGGTGAGGTGGGCGGGCTGCGGCAGCAGCGGGGACGCGCGTCGTCCCCCCCCCCACCCCGGACGGCGGCAGCGGCGGCGGCGGCGGCGGCGGCGGCGGCGGGGGCGCGGGCCGGGCGCCAGGGTCGCTGTGCTGCCGTGTCCTCCGCCACTGCCTGCGCACGTGGACCCGGGAGCGCACGTGGACCCGGGAGCGGTGGCGGGGCCGCGGGCCGGGGAGCAGCGGGGGCGGGGACTCGTCCAACTGCGGGTCATGGCGCACGAACTCGTGGAAGAGCGCGTCCGTCTTCTCCTCGATGCTTTAGTAGCCCCGGGGCGCCGGGGCCCCGGCGGAGGCGGTGAAGGAGTCGGGGGACAAGAAGACGCGCCCGTGCGGGAGCCCGGCCAGCCGCGAGTTGGGCAGCCGCGCCTCGGCCTTGGGCTCGGGCTCCGCCTCCGGCTCGGCCTCGGCCTCCGCCTCCAGCGCAGCCCAGACGCGGCCGATCACGGGGCCGGGCCGGCCGGCACCCTGGACGCCGAGGCACTTCTCCGCCGTGCCGGGGCCCAGGGCCTCTCGGCCGGGCCGCCCGGGGCCCCGGCTCCCGATGGGGGCGCGGCCGCTGTCCATCCGCAGGAACTTCCGGGGCCTCGGCTCGCCGCCGCCGTCCCCGGGCCCGGGCCCGGGCCCATCCGCCTCCGCCTCCGCCTCCGGCTCCCGCTCCGCTTCCGTCTCTCCCAGCTCGTGAGGCTGCGGGAGGTGCCCGGGGCCATCCCGGGCCGGGCCCGCCTCGTCCCCGCCTCGGACCGGGTGCTGGTGGTGGCCGCTGCCCTGGCCGGACGCCGCGGTGTGCTGCTGCAGAGAGCCCCGCAGGCTCCAGACGTCCGGATACACGGGCTGCTGCTGCTGCTGCTGCTGCTGTTGCTGCTGAATCCCGTGGCCGCCGCTGCCGCCGCCGCGTCTTTCCTGGGGGGGCTCGGGGACCCCACCGGGGGCTCCCGCTGCTGCTGTTGCTGCTGCCCCCGCCACCTCAGGGGACTCTAGCCTGCGACCGAGCCCGAGCTGCGAGAGGAGCTGCCCCCGACTTGGTCCAGTGCAGCATCGTTTTTCCAGGCCGCCATCCTCTGAGGCATCGCTAGACTGTGAACCAGGAGGCCCAGCTCTACATCCCTTTACTTTGCTACAACAGGAGGTGAATTGCCCAGTACCTCAGTGTCCTCAATCTCTGTCAGAAGGGCAGAATGACCCCCAGCCCATCTCATGGAGGTTAAAATCAAGGCCTCTAAGAAGAAAGCAGAACGTCAACTACTCTTATGGCTTTAAGAGCTCCATTTAATTAAATGATCCCAGCAACTGGTGGCCTAGAAAAAAATAATAATAATTGCTTTAGTCCTTTTGCCTGCCATATCACACTTTTGGCTCATATTGAGCTAGTAGTACACTGAAACCACCAAATCTGTTTCAGAAGAACTTGTCTAGCCACCCTTCTCTGATCCTGTACTTGTGAAGTTGACTTTTTGTACCCAAGTGTAAGACTTTACATTTATGCCTAATAAATTTCATCTTATTAGATTTGGCCCAATGTTCTAGCTTGTTGAGAATTTTTTTTTTTTTTTGGATCTGATTCTGTTATCCAGTTTGTGAGCTCTCATATTTGTATTATCTGCAGATTTGATAAAAGTGTCATCTGTGACTTTATCCAGATCATTTGTTTAAAAAAAATGTTCAACAGCATAGGGCCAAGCATAGATCCCAGGGGGTACCCCATTGGAGAGCTCCTAAGTTGACATAGAACCATTAACACCCATTCTACTTTGGGTCCAGACATTCAAACGGTTCTGAATCCAGCTCTCCCATCTTTTTCACAAGAATAGTATTAGAAGTTTTGTCAAATGTTTTCGCAAAATTTAAGAAAACTGTTGCAGCATTCCTTGGAACTATCAGGCTGGTAAACCTGTCCTCTACCCTACCTTTCTTTAAAAAAAAAAAAAAAAAAGGAAGTAAGGTCAATCTATTCTTGATGAAGCCTTTCTGGTGTTTTGTGATCACAAGATCCTTTTCTAGATGTTCACTTACAATCCCTTTAATTATGTGGTCTAGATTTTTGTGAGGAATAGAAAGCAAACTCTTTGGTCCATAGTTTGCTAACACTACTTTTTCCCCCACCCCTCCTTTTTTTTTCTGGATAGTCAAGACATATCCAGGCCTGTGACCCTTTCCCATTCTTCAAAATCTTTCAAAGGTCAATGGCAGTGGCTTTGTAAATGCATCTGCCAGTTATTTAAGTACTCCTGGAATGTAGTTCATCTGGGCCTGATGACTTAAATTCATCAGTGGTAGTTAGGTCTCTCTACTATTTCCCTACTTAGGTCTCAACTTTGTATTAGCTATTTTAGACGAAATTCATTCTCCTTGATAAAAATAACATTGTCTATTATCATTGTCTCCTTTACCCAGAGCAGTGATTCTAAGCATTCCTTGATCCTCCTTTTTTACCCAGTATAGCTCTAAAACATTTTTATTTTGTCTGCATTATTCTTTATTAAATAATTTTTTATTTATGAGCCTCAACTCATGACATTATTCTTTTGGGCCCATGCTATGCTTTCATATTTATCCTTCATTACCTGCTCTTGCTTCTATGTTATGTACAATTTTTTAAAAAAATTAATTTGTTTTAGGAATTTACACACCAGTCTCTTTGAAGTCTCTTTTTTTTTGTGATTCCAGACTGGCTTAACTAATTTCATACCAACCATTTTATAGGCGCCCTTAACTGTTTTCTCCTCCTGTATTGTGGGGTTATGCTGTTCAATATCATTCTTCATGATGTTTTACAAATGTGCTTGTACTCTAAACTGGTGTTGTCCTGGATTGTTAGGTCTCTAATTTGCAAAGAGATTCAATATTTGCCCTTTGAGGTGGGTCCTGGGCTCTTGTAGTCTCTTAATTGTAGCAACTAATTTTACATTGGCTAAGCTTCCTTAAGAAGTCAAAGTAAAAGTCCTTACCTTGGTCCATTCCCATTTTTTGGAGGTGACAGCATGGATGAAGTTAGAGCTGATGTAATTGTATGCAGGATCTTTGCATCTTTTCCTTCCAATTTGGTGTGCATTTAAACTGTTGGTCTAACCAGTCTATGATCTGACAGCACAAGGACAGGTGATTAACAAAATAACTGCTATATCTGTAACTAGTTATTTTCTGCCTGTTCAGATATAGAAATTTCATTTTTTGTTATCATTCATGAGTCAATGCATTCATTGAGGTTATCCTTGCTTAAAATATGAGAAGGGAATAGCCAATAATTTTCTACAACAGATCACATCTTCACAGTTATGAAACTGTCAGAAAGGTGTACAGAATAATATAAGATGGAGGCAGCATGGTATAGTGGGCAGTTGTGTAGGAAATGAGTCAGAGGTCCTGGTCTCAAATCCCAGTTCTGCCCCTTGCCACCTGCATGACTTTGGACAAGTCACTTATTTTGAACCTGCTTGGGCCTCGGTTTTTCATTTGTAAAATGAGGGAGTTGGATTAGGTGGTTTCTACAATCTCTTCCAGTTTTAAAATGATGATCCTATGTTTTTTTTTTTTTTTAACCAAAATGGATGTAATTCAGTAGAAATAAAATGCAGCCTTAAAGACTGTCTTCAAACAGTTATCTCCCATGACCATCTTAAAATCACAGTATGTTCTGTAACAAATTCACCATGGAGATAACTTTGTTCAGTGGTCTACTAAACATCACTATCATTTGAGACAAAAACCGTGGAAGTATAAATTCCTTAGAGCTGTATGCAGCATTATGGAGAGTATCTTGTACAAAATAACTTTTAGAAAAGAGATGAAGCAGTTAAAACTCAGAGGTTGTGACCAGTCCCAGGTATTAGGGTTGGTACTCGGTCTAGAACCAAAACTTTTGTCTAACTTGTACACTTTTCTCTGCACCAGGCTCCTCTGTATATGCATATAGGTTCCTTTAACAAATATCATGTACAAAAACAGTCTTAGAGAATGGCCACTTGGGCAGATAAAAGTCACTTATTTAACAATGTGAATTTCTAAAACCTGAAAGCCTTCTCAAATATACAAAGACTTCATGGGAAACAAAACTTGATTAAAAAAAAAAATATATATATATATATACATATTTGTTGTTTATTTTGAAAGCACTAAACAGTCACTGAATATTCAAGTATTAGGTAATAGAAGTAGTATTGATGGTCATTTATTGATAATAGACTCTAGAGGAAAAATACTCTGCAGGGAGAATGTAGGTACATTTGCTAATTGTTTAATTATCTCTGAAACTGAAAATCTATCAGCGTTCATTTAGCATTATGATTTGAATAATGTGAGACATTTTCCTATTGCCATTTTCTGTATTAAAGATGTGGATTCTATATCAATTTTGTAAGTATGTTGATATTTCCTCTGATAGGAATTTTATGGAATTCAGTTATATGCATTACCTGGTTTACACCACTATCTTTCATATATATATATGTATATGTATACGTATGTATATGTGTATATATACACACATATATACACACAATGTATATGTATGTGTGTGTACATACACACACATACATATGCATGTATATACACACATACATACACATATATATGTATATGTTCTTCAAATATAAATCACATTTTCCCCACAGTAGACAAGTAAACTTAGTTGATTTAAAATAGCTTCTTTATGCTTTTCTTCTTATCCTGCTGTTGTGCATTGATCTATGACAGAATGCCATGCCTGATGATTGCTGTAGGGAACATCTAGCAGTGTTATCTGGGACATACTGGGAGAGGGTTAGTTTCAGAGCCAGGTCATTAATGAGGAGGTATGTCCAGAGAAAAAAGAATAACATGAATTGAGATTGCTGAGGGGGAATCCCAGGAATTGACAAATCTAAGCAAGGTTGTAAGCCACAGAGAAGTCAGAAGATCTGGGGAGAACTTTAAGTGGATAATATATACAGTTTATTCAATATCTTTTTATGTATGTGCTTTACTCTTATGGTTGGGCCCACATTATTCAATACTTCAAGGATCTGTGATTCCATCTTTGCACACCCTTTATGACATCAAATTACAATTGCTCCATACTTTAGTAGCTAGTGTTCTCTAGTTGCTGGGGGCTCCCAAATTAAATAGCTTGTAGCCAATATTCCTATTGACTAGATGCTATCCTAGCACTTTGATGGATCCGCAGATCTCTTAGTATATTGCTGCATTTCTAAACAGAGCTAAATTGGTCCTTGGGAAAAACAAAAAGATATATAATCTATTGCCTCATCCTTACTTTGTAGAACATTCAAAAACCTATATTCCACAGTCATTAATGACCCACAATGCAAGGAATTGTTGGAGCTGTGCCAAGACATCTTGACTCCCAGGAGGCCTCCCAGCCCTTGGGGTTAGGAGTGTTATATATAGATGTTTCATTTGGAGATATTGGTGAGATTACAAAAGACAGTATGATAATATAGCAGGTGCAATCCTGCTAATTTTCACTGAGAATAACAACAGAAATATTTCAATACCTGATAGTCATTCACAAGATGTGTGGGTGATAATACCTGTCCATTTGGACCCTTTTGAATAGTGACTGATGGGAAGCCAAATGGAAACATACTGTGATGGGATGTTACCAGTTTTGTTCATTAGGCTCATCACTTTGATTACGGGAAAGATTCAATGATTCATCTTCTGGTTTCCAGGAAAGTTGGTTGGAGTGAAGACTATTATGATAGTTACCCCTGGTAACTGCAGGAGTTTCCTGGGCTGGCTGTAGAAAATTTATAGGTAACCTTGATAGCATTTAATGCTCTCTGTAAGCCTTCCTGAAGGTAACAGTTAACTATAGGAATAATAATGCCTAGCATTTATATAGTGCACTGTATGTAAAATCTGATTTTAACCTCACAGAAGACCTATAAAATAGGTGCAATTATTACCCCTGTTTTTACAGATAAAGAAACTCAATCTAAGAGGGATTAAGTGACTTCCCAGGGTTACAAAACTAGTAAGTGACTGACTGAGATGGAATTCACGTCCAAGTCTTCTAGACTCCATATCTAGCACTCTATCATACTACATATCTTTTGTAAATGTGGAGGTGTTGGTGCGAAGTATAAGGGGTTGAAAGAAGACCTGAGAATGAAATCAGTACTCTGAGAAATAAATGGTATTCTGAGTATGCCTGAACTTTTCGAAACAGGAGTCAGTGGTATAAAGGATGGTGGGCTCTGAGAATCCTGATGGTAGGAAATAGAGCAGTAGAAGTACTGTTGTAACATGAGGTCAATCCACTTGGTTGGACTGTCTGTGTGGGGATGGTTGGTTATAGAATAATTCCTTTTCATGTAATTCAAAGAAAGTTGTACCAAAGTACAAAATGCATGGTGATCTTTAATCAGAGATAAAGGGAGCAGATAAGCCATAGAGCCTGAATATTTCTTAGAATAGGCCTGCACAACCTCTGGCCTGTGGGTTGCTTGGGCACACCAAAGGATTTTGGGTGGTCAGGACATGAGGGATCATATGTACCTTATCCTCCCCACATGATTTCAATCTCCTCTGCAGATTTTCTGTAGAAAACTTTATTCTTGTAGTGTGGACAGTGTAATTGAGATGGTGACATCTACCAAAAACATTTTTTCTTATATTTTTAAGGATCACTGTTATGTGCAAAGGACTGTGTGCAATAGTTTGTTAAGGGCCAATTATCCAGTGCCAGTACAGTTTATTGAGTGGGTTCTTCAGGATGTTCCAAGGTCTATCTATATAGAATGGAGATTTATTTCATGATAGTCCATGAAAGATATTGAGCTTCTGTTCTATGATTATGGCCACCATAGCATGTCTTACCAGGTATTTGGTAGGTATGAAATTTTTACAGCTGACAGTGATACAGCACAGTTTCTACCTTTTTTTTTTTTTTTAACCAAATCTACATTGATCCCTAAGTCTGTCCTATAATTTCTGGCAATGACCTGATCCTGAATTGCTTTCATAAACCACTCTGATTTTATAAATAAATATTTTATAAATACACATAGTGAATTGTTGGAAATATTCATTCAAAGTATTCTTATTCTTAGTAGTAATAGGAGGAGGATCTCATTTTTCACATCTTTTTTTTTCATTTTTTTTTTTATCATTTTGTAAATCTGTTAGGTAGAATAATGGATAGAGTGCTGGACTTGGAGTCAAGAAGACCTTAGTTCAAATCTTGCCTCAGACACTTAACTAGCTGTTTGACCTTGAGCAAGTTACTTGACCTCTCTTCATGCTTCAGTTTCCTCATCTTTCAAATGGGGATAATAACACCCACCTCTCAGGGTTATTATGAAGAGTAGAATGAAATAATACATGTAAAGTATTCATAAACTTCAAAGGGCTATAGAAATGTTAGCTACTACTTCTACTATTAGTGAGGCACCAAGTCCACCATTATGGGTGGGATACTAAGAAGAGGGACAAGTGATTCAGGAAAAAAAAATGTTGTGGATGATGTTGTAGTGGTGGGGGGAGCAAACAAAGCATAGAGTTATAGGCCACTTGGGGACAAGTCATGGCAACCAGCTGCCATTGCTGGAAGCATGAGGAGTGGATCAGAAATGAGCAGGAATGGATTCCAAAGGAAATTTGTGTTTGGTGACTGATACATGGTAATAGTTTATCTCAGTGTTCTCCTGCAATCTCTTAGTCTAATGAACAGATATTCATAGAGGAATGTAGTTTGAAGTGTCCAATAGCTTTGGCAAGGAACTGGACTAACATACTTTGTTATCATTTTAATCATATACTAATTTAGTAGCCCAAGGTATTGGAATAAGGTCTGTCTGTCTTTCATGGAATATTGTGGTTACTCTAGAAATCTTATAAGAAACAACACCATATATTACTGATTTTGTTACTCAGTGGTTCCTTTTATGCTCCCACAGTGCAAGTGAAAAAAAATTTTTCCACTGTAACAACAGCAACAAAAAAAAAGACAAACTTATAATGTTGGTATTATCCTTATTCTCCAACCCAACTTCTATACTAGTTGTGCCTGGGTTCTAGTACATAAAAACCAGTCCTGTATATTACTTGAATTGCCATACACAATTAGTGGGATTTTGGCTTAAAATTCACACAAAAATTTATAATATCAATGATGTCTTTATTTCCCCGAAGGCACACAATACCCTTAAGAGTTAATACAAAGTCATCATTTTGCATTCTCAGAAACTAATGTAGTCCTGGTCAGTGATAAGTAAAAAGTCAGATAAGGACAAAAAATCCTTTAGCTAGCTTTCCTTTAAGTTCTTTAAAGTTTAATTACTCTAATTGGTATACAGAGCATACATTGAATTGATTAAACCAGAACAGCTTTGTCACTAAGTACAAAATATTTACCATCTTCCTCAAAACTTTTACCCAGTCAGCTTATCCCCACTAGTGTTGAAGGAGTAAAATAAATGTTAGTTCTAGTTTTTATTATTGGCTTAGTAAGTGGAAGTGTGAATCTGTTAGTACTAAATTTTAATTAAAAAACAAAATTTACTGAACAGTCATTAGAGGTAGCGGATAGAGAACCAGCTTTGGAGTAAGGAAGTTCAGGGTTTAATACTTGCCTCTGACTTATGCTGGCTGTGTGACCTTGGGCAAGCCACATAGCTTGTTAGTACTCCTAACAACTCTTTAAGACTATAAATCACAGATGGGGTTCTGATCAGACGTAAAATTACATGTCTAAATTAAAAAAAAAAAAGGATACAAACCCTAAATTGTTCCAAAGGACAGATGAAGTAATACCAATGAAAGAATTTTGTTTCTTTAGATAAAATGCATCATTTCTTTTCATTATGGAAGATATTGACTGCTGACTGAATGAAAGATGTGATCAGTAGCTAAGGGAGCATAAAGAATAGAATGTAGCTTTTCTAGCCTTGTTTTCTAGTTACAGTGTCCCCTGCCAAGTAGACATACATCCAGGGCCTTAAATTAGAGTTAAAAGAGAAATGCTAAATGGGCCATTCACCTCCTCTTCTAAACTAGTTAAGAGTATTAAGAATCCTGAATATGTATCTTATAGTCACTTTACAGAATTTGAGAAAGTCTAGCTTTTGCTCCCAAACTGTAGAAGTTCAAACTCCAGAAGATTTACTTTGGAGTATATCTTCACCATGATTTATGCTGATAGGGAACCCTCTTTGACTTAAGCACAGTATTTCTATCCCAACTCATAATTGAACCTAAGATAAAAATAAATGCAAGGGCTTCTGTGATTTACATACTTTACTCTGTAACAACTAATATAGCAAAGAGATCTCTGTTGACCATAGTAATTGCTTTATAGTTAATTTGCACAATATATTCATTTTATTTTAATGTGACATGTATTTTCCTTTAATATGACAATACTATTGTAATCCCATGAAACTGCCAACTTTCAGTGAGATTCATTACAAATTTCAGCTCTGCCCATTTGAAAATTTTATCAGTCACCATTTTACTTCAAAATGCAGTCAAGTGAACCCGCAAATGAACTTAATGTGATCATTCAACAGTGTATTAAATTTAGTCAACTCAGATAATTTCTTCAAGTTAGCATGAAATACCAGCCAGTCAAGTTAAGACAGACCTCTGTTAAAAAACACCCCCCCCCCGCAGTTTGGATATGAAACAGATGGACATAAGTTTGTTACAAGTTTTATGATTTGAAATATATACTTAAATAAACATTTCACATTTTATGAGAAAATATGTAGTTTAAAAGATTTTAAAAGTCTGTGAGCTAGGTAATGGTCTAATTGTCATTTGATAATTCAAATGTGTTTATAGGACTGTAGCTTTACCTTGTGGGGCATCTAGTTAAAATTTACAAATGAAGGAATTGAAGCCCCAAAGAAATTAAAATACTTGCCTAAGGTCACACAGTGGTAAGTGGCAAAGCCAGATTTTTAACCGGATATTCTGACAAAGAAAGCCAGCGTTCTTTCCAATCTCCTTCTGCTGCCTTGGGTAATAGGTTATATTTAACAGTTTATAGTTTAAAAAGAGTCTTACATACATTATCTTCTTTGATGACAGAGAGGCTTCTAGGTGAAGCAGTGCTTGGGCCTGGAGACAGGAAGACTAGTTCAAATCTAGGCTCAGATATGGACTGTGTGCCCTGGGGCAAGTCACTTAACCTCAGTATATCTTAGTTTCCTCGGTTATAAAATGGGGATAACTTTTGGGGTTGTTGGGAGGATTAAATGAGATGATATTTGCCTGACACATTGTAGGCGCTATGTAAATGCTTATTTCCTTCCCCCCTTCGCCAATAATCCTGTAAAGAAGGTATAATCTGTAAGAAAGTTAGTTGCAAGTATTATTTTCATTTCATTGATGAGGAAAGTAACTTGTTCTGAGCAGATACGACTTTACCAGAGTTATGCTAATTGCAAGCCACAGATTGTGAATTCTGATTGAGTTTTAAGATTCAAGGCTAGGTCTCCTGTTGTGCCACCTTAACTCTCTAGTATGAACTATTTAACTAGTTAACAGAGCCACCTGGTTTTAACTTTTCCTTTCTTTCTCTCCATCTAGTCTTGCTACTTGATTAGCTACTGGCTAAGACTGATTAAAAGAGATGCTTATGTCCATTTACGTGTTTGTTTGCATGCCAACCCCACAAAATAAGATCTTTGCAGGGGGGACTGATGACTTTACAGTAAACCAGCTGCCAAATTTAGTCACAATTTGACGACTTTCTAGGCTCTACAATTTATTCAGAGCTCAGGAGGTGGGCCGCTGAATCAGCTATTTTCACCACGTCCACCATTGCATCATCTGTTTGCCTGAGAAAATGTGTTTTTATGCCTTTGCAACAAAGGCATATGATCTCCGTTATTCCATCCTTATTCTTCTACAGAGGGCCGAAGTGAGAAAATAATGATTAATAACTAAAATATCATTTTCATTACTTGCTTTGAGAAGAATTCTCATCTTAACTATTACAGAATAATTGTGTGAATGGTTATTTTTGTAAATTTTCATATGACTGGGGCATTCCAAATGTGAAGCAAGGAGTTCTCATTCAAGCACAATAATAGCTATGTTATGTACTGAATCTTTCTGACAAGTACTTGTATATATCTCCTCATGCCTTTCAAAGCCTTGGTTGTAATCTTTTTACCTATTATGTTTTCAGACTGATTGAAGTCATGATTGAGAATTTTAATTCATGAGAAAAACCACATTGACTTCAATTTGTGGGTAGGAAAATAATGTAGATGTGAGAGTAAGGGGAGAAACTACTAATATCTGATCAATAACTTCACTGCTATAAAAAAGGCCTTGATTGAACTTCAAAAAATTTTGAAGATTTTTTTTTTTTTTAAGGCAATTGGGGTTAAGTAACTTGCCCAGGGTCACACAGCCAGTAAGTGTCAAGTGTTTGGTCTGAGGTGAGATATGAACTCAGGTCCTCCTGACTTCAGGGCTGGTGCTCAATCCACTGCGCCACCTAGCTGCCCCCAAGCGTTATTTTTTTAAGTATGAAAAGGTAGCCAGATCTAATCTTAATGAAGTCAACGACCAAGTCCCCCAAATTTCACAGAGGCATAGAATCTCAGAGTTTGGAAGGACCTCAGAGACCCTGTGATCTATTCTACATGGGAATAATGACTTCAACAATAATAGGGATAATGAGGGATAAAAGGACTGACAAACATTCTCAGGGCTTGTGAAAAAATAGGTTAAAAAAACCCTTCAGAAATACTTTTAGAACGAGCAGGTATGTTACTGAGCAATAGTGAAGAATAATAACAAGTACATATCATTGAATTTTTCAGATGTAACTTAAAGTGCTTTATCTTTGAATGAAGTTAGGAAGTGGCTAAGGCCCATCCGCAAAGAATGGAGAAAATTGGCTTAGACCATTCCAGCTCCCCACTACAAATAGTTTGGAAACTGAGTATATTTTCTTGATGATACCCTTGTTCTTCTAATTCTTGAATGATGTTTTCTCTTGCAGTTATCAAGGATTCGACTTCTGCAGAGAATCTCAAAACACAATAAAATTCTAATTCTATTCCCCAACGGGCTTTCCAGCAAGTGTCTCTGATTTCTATCTTCCCTTGGGAAATCTTGCCTTGATTTTACTCATATAAGATGGCTGGGAGAGGAGGTAGTGTTGAGTTTTTGTTTTTGTTTTCTTTACAACAGGGCCTGACATTTATTCCTTTCCCAAATGTTACAATTAAAACCCGGAGGGGAGGTTGGTTTTAGCAGTTAAAAAAGTCACAAGTTTAATTTGGCTATTAAAAATAATTTACATATGAAGAAATATGAATAAAAAATAAATTGCTTCATATAATACGGAACTCTTCCCTCCAGAACCCTTCAGTTCATCTACAGATTCAAAAGGGATATACAGCAGGTACACAGAGCTGGAGTTTGAAATTGAGCAAGACATTTATAAAAACCTAACCAGGTTAACTATTCAACAACTACATACCCTGCAAGTGGAACTGGCAGGGTTCAACATAAAATCTGAATGAACTCCAGCCCTGAATGGCTGTGAATGAATGGTCAGGTACCCCACTTTAGCCTCAGGAATTGAGAAGAGCAGCAGCAAACCTAGGGGGAAAGAAGGAGACAGGCTCACCAGGCCCTACATGGCCAGCACCCATGTGGATTCAAACAGCATGCTGAGAAAGAGTATTGAGCAAGTGGTTTTATGATGGATATTCGAGACTAGATCATTGTTTCCGGAAATTATGGAAGAGTTGTCCTTAAGGAGCCTGGACTTAATAAATAATGTGGATTATGCAAATATATGATAGAAACTGTGCAACATATAACTGCAGCATATAAAAATTCAACTCTTACCAAGATATCACTTGGTGGCTAAAATTATACCATAGAAATTCACTTTTTTTTTTTAAAATTCACTATCTTTAATGGTCTAACTGATACCATATCTTCATAACTGAGAATTCAACCAATAAATTGTACTGGGATTGGATCATTAACAGACCAAAGTATTGCTCACAATTGCCCAGCTATAACATTGATACATAGTTAAGGGCAACATTTAAATAGATGGCACTACCTCAAGTACTCATAATCTTCAAACTGCATGGAATAAAAAAACTTTCCAAATATAGAGACATAGAAGTTAAAACCATTTGGGAACAGGATGAAGTGTGTGTCATCCTTGTTGACCTGTCCGCTGTTGGAATTGCCCTAAAGATACTTTCAATGAACTAATATTAAATATAAAAGAATAATAATAGGACAGTTTCTTGACCCAGTTTCATTTTTTTCCGAACCCCATCGAAAAAGAGATGAGAAGAATGAAATAGCAATGATAAAGACATCAACAACTGACACATATACTGCTTTAAAGTCGGCAGAGTGTTTTATATGCACCATTTTGTTTAAGCCACACAGCAATCCTATTAAGTAAATTTTGTAAGTATTAAAATCACTTTACAGATAAAGAAACTGAATTCCCTCTATAACGTACAAGTGGTCATTCAACCTTTGTTTGAAGACTTCCTGTGAGGCTGAAAACAACAGTAACAGCAGTGGTATTGTTGGTGAGGTGGTGATGTTCTTTGCAAAGGTATAGACAGCTACCCCTACTTAACTAGGTAGCTAGACCAACCATTCTTCTGCACCCTCTATAACACCCAATTTTAGAGTCACCTTTGGCTAAAGGAGATGAAGAAGGTGAGTTGATTGGTTACTGGGATGTCTTTTTTTTTTTTTTTTTTGAAATATGTCTTGGATTTATCCTTTCTTCCCTATTACAATTGTTATTATATTCCAGGCCTTAATTATTTAAGGCAGTGTCTAGTTTGTCTTTTTGGCTTCTCTCTTACACATTCAGACCAATCTTAATGACAAAAATGATTTCTTTTGTCAGCCCAGAAATCCACAATAATTCTTCTCTTATCTTCTGTGCTGGGCCTAAGCTCTTCTGTCCAGCTTAAAAGAACCAGTTTACGTTTGCACACTCCTACTAGTGTAACCTGATTTTTCTACTATGTAATAATAAAAACTTACAGTACTCTAAGGTTTACAAAGTACTTTCCTCACAACAACCCTATCTGGTAGGTAGTACCCATTTTTACAGAAGAGGAAAGTGAGACTATGAGTAGTTAAGTGTTTTAACTATGATTATGCATCTAGGAATCACAAGGCAGGATTTGAATACTGATCTTTCCTAATTCCACTTTTTCCGCTACTTGTTAATTCCTATGCAATTTTTCATCTAGCTAGTCCTCCATGATGTTTCTCTTGCTGTCTTCTTAAGAAGGGTGGGAGGGCTGTTCTTTCTGACTTCCAACTCTCAAATCTTATCCCTCTGTCAATACCCATCTCAGGTCCTCCTTGTGTAACGCCTCTGCCGCATCCTGATCTCTCTCTTCTTAGAGCTCTTATGCCAGAAGTCAGGACTGTACAGGTTAGCAGGCTGTCCTATTTTTAATGTGTCTCATAGACTGTCCCATCTAGATAAGCTGCATCAGGGCAGATATCTATTGTTGTATCCTCTGTGGTAGCCCAGCACAATTCTAGTCCTATAATAGCTGCTCAGCAAATATTTCTAGATTGATAGCATTTTTGCCCCTTTGGAGACTGCCCACTTTATCTGGTTTTACAAAAACATGTTTTTGTTATTGTTTGCCCTTTGTTTTCAAAGAGGACCAGTGACATCAGGAGGGTGATGTCTTGACTAGCAAGTAAATCTGATTTAAATGAGGCAGAGCTGTGCAAAGTCATCAGACCCACTCTCTCCTCCAGAGTCTTTGGAGTCCAGTGGCAAGATATGTCAGGATGACTGGCGATGGCCCAGCGGCATGTGGTAGATATGATTAGGGTACATGGATCACTTTAAAGACAAGGAATTATGAAGAAAAGAGTTGTAAATGATGTCATTAAAGAAATATACATGTGATTCCAGATCATATAAACAAGATAACAGACTAGACATTTTCTCTGATCCCCATGACCTCTCAAAGTTTTCCAAAAGAGAAATTATGGATCAAAGATAAAACAACTTTAACTATTCCCATGGCCTAGGAAACCAAACTTCCAAGAGAAGGTTAAAAAAACTCAGGAACTAATGCTCACTGACCCTGAACTTAATTCAGCAAGGCTGCACTAACACAACACAGCCTTACATCAAAACTTACTCCTACATTATGGTCCCCTCTCTCTTTTGGTAATGCCATAGAAAACCAGATTCTAATCTGTGGATATTTTCTTGGGCCATTAACATCCAGCTTGGCCACAGCAAAATACAGAGATTTGAAAGTTTCCTAGAGTACCTCCAAAGCCTTTATTTTAATGTCTCTCTGTTACAAATAGTGGTGAAGAATGAGGCCACACGTTCCATCTAAGAGGGAGTAAACAGAAGAGTTCAGCTAAACAGGCACCATCATGTTGGAGTGTGTGCATGTGTACATTGGGGTGGAGAATGGGGAAATGTACCAGCACAGAAAACAATTGAAGGCAGGGAGAACAGGGAGGGCAGGGAGAGCAGGGAGAGGAAGAATCTGAGGAGGAAGAAACAAAGGAAATAAACCTTAAGCTTAAGAGCAATTGTAATTGAATGACAAAATAGAAAAACCTCAATAGACTTTATGATAATGGCATTTCCCAAGAGCCTAACTTGTAATATACCATGTCACAATATATTTAACTGTATGCTTTGTCCATTTCTTACTTTGTCTAGTCTCCCTGAAGAGCTGTGTCAACTGGAAGAGGACTGCTAGGTGGAAGGTGTTTTGTAACAGCCTGTCTAGATGCCTAGCTATCTTGTTGAAGGAAGATAAGAGAGACATCCATCATCTAACTGCCCTTCTTTCCAAGGCTGCTCTAGGTGGGATGGAGCAATCTGGATCAGTATTGTGGTTTTCCTTGGAGGCCTGTACTTTTCTTTCCTCTTCTGAACCAGTGAAAATTCCAGAATTTTCTCCTCTCCTAGATTCAGGGTTGCCTAGAAATGGAAAGAACCATCTGATTCCCCCTTTAACCCACCTTAAACTCTACTGATCAAAAGCACTACTCATCATGAGCATGTGGATTTTTTTTTCCTTTTGGGCAACCTTCCTTTTATTCTGTAAGTATGCTGCCTATGTACCCTTTTGTTTAACTAGGTGATGTGATTTAGGGGGGAAAAAGTGCAGTTGGAATGCAAGCCATCAGCTGCCATTCAGTCACATTAGATGGCATACAGGCATTCACTTTGCAAGAACTGCCTACCATTCCTTTTATTTTGCTATTTCATTAATAATAATAATAATAATAATATATATGTAGATATATAGATAAGAAGTGATCAACCAGAGAGATACTTTTAAAAACTTTTTTTTAAACACCTTATCATTCAGTCTTCTTGGCTGGCATCATCCTCATTTGCAGCCAGTTTGAACCATTTGCTCAGCGCATAATGGATTTTCTTATCTGTGCTTGGAGAAAGTGAAACCATCCATCCCTATGTATCTTTGAAGACAAACTACTAGAAAGTGAAGCCTGCAGCATTCATATCTCAAAGCAAGAGAAAAGCTGTCTTAAGTTTTCAGGCAACAAAAAACCTGACAGGAGTAAAGGGGGAAAGTGGGGTTTCAGGGTCCATTCTACAGGAATTTTTTCTTACTAAACTAAGGTTTTACTGAAAAATTTCAGGTCATTGGTTTCACCCTCTTCAAGCAAACCACAATGCAGATGCAATTGTAATAAAGAATAATAACATAGAAAAAGCCCGGAATAAACATATGTTTAGTATGCTAATGAGAAAAGACAAGGCAGAATAGACAGATGGGGAGAAAGTACAAAGAAATAGACCAACTCTAGGTATAGAAAAGCAGAAATTGCTGGCACTGCTTTTCACAAGAAAACCCTTATGACTAATGTTTTGTGAAACAAAGAAAATATAGTTAAAAAGATGAAACTTCAGGCTTTGTTGAAATCTCCAATACCTAGTATGAATACCATATTTCCTTATATGATTACTTTTTTTCGATCCATATTTTTCTCATAGTGTTGAGGAGAAAATAATGATTTATTTTCTTGCACAATTTTTCCATCTTTACAACTTTACTTTGACACAACCCAGAATTGTCCAGAGAGCAGGATCAGGTTTCATAGTTGAAGTTCCTGCTTCCATGGCAACCATAAGCCACCTCTCCCCTCCTCTGGATTACCTATCCTCTGTCTTTTGCCTGTTTCCATCTGGTGAGATGGAAGCACATCTTGGTCCCCTGGCAATAATCAGCAGATAGGGTAGGATCAAGAGAATCTGGATCACTATTTGTCAAGGATGCCAAAAAGGGATTTCCCAAATCTACTAAATGTTGGACAAGAGAGCCCTTCAAATCTTCTAAGCTGTCTCTCTCTCTCTGCCTCTTTGTCAGTCTCTGTCTGTCTGTCTCTTTTATCTACTTTTTCTTTGTGTCTTAAAACAAACCTTTGTAATTATGTAAAATGCATAGTGCTTCTCCTCTCATAGCACTTTGTAAAAATCCTTAGCTCAGTTGGTTCAAGCATATCCCTAATAAGAACAAGTTCATAGGACCTATTTTTCAGTTAGTTAGCTTAATTTTAATCCATGGCCTCAGCCTGTATCCCTAACGCCAGCAAACCATCTCACAGACGTGGTCATAAGGAAAGTGGTTAAAATAGTATAGATGGTTCAGTGCGAATCCATCAATATTTCAAGATAAGATATTCAGTCTAGGAACACATTGAACAACAACAACAACAACAATAAAACTCAAAGCTCCTACTTTTTAATGCTAGGCAATAACTTAATCCTTGCTTCAAATGTAAGCACATTGCTATTTAGCAAACCAGTCCTTCACATTGGGCTCATGATCCCAATTTTAAGACTGGAGAAACCGAGACATTGAACAGTCAACTAAAGTGACCTTCTTAAGATTAAAAAAAATTGCAGAGGAGAGAATAAAAATCATATCTTCTCTTAGAAAACTCTGCTGAAACTTATATGGTGAAAATAAAATCAAACTACAAATATTTGCTTTTTATTCTCTCCAGTAAATATAAAGTGCCTATCATGTCCAAAGCTTTATAGTAGACACTGGAAAGGTGCCAAGTTTATGTAAGGCATGGTCTTTGTTTTCATCAAACTTAAAATCCAATAAGGATAAAAGACACAAATAAGATAATTATAATATTCCATGTTAAGAGAACAATACTAATAGCTGATATTTGTGTGGCATTCTGAGGTTTCTAAAATACTTTTCTATATAGTATCTCATTTGATATTCACAACAACCCTATGAGATAAGTGCTAGTAGTATCCTAATTTTACAGATGAAGAAACTGAGGCAGAGGTTAAGTGATTTACCCAGTGTCACACAACTGATAAGTGTTCCAAGTCTAATCATCTATCAAATATTCCACCCAAGTATTTCTAATAAAGAAAGGTGAAGTGAAATGGAGAAAGTTATTATTGACAAAGGAAATCAGGACATATAAATGAAAAAAAAACCCCCTACCTTTTATAGTTAAAAATAAATCCAACTTTTACTTATATGTTTCTGACATTTGATTTCAAGTCCTTGGCTATTTAGTCTACAGATAACCAGAATTTTGTTTACAAGGTGTTTTGGGAGGTAATATAGACATATATTTAAATGTAGTTTATAAGATATGTATATCTCGACACTTGTGACTTGGATGGCATTTATCACTGTGAAACATCTGAAGGTTTGTGATGTAACTAACTTTATAACTGAAGTTGATTATTATTAAGAATATGAGGCACAGGAAATTTGTTTAAAAAAGGTAACTTCATATGATGATTTTGTGTGTGAGCCAATTGTCTGAATTACCCAGTTGGATAATTGTATCAAACTTTGAAAAACTCAAATTTGTATGTAGAAGTTAGATTATAAGCTATAGAACTGGAAGAAGAACTATAACTAGGACAGGGCAGCTATGGTTTTGCCTAAGAGCACTGATGTGGGGGAGGAGGCTTCTTCCCCCAGAAGTCTCCTACTTCTGTTCTAGCCTGTGCCATATAATGTGATCCTATTCTCTCACGTGACCCTGGGTAACCTTTTTGAATTTTCTTGAATTTTTTTTCTTTTCTTGAAATTTCCCATGTTTGATATTCTTAACATTAATCAATTTCAGTTATAAAATCTGGTTACATCATAAAAGTTTTATCTGTTTAACAGTGATAAATATCCAGGTACTGCAATGGGGAAAGATATAACAGGTCTTATAACTACATTTAAGTAATTATATCTCTATAATACTTAACCTCCCCACTTGCCCCCAAACAGAATTCTGGTTATTTCTAGACTAAATAATCAGATACATTAATTTGAAATAAGATGTCAGAAATACATAGTAAGTTGGGTTTAAATGACTTGTGTATAAAGAGTAAGTAGCACAGCTGAAATTTGAAGTTAGGACTTCTGACTCCAAATCTAGTAGATTCCCACTAGATTGTAGTGTGCCTTTATATCCAAGTAGATTTGTTTTTGTGCATTAAATTGTCTTTTAGATAATTGCTTCTCTCATGCATACCAAAATGAGGATTTTTCTTGGCCTATTACATAACCGATATTAATGGATGTTTGTAAAATTCTATGAGGATTTAGCCCCAAATAAAATTATGAAAAGATATCCCCCCCAAAAAATCCTTAGCAGAGGTGGAGGTTGGCAAGTGAGGAATACTGTATATAACATCAAATTTTTCTATGTGTTGAGTGGTTCTGCTGAAAATCTTTTTTTACAAGAGATAACTCTCTGGGAGAAGGAGTGAATAGGTTATATGGGAAAATATAGGTCATGTAAAAACAAGAGATGTCAATAGAAAATTAAAAAAAAATTCTATGAGTATGTCACCTTGAGTTTGGAGATTTTTCTTTGTCAACATTATCTGTTTATCTGCTTTAATTATCTAAGAGGGAGGATATAAATGGTAGTGTGAAAGACTAGACTTCTTGTCTTCTCCAAGTGTCATTGTGTAAGATTTATTTTCTATTTTGTTAAAACTTCTTTGTTGATATTTCTTTCTCTGATAAAAGTCAAATACTTCTGGGGCTAGTCTCCAAGACTGCCTTTTTCTTCTCAAAAGACAAGATAAGATATTCAATCTAGGAACACATTCAACCCTTTTCAGGGTCTCTAAATAAAATGTAGTATTTCAGCAATAGGACATATCCATTAGTACTTTAAGAATCATAGGCTTCTAAGAAGTAATTTTGTGCTTTCAATAGCCTTCAAACTGGGCCACATTAAAACTTTCAAAGATAGGTGACATAAGAGACCATGTTTGGAAATAAAATGGAAAAGAACATCAGCCCTCTCAAAGTGATGCATTTTCTTCCTACCCCAAAATAGCATTTTTCTTCCTACCCCGCATCCACACATCGCTTGTCTCTTTTCCTGACATCAACCTTTACACTCCTGACTATTACTCCCTAAACCTCTTCTATCCTCCTATCAGAAGGGAGTACTCTAAAAGACCTGCGAGGTAATGGAATCTACCCTGGAAACCAGTGGCCCAACTCTCAGTCCTACCAAGAATGTTAAAGATGGCTTTACACCTGAGTTTATTGCCTTGGTTCATTCCTTGGTGGCTCTCTGTTATAGTTAATTTGTGACTGAATAGACTATTGTCAATTCAAGCTGAAAAGGGGTGAGAATAGATCTACTCATTGTTTGCCCCTGATTCTTCCTCATGTTCAATTGTCCTGACAGAATGGGAAAAAGTCATGATTTCTCTGAAAACTCAAGCAAGGATTTTTAATTCAAAGTTCAACATAATTCTCCTTTTTGCTCGACACCCAATGGTTATAAAATCCTGTTGATTCTTCCTACAAAGAAACTCCTATATCTGATTCTTTCTGTCTCTACCAACATAGCTCTACTTTTCAATTATGCATGAAATCCTACTGTAAATTCCAATCAGCATTCTTTCATTATTGCCTACTCTCCACTCCTTCTAGTTTGTCCTCATTTCTGTTGCCATAGATATCTTTTTACTGGTTGCTTTGACTGGGCCTTTAAATTCTGCTGTATCATTTCCCCTGCTGTGGGTTAGTTAAAAAATTTTCATTCTGTGTTACAAAGCCTTTTTTCCGTGTGTCCTGGAATATTTTATGGAGAGGCAGTATGGTATGGTGGGAAGAACATTGGAGACCTCAGTTTTCTCATCTATAAAATATGTGTAATAATATTTGAACAGCATTTCATGAGATTGAAGTGAAGCTAAAATTATATATGGTAAGTAAAAACATTTTGTAACCTTAAAGTATTATTCTAAATGCTTTAAGAATTAAACTATGCCCTAGCCAGTCCCATCAGCTTGTCTGGGCCCAGGTACTTAAAATTGCTTTTCTTGCTTATCTAATTCCACTCCCAAGTCTTTTCCCATAGTATTGTCAGATGCTTTAATCTTAGCAACCAAATATTTCTTGTTCATAATTCAAATCTGTCTTGTAGTCTTAGGTTCTCCAAGAAGCATTCTTGTGCCAATAAATCAGGTCAACAAGCATTTATTAAGTGCTTACTACTTCCAGGCCTTGTGTTAAATGGTAAGGATACAAAGAAAAGGTAAAACCAGTCTTTGTCCTCAAGGAGCTTACGTTTTAATGGGGGAGATGAGAAAAGAGCTGACTCTTTCCTCTTGTTCATTCATTCTGCATTTGGAAGTTTCATGGCTACTTTCCCTAATATCCATCTCATTATTTACTAACACTTTCCCATGCCCCTAAAATGTACTTATTCATTATTCAGTATATAGGCATATAATGTAAAAAATGTCACCATGATTTCATTCAAAATAGATGGTTTAGTGTATAGTATACTTTGCTATATCCTATATATACTTCAAAGCTTTTAAGAGTCCGTGTTCTTTCCAAATTCTGCACAGAGGGTCCACCCAATGCATTTCTTATATATCTTTTGACATTTAATATAGCATGTGGCCTTTCTGGAGAATGATCCATTGCTCTCACTATATAGCTTGATTCACTTTCTTTTCTGGTTGTTTATATGTGATATACTTCATATGTATCCATATCAGTGTAGCTTTTAAAAAAATACTAAGTTTTCCGTGAGCAGGGTTTGTTTTTCTGTTGTCTTCTTTGTTCAGTACCACCCCCCGGGCATGCACAGGAGTTCTTTTTTATGATTTTTTGTTTGTTTATGTGTTCTTCCTCTGAATAAATATCTTCATATTAGGACAAGCTCCTTTTTCATAGACTATTAGAGGCTTTTTTTTTCTTTTTAGTTTATTAGAACTTTTGCCTTGTAGATTGCCAGGTGTTTAATTTATAACCAGGATATTAAAACAATATGGTGAAATGTTTTATTGCCTTTTTAAAAAATAGATGCCTCTGAAAACATATACTTTGTTTTGAATCCCTGCCTTATCTTTGGTACCTGAATGACTGTAGGATCAAACTGGGACTTGTAGCCTTATGTGCTTTAGGTACTATTTTAATTACCTGTTTCTAATGTGCAATCTGCTAAATTTTATTGACTTGGCATATCACAACTGGTAATGAGCTACATCTTGTATCAGACCACAATTTAAAAAAATAAGAAAATGATTAAATCTAGATATACCCATTTAAATGCATCAGTCTGATTAAATATTTAAGCTTAATTTGTGAAAGGAGTATTTATACTTTTCATTTGTTTTACTTTAAGATGAGTAGTGCCCTTGCTTGGTGGGGGCACCCTAATGACATTCATTTGGCCTATAGAGAAGGACCTCATTATGTGTTCCTATTTTAGCAGAACTAAAGAGCCTTTTCACACTGCATAAGTTAGATGCATACTTTTACCTTTTTAAACCTGGCTAATGTCTTAAAATCCTCGTTACTATTCTATATCCTATGATGGCTTTTTATTCCTTAATAAGTAACATTTAAGAAAATTGCCTGTTATAAGAGGCAGCATAGTATGGTGGAAGTAGAACTAGCTCTGTATTCAGAGGAACTGGGTTCAAATCCCAACGCTGTCACTTAATAACTCTTAAGTCTTAGGACAAATCAATTAATTTTTTTGGGTCTCATTTTCCTCATCTATAAAATGGGGAGGGGTATTGTACTAGATGACTTCCAAGGTTCCTTACAGTTTAAATATGTGACCTTCTGTTGAATAATGGCACCTTAAATTTTGTAACTTTAAAGTTTTATAGAACTGTAAAATATAATCTTATAGATTTATTCATCATATCTACTGATTTTCTTTCAATAATTTTTTTTGTTGGTGCAGAAATACTGATGTAGGGCAGAGTTCTTCATGTTGGGGGAGGAGTAATCCATGGATAAATTTCTAGGTTCTGTGAACTTGGATGGAAAAAAAATATACATATTTTCACTAACTTCTAACAGAAATTTAGCATTTCCTTCAAATATTGTAAAACATTATTTGGAAAATGGGTCCACAGATTTCATCATATTGCTAAAGGGATCTGTAACACAAGTTAAGAATCCCTAATTACACTAATTATTACAATTAGGAAGTTCCATGGAGTTGGGGAGATAAGGTCCTATGGAAAAGAGACCCTAAGACACTATTCCACAAAGAGTGTCTTCAAGTGAGAAAAGGGTCCAGTAATTCTTGTGACCACCTACTTTATGCCTTTCAACTCCTACTGGGCCCAGTCTGTCACCTGACGGAAGGTGGTAAGGGGCCTGAGCAGGTGTCTTCCTTCAGCCCCAAAACAATGACTTCCATCAGTGCCTGCACAAGGCAACTTCCACCTCTTACTGCCAACCCAGTCTATCATCTGGATTCAGGAGAACCTCTGGTGCAAAGAGAAACAGCCTACCTTTGACTTCAGGCCTTTTGTCTCCTGCTGTATCTTGAGGGAAAAGGAAGAGGAAAGTTGGTGGGTAATGGGAATTTTTTCTCCTGCTATGCAGGTTTGACCTCTATCTCTTGCTGTGCTATTTTCTTGCCTAATCTCCACCTGTCAGAGGGAAGAGGAGTAGTGAAGCAGGGCTTCTCATTTGACCATCTGATTATATCCCTTCCATTTCATGATGTACTTGCCTTCAGCCTGATCTACAATCACCACCGGGAAGAGTGGTGCCCTCCACTCAATGATGAACATTCTTATACCTGGTCATACCTTCACATCTACCCCTCACCATCCAATTCCTCATTCCCTTCCCCTTCAACCCTCCCTCCCCAAAATTTCAATCAAACACCACCCAACCTTTCCATCATCTCCTCTGGAATTCCTGGGCAATAAACTCCTTTCATTCTTAATCTTTTCCTCTCCTACTCCTTCCATAAACGTGGATCCCCCTAGAACACATAGCCTCCTTGCAACACTCTTTCTAGTATTGGCTGTACCTTCACTCATTCTGCATGGATCACCAATCAAGAAGAGGGAGTTGGAATACTCCTTGCTCCTCTTTACCACTTCTAGGTTCTTCCCCTACCTCCATCATTCAGTAACCTCTCTTCCTTTGAGTTTCATGATATTCATATCTGCCATCCAATCAAAATCCTGGTAACTGTTTTCTATAGACTTCCAGGTCGTTCCCCTTCCTTCTTTGGCTTACCTGAGATTCAACCACTGGGAGAAGGCCTTCCAACTCTTTATTCACCAGCCACCTAGCCATCCAGAACAGAGCCCATGTCCTAGAGAACAACTATTCCCTAGAGTTTAAATGACTTGGCCAGGATCACAAAGCAATATATGCCGAAGGCAAGGAATATAGTAAGTAACCACTCCAAAAACACATAATGAGTATATAGAGTGTACAAATCAAAAGGAAATATCGCAGCAAATTTATAGATTTGTAGAACCTTTGAATAAAAACAATTATTTTCCAAATTTGATAAGGAGAGGAATATGTTCTTTGTATTTAATTGTATTTTAAATAAACATCAATTCTTTGTTTTGTTATTAAAATTATCCTTAAAGATAATATAAGGATGTAGAAATGTGGTCAGGAGGGGCAGAGCCAAGATGGTAGATTAAAGGCATTAACCCAGTAGAATTCTATCAATATTCTTCTCCAAACAATTTAAAAAATAACACCACAAATAAAATTTTGGAGTGGTGGAGCCAACAAAATTTCAGGATGAGACATTTTTCCTGCTTAATAGTCCATAGGAAAGGTCTGGGGTGGAGGCCTGTCTGAAGCACACACATGTGGCTTTAGCACCAGCTGCTGTAGCAGCAGCAACAATGTCAGGAGTTTTCAGTCTAGAGATAGTAAGGGGGTCAGAAAACTGGTTAGAAAGAGATTATAAGGGATCTGTTGCTTGCACTGGATACAGCTGGCACTGATTGGCACTTCCATTGCTAATATACAGTCCTGTGTTACAGTTCCAGGGTAGAAAGGAGCTCTTGTGATCAGTCACAAGGGAGCAAGGGCCCTGGTCATAGTTCCAGGGCCAAGAGGAGCACAAGTGCTTGCAGTGGCAGGGGAACAGGGGACTTAGTCATAGCTCCTGGGCCAGCAGGAGTGTTAATGCTTTCCACTATAGGGGGGCAGGGGCCCTTCTTGGGTAAAGACCAGAACATAGACCAGGAGAGCAGTGACTACACTTTTCCCTGGATCACATTACCTTAGATGCACCAAAAACTTACAGACCCTCAGAACTAGCTCTGAAAACAATAGCACAAAAAAATCTTGAAGCTTGGAACAGTGCCTCCCCAAACCCAGGTAAGCAGAATATAACTTTAACATAAAATTCAAAATTGAGAAATAGGTGGAAAAATGAGTAAACAACAACAAAAAAAGAACTTGACCACAAAAAGCTACTATGGTGTTGGGGAACACCAAGCCAAAAAAGCAGATGATAACAGGAAAACAGTCACAACCAAAGCCTCAAAGAAAAAGGCTAATTGGATCCAAACCCAATGAGAATGCCTGGAGGAGTTAAAGAAAGAGATAAGAGTGGTAGAGGAAAAACTGAGAAAAGAAATGAGTGATACAAGAAAATTATGAAAACATAATTAATAGCTTGGTAAAAGAGGCACAAGAAATATTGAAGAAAATAACATCTTAGAAAAGAGAATTGGCTTAATGGTAAAAGAGGCATAAAAATTCTCTGAATAAAAAACTCCTAAAAAGCACAATAGGCCAAATGGAAAAGGAAGCACAAAAATTTACTGGAGAAAAGCACTCCTTAAAAAGCAGAATTGGCCAAATGGAAAAAAAGAGGTACAAAAGCTCACTGAAGAAAATAAATCCTTAAAAATTATGGTTTGACAACTGGAAGCTAATGATTCCCAAAGACATCAAGAAACAATAAAATGAAGCCAAAAGAAAAACATTTGAAATATCTCATTGGAAAAACAACTGACCTGGAAAATGGATCTAGGAGAGATAACTTGAGAACTATTGGACTACCTGAAAGCTATGATCAAAAAAAGAACCTAGCTATCATGTTTCAAGAAATTATTAAGGAAAACTCCCTAAATATCTTAGATCC
Source organism: Vombatus ursinus (assembly GCF_900497805.2). Classification (NCBI taxonomy): domain Eukaryota; kingdom Metazoa; phylum Chordata; class Mammalia; order Diprotodontia; family Vombatidae; genus Vombatus; species Vombatus ursinus. The sequence goes on from NW_020954557.1 coordinate 24,875,848, forward strand.
AGAAGGTAAATTAGAAATTGAAAGAATCCACAAATTGCCTCCTAAAAGAGATCCCAAAATCAAAACTCCTGGGAATATTGTAGCCAAATTTCAGAGCTCCCTAGTTAAGGAGAAAATATTGTGAGCAGCCAGAAAGAAATAATTCAGATATCATGGAGCCATTGTCAAGATCACACAAGATTTAGCAGTTTCCATGTTAAAGAGCAGAGGGCTTGGAATATGATATTCCAGAAGGCAAAGGAGTTAGGATTACAACCAAGAATAACCTACCCAGTAAACCGAATATAATCCTTCAGGAGAAAAAAATAGATATTTAATGACATAGAAGAATTTAAAGAATTCCTGATGAAAAGATTAGGGCTGAATAGAATATTTGATATTCAAACACGAGACTCAAGAGAAGCATAAAAAGGTAAACATGAAAGATAAGGGATTCAATAAGCTTAAACTATTCACATTCTTATATGGGAAGATGATTCATGTAACTTCCAAGAATTTGATCATTATTGGGGCAGCTAAAAGGCATTTACATAGACAGAGGACATGGGTGTGGGTCAATTATTTTGGAATGATTTCCAAATAAGTGAAGGGGTGAGAAAGTGGGATGCTGAGAAACTGGGAGAAGAATGGGGAATTTTTTTTTCTTACATCGAAGAGGTGTGCAAGGAAGAGCTTTTACAGTGGTGGAGAAAATGGGGAATGGTGGTGGCTGAAAATGATTGAACCTCACTCTCATTGGAATTGGTTCAAAGAGTGAAGAATACGTGCACACACTGAGCTGGTTATAGAAATCTGTCTTACTCAGTAGAGGAATAGGAGGGGAAGGAGTTTAGAGAAAGAGCAGCAAGGGGATGAGGGATGATAAAAGGGAAGGTGGATTAAGAGAGGCAGTGGTTAGAAGCAAAATAGGCCTTTGAGGATAAAAAGATAGGATAAAAAGAGAGAGAGAAGAATAAACAGAAGAAAATAAACAGATGGAGGGAAATACACAGTTGGTAATCATAACTATGAACGTGAATGGGATGAACTCACCCATAAAATGGAAGCTGATAGCAGACTAGATTAGAAACCAGAATTCACCAACGTGTTGTTTACAAGAAACACACTTGAAACAGAAAGACACATGCAAAGTTAAAGGGCTGGAGAGGAATCTAATATGCTTCAACTGAAGTTAAAAAAAGGCAGGGTAGCAATGATGATCTCATAAAGCAAAAACAGGGGCAGCTTGGTGGTGCAGTGGATAGAACCCTGGCCTTGGAGTCAGGAAGACCTGAGTCCAAATCTGACCTCAGACACTTGACACTAGCTGTGTGACCCTGGGCAAGTCACTTAACCCCGATTGCCTCAAAAAAAAAAAAAGGCAAAAATAGAACGAATTAAAAGAGACAATCAGGGAAACTACATTCTGCTAAAAGCTACCATAGACAATGAAGTAATATAAAAAAATCACAGCAAATTTCCCTGATGATATATATCAAATATGTAGAGAATTTAGTCAAATTTATGAAAATAAGAGCCATTCCCCAATTGTTAAATGATCAAAGGCTCTATGAACAGTCAATTTCAGAAGAAATCAAAGCTATCTATAGTCATGTGAAAAAATCCTCTAAATCACAATTGATTAGAGAAAGGCAAATTAAAACAACTCTGAGGTACCATTTTATACCTATCACAAATGACAAATGCTGGAGAGTATGACAGAAAACAGATGCACTAATGAACTGTTGGTGGAGCAGTGAACTGGTCCAACCATTCTGGAAAACAATTTGGAACCTGAAGGGATATAAAACTGTGCATATCCTTTCACCCAGAAGTACCACTACTAGTTCTGTATCCCAAAGAGATCAAAGAAAAAGGAAAAAGACCTATATGTACACAAATATTTATAGCGGCTCTTTTTGTGGTGGCAAAAAATTCTAAATTGAAGGGTTGCTCATAAACCGGGGAATAGCTAAACAAGTGTGGCATATGATTGTGATGGAGTACTATTGTCTATAAGAAATGACAAGAGAGTTTCAGAAAAAAAAACCATGGCAAAATCTATATGAACTGATACAAAATGAAGTGAGAAGAACTGGGAGATCATTGTACAGTCACACCAATGTTGTAATTAGGATCAACATTGAAAGACTTGGCTATTCTGAATAGTACAGTGAATGATTCAAGACAGTCCAAAGGTGTCATGATGAAAAAGATGCTATCTACCCCCAGAAAGAGAACTGATGAGCTCTGAGTACAAACTGAAGTATTACTTCTTCATTCTATCTTTCTTTTTTTTTTGCAAAATGACTAATATGGAAATATGTTTTGTGTGATTTCGCATGTATAATTGATATCATATTGCTTTTCTTCTAAGTGGAGGGAGGAGAGGGCATGAGGGAGGGAGAGAAGTTGAAACTCAAAATTTAATAAGAATGTTAAAAAGAAATAATAAATAATAAAGACAATCTGAGACCCGATAATTTCAGAATTTTACTGCTATTATTGTTAGAAAGTTGGTCAACACTTGTTATTCTTAGTGTCTTGGGTTGTGATTATTTAGCTTACTTAGTCATCACTTTGGATTGCTGATGCAGTGTTCATGACTTGGCTCCAATACATATTGGCTGTTACCACAGCTCTGCTTCATGGTAGTGTCCCATATTCCTGGATATACATAAATGCCACGAGGCCTTGCAGATCAATCTGCACAATAGACTCCATCACCACTATTGGAAAGAATATCAAAGACAATGCTTTGTGCACGGTGGATATACATATGCAAAGTCTTCTATGTCTTCAGCAGGTAGAAATGACCAAACTTAGCACCTGCTTAGTAAGAATATTTAGTTAAACTAGGAAGCCAAGAATGAATGAATGGATGGATGGATGAATGAAAAAAATATCATGCACTTATTTTGTGCTAAACATTGTGTTAAGCTCCAGGGATATAATATAAAAATGAAGAAAGTCTCTGCCGTCAAAGAGCTTACCTTTTAATAGGAGACAGCACACATAGGAGAATGGTGGCTAAGGAAGGATATTTCACTTTGAAAGTTATATAATGGTAAGTGGAACTGCAGGGGAATAGGTTGACATACCTTTCCAGTAGCAGTGATAGAATTGATTTGATTATGGTTCCTGAAATGGAAAAATAGGGGGTTGGGAGAACCATCATGAAAATAGTTAATGAGAGCACAGCCAGGGAGTAAAGTGAAACATGGCTGGAGATTAGGTGTAGTGCACCGGTGAAGTGATCACGAATCAGGAAAATGAGGACCATGGGGTAGGAGATGCAAGGTTGAAAGGATTAATCTTCTAGGGCATGGTCTCTGGTTTGGATGCAAAGGTGGCTAGTGATTGAATAGTCAGAGGTATGTGGGATGACAAACTGCCTTACACTAGTGATTGTGCCCCAGGTTGGCTCCTCTCTGAACTGCTTGCCTTTGGTGGTATCAACTAAAGAAATACTGTGCCCTATGTTGGCTTAAAGGGTATCTAGGGAAAGGAATACACATTTTTATAATGCCTATTATGAGCCAGGCACTCTGCTAAGTGCTTTTGACAAATGTTATCTTCTTTGATCCTCAAAGCAACCCTCAAAGGTGGGTATTGTTACTATCCCCATTTTACAGTTGAGTAAACTGAGGCAAACAGAGGTTAAATGACTTTCCCAATGTGAATGAATGAATGAATTAATAAAAGGGAGGGAAGTAAGGCTATGGTTGTAGTACAATGAGTAATTAGTTTGTCTAGAGCCTGGATGATATACAAAGGGTTGTAGGATCAGATAAAATATTTTAGAACTAGATTGTGGAAGACTGAATGATAAGCTCAGGAGTTTGGGTCTTGTTCAGTTAGAAGTTGAGAACTAATACAGTGTTTTTTTGTTTTGTTTTGTTTTTAATAAGGGAAGTTATATGATTAAAACTGCACAGGAAAAGCAAGGCAAGCAAGCCAGGGAAGAGCTGACCTGGGGGTGCAACCCCCAGTATAAGGCACTTTGCCATCTCATATCCCTTTGATTATTCATTCACCAGATACCTTGGCATCCAAACCTGAGATCATGTCCTAGAAGTTTAAATCCTTCAGCTCTACATCTCCTACCCTAATTGTCCCCATTTTACTGATTTGTGATTGCCTCACTTGAGCCACTATGTCTAGGCCAACTCCAGCTATGCTTCATTTTACCCCCTGGCCATATTCATACTAGCTATCTTGATGACAACTCTCTCAATACCCAATTTTTTCAGTTCAGGAAATGACTTTTAACAGCTAGTAAGTGTTTGATGTTAGATTTGAACTCAGATCTTCGTGACTCCGAGCTCAGCACTCTATTCATTGTGCTCTCTAGCTATAGAGCTGGAAAGAAACTCAGAGAACACTGAGTGTTCCCCCTTTCACAGATGAGAAAACTGAGGCCCAGGAAGGTAAATGGCTTTCCCATGGTCACACAGGGAGTAAAGTGTCAGAGGTGGGATTTGAAACCAGGTTCTCCTACTCTAGGGTCAGTAGTTATAAATATTCATGCAATACAGAATAACATTGCCCTTTTAATTAGTTGTGTTTAAGTAATTAACTTTTTAAAAATAAGGATAGGGACTAGAACCACTTGTGATTTCTTTAATAGAAGGAACCCTGAATGTGGAAACTTTTTTCTACTTATGCTAATTAGTGTCTTCCTTATAACTAAATCTTAGAGAGCGCTGAGAGTTTCAATGACTTGCCCAGGATCAGACTGAATGTCTGTTATCAGAGGCAGGACAGGGACTTAGTTCTTTCTGGCTCCTTCTGCACCACACTGGCTTCTTTTAAAATTGTATATTGAATATTATTTTTCTAATGGTTCTTCAAGATATAAGGAGAAAATATTGATGACAATTTTTATACATAATGAGGAGCAAGACTGAACTAGGAAAAGAGAGCTTAGTAAATATGTGAAATATAAATGCCATTTTTAGGTGCTGTAATGGACTTAGAATTAGGAAGACTTGATTTCATAATCCTGCCTCAGACACTAACTATGTGACCCTGGGCAAGTCACTTGTTTTCTTTGTCTGTAAAAAGGAAATAAAAATAGCACCTACCTCACAGGATTGCTTATTGCATCAAATGAAATCACATAAATAAAATGCTTTACAGACTTAAAGTGTTATATAAATGCTAGCCACTGTTATTGTTGTTGTTATAAGAAGGGCATCATGAATGCATCTAAGACTGAACAATAGCATGTCAATAACTACATAGGAAACTGACTACTGAACTAACCATTGTCTGATTTGTTCTAAACTCTCAGAAATCCTAAAACCAGTGTAGAACAGGGTCAAATTACTTAACTCTGTTGGACTCAGCTTCCTCATCTCTAAAACGAACTGAAGAAGGAATTGGTAAACCATTCCAGTATCTTTGCTAAGAAAACACCAAATGGGGTCACAAAGATTCAGAAAAGACTGAAACAACTCAACAACAACAACAACAACAAAAGTACAGGGTGGCGTAATAATTGTTTATATGATGAAATTAAGATTTTAAAGAAAGAAGCCAACTGTGAAAAACTTGGTGATGGCATTATAAATTACAATTAGTCCAGAGAACCCTGTCCGCAAGCAGGAACATAAACAATCGTGAGGAGAACCCCTTATGTTCTGGAGCATGTGATCACAAAGCAATGGGTAACTAATGTACCCAAAACAGATTTCATGAGAACTGATATAAGATTTAGTCATATGCACTGAAGCTAACAATGCAGTGATAAGCTTTCATGAACTAGATTAAAGGGATGTCATCAAGAGCCTGCTTTGCTGGAATATCCCAATTAAGGTGAGTCATATTTATGTGGAATCCCAAGGTTATAAAAAATAATTACCAGGAATTCCTTTTCAGAGTAGAAAAGCAAGAACAAGTCCAACTACATTGCATACCACAGGACCTCAAAAAAGTGAATATGAGTTTACTTATATCAATAACCTTTCAGAATCTTTTTGTATCCTGAATCAGGCATTCATTGCTTCAGTTATTCTTCCTAGCTCCATGTCATCTGCAAATATAATGACCATGCCATATATGCCTTTATCCAAGTCATTGATAAAAAATGCTAAATGGTACAGGGCCAAGAACAGATCCCTGAGACATTCCACTAGAGACCTCTTTCAAAATTGAAATCTTTGGGTGTTGCCATTCAACCTACTTGAATTTTCATTTAGTTCATATCTCTCTGTCTTTTCCATAAGAAAAGTATGTTAAATGCCTTGCTAAAATCTAAGTAAATTCTATAGCATTCTCCTGACCTGCAGAATGAAATTAGGTGGCCATGATTTGTTCATTTAAAAATATAATTTTATTTTTTCCAATTAAAAATCTATTTTCTATTTTCCATCTCATCCCACCTCTATAAAAAGAAAAACAAAACAACCTTTGTAATAAATATTCAAAGTTAGGTAAAACAAATTCTTGCTTTGTCCTTGAACAAAAACATGTCTCAGTTTTCATCCTGAGTCCACTGCCTCTCTGTCAGACATTGGGTAGCTTACTTTATTTTCTGTCTTCTGAAATAATTATTGGCCACTGAGTTTACCAGAGTTACAAAATCTTCCAAAGTTGTTTGTCTTTACAAATTGTTGTTATTATATAAATTGTTCTCCTGGTTCTGCTTGCTTTTCTCTGAAATGGTTCATATAAGCCTTCTCCAGATTTCTCTGAGGTTGCCCCCTTATCAATTTCTTATGGAACAGTAGTATTTTATTATATTCATATACCATAGTTAGTTCAGCCATTCCCTAACTGATGGGTGCTCAGTTTGTGTCCAGTTCTTTGATACTACACAAAGAATGCCCTGTTTTTGATAAAGCCACGCAGACTCCTTGTGACCTCCACTTTCTTTTCTAGATGTTGAGTAACCATCCCTTAGAGAATACATTTTAAAATGTTGACAGGAATTGAAGTCAAGCTATTGGAATTTGCTGATTCCACTCTACTATTAAAAATGTGCCAATATCTATTCTGTTTCAATCCTGTGATACCTTGCCTGTTTTATAGGACCTTTCAAGAGTAACTGTACATGGCTCAGCAATCACATTGACCAGTTACTTAAGTACATTAGGATGTAGTCCATGTGGTCCTCAAGACTTGAGTACATCAAGGGCATCTAGGTACATGCCTATTTATTGGGGACGTATAATACTCACTATTAGTTATTTTTGTTTCACATTTTTGGTCCAAAGATTATTCTCATTGGAATATAAAATAAGCAATCTAAGAGTTGAATGGCTCTGCTTTTTTTCCATCTCTGTTATCAGTGTTCCATTTAACCTGAATTGCAGTCTTATCTTTCTCTTCTTCCACTTTCCCCCAATATAGCTACTATTTTCCTTCCTTAACCTTCCACCAGCATATCTTGTAGTCCTTAGTTTTACTTGTCAGCCTTAGTTCATTGTGAGCACCAGAACTTCTGAAACTCTTCTTTTGGGCAACTCCATTCTTTTGTCTTATTTTTCTGTTACTTGCTCTTTCTTCTATCTTCTGTAGTGTGGAGTCACAAATTATACAGGGATTAGGTGCTAAAATTAGAATGTTTGGTGAAAATAATGTATAGCTAAAATTACCCTCGAAAATCATTTAAATGAAATGGCTCTAGACTGCTTCTTATCTGAAATCTTCAGCAGAACATAGCAGACAACATAGAACATTCTTTTCTCACATTGCTATCAAAAGAAACACATCTATGGTTTCAGTCTTTAAGTCTCAGGTTTAATATCTCCTCAGATTTTGCTAAAGTATTTATCACTTTTAATTAGGTAGAAATGTCATTACTTTCTTTTTTCTTATTTAATATTTTATTTTTTCACAATTACATGTAAAAAACAATTTTAACGTTCTTTTTTTAAAAAATTCTGAGTTTCAAATTCTTTTCTTCCCTTCCCCCCATTGAGAAGGCAAGCAATTTGACATAGGTTCTACATGTGAAGTCATGGAAAACTCCTTTCCATGTAAGTCTATTCTGTGAAAGAAAACACAGACCAAAAAAACCCAAGAAAAATAAAGAAAGTAAAGATAAAATATCTTTGATCTGCATTCAGGCTCTACTAGTTTTTCTCTGGAGATGGACGACACCCTTCATTGTAAGTCCTACAGAATTTTCTTGGATCACTGTATTGCTGAGAATAGCTAAGTTATTCATAGTAGAACATGATACAACATTGCTGTTACTGCGTACAACATTTTCCCAATTCTGCTCATTTCCACTTTGCATCAGTTCATGTGAGTCTTCTATGTTTTTCTGAGAGCATCCTGCTCATCATTTCTCAAAGCACAATAGTATTCCATCACAATCTTATACAACAACTCTTTCAGTCATTCCCCAATTGATGAACTTTCTTTCAATTTCCAATTCTTTGCCACCAGTAAAAGAGCTGCTATAAATATTTTTGTCCACATACACCCTTTGGGCATAGTTCCAAATTGCTCTCCAGAATGGTTGGATCAGTACATGACTTCACCAATAGTACATTAGTGTTTTAATTTTCCCATACCCCTTCCAACATTTGTCATTTTCCTTTTCTGTCCTATTAGCCAATCTGAACGTCATTACTTTCTCATGCAGAAAAGGAACCTAATCAGAAGTACACACTAGCGGAGATGAAGAGCTGCACAAGGAATTAAATTGTGGGAAGGAATTTCTTTACATTACTTATGGTCAAAACAAACAGCAGCCATTTTCCACCCACCCACTCACTCACCTCCACACATACCTACACATAACTGAATGTGTCTACGCTATGGAAGGAAGCAACAGTGTAACTTTTTCACCACAAAGAGGCCATGGTTTGGTTAAAGCTGCAAAATGTCCTTGTCTCCACTGGGCAAATTACGGTGTCTCGATCAGTTATGTATTTAGCGTGAGAATAAAGCTGAAACCTAGGTTGGGAGAAGGATGGTAAGGGTCAGGGGAAAAATATGTTAAGGGACTAGGTGCATAGAAAGTTCCAAAACTTTCAAGAATTACCATAAACTCAAAAATTCCCCTGTAACTACAACGTGTTTGACTTGGCTCTGCTCAGTAGTGGGCATTTCTTGAGGAGGACAGTAGAAAATGAGTTACTGTGGCACTTGGAGGGGAAACTACTTCAGGCAAGTCCATGTAGTTGAATTCCTTTAAGCTAAATACACATAAAGCAGGGGAATGTTTTCTGATTGGAGGTGAGGGATCACGACCATGAGCTCTCATATATAAGGTGCATTGAATCCCATCTTGTAGCACGAAAGAAAGAATCAGGGTAAATCCTACAAAGCTGGGGTGAAGACAGCATACATAAATGAGGTACAGAGTTGAGCTATATACCTGTGTAGGAGTTGGGAGAACTTAGTTTAGGATCATCTTAGGTAAGTTTCAACCAAATAACCTAAGGCTAAGATGGCAACAGGTGGAACCAAACAGAAAGTGGTGCTCAGGCTCCCAGCTTTATGACCCAGAATTCCCAAACTTTGCCCCAGGAAGACTTATTCTCTCCTATTTCTCTGTCTCTGTCTCTGTCTCTGTCTCTGTCTGTCTGTCTGTCTCTGTTTCTGTCTGTCTGTCTTTCTCTGTTTCTGTCTCTCTTTTTCTGAAAAAGGGATACTGTTTCTCCTTTTTATTTTTTTATTTTTTGCTTCTCTTTTTTTAAAAACCCTCTTCCCAAATCTCAACCTGTGCTGACATTAATTACACATTAGGAAAAAGATATCTATTTCTCCCTTTGACTCTTCCGCCTTGAAATGAGCAGGAAACAGGGTGGGGTTGATGGGGAGCATGACATAGTTCAGATAGAGTTTATGGGGCTTTGATTTAATCTCCTCAGTGAGGAGTGAGAAGCACAGAACTCAGGCATCTAAGTCTCACAAACATGGCAGTCAGCTTTCAATAATTTCTATTCTTCCTACCACTTATGATTGCCACAATCACATTGCTGTGCAAAAGCATCCTTCTGGAGTCACAGAGGAAGAGGATAGAGAGCAGGCACCTAGAGATCAGATCTACATTCTCGATGCTGCCTTGCCGCCCCTTATCTGTATAGCAGGCAAGATGGAATATCTTCTAGTTTCTCCTTCCCAGAAACCTCAATGCCAAATTCAAAAAAATTACCAAATTGGTGAATTCTAGAACAATGTAGCCATTTATAGAGTCTGACATATCTATGGCAATGTTTGCCAGGCAACACCTCAGGTGACACTATGTATTTGCCAACATGTCAACCCAACTCATCTCCAACTTTTAGAGAAAGAACTCAGCTGTGCTGTTTGGCAAAATCACCTAATCTCTGAATCTCAGTTTCCTTGTCTGTAGAATGAGAGGGCTTGACTTCCAGCTCTAACCTTTGATATGTTCATGTAAGTAGAAAACTCAATATACATTTTATTCTATTGAGAATATTTCAGAAATACATACATTCCACGTGCTAAACGGTAACTGACATTGCATGAAAGAGTTTTTGGTGAAATCCAGAAAACAGATGCTGCTGCTGCTTTGATTCATAAATCTCATAAGATTAGAGTGTTCTGTATATTTCTAATCCTTCATGATTTAAACTTGGAAATGTTTCTTTTTTGGCACCTAAGGATTTCTGATTATGTTTTAAGTAAAACAAAGAGATTTGAGGATGCTTGAAAATGTGATTAAATCTAATATGATCATTGAGTTATTATTATTTTTTTTATCTGATGCTGTCTGCAAAATTTATACCATTTCCTTAAGAATAGGATCTGGAGAACTCCCTCTACCTCATCTATAACTTAATAGGCAAGTTTAGAGATTAACTGATGAGTCCAGCATAATTAATAACAACCCACTACAATTAAATATCAGGTGTGGAATGCCAATCTAGGTCTTCCTGACCCCTGACCCAACATTATTCACTAGCTTACTAACTAGGGTGCCTCTAGTCATAACCAATGGCTCTTGACTCATAATTACTATTGATTCCAAGGTTGTATGTCTAACCCAAAATTACTCGAAGCTATATTGGAAGTAGTTTCTCAGTGAATATTTTCTTTAAATTTTTAAAGTGCTAGAAGTTTTCCAAAGATACTTGAGAGCTTCCTTTATAAATTTTCATTTGGATTTCTCTTAAGATTCCATCCAAACCTTGCATTTTCACACATTTGTCACTGAGATACATATGTGCATGACATTAATTTGATTAATGATGTACTCTTTCTTACCCTTGCATTTAAATGAGGGATGTTGACAAAGCTTTTGAGGTTATAAGTAGGCATGCTAATTACATTCATTTTTCCAAACACTGAATATTTTCCAAGCAGAATTGATAGAACTCTGGTATTTGGGCTGTCATTTTAGAGTTCTTCAAATTGTTTCAGTAGTAATGATGATGATGATGATGGTGATAATGATAACAATTATTATTGCTGTTGTTTTTTATTTTGCTAAGCTCTGCCATTATAGCTATTTATGCCCAACCTCTTGGGGAGAATTTGGTCTTGTCTTTTTTTATAAGTAAGCAAGGTCATTATTTACCCAGCTAATATGAGCAGCATCTCTTTATTTTTCTTTTTTATACCATGTTTAATTTCATCAAGAAACTGTGTTCATTGCTGATCATCTTGGGAAATGTCCTTGTTTTTCTGTCTCCCTGCTGAAGCACTTTATATTTGAATTCTACTTTTGTAACAGTTTATTAGTCATTCCCTGAGAAACTCTGTGAGGTAGGCCAGTACAATTATCTGTCATTTTATGAAAGACCTATTAAATAATTTTCTCCATCCACCTGCCAAAGTAACATTGTCATTTCAGTATTCATTCTGACCATAATAGCAGAGGGTATGTTTAATATTATGTCCTCAGGCATACTGTACTGAATAAACCTTATTATCTCTGAAGCTTTTTCTCATTTTGTATGCATAATAATGAAACAGGAAAACAATAAAGGCTGAGAGACAGTATATGGAACTTCATGATTAAGTATTAAGCATAATTGAAAGGGAAGCTTTACAAAGTTTGGTTGATCTTCATTAAAAATCTATACTGGAAATGTGACCACATGCAATTGAATACATTTTCCTCCTGTCTTTAATCTCCATCCTGAAAAATGTGACCAATAACACTAGACATTTAAACACTTGCACTTATGCGTATAGAAGTTTGGTTTCATAAGCACTGCAATTATTTTAATTCTCTAAGAAACAATTTCGTTTTCTACAAAATGCTTATAATAATTTCCATGCCACTTAACTCATAGGATTATTGTGAACAAACGTTATATAAATCATATAGTTTTATAGAAATTCAATTCAATTTAATAAGAATTCATTAAGGTCTTACAAAGTAATCTGTACAAAGTACATATGTACTGTACAAAGTAATATGCCAGGCATTGGAGATACTAATAGAAAAATTGACCCATGCTTCCTGCCTTCAAGGTATTACATTCTACTATGGGGGATTTTATACATATATATAAATACATACACTTATATGTATATATATATATGTATGTATGAATACAGGATTTTTCAAATGGAGAACATTAATGTAATGAGCTTCCCCCAACACCAGAAGATATTCTGGGGCATCTACCAAGCTTCTGCAACTTCTGGAATTCAACTTTTAGCTCTACAACTTTTTTAATGGTAAATCAGAATAATAATGATAATAAATAATAGCATTTTAAGGTTTGTAAAGAGCTTTTCAAACATTTCTCATTTTATCCTCACAACCAGCCTGGGAAGGAGATAGGCACTATTATTATCTTCCATTTTACAGATGAGGAAAATAAGGCTGACAATAATTAAGTGACTTGCCCCATATCCTTTATTTTACATATGGATATAGACTCAGTACCTAATGGATATTAATAAGAATGGTGTTATAAAGCCAGGAGGTATTATTTTATTATATATTTTAGAAAGAAAAACCTTTGTCACTGTCCTGGTATGTGGTAGCCATTTACTTGTGGTTTATATAAAATATTCATGAAATATCAGAGCAGGAAAGAACCTTAGAGGTCATCTAATCCAAACCATTTAATAAGAATGGTGGCTGAGGCAGAGAGAGGTGAAGTGGGTTGTCAAGGAGCATGGAGCTGAGACAATAACATGTCTCCTTACTCCTGGTCCAGCTTTTCTCCCCCCAATTTTTTGTTGGACTAAATGCTAGAAAAAATAGACACATGCTTATCCTACATGGATATATGAATTATCCTAATTTATAAATTTTTATGTGATGAGAAACAATATAAATTGAATTGACAGAGCACTGGTCTAATAGTCAGGAGACCTAGATTCTCTTCCAACTACTCTGTTCCATAGCAATTTGAAGTTGGAGAAACTGCTTAACCTTAATGAGCCTCATTTTTTTTAATATGTGAAGGATGATAATTTCTGTTCTATCTAACTTACAAGATAGTTGTGAATATAGAATAAGATAATTCATATGCAAACACTTTGAAATTGATAAAATCCAAATGGAAGATATCACTGGGAATTTCTATGTTAGCTGTCGTTTTCCTGACCATTTTGTCTCCACTGTCCCCAGACAAGCCTTTACATCAGAGAGGTAAGCAGGGCAGATTAAAGGAAGAATGTCTTCTTTTGATGAGCAACTAAGCTAGTTTGGATATAGGAGAGGAGAACCCCTCCAAGCCTAGAGTGGCTATAGTCTCCCTTCTGATGCAGAAATGGAGGGATAATGGAATAAGGTTTCTGGGAGAATGGAGAAGGGATTTGGGACAATAGTATAGGTTCAAATAACGGAAGTGGTTGAATGGAAACCTTCAGAGGGCTAGAGATGAGAAAACTTAGAGGAGGCAGGATACACATTATTGTCTTCAAATATCTTAAGATTAATTATGGAGAATAGATATTAGATGTTTTTTCTCTCTGGCTCCAAAGGATAAAAGTGAAAAAAGTCACTGAATTTGGAATCCAAAGACTTAGGTTAAAATCTAAGCCCTGCCTCTTGTATGACCTTGGGTTAAGTCCTTTCCCCTCTCTAAGTCTCGTTTTTTTCATTTGTAGGGTAAGTGGTTTGGATTGGATGAATGCTAAGGTCTCTGAGCTTTAAGAAGGAACAATGAGTAGATATTTCAGAAAAGTAAATTCGGATTCGATATAAGAAGTAATGTCCTACAAATTAGATCAGTCTAAAAGGCAAATGGGCTGTCTTAGAAAGTATTAAGCCAGTTATAACTGATTATCTTCCACTAGGTGACTGCCTGTAAAGGATATGCCAGAATGGCTTCTCATTCAGGTAGGTGTTAGACCAAATGGCTTCTGAGGAACCTCCCAACTAGAAAATTCTATGCATTTATTCTCTGAATATATATATATATACATACACACACACACACACACACACACACATATATACATACATATGTATACATACATATACACACACACATATATATACATACATAGAAGCTGTATAATAGATGTTATATATAAAGTTTATAAATACAAGACTATGAGCTTATGCAAGCTTGAAGCTCAAAATCCCAATATTACCATCCTGAATTGTGGAGAATGATGTCATCAAAGTGTCACATCTACTCTTATCTACACAGAAACTAATATAAATGATCTATGTCTCATGTCAAATTCAACAGTTGGAAAGGTAGATATGGCTAATGTGATAATGGAACAAAGATGATCACAGTCTGGGTTAAAAAGATTGGAGAACCAGTCCATGATTAACAAGCTGGAAGACTTGACTATCTTTGGAATGTGACTAAAAGGCATCTTTTCTTTTAAAGGATCGTATGATGGGTGTATGCTGACGATAGGGTAGTTAGGGAGGAAAACTATTTAGCACAGAAGGAGAGAAACCAAGTATTCTAAAGATGTGATCGGTAGTCATAAAAAGCTGTCATTCTATTGCTACAACAGCACTTTTGATTGCAGAACACAAGAAAGCATGCAGAGCCTTTTATGTTTCCATCATTAAGGTTTGTGCCTTCCCCATGATATGGATGTACAAGGCTTTTCAATTTTAATCCTACAATTAATTTATGATTTCCTTGTTGTGGGTGGACCTTCCAAGGTTTCTTGATCCATTCATGCTTTCCCATTCTGTGAGACTGTTGACTGTACCCTGCCTTAAATCCTGCATAGAGGGTGCACTTGCAGTGCTCTGGTAACAAACCTTGTTCCTGGTGTCCATCTGTTACATCTCGCTCTGCTTAATGGTCAGCCCACCATCTTTCGGAAGGGAGGTTTATATTCTCAACTGTGCCAAATGCTATCCATCTGCAGAGCACTAACATGAAATCAGGCATTGCCTTTTGGTTTCATCCAATTGATTGCTATGTTCTGCCCTTTCTACCTCTGTAACCTCTCTCATTTTCTCCTCCTTCCTACTATAACTGCTCCTAGCCTGATTCAGGGTCTCATTACCTGAGCTACTATAATGAATCACTACCTAGACACTGCCTCCACACTCTCATCTATTCTTTACCCCAGCACTAGAGCGATGTTACCAATGTGCTGTTCTCTATACTTGGGAACTAGGGGTAGCTAGGTGGTGCAGTAGATAGAACACTATGCGCCTGGAGTCAGGAAGACCTGAGTTCAAATCCAGATTCTTTAAAAAAAAATCTTACGTGACTTCCCATTGACCACTGAACAGCACAAACTCCTTATCTTGAAATCTGAGGATGACCAGTTTTGTCCCTTGCCCTTTTATCTTTCAATTTCTATTTTGCCCTCTGGTTCTACAATATCAGAGCAGTTTTCCTTGACAATTTCTTGAAAAATGATGTCTAGGCTTTTTTTTTGATCATGGCTTTCAGATAGTCCAATAATTTTTAAATTATCTCTCCTGGATCTATTTTCCAGGTTAGTTGTTTTTACAATGATATATTTCACATTGTTTTCTATTTTTTCATTCTTTTGGTTTTGTTTTACAGTGTCTTGATTTCTCATGAAGTCACGAGCTTCCAATTGCTCCATTCTGATTTTTAAGGAAGTATTTTCTTCAGTAAGCTTTTGGACTTCCTTTTCCATTTGGTCAATTTTGCTTTTTAAGTCATTCTTCTCCTCATTGGCTTTTTGGACCTCTTTTGTCATTTGGATTAGGCTAATTTTTAAGGTGTTATTTTCTTTAGCATTTTTTTGGGTCTTCTTTAGCAAGTTATTGACTTGTTTGTCACGATTTTGTTGCATCACTCTCACTTCTCTTCCCAGTTTTTCCTCTATTTCTCTTACTTGCTTCTCAAAATCCTTTTCGAGCTCTTCCATGGCCTGGTACCAGTTCATATTTTTCTTGGAGGCTTTGGATGTAGGAGCTTTGACTTTGTTGTCTTCTTCTGGTTTTGATCTTCTTTGTCACCAAAGAAAGATTCTATGGTCTGACTCTTTTTTCGCTGTTTGCTCATGATCCCAGCTAATTACTTGAGTTATAAACTCCTTGTTAAAGTAGGAGTCTGCTTCCAGTGTAGAAAATGTACTGTCCCAAGCTTTGGGGGTTTTGTACAGCTGTTTTCAGTGATACTTCTAGGGACCTGTCAATTTTCAGTTCTTCCAAGGAGTATGATAAGGGGTGAGGCATTTATTCCTTTCCTGGCCTGTGCTCTGGTCTATGAGTGACCACAAGCACTCTTTTCTTCCTTGGAACTGTGAGGAGGATTTCCTCTCCACTGCCACTACAAGCTCCACCATGCCAGCACTCCTCCTTGCCGCAGGACTGCCACCCAGAACTGTGACCCAGATCCAACCATGAGCAAAGCAAGAGAATCCTGCACCAGCAAATAGATCCCTGCAGTCCCTCTCTGATCAGCCATTTGATTCCCCCTCAGTCTGTGGGCCAGAAGCTCCAGAAGCAGGGCCATTCAGGGGGAGTGGGGCTAGAACTGAACTTCTCTCTCACTGCAGTCACAGACCTTTCCTATTGACCTTCTAAGTTGTCTTTGGCATTTGTGGGTTGAGAAGTCTGGCAACCGCCACAGCTGCCCTTATTTAGTTGTCTGAGGCCTGCTCCAGGTTCAATGAAGCCTGTTTTGCCTGTGTGCCCATGCCAAACTGCACTCCTCTCCCCGCCCAGCATGATAAACCTCTCTGATAAACCATCCAGGTTGTCTTGGGCTGGAAATTTGTGTCACTCTGTCTTTTTGTGGGTTCTGCTGCTTTAGAATTTGTTTAGAGCCATTTTTTATGGGTATATGGAGGGGTTTGGGGAGAGCTCAAGCAAGTCACTGCTTTTACTCTGCCATCTGGGATCCCCTTGCCCTCTTATCTAACTTCATTCCGCACTTGCTCCACTTCTTGCGGTCCAAGTTCTAACCAAAGTGGATTACTTGTTTTATTCTATTCTTGTCCTGGTTTTCAGCACCTTTTTAACATTGCTCATGTCATCCCCCACGCCTAGCATAGACTAACTCCTCTTCCAGTCTCATCTATTTAAATCTCTCCTATCCTTTAAGGTTTCACTCAGGGGAACATCATCTTCCATGAAGCCTTTCCTGATAGCCTCAAGAAAAAAAATCTTTGCTGTTTCAACTGTTAGAAATGTAGTAAGAGTTCTCCATTCACTCACGCATACATTCAATAAACATTTATTAAGTACTTATGATGTACAAGACATTGAGCTAGGTGCCGAGGATAAAATGTGAACTACATATAAAGATATACACTTACATATATCTGTGTCTGTATAAATGTGTACATGTATACTTATACATATGCAATCATATGTGTAGATTTATCCACATTTACAATTGTATATTATATGCATACCATATATATGCATATTACATATGTAAATGTATACTGCATATGTAATGTGTGTATATCTACATACATACAGAGATATAGATAGCTATCATCTATATATAACACTTTAAGGATTGCAAAACACCTTACTAATATTATTTCATTTGCTCTTCACAACAACCCTAGTTGTTATATATTATTATAATCTTCATTTTACAGATAAGGAAACTGAGGCTAGGGGAGGTTAAATGGCTTGCTCTAGGGCACACATCTAGTAAGTATCTGAGGCAGGATTTAAATTCAGGTTTTCTTGATTCTAGGTCCAGTGCTCTATCCACTGTACTACTTGTCTGCCTACATACACATATGTATTAACATGTTGGTCTATATTTATCCATCCAGCAATCTCTCCATCTAGCTATCTGTATGTCTATCCACACACTAACCTTGTAATTGTCTCCTTTACATGTCAGGGCATATAGAGGAGACCATTACCTTGTACTCTGGGCTTAGGTTTGTTTCTATCTTTTCTGTCATCCATATGGGAGAATGGGTTTGGAATTACAAAACAGGGGAATTTCACACCCCAGAGCTGTTTGGTAGATATTGAGTGAATTGATTTTACATGAGTTATAAACAAGAGGTCTAAACTGCACGTATTAAAATAAAGGATAGGGAGTACTCACTATAAATTAGGGTAAAGTTTCTGACTGAGGGACCTAAGCTTTTGGACCAGTAAGTTGAGTTAAAACAAAAGATCAAGACCCAGGGTATTAGCTAATTGGGAACACCTTACTCTGTGTCTCCATGAACTTAGCATTTGAGGCAAAGATTATCTAGCTGGAGATGAATATTGCCTGGTTAAGAGTATGAAAAAGAATCAGTAGGTGACTCCAGGAGGATAAGGGCTAGACTTGTGATTTTAGTAGTTTAGGGAACTCTTAAGTGAGGAAGCTTGCTCTATCAATGAAGATCAGAGACTAGAATCCACCTCACATGATTTCATTAAAAAAAAAAAGCAAAAAAATCTGCCTCCTCTCATTTCCCCTTCCCCCCTTCAACACACACACACACACACACACCCCAAGTACAATAGTTTTTCTAAAAGAGCATTGATAAAACTCGTTGGCTTTTACACTGAAAGAGCATTGCAGAGATAGCCAGACTCCAACTGTATGCAGAAAACTATGTGCCCAGGAGGGCTGTGTGGTACCTGATAGATGCCTGATAGATAGATAGACAATAAGCCCCTGTGGCTTAGGGAGGAAGCATCAGTCAGAACCAGACTGGATATTTAGTGGACAGCTGTGGTACAGTTTCTAGCAGAGCTGAGTCTCTCAGACAGCAAAGCAGGATCCATCAGGGATGGGGTTGGGGGGAGGGGAGCAGGTCCAATAGAAGTGTAAATACACCATTGGGAGACAACAGCTGCCCTGTGTTACAGATAGGTGTGAGTCATCATTCCACACATGTGCATTCCTAAATGTTTCTACCCTGTCTATATATATATATACATATGCATGAATGTATATGTATATGCATGCATATATGCATGTATATGTATACATACATGCATATATATATTCCCTATAAGTGTGTTTCTTCATGTTATTTCCTATGTATGTCCACTCTTCCCACAGATGGTGTATGTATTTGTGGGATAGTGTCCTCAGGTTTTTGGAGGAAATGTTTCATTGCTATTTTTCTTATGTTATTTTATTAAATGACTTTGTTATGAATTGTATCATTTAATTTTTAAGGGTAAATACATTGGTAAGGGTTTATGAGCTGTATTTAATGGATGTGAAGCATAAAATAATTTTATCTTGGGGTTGCAATACTTCAAAGACCCATTCTGTGAATTAGGAGGAGTTGGTTTGGTGTATAACACCAAAGGAGAGAGAGACAGACAGACAGACAGTGACAAAGACAGAGAGACAGAGAAAGAGACAGAGACAGAGAGAGACAGAGACAGAGAGAGAGTGATGAAGAGACAGAGAGACAGACACACAGACAGAGACAGATTAAAAGACATGTGCACAGGACCATTGGTATTTACTTGTATGTATCTGTACATATATATTCTTCCCATATCACATTATATCTTGTAGTTATTTATGGACATATCTTTTAATTCCTCTGAGACGATAAGCTCCTTCAGGTCAGGGATTATATATTTTTTCATCTTTATATCCTAAGCACCTAGCACAGTATTTTATACATATAAGTCATTAACCTAGTTGACTAATATGTGTTTAAACTGAACTGGAAATGTTTCCTTTCTTTGATAAACAATATTTGTTTAAGCTTCATTAATTTTCCTTAGGCAAAATCAAATAAAATCTTGTTCTTCTATGGAAAATAAAAGCCACATTAACTTGCAAACACAGACACATATACAAACATATATATGACAATGTTCCCTGAATTGTGCTAAGTTCCATGAGAGATGAAATAAAAATAATTGAAATTTATATAATGCTTTAAATATTGCCTAAGATGTTTATTCTTAGTTTCACTTCAATTTCACAACAATCTTATTAAGCAGGTGTTGGAAGTATCATTGTCCTCATGTTACAGATAAGGGAAACTGAGGCTCAGAAAGGTGAACTTAATTGCCTAGGTCACATAGCTACTAAATGGCAAAGCTGGTACTTAGAGTCTGGTTTCCTGATATATAGGCCAGTGCTCTTTCCCCACATCAAACGAAGAAGTAGGAGAGAGTTCCTGCTATCAAGTTCAACATTAGATATGAATTGTTTGTGAACTTCAAAGAGCCATTTCTGTGTTTCACAAATCAGTTCAATTCTTTTAAAGACCCAATATTCTCTTTTCCCTCCAAGATCACATATTGAAGTTCACATTTAGGCAAGTGCATACAAGTGAACATCACAGCTGCTGTATGTGGCAAATGAAGATGACAGCAAAGATTGACTGCATGTGAAGAGAAAATTGGTCTTAGTAAAGCTGTGGGATTGGGACAGGTTTAACTTCTTTATTGTCTGCTTGAGGAATGGTTTAGAATGCATCTTCTTTGAGATATAAACATTTCAAACAATGTGGGAAAAAACATGAGTAAGAATGGATTCCTCACGAGGAATATGCATTTTGTTCAGTTTCAGAACAAAGGTTTAAGAGATTTTGCAGGACTTGCATACTTCTTGTAAAAATTTATTATATCATTAATCAGTAGATTTTTATTCTAGCTATAAACATGAGGTAAGCAATAGACTTTTACCTGGAAATTAAGCTCAGTGGGAATTAGCACAATCCAAGCAGCTGTTGTTTATAAATAAGAGTACAATGAGCAACTATTAAATCATAATTTTTCAACATATCACAATGTAAAGCAATGTTTGAATAATGCAATAGAAATACTTTGAAAGTTCGGAAATATTTTAAAAGTAAGGGGCATTCTTATTAGAGTAGTGCTTTTGAAAACCTCTGAATAGGCAAAAAATTGGTTGTTGATGTTAATTCCTTTAGAAAGGTAGCATGCTGTACATAGTATATCCGTTTGGGCTTTGAATCACAAAGACCTGACTTCGAATCCTACTTGTTTAACCGAGGACAAGTCACTCAGCATCTTTGAACCTCAGTTTCCTTATCTATAAAATAGGAATAATAATACCTGTAATTCTTCTCTTATAGGGCTATTATGAGTTTCAAATAAGATCACACAAAGAGAAAGCTTTGCAAACCTTATGTATATATGTCAGCTGTTATGCTTTATGATATATAATTTGTGCATTCCTCAATTTGTATTGGAGAAGAGTCAGTTTTCATTTTCTGACAATATCATTTCTTTATCACAGTTTTTACAGGAAAGACTTGGCTAGGGTTTGGCTGCAGGAGGAAGCAGTAAATATTGGGAAGACAAAAGTAATAGTTTTGGTGATGAGTAAACTAATAAAAGGAGGAATCAGAGATGCCCCTGAGCTATATTTCGGTGAGTGGTATCTGTTAGGAACAGGGAAATGGCTTGGCTCACAAGGGTTGTCTTCTGATTAGAATGTCAGTTTCTTGAGAGAAGGGACTGTCTATTATTTCTATTTATATGTCAAAATGCTTAGCACTGTGCTTTGCACAAAGTAAAGATTTCACTAATGCTTTTCATTCATTCATTCCTTTATGGTGATTCAGAAACTAGGCAACTTAAAGGATTGGCGGATTGGGAGGGATGGTACAAAACTCAGAGTTTTCATCATTTTGAGATGGTTAGGGAAATGAAAATAATATGAAAAAAATGCTATTCATTTGCACTATCCCTGTCTTCAGTTTCCTTGGTGTTTTCACTTTGAAGTCTGCTAGAGGACAGGTGCAACATGTGAGGAGAGGTGTGAATAAAGTACAAGCCTCCTTCCCCGCTTTGTAATAATCCACAGTAGGTAGGACAGACTTGGTTTTGATGGCACGAAAATACTGGGGAAGCAGGTAGAATAGAGTTTCACCCTTCCTAACCTTCTCTGGATCATGGAGGGCAGAGAGATTGAAGAGCCTGTCTCTAGGCTCTCTAGGCTAAGCAGTAGGAGACAGCTCTCTAAAAGAGAAGCACAATTGTAACCACTTTCTCTCTTTTCTGGGGCAGGAACAGGGGTAGGAGGGAAAGATGTGGCAATTACATGCTATGATCAAGTCGTTTCTTTGGTTCTGCCCATTGGCTCAGCAGTGGTGCTGTTTTTCAGCTCGTAGTGGTGTGTTTAGGAAACTCTAAGATCTTTTATTGCCTTTGGCTTGCAGATTCCCCTTCATCTAGAACAGTCTGCCTGGGCCTTTCCTTGCCTACCTTCCTGGGTGAGTTTCCTGTACAACACTGAGGACAGTGCCATTGTGCTTGGTTTCAGGGCAGATAATATTTTCTTGTATATATATTTTCTTGGGGATGGTAGGACCCTTCTGGTGTTGGTCTCTGGGCTGAAATCCCCTCAGGCGCAGGCAGTGATGAAACAAGTTACACACTTTCTTAGTAAGCCTATGGCTAATAGTGGGTTTTCTGAAGCTCCCTCTGTTTCTGTCTTAGAGACACAACTATAACTCTCCCCTCATGGGGAGAGGGCGAGAATTATAGGAATCATGGGATTTAGAGCTTGAAGGGACCTTGGAGATAGTTTAGTCATAGAATCAATAGAATCTAAGATGAAAGAGATCTCAGATTGTAGTATATTGGATAAATGGTCCTCCAATCTTTGCTTGAAGAAGTCTAACAAGAAAGAACTCAATACCCTTTTTTATAGCACTAAATTTTCATTTCAAGAAAGGCTGTATGATAAATACTACATGTTGTGTTGAGAGCTGTCCATCTTTGCTTCCTTGTAAGTTTTCTTTTGTTCTCTGCTGTGCACTTTTTACTTTGTTCTTTTTTCCCTCTTACTCCTCACCACCTCCTGAAGGCTACAATTAAGTGTGGATATATATGTGTGTATATATAATACATATATACACACACATATATGTATATATATACACATATATTTATATATATACACACAGATATACATACATAATACATACATACATATATAGACATAAACTTTCCCCAACAGATTCTACTCCCAATCTTTGTTTTTATGTTTGTGCATATTTCATACCTGCTACCTTGCCCTCCTGTTACTTAGCCTCCACCTCCCCCTCAAGGATTCCTCCCCTATCCTCCCATTCCCATAAATCTAAACACTCTTCTATAACCCTCTTTAACCTATTCTCTCACCCTCCCCTCTAGAGATCCCTACCTTATCCTCTCTCCTCTCCCTATCCCCTTACCATTTTATTTCTTCCAAATTTAGAAGGCTTTTATGCTCTTCTCCACATAGATGTATTGTTCCCTCTTAAGCCCATTCTCAGTGAAAGTAGGTTACCAGAACTACCAATCCTCCCCCATTTCATTCCTCTGTGTTGATTCTTCCTCTTGCATCTCATTTGTATGAAATAATTACCCTTTTTAGCTGTTCCTAAATGGTTTTACTTTTGAAAGCCATATCACACTCAGGTCTACCCTAGTCTTTCTTATGAACTAACGAATTACTAATAACAATCTTAGACATACGTTTTATATTATACATACATAAAAGGTAAATGGTCTGTCCTTATTGAATCCCTTGTAATCAGTCTTGGTATGTACCTTATGTTTCTCTTGGCTCTTGTATGTCACATCTTCTACTAAGTTTAGATTTTTTTTCTAATGGTCTGACAGATTTTTTTTCTGAAAGTCTGATAGTTGATCACATGTCCATTCTTTTTTCATTCAGGATTATGTTTAACTTTGCTAGGTATGATATTTTCAGCTGGAACCCCAGTTTTTTTGCTCTTCAATATATAGTGTTCCAAGACCTGAAGCTCTGTAGTGTCTCTACTGTTAAGTCTTGTGTGATTCTAATTGTGGCACCACCATATTTACATTTTTTTCTTGTTGCTCTTAATATTTTATCCTTGAGATGGGGGTTTTGGAAATTGACTGTAATATTCTTGTGAGTTTTCCTCATAGGATCTGTTTCAAATGGTGATCAATGAATTTTTTTCTATTTCTACCCCCCCCCCCCCCCCCTACTGCTTCAGGACAGTTTTCTTTAATTATTTCTTATATTATTGTATCAAGATTCTTTTTTTTTAACCATAGCTTTCAAGTAGTCTGATTATTCTTGTTTTCTCTTCTTGATCTTTCTCCAGATCAGTTGTTTTTCTTATATGATGTTTCATTTTCTTTTCTATTTTTTCATTCTTTATATTTTTGATTAATTATTTCTTGGTCTCTTATAACTTCACTGGCTTCCCCTTTCCCAATGCTAATTTTCAAGGTGCCATTTTCTTAAGGTTCTGGATCTCTTTTTCTAAATTGATTGACTTTCTTTTCATAATCTTGTTTTTCTTGGATTCTCTTTTTTAAAAGTTTTTCTTCTATCTCTCGTTTGGTTTTTAAAGTCTTTTTTAAGTTCTTCTATAAATTCTTTTTGACACTGTTCTTTGGGAAAGCAAAGGTTTTCTGTGCTTCAATATCCTCCTCTCATGATGAACTCTGGTCTTCTCTATTACCATAATAGCTCTCTATGTTTGGATTCTTTCTCTTTTGCCTGTGCATTATTTTTGTAGTAATAGCTTAATTATTGTAATCACTTCTATAGTTGATTATTTATTTTTAGTTTTCAACATTCACTTTCACAAGATTTTGAGTTCCAAATTTTCTCCCCATGTCATCCCTCCCCCCGCCCCAAGATGACATGCATTCTGTATATCCCTTCCCCTAATCTGCCCTCCCTTCTATCTCTCCCCCCTTCTCTTATCCCCTTTCCCTTCTATTTTCCTGTAGGGCAGGATAGATTTCTGTACCCCATTTCCTGTATTTCTTATTTCCCAGTTGCATATGAAAATAATTTTTTAACATGTGTTTTTAAAACTTTGGGTTACAAATTTTCTCCCTTCCTCCCTTCCCACTTACCCTCATTGAAAAGGCAAGCAACTTGATACAGGTTATAAATGTGTAGTCACGCAAAACACTTCCATAGTAGTCATGTTGTGAAAAACTAAGTATATTTCCATTCATCCTATGCCACCCCCCATTTATTCTATTCCTTCTTTTGACCCTGTCCCTCCTCAGAAGTGTTTGCTTCTGATTACTGCCTCCCCAATCTTCCCTCCCCTCTATCATCCCCCTGCTCTCTTGTCCCCTTCTCCCCTCTATTTTCCTGTAGGGTAAGATAGATTTCCGTACTCAATTGAGTGTGTATGTTATTCCCTCCTTAAGCCAAATCTGATGAGAATAAGATTCACTCATTTCCTCTCACTTTCCCCCATTTCCCCTCCACTGTAAAAGCCTTTTCTTGTCTGTTTCATGTGAGATAATTTACACATTTTACTTCTCCCTTTCTCCTTCTCCCAGTATAATCCTCTCTCACCCTTTAATTTTATTCTCCAGAAATCACCCATTCATCTTCAACTCACCCTGTGCCCTCTATCTATCTATCTATCTATCTATCTATCTATCTATCTATCTATCTATCTATCTGTCTGTCTGTCTGTCTGTCTGTCTCTGTCTGTCTATCTATCTATATACATACATATATATAATTTTTTCCCTCCAACTACCCTACTACTGACAGAAGTCTCATGAGTTACAAATATCATCTTTCCATGCAGAAATGTAAACAGTTAAACCTTAATAAGTCTCTTATGATTTCTCTTGCCTGTTTACCTCTTCATGTTTCACTTGAGTCTTGTATTTGATAGTCAAATTTTCTATTCAGCTCTGATCTTTTCATCAAGAACGCTTGAAAGTCCTCTTTCACTGAATTTCCATTTTTCCCCCTAAAGAATTATACTCAGTTTTGCTGAGTAGGTGATTCTTGGTTTTAATCCTAGCTCCTTTGACCTCTGGAATATCATATTCCAAGTCCTCTGATCACTTAATGCAGAAGCTGCTAAATCTTGTGTTATCCTGATTGTGTTTCCACAATACTTGAATTGTTTCTTTCTGGCTACTTGCAATATTTTTTCCTTGATGTAGGAACTCTGGAATTTGACTACAATATTCCTAGGAGTTTTCCCTGGGGGATCTCTTTCACGAGGTGATAGGTAGACCCTATCAATTTCTACTTTACCTTCTGGTTCTAGAATATCAGAGCAATTTTCCTTGAAAATTTCTTGAAAGATGATGTCTAGGCTCTTTTTTTTTTTGATCATGGCTTTCAGATAGTCCAATAATTTTTAAAATTATCTCTCCTGGACCTATTTTCCAGGTCAGTTGTTTTTTCAATGAGATATTTCACATTGTCTTCTATTTTTTCATTCTTTTGGTTTTGTTTCATAATTTCTTGATTTCTCATACGATCATTAGCTTCCACTTGCTCCATTCTAATTTTTAAGGAATTATTTTCTTCAGTGAGTTTTTGAAACTCCTTTTCCATTTGGCCAATTCTACTTCGCAATGCATTCTTCTCCTCATTGGCTTTTTGGACCTCTTTTGCCATTTGGGTGAGTCTATTTTTTAAGGTGTTATTTTCTTCAGTATTTTTTTGGGTCTCCTTTAGCAAGCTGCTTACTCATTTTTCATGATTTTTTGCATCACTCTCATTTCTCTTCCTAATTTTTCCTCTCCTTCTCTTACTTGCTTTTCAAAATCCTTTTTGAGCTCTTCCATGGCCTGAGACCAATTCATATTTTTCTTGGAGGCTTTGGATGTAGGAGCTTTGACTTGGTTGTCTTCTGGTTATGTTGTATGTTTTGACCTTCTTTGTCACCAAAGAAAAATTCTATGGTCTGAGTTTTTTTGAGCTGTTTGCTCATGATCCCAGCCAGTTACTTGACTTTTAAATGCTTTGTTAAGGTAGGGGTCTGCTTCCAGTGTGGAGATTGTACCATCCCAAGCTTTGGGGAGTTTGTGCAGCTGTTTTCAGAGATACTTCTAGGGACCTGTCAATTTTCAGTTCTTTCAAGGGAATATGTTCAAAGAAGATGTGTTTACTCCTTTCCTGGCCTGTGTGTTGGTCTGTTAGTGACCATAAGCACTCATTTCTGCCTTGAAACTGTGAGGAGAATTTCCTCTCCACCGCCACCACAAGCTCTGCAATGCCAGCACTTTTCCTTGCCCCAGGACCACCACCCAGGACTTTGACCCAGATCCAAACATAGGTAAAGCAAGAGAATCCTTCCTCAGCACCAGCAAAGAGATCCCTGCAATCCTCCTCTGATCGGCCACTCAATCCCCGCCCCCCCACCACCGTTTGTGGGCTGAGAGATCTAGAAGCAGCCCCCACCCCAGGGCTGTGCCAGTGTTGGAGCTGGACCATGCTCTTCTCTCACCCAGGTCCATTAGACCTTTCCCACTGACCTTCTAAGTTGTGTTTGGCATTTGTGGGTTGAGAAGTCTGGAAACCACCACAGCTGCCTGTGATTCAGTCCCCTGAGGCCTCTTCCAGGTTTTCTAGGGCCCAGTTTCATGGCCTATGCTGATCTGTGCTCTTCTCCCAGACCAGCACAACAGACCTTTCCTGTCAATTTTACAGGTTGTCTTGGGCTGGAAATTTGTTTCACTCTGTCTTTTTGTGGGTTCTTCTCCTGTAGAATTTGTTTAGAGTAATTTTTTACAGGTATTTGGAGGGGTTTGGGGAAGAGTTCAAGCAAGTCACTGCTTTTACTCAGGTATCTTGGCTCTGCCCCCACCACTCCCATTTCTTTAACTTCATAGAATTTTGTGAGTAAAAGTCAACTTGTAATTACAGACTCCATTCTTTCCCCCTCCTTTTTTTCTTTTTTATTTAATAAATTTATTTGTTTTTAGTTTTCAACATTTACTTTCACAAGATTTTGAGTTCCAAATTTTCACCCCATCTCGCCCCTCCCCCCACCCCAAGATGGCATGTATTCTGAATACCCCTTCCCCTAGTCTCCCCTCCCTTCTATCTCTCCCTCCCCTCTCTTATCCCCTTCCCCTTCTATTTTCCTGTAGGGCAGGATAGGTTTCTGTACCCCATTTCCTGTATTTCTTATTTCTCAGTTGCATGTGAAAACATCTTTTTTAAACATGTGTTTTTAAAACTGGATTCCAAATTTTCTCCCTTCCTCCCTCCCCACCTACCCTCATTGAAAAGACAAGCAACTCAATATAGGTTATACATGTGCAGTTATGCAAATACTTTCAAAGTAGACATGTTGTGAAAGGTTAACTCCATTTCCCTTAGTCTTATCCTGCCCCCCCATTTATTCTATTCTTTCTTTTGACCCCCCCTTTTTAAAACAATAGAAAAGCATTCACCATTCTCTAGTCCTGTGTGACATCTTTCATTCTCTATGAAGTTTCTTCCCTGATCACCGACAATGGCTTGGCCAATCATATCTATTAGTCTCTTCAACAACTGGGTTAAGTTATTTCTGATGATTTGAATTCTTTAAAGCAAACCAGTTCACCTTTTGTTATCATCTTACTTATCCTGGATTTCAGTTTCCTGTAGGTCATTTTTTGTTGTGTCCTTTGAAGACCAAAGATCATTCTCTTTGGCAGAGAAAACTGAAGCATAGTAAGAACTAAGGACTTCTGCCCTCTATCCCCTATTATCATCATTAATCTGCCCAAGCCCAAGCAGTGGTCATATCCTCCAATTTTCCAAAATATACCTAAGTACAATTTTTCTTGTTGTTAGGGTTCCTGGGCAGCTCCATCTCATTCTAAGCTTGAAAGCATCTGACACTATTATTATAGAACAATATCTTGCTTCTGTATTGATTGTGCCATAGCCTTCCCTTTTTTACATTTTCTGTACCTAGCTTTTATAAACTTGATAGGATGGGTGAGTTTCCTATGGATTCACCTGAGTTCATTCTGACAACTTCCCCAGCTTCTTCACTCCCACTGAAATTATTTTTCTTTATTTTCAAAATATCACACTTGAAGGTCCCCTATCCATTCTGCCCTGGTTTCCTTAGCAGAATTTTGGGCCATTGGAATCTATACAGCCTTTCTCTGAACACTTTTAAAACTACTCTCCCTGTCTCTAGGGTATATGTTGAGCTGTTTTTGGCTTTCTTCTCCTTTTTTATCACAATTTTCCTTAATAAAAAATTTTAAGCAGACTGGTTACTTCTCCTTAGGGTACCCAATTTTTCCATCCCAGCAATCAGTTTCACCTTTTTAGTGAGAATCAAATCCAGATAGTAGTAGGTCTCTTTGGTTCTTCCACAATTTGAAGACTTATATTATCTAAGGAAAGTGAAGAAGGAATTATTTGCTTGGCCCTGCTTTCTGACTTCCCAGGCTTTTTTCACTTCAAGTTTCAGCTAAAATTGCATTCTGATTCCCCTTAATGCTAATACTTTTCCTCCATTGTTGTTGAGTTGTTTCAGTTGTGTCTGACTCTTTGTGATCCCATTTGGGGTTTTCTTGGTAAAGTTACTGGAGTGGTTTGCAATTATCTTCTCCAGCTCATTTTACAGATGAGGAAACTGAGGCAAACAGAGTTAAGTGACTTGCCCAGGGTCACACAGCTAGTAAGTATCTGAGGCCAGATTTGAACTCATGAAGAGAAATCTTCCTGACTCCAAGCCTGGCATTACTGTCCCTATCCTCTGTTGACTATCTCAATTTATCCTGTATAATTTTGCTTGCATAGAGTTATTTTCAGGTTGTCTCCTCCTTTATAGACTGTGAGCTTGTTGAAAGCAGGTACTGTCTTTTGCTTCTCTATGTCCTAGTACTTAGATCAGTGTCTGGGATATAACAGGTGTTTAATTAATGCTTATTGACTGACCTTCTGTGGCTGAAACTCTAGCAGATGACTGGATGCTATATTTTCTCTTAATCCACGTCAGACTTGTGATGTTTCCCAAATTTCTCATCTTGTTCCTCTTTCTGTACAGGTGTTCTGTAGTTTATTCTGCTGACATCACTTCGATTTCTGCTTCTTTTAATCTTCGCTTAAATGTTGTCCAGCAGTTTCTAGATTTCTTCATATGAGTACATTTTCTCGATATACAAGGTTTTTCTGCACCGACCCCCCCATCCTTCATCCCTCAGTACTCTTTTTACCCATCCTGTTCCTTTCCAGAGTGTGCCTTTCCAGAGCCTCATTTTAGCCTTGAGTCCCAAGTCTCAATCTGATACCATTGTTATCAAGTTTGGTTCCTGTACGAAGGCATCAATGTATATTTGATAGCATAATTGTAGAAAAGATGACATGTTGGTTGGGGGTTTTAGGGGAAGAGAATAATAAATGATTTCCAAAGACTTTAAACTTCTTGTTAATGTTCACAATTTCCTTTTACTTCAAGTTTCAGCTTTAGGGCTTTAGTGCCAGATTCTGTGTATTCCATACCTCTGACCTAGCCCTAGAGTTTCAGAATCAAGAACAAGATTTTTTTTTTAGTAAAACATTTGACCTATCCTCTTCTTAATTTGGGGCACCTACCTTACCTTTGACTCATGGGTAGACTTCCTCAGCTTTTATCTTATACCAATCTCCCATCAGTTGGTTTCCTTCATCTAGCAGTTGGGTAATTTCTCCCCCTCTTTTCTTGGTGTATATGTTATTTTGGGGAGTGCTTAGGAGTATGAACCCCCATCTCTACACAAGGTCATAACATCTGTGCTCCCTGGAAAATCAGGTTTCTTTTAGGGGTCCCTGTTTGTCCATATTTAGGAAGTCCTTCATTAATCGCTTGGTCTAATACCTCGGCATGGCATGAGGTGACTTAAGGTTCCTGAAGGCTCTGTTAGTGGAGAATAAATTCTGTCTAACTGGAAAGGTTTCAAGTTCAGACCTGGCTAAGGACTATATTTTTGCTGTCTAATAATCACAATTCTTTCAGAATCTCCAGTTTCTTTCAGAACTTTCACCTCAAGCACCCATGTCAAACTATTGCCTTTCCTGATACCCTTGAATGCTAGTGTCTTCCTCTCAAAATCACCTTGTGTCTATTTTTGGTATATCTATTTAGGATATTCTAAAAGTCTTAGTGCAGTTTTAAGCTATTAGAGCTTAATATTACACTAAGACTTTTGGAACACCCTGTATTATCTTCTCTATACTTGAGGACTAGGGGCAGCTAGGTGGTGCAGTGGATAAAGCACTGGGCTTGGAGTCAGGAAGACCTGAGTTCAAATCCAGCCTTACACCCTTACTAGCTGTTGTATTAACCGGGGCAAATCACTTAACCTTGTTTGCCTCAGTTTCCTCATCTGTAAAATGAGCTGGAGAAGGAAATGGCAAACCACTCCAGTATCTTTGCCAAGAAAACCCCAAAAGGGGCAACGAAGAGTAAGACACAACTGAAATGACTAAACAACAACAAATAGCTCTCTAGGATAGGACCTTTTTACGAAGTTCATGAATATAGCAAGCAGTGAAAGTGTCAAAGTATGTTCTACTTAATGTGCAGAGTGGCACTGAGGTACAGTGATCTTGGAGGGCTTGATTTGAGTCCTGCCTCTGTTACATAGTGACTCTTTGGCCTTGGGCTAGTGACTTAACCTCTCGTGCTCTCAGATAGTTCTCTAAGACTATGGGTTACATAACTGGTGATCTTCATTGGTTAAGAGGAACTTCTTCACTGGGAATTCCTTTATCAATGGAATCACAGGGATGGTTTAAAAAAATATGACGATTTTTCTTTTTACTTGAGATACCCTTTAAAGGAGTATGCTCATG
Organism: Vombatus ursinus; assembly: GCF_900497805.2. Classification (NCBI taxonomy): domain Eukaryota; kingdom Metazoa; phylum Chordata; class Mammalia; order Diprotodontia; family Vombatidae; genus Vombatus; species Vombatus ursinus. Next base: position 24,907,647 of record NW_020954557.1, read on the forward strand.
CAATGGCATCATGTATGACATGTAATTCATGACTGACTCATTTGGGATATGATTTTCCCCATTCCCCATTTCTCCAAGTAGACTGGCTGTGTGGTATCTTTATTAAGGTACAAGGGCAAGGATCTATTAGTACTTGTGGGTCTCATTGTGGCATCCTGGAGGTCAAGGTTTACACTTGGATGCAGATGTCAAAGGCTTTTGGTTGGAGAGGATACTTCAGAGGAACTGGACTTACTCTAATCAGGGAACTTTAAGGCCTAGAGCCTTTTACCCCAGTGGCTGGGAAGACCTGAGTTCAAATTCACTCTCAGATACTATGTGCCCTGGGTAAGTCACTTGACTTCTGTTTTCCTTAGTTTTCTCATCAGTAAAATGGGGATAATATAGCATCTGCCTCCAAGGATTATTATGAGGATTAAATGTGACAATATTTGTAAAGCACTATATAAATCCTAATTGTTGTTGATGGTTTGTTATTTATATTATTATTAGACAGCACCAAGTCCCATTTTGTTGTTGTTCAATTGTTTAGTCGTGCCCAACTCTTTGTGACTCTGTGGACCATACTGTTCATAGAGTTTTCTTGGCAAAGATACTGGCCTGGTTTGCCATTTCCTTTTTCAGTAGATTAAGGCAAACAGGGGTTAAGTGATTTGCCCAGGGCCACACAATTAGTAAGTGTCTGAAACCACATTTGAACTCAGGTCTTCCTGACTCCAGACTCAAAGCTCTATCTGCTGAGTCATCTAGCTACCTTTGAGTTCCATAGGAACAAGTAATTAATACATTAGGTTCCTACTAGGAGTAAGAACTTCTCTCTGCTCTCTCCTTGGAGGTGTGATCATCTCTGTCTGGAATTTAATGACCCCAGGTATCCTGATACTGGCTCAATTAAATCTCTTCTGTTTGTTTAATTCATATTAGCATGATTGACTATTGCCATGATGACTAGTCTTCTGAACCTAGATTCTTCTAGGTCCTGTTCAACTACGTGTTTGATGCTGCCTTGTTTGACTCTATCTTTATGAATGCTAGCTGGCCTAGCCCTGCCCCCTACTTGCTCTTGGTTTCTGTTCCAAACCTTAATGACCATTTCTGGGTGTGCACAGTTCCATTATGGTGCCCTCACTCATGTAAGAACATTCAACAGCTAAGGTTCTAGGACAGATTAGTTGTAAAGGCTCTGGTTGCATTTTCCCCTTTGCTCTCCAGGATTGTAGGTGAATAGGAATCTCAGACAAATGTCTGAAGGAGTCAGAGGTTACCTGGTTCCTTGGCTTGGCCTTCTTATGGCTTATTACTATAATTTATTGTTGGTCAAATTTCATGTAGACAGCCCAAGGAGGTGGAGGATAGACAAAAATTGTGAAAAAAATGTGGAGAGATGTGTAGGGGGAGAGGAGTGAAAAGGTTGGTTCTAATCCTTTGTCCTTCTATTCTCTCCTTCACCTGTGAACTCTAAATCTTATAATGTCTTGGTGAGGACTAAGTATATTTTGTTTTAAGCAAAAACATTTTCTAATGCAAGAGCTGAGTTAGAGCAAAGCGAAAACTATTCAGAATATATCCTTAGCTAGATTAGTTCTAGCTACAAAATTGATTGATGTTCATAAGGCCTTCCTCTCCCTCCCCCCCCTGTCCTCTCTCAAGCCATTTCTGGCAGTTGTGGTCCTAGTTTTAAAGCAGAAAACAAATGTACTATCTAGGGAAATTATGTAAAGGAAGCATTTTAAAAACATTTCTTTGCTGAAGGTTTTTTTTTAGGAAGGACAATTATGAGTAGTGGAGGAAACATGAATTAAGTTTGAAAAATTATTCTTTTTAATTGAAAGTTTATTTTCATGAATCTTTGGTTGCCAGGTTGCCATTGGACTATATGGACATATTTTTGTTAACTTACTAATACATCATTATTAAATTGGCTCTGTTTATTATGCCATAAGGCAATAGTCGTGAGACTATAGTACAGAAGTAACAAAGTAGTCATTTTACATTTTTAGGAGTTTCAAAGTAAAATATTTAGGAGTCCAATAAGCATCATTAATTTTCAAAGTTGATATTTAAATTCTAGTACTTAGAATAGTAACTCTTCTTCCTATACATGAATTCAAGGCAGAATACCTTTTAAATGGAAAGATTACAGTTGTCAGAAAACCATATTGACAAGAAAATGCCAACAGCCCTAGAAATACAGTCCTGGATATCAGCCAGTTGGACTAGAATCAGATTTCTGTTAGGTCATTTGTTTTCTTCCTCACTCATTCCAAAATTCAAAGGCAAGTAGTGGGGTCGTATTACAACTGAGCCACACAATTATAGCTAGCAGCCATATTCCTAAGACACTTCAATAAAAAATCTATAATGCTGTAAACAGCATCCAGCATGGAATTTGTGTGGCATTTAGAATAGGTGGCACTCTTAACGGTATGTGATCACATTCATCGTAGTGCTATAACTATCAGACACTTCTCCAGGCATATTCAATGGCCCAGTGTTGAAGGTGGAACTTGTTTTCTAGGTCATTCCGGGTTTGAGGGCTTTCATAGCTCAAGAGTCTGGGTCAGTGGGCAGCCTTCCAATTTCTTCTCTCCTTCGTTCATCCCTAAGAATACTTCATTGATCTGAACATTCTTGAGAAATAAGGAGTGAGCCGTGTTTCTGCTTGCAGTTGGGGCAGAAGATTTGTAGCTCTCCCAAAAATTCTAGGGTGTCTTTGTAGAGTGAGGGTGTCCTAACCCTACTGAGATTTCCCATTCTGGGTACTCAGCATTTTCAGAAGGTTCTTCTTATGACCTCTACTGTGGGTAAACCCACAGGAAGAGAAGGACTCAGAAAGTCTTGTCAATGATACGTATATTGCTTATCTTGTGACCAAGTCTTCATGAATGAAAGCCTTCATTGTTTTCTGCACTAAGACCTCGACATGCTTCCGCACATAAGATTTCCCCAGGGAAACACACACAAAACAGATCACAATTACAGATACATTGTGAAAATTACCCAGAAGTACCTGATTTCTGGAGCAATACTGGTAAAACAGCTTTCCTAGATTGTTTCTTTCCCTCAGAGATAACAAGCTCTTTAAGCTGCAGCATTTCAGGTCCATTGAAAGCATCATCCAGGAGGGCTTCTTTCTTCGTGCTTTTTTTGTTGCCTACATCCAGCCTCATGGATTATATAGCTCCTGTCTGTGGCTGAGGCATTTTGTCCTCACAACTTAGCTGCTTTGGTTTTCTTTATATGGAATGAAAGTGTGTCATGGTGACATGACTCCATACAATGGAGTAGAAGAACCTGTATTTGAATCCTGGCTCCGCCACGTAATACCTTAGTATTTTGGCAAGCCACTTAAACTCTGGATCATAGTCTCCTCATCTGTAAAATGAAGGGTTTGAGTAGGTGATCTCTAAGGTTCTGCTTAAAGCTTAAATGAATGAGTGAATGAATAAAAAAGCGTGAATTAAGCATTTATTGTGGCACTGGGGTTAAGGACAAAAAAAAAGGAAAAAAAACCCAAATAAGATAGTCCCTACCCTCAAGGAGCTTACATTCCAACAGGGGTAGACTACACAGTAGGGGACTGAGGTTGGATGAAGTGGGGCACATGGTTATGTGGATTAAGTGAAGTCTGGGACCAGGTAAAATAAGGTAAAACCTCACTAATCAAAGCTCAGAGTCCCAAGGGCAGTAGTCCAAACACTGATCAGAGGGGCAAAGGAGGAGGCAGACATATAGGCAGCATGGCTCAGAATTGGCCAGAAAAATATGAATTTTTCAGTCCCACCTACATCTTCAACCCCATGCTTCACTTAGAGCAGTTTAATACCCAAACAGCACACTCAAAATGCCTTGGACTTCATTCTGGTTTCTAGGCCTGAAAACTCTAGAACTACACTTAAATGCTGGGGTATGGGTGAGAGGGTTTCTCTGTAGCTAGATGACATGGTGAATATTTGTTTCCAGATTTTAGGGTATACTTCATGTTCTTTAATTGCTGATAAGGACCCTATAAGATAAAGAAAAAATGGAATGTTAATGAATCTATATAATTTGGATTGTAATTATTTTAATGAGCACTTTCTCAAGATTGTGCTTATTTGAACAGTAAAAGTAAAGTCCATTAATAACATATAATGATGAATACCAGGAATTTTTATTATAGCATTCACTGAAAAGACACATCATTGTGACTTCAAATTTCAAAATCAACATTATTAGAAAAAGAACAATACACCGAACATTTACTGGGTACAAAGAAAGTATTGAGCATGAAACCATTTAATTTCACATAATATGAAAATCTTCTCCAACTAATTCCTCATTCAGTATTCCATTGTGATGTAGAGGTTAGCGTAGTTCCCCACAGGTTATGGCAGGAAGGATATGATTCTGGCAAGTCCTATCAACATATACAAATTAATACAACATAGTTTTAAAAGGGAGATGGTACTAATAACTATTGAGAATTATTGGGGGGGGCAGCTCGGTGGCACAGTGGGTAGAGCACTGGCCCTGGAGTCAGGAGGACCTGAGTTCAAATCTGGCCTCAGACACATAACACTTACTAGCTGTGTGACCCTGGGCAAGTCATTTAACCCCATTGCCTAGGCAAAAAAATAAAATAAAATAAAATAAAATAAAGAATTATTGGGGGCAGCTAGGTGGCACAGTAGATAGAACTCCAGCCTTGGAGTCAGGAGGACCTGAGTTCAAATATGATCTCAGACACTTGACATTTACTAGTTGTGTGACCCTGGGCAAGTCGCTTAACCCCTATTGCCTCACCAATAAAAAAATTATTTAGTTACAGACTTGATGATGTGACTATAGTCTGAGGAGCAGCCTAGCTAAGACCAAAGAGGCATATAAGCAAGTTGACCATGACAGCTCATGAAAAGAATCGATTAAGGCACAGAGAGGTTTGGGTAATGGATTTATGAAACATAAAAATATAAAAGCAAAAAATTTCATTTTTGAAAATGTCCATGTTAATATCAAATAAAAAAATTTAAATAGTAGACAGAATTTTGAGTCTGATTCTTGGATTTAGTTTGAAAGGAATGTGAGGAAGTAAAAAAAAAAAAGCAACATTAAAAGCATTACAAAAGACCAACAAAGATAATCAAAGTCTATGAAGTATAATTTACAACCAAAAGAGAAATTAATTGAATTGTTTGGCTTGGAAAAGAGTAGCCTGTGGATTATATTAATCGGTCAGGTAAACAAAGTATCACCCTAAGCAGGATAACGACCAGCTGTCTTCTATATTCACTAAGAACCAAACAAAAAGTATTTAGCACAGACTCATATATAGTAAGTATTCAGTAAACGATGACTGGCTGATGCACTAAAATTAGTAGTTTGGTTTACATCTCTGACACTGAACGATCAGTTATGAAAAGATAGGTTACCAAGTATAGAGGATGGTGGAAGATTTTATATATTATATTGGGATATGACCAATGTGGCAGTTGGGGTTAAGTGAGTTGCCCAGAGTCACGTAGCTAGTAAGTATCAAATGATCAAGTGTCTGAGGCTAGATTTGAACTCAGGTCTTCCTGACTCCAGAGCTGGTGCTCCACTGTGCCACCTAGCTGCCCTTTAAGACTTTTAACATTTGCACAACAGAATTGAACACATCCAGTTATCTGTGGGATATATCATATTTTATTTGATCTAAAGTTCAAGACTTTTTTGGCTCCAGGCAACAATCCTGCTTCCAAGACTACAAATTGTTCCTTATGGGAGAAATTAGAACTCTAGGACACCTCATATCAGAATGACTAATGCCTGGCACTTCCCTGGGGCTTTGGTAGCCCAAGACTTACCTTGCAAGGTAGACTCACTCTTGTGACATTGTTGTGTCGTTCTTACGACAAGATGTGCCATTACTAACCTTCTTCTCCTGGGTTAAAGATTCTCCTCAGAACTATTCCAAATGACTCAGGTGACAAAACCATATTAAATTAACTTTTGCTAACAGTAGTCTCACTGACAGTTATGATCAACTAGTAGAATCAATCTTTTTTTTAACATTGAATAGTCTAATTTGGCTGGAATATAGAATATGTGCAGGAGAAAACAGTATAAAATATGGTCAGAAAGGCTGAAAAGGTAAGGTGAGAGCTAGATTTTATAGAGTGTCAAGTTTCATGCTCAGGGTATTGTATTTTATTCTAATTGATGAAGTGGCATGAAGGCCTGAGCCCTGGCTGGTCTGGTAAGGCAAAAAAAAAAATCACCTATCAGAGCTGAAAGACCTAATGGTGGATGTGGTGGAAGGAAGATGAGCATGAGCATTGTAGTCAGACAGTAGACTTGTTGCCCTCAAGAAGCTTACATTTTACTAAAGCTGGTGATGATGGTGTGTGGAACATGTACTAAGTTTCAGCTCTATATCTACAGACTATGAACTACACATATGTTCAAACACATGTACATATATAATGTTAGTATTATATATAATGCAAAGTAATTTTGGGACAAGATAATGTAAAAGAAACTGTAGGAGTTCAGGAAAGAACTCCTGTGAGTGTCTGAACTTAAAGGAAGCTAGAAATTCTACGAGACAGAGGTGAAGAAAGAATGGATTTTTGGCAGTGGGAATGGCAGGGGAGGGGAAGCCTATACACATGCGTGCAGGTGAGAGATGGTATGTTGTGTGCGTGGGACAGTAAGTTGGCTATTGTCTGAGGCATCAATTGCACAAATGGAAATGTGATCAGTCTGGAAAGACGGTTTGGAGCTATATTGTAAAAGGCTTTTGTAGAGGATTAAGGAGCCATTCTAGGCATATTAGCCTTTTGTTATTGTTCAGTCATGTAGGTTTTCTTGGCAAAGATCCAGGAGTGGTTTGCCATTTCCTTCTCCAGCTCATTTTACAGATGAGGAACTGAGGCAAACAAGGTTAAGTGACTCGCTCAGGGTCACGCAGCTAGTAAATGTCTGAGGTTAGATTTGAACTCAGGAAGATGAATCTTCATGACTTGAGGCCCAGCATTCTATCCTAGCTGCTTTAATATTAATCTAGTGTTTCCTTAAATGATATTGAAACTGCCCTCATGATTTAACTTTCAAGGGAACCAATGTTCAAGCCATTGATGTAACTTCCTGGTCACTTCAGTATAAAAGTGGCAAGCCCTAGAACTCTTGTTTTAGGATAACAGCATGACTAAGGAGGCTCAGGAAAGCTGGACTCAGTTGAATTAACTGAATCCCAATGAGTATCTCCTCCATACTCTATTATTCTACTGCTATGACTAATTAAATTTCCTTTTGTTAATTTTTAGATCAGAGGCTCTTAATCTCATACTTTTAGAAATACTTTGACAATGGTACTTCAATACAATTAGTTTCTTTTGTGAATTTTATTTATGTATTTTAAAACATTATCTGAGGAGTCATAAATTTTACCAGAATCACAAAGAGTTCCTCGACAGAAAGAAGGTTTAAGGACCTCTAGTTAAGCATAATGTACATGTCCTATTTCATTGCAGTTCTGGACCTGAGCCAACAGATTGACCTGGTCAAGTCTAGACTATTACAGTTTTAAATAGCAAATAGGGGAGCATGTGTTTTATTGTAAAGAAACTGAGAGACATCAATGCTCCTTGAGCAGGGGAGTGGCATGATCATAACTGTACTTTAAGATGATCAATTTTACAGCTCTGCAGAGGATGAATTGGATAGGAGAGAAGCTGGAAGCAGTGAGACCAATCAGCAGTCCCGGATGAGAGGTGATGAGGTCCTAGATTACGGTTAGGACTATGTGAATGGAGCGAAGGGGACAGCTGTCCTTCATTTGCCACCAGCTTCCCTGATCTGTTTCAACTCTATTATGCCCCACTGAAGATAAAATAATCACCAGATAAATTACTTACAAGGAAACTCATCAGTATAGAGATTACTTCAGTTTTGTTACTCATTCATACCTCATCAGTACCCTCAGCTGTTTCTGTTTCTCTGATTGGAGGGCTGGGGGTAAGGCAAAAAACTCCTCTTGTGGACTTCTTTTATAGAAAGCTCAAAATGCCATCATTTGCCACCAGTCACTCTGTTTGGTTTCAACTCCATCATCATCTTCATCATGCTTCTACACCAGGTACCTTCTGGCACTCTCCTTTGCCTCCAGTTTTCAGTTTCCTTTGTGTATTGGCTTTACCCAGTAGACTGTAAGCTCCCTCAGGGCAGGAATTGCCCTTCGATTTTCTTATTTTTGTACCCAGCACTGGATATGGTTGATCCTTAATAAATGTTTGATGCATTGTATTATAAATGTGAAAGGTGCTGTGGAGGTAGAATTGATTGGACTTGGCAGATGATTGATTTGGGAGGGTTAGTGGGGGAGAATAAAGAGTCAAGTGAAGAGAGGTTAATTATTGTGTTGTAAAAGTCTAAAGTTTTTTGGTTGTAAACTGGAACAAAGGTAACACCCTTGATAGAAACAGGGAAATTAGGATGGGTTTGAAGGGCAAGGTTGTGAGCTCAGTTTTGGACATGTTTTGCTTAAGCTGTCAATGAGATACACAGACAGAAGAAAATCTAATCAAATTACTTAAAAATAAAACATTTAAAATTTTTTAAAGGAGCTGAAAAAGATTATCTATTGATTAGACAAATCATTTACCCAGAACTTTGAGAAAAGTAAATTCAATAAACATCAATAAACAAAGAGTAGAGAATAATTTGTAGGTTCTGAATCTGGAATGTTCTTTAGTTATGAAGTGGAAAGATAGTGATACCTTTGATAGAAATGATAGCTAACATTTATATAGCACTTTAAGGTTAGCAAAGTACTTTACATATATTAACTCATTTGAGCTTTACAACAACTCTGTGAGGTAGTTGCTATTATTATCCCCATTTTACAGATAAAAAAATGAGGCGAGAAAGGTTAGTGACTTGCTTCAAGTCATACAGCTAGTAAGTGTCTAAGGCAGGATTTGAACTTAGGTCTTTTTTACTCTGGGTTTAGCACTCTAGCCACTGCACCATTTAACTGCTTCAATTTCATATAGGGAAATTAGGAAGAAAGGTGGTTTTGGGGAGTAGGGTTATGAGTTATATTTCAGACATGTTGTGTTTACCTTTGGGCTATCTAGATAGAAGGAAATCCAATTAAATTAATGAAAAATAAACATAATGAACAACTTTTAAAAAGATGCATTATCTGTTTATCAAACATTAACTATATACCCAGCATTTTGAGAAAAATAAATTCAACAAACATGAAACATATTGTTATTGTTCAGTCGTGTCTGACTATGACGTTGTGGACCGTATGGGGTTTTCTTGGAAAGACCCTGGAGTGGTTTGCCATTTTCTTCTCCAATAGTAATCTGTTGGAGAATAACAACAACAAAAAATTACACTGATTAGAGTTCCTGATTCTTTCAAAGTTGAGTTTACAATATTGTTTTCATATAAATAGTTCTACTGGTTCTTTTCACTTTACCCTGCATCAGTTCATACAAGGTTACTTTGAAACCATCCTCTTAATTATTTCTTATAGCACAATAGTATTCTATCACATTTATATAAGATAATTTGTACAGTCATTATCCAACTGATGGACACCCCCTCAGTTTCCAATATTTTTTACCACCAATAAAAGATTTGTAAACATTTTTGTACATTCTTAGAATCTTTCTTTTTTAAAAAATTAGAGGTTTTATTAATCCTTCCCTTACTCTATCCTCCCTAAAATTTTCCCCTTTCTCCCCTTACTGTCCTATTTCCCAGTTGGATGAAATACATTTCTGTATCCAATGGGGTGTGTGTGTGTGTGTGTGTGTGTGTGTGTGTGTATTTCTTCCTTTGTCCAGATCAGATTGAGTGTCAGCTGCTCCCCAACCTCTTCCTTGTGTGTATAGACTACTGTTACTTTTGCACTCTGATTGTGTGATGTAATATTTCCCAAACTTCCTTTTTCTTTCCTTTCTGTTCTTTTCCCTTTCCATTCTACTTTAAAAATCACGACATAACAGAACCACTCCCTGGCCTTATTAGCCTCACTCTCTACATAACCCCTAATGAAACAGGATTCAAAGAGGACACATGCATTATCATTTCCCTGTATTTGTATGTTAACAGATTATCCTTGTTTAGACTCTTATGATTCTTTATTCATGGTTATGTGTTTGACTATGTGTATATATATATATGTGTATACACACATACATACATATGTATATATGTTTCGTTTCTTTTAACTCATGTGTTTACACGTCAAAGTTTCTATGCAGTTCTGGTCTTTTCATGAGATCTTTTGCATTTTCTTCTATTTTTCAGCTTTTTAACTGTTTTAATATTTCTTGTTGCCTCATGTAATCACTGGCTTTTATTCGGTTCATTCTAATTTTTAGGCAGTTTGTTGCTTGGGCAAGATTTTGGCACTCATGCCAATTTGTTAATTTCTTTTCTAATTTTTTGTTTCATAGCTCTCATTTTTCCAGTTTTTTTTTAACCTCAAGCATTCTCATTTCATTCATAATTTTTTTAAACTTTTTAAAAACTCTTGTTTCATATCTCCTGGGAATTCTAGTTGAGTACAATTGTGCTCACGCTGTGTTTTTCTCTGAAACATTGCTTATAAATATTTGGAGTCATTCTCTTTTTCTGAGTTGGTGTCTGGAGTGTCTCTACCACTACAATAGCTCATTATAGTGGAGTTCTGTTTTTGGTTTCCTCATTCTCCCAGCCTACTTCCTTGCTTTGGACTTGAAATTAGGGCTGGACTCTGCCGCATTTCTGGACAGAAGGTCTGGGCTGATCCTGCTGCTGCTTTCTTGGGGTATTGAGTGTTTTGTTATTCCAGGATCTCAGGGACAGGTTGGGAACCTGAGAGCTTCCAGTGTTCCCAAAGAGGTCTGATCCAGGGCAGAATCTGATTGCTACTTCTCCGGTCTGAGCTCTGCAAATTCTTGGCCTGTTTTTGGATTGGTGCAAGAGTAGACTGCTATTAGACTCAGTCCTTATCAGCTAGCAGGAGAGTACTGCTAGTTCAGAGTGGCAGAATTGTAGACTACTCTTTGGTCTGGTATTCCTGCCATGTTTATTCCTCTGCCTGCTGGGCTAGATGCTTTAAGTGAGCACTTTCTCATACCCTTTCTGAACCCCAAACACCACTCACCTGTGCAGGTCAGTCTGCCCTGGATCTGGATAGTGGATGACAGTTTCCTGTTTGCACCTGTCTTCATCTCAGTGTGCCCTGGTGTGAATCTTGTGGGTCCCAGTTTGAGTCTGAGACCTCTTCTCACCCTACAGCCTCTCCCTGGGCACCGGAGTGCACTGTGGCATGCTCCACTCCCTCCACTCCAATTCAGATCTCCCTATCTATGTCTTTATGCCAAGCTCAGCCGGACAAATCACTCACTGTAACTTTTACTCTTCTTTCACATCAGGATTCAGTCTGGTGCATAAGGGGAACTGGAGGAGTTTGTGGAGGGGAGTTCGTCACACTGTGTCCTACGATACCATCTTGGCTCTGCCCCTATTGTTTTTTTTTTTAAGGAACGATGGTTCATTTTTTTTTTTAGGCAATTGGGGTTAAGTGACTTGCCCAGGGTCACACAGCCAGTAAGTGTCAAGTGTTTGGTCTGAGGCCATATTTGAACTCAGGTCCTCCTGACTTCAGGGCCAGCGCTCTACCCACTGTGCCACCTAGCTGCCCCTGACAATGGTTCATTTTGTAAACCACCAATATTTTTCTGATGATGTTGCATGAGTATAAGCAGATATTTGTATCGTATGTTATATGACTGAAATTAAAGATCACTCAAAATGCAATGGAGAAACATGTGGTGAGCATGAGCAGGCTGCAATGTGTTTTTTTTTTTTTTAAGAAAAGGAATGTAACAGAATAAGTGAAATAAAGGATGCCATCAGAGAAATTGCAGCTGGGAGACTAAAAACTGATCACACAGTGAGAGTGAGGAATACCCATTTTATCTACACCATGACAAGAGATCTACAGTAAGGCTCCTAGCATATGGGGCTCTCCTTGTGGAGTTTTAGGGGCAAAAACAGACAAAAAATAGCATAAGATGGACAAGCATGGATGGATTGTATTCTCTATTATTGGATGAAGTTCTGATATCATTGAGAACAAAATCCATTGCTGTATCACCATAATTATATCCTATGAAAAATATGCATTGAAATAATTTTCTTTAGGCAACCTAAAGTAAAAAAGAAAACACATTTCTCATGCATAATATATTTTACTCATTTGTTTATCTTGTGGTTGCTGACAAAAATAGTCAGTTCAGATAGGCTTATAGCCCATTTTAAAAGGCAAATAGCTGTTGAGAAGACATTTTCCAGAAGAGCAGTTTGGGAATTGAGATCAGATCTCAGCTTGGTGTATTGTGGATTGGAGACTGAAAACATTTTGCTATATAAAGGATGGGAACTCTCCTGAATTATGCCATCTGGAGTCCTACACATTATATTTACCTTTTAAATGGCATTCCAGGGTGTGTTCCTAAATCTCTTTGTCCATGCAAACTCATCTTGTCCAGTCTTTTAATTTCTGCCCTTGAGTTTCCCAACATCAGAAGTGCAGTATGAACGTTTGACTGAACTAATTCCTTCCAAGACAATAAACCGTGGAGAAATTTTGTTGCATTTGATGTAGCAATGACCCCTGGTTAGATCCTACTAGCTTTTAGTCTCTGTCATTTCTTTAACTCCTGGGAGAGAATGAAAATGCTAGGAAGCCAGGGTCAGTTTAATAGCCTGGGAATCAGAAATTGATAAGAGCTTAAAAACTCAGATGATACAGTTGAATTTAATTATATCTTGAAATCAATAAACAATTCCAGAAAATCATTTGTGATTTGCAACCCTCCCCCCCATAAACAAAATTTTATTGTTCATCAAGGTTCCCATTTAAAAAGTGGTTTAAATAGAATAACTTGGTGAAATAAATGCTTTTTTCAGATTATAAAATTCTTGCTGTTCATCAAAGATAGCATTTTCTGTATAAAGAATAAAATGTCCTAATATATTGTGTTATATATGTGTATGTGTGTACGTATGATGTTTCATCTGTATGTGTATATGCATATTATATATAAACTGAATTCTAACTTTCAGAGCTTTCTGAAAAATATTTACTTTCTATTTGTTTGCTTTTTATTAATTTACTTTCCATTAGTCTCTGGATTAGGTCTGATGATGAGGGTAGAACAGGTTAGAGAAGATGTTTGATTGTGAGTAGATGAATAGCCAAGTCATTTGGTGCTCCAAAGAATGTTAGAAGCTTCTGAAAACCTTTAGTTGGGAGTGAAGCTTGGTGCTACCTGTGCAACCTTACTCTTCCTACAAACCTCCTGAAGGATGCCTTGGCTGCTTATTGCTGCTTTGTCTCTTACATGACAACTGACACATTATCAGCTCAGGCTCACTTCAAAACCAAACACTATGCTGCTTCAGCAAAGCAATTCTAATCTTTTCCTTATGTATATTTATCTTGCATATTTATAGTGAAATTACCATTAGTCATATACAATGTCTGGAAAATTATTTTATAGTTCTTGGCCAAGATCCTGCTAGTCTAGCTCCTAAATGGCGTATCCATTCATGTCCATGCTTCTGGAACGCGATGCAGCTTTAGAGCACAGCACAAAATAATATACATCTTTTTACAGTGTAAAAAATGTAAAAAAGGTTAAAAAGGTAGAACATTTCCAAATCCCTTTCCCATCCTCCACCCCTCTCCAGACCCTATAGAGTGGCCAGGTGGGAAGAGTAACCTGGCTGTTGATTCCATTTAGATGAACTGGGAGTCACCAACCTTCCGGACCACCAGACTTTAACATCTGTCCTGCCATTTTGACTTGAAGGATATGTTCATTCCACCTTCATAAAGGATGTAATACCTTCAAGAGGTGTAGGTGGGTTCTAGGACTTTTAAAGCAAACTTGGTTTACTGAGTAAGTTTACTAGGATGCTATTTAGGCTATAATTTTCCAAGATGCTATTTAGGTGTTAAACATATGCAATCTAATCCAACAAGAATTTGTTAAACACCTGATATATGTCAGATGATGAGGCTATAATGACAATTTAGTTTTCATAGATGAATTGGATAGAAAACTGGATTCGGAGAAAGAGCACCTCAGTTCGAATCCTGGGTCCTGTCACTTACTGTATGAGTCTTTTAGTCTCTCTGGTTTCCAGTTTCCATATCTATAAAATGAGTTTGGGTATGACTTCTAAGGTCTCTTACTATCTCTGAATCTCTGAAACTATCATCTTCAGTTTTTGGTTGGTAGAGGTAGTTGCTGGTCTTTTTTAGTCCTTGCACTCTGGTGACTATTTTTTTGGGGGGGCAGGATGGGAGGCAAGTGGGGTTAAGCGACTTGCCTGACTTGCCCAGGGTCACACGGCTAGTAAGTGTTTGAGGCTGGATTTGGATTCAGGTCTTCTTGACTCCAGGGCCGGTGCTCTATCCACTGCACCATCTAGCTGTCCCATGGTGACTATTTTACATTTGTTACCTGTCTCTAAGGGATTATGATAATGAGTCAATTCCTTTTCTTCTAGAAGTTTCCCATTTAAAAAAATCTGGCAACTTGCTTGAGATAATATGCGTAAATGCTTTTTAAACCTTTAAACATTATATACATGTCAAAGTTATTGTAATTATTTAAAAAGGTCAGTATAGAAATGATATGATTATACATATGGTCATTTCAGCTTTTATTCTTTCTTCTATTGGGGTATCTTTTTATCTAACCTGAAAGAAAATAGTTGATACTGATGAGACTATCACATATGAAACCAGTTTTCCTGTTGGCTAAGACATACTCAGTTTTGTTTTGAAAGATATCACTAGATACTCACCATATCCAGTGCCTCCTGTTTTCTTTTAGAGACAATATGCATGATGTACAGGAAGGAGACTCCTGAGTAATTTATAAAACTTTGAACCCCCTTTCATTTCTTTGTCCAGAATAATCTTTTCCTATATAGTTTATGCTATACTCAGTTTCCATCTTTGCTTTCCATACTTCATATACACTTCAGTTTCAATTATATGTTAACTTAGTTTGGAGAATATTGTTAATTTCTTCATTAAGTTCATCTCCTTATTTAGCCTCTGTAACAGAAGGTGGTATATAAGGGGCTATTATTTTGATTGTTAGCTTTAGCTCATCATAAAGAGATAACCAAATGCCTCTGAATTATTTTAGGAGGGGTAATAAAATGAATCTAATCCATCAAGTTCGTTATCAACTGCTCTGAAGAAAGCCTATGAGCCATCCTTCTTTTTATCTGCAATTTCTTTGTCTTCTGGTTTTTCAGAAGAATAAAAATTATAGGTTAGCTAAAAAACAACAGAAAGATGCATGGTGAGCATAATAATAACTGAAGTTTATATTTAGTGCTTTAAGGTGTTATGTTATCTCACATGGTTCTCATAACAGCCCTATGAGGTACCTATGAGGTAGGTACTATTATTATTCTCATTTTGTAGGTGAGGAAATTGAGGCAGACAGAGGTTAAGTGGTTTCCCTGATGTCATATAGCTAGTGACCCTTGGGATTTCTAGACCTTTCTGCCTTGTAGTTGAACTCTTGTTATGTGTGTTCTCTCCTCAAATTAGAGTGTAAGATCATGGAGAGCAGAGACTAATTTTTTTTTTCCTATTTGCATCTCCAGCACTTAGATGATACTTGGTACATAGTAAGCACTTACTAAGTACTTTAGCATTATTCATTAATGTCACTCACAGTGAACAGGTATAGGAGATCTCCTTAATAAATATCTGTTAAGTGATAAATACACCAGTGCATGTGAGCTGTCCTTGGCTCATTCACCAAGCAAGTGATATTTCTAATCTTGTAATTTTCCCCACGTGCCATCTGACTGACACACTGAAAGTCCTCAGATTAATTAGTTCATCATTAGTTCTACTTTCTGAGTTCTCTAGATAGTTTATTGTTACTAGATAGTTTACTGTTCAATGTCAAAGTTTATTACTCATGGTGTTTCATAAATATATAACTTTTGTTAATTTTATATTAAATTTAGCACATACCAACAAACTATATATATATAATAGAAATTTGAAATTTCACATGCAAATTTCTTTTTCTGCTCTTTGTGTATTGAAATATTAATATCTGTCAAATTTATAATAAAAGAAACATTTAAAAATGCTATGAGATATTTGTCTCTTTCCATTCTTCTTTTAAGATCATCAACATATAACAGAATTACTCCAAGGCCTTCTGTCTAGACTTCCTCTATAAACCTTGATAATAGAGTTCTGAGAAGACACATGTATCATCTTCTCATATTAGAATGAAGGCAGTTTATATTATCTAGTCCCTTATGATTGCTTGCTCATGTTTAATTATGGTTTCTTTTGACTCCTGTGTTTCAGAATTTCTGAAGAGCTCTGTTGTTTTCATCAGGGATGCTTGAACATCCTCCTTTTCATTGACATGAAATTGAAATTCCTCCCTTCACTTTATCCTCCCTCTATAGAATTATACTTGGTTTTAGTAGATAAGGTGTTCTTGGTTGTAAGCTTATGTTTTTTGCTTTCTGGAACTTCATATTTCCAGTGCTGTATTTTTTTATAGTGGTAGCTACTAAATCTTGTATGATCCTGACTGTGACTACTCAGTATTGAATTCTTTCTGGCTGCTTGAAAAGTTTGAAACTCTGAATTTTGGCTATAATGTTCCTAGGAGCTTTAATTTTTGAGTGACTTTCAGTGGAGTGATCAGCGGATTCTATCTTCACTGTGTTATCTTCCTTTAAAATTTTTTGAAATATTATGTCTAGGCTCTTTTTATTTTTATTTTTTGGTCATGGCTTTCAGGTATTGTAAGTTTCTTAAATTTATCTCCCTTTGATCTGTTTTCCAAGTCAGTTATTTTTACTAGATCATACCTTACATTTTCTTCCATTTTTTCAGTCTTTTATTTGAATATTTCCTTTCTCATGAAATCATAATCTTTTTTAGATAAACTTTTGCACCTCTTGGACCAAGTTGTTAATTTCCTTTTCGATTTCCACTGCTCTCATTTCTTTTCCAAAAATTTCTTCTACTACTCTCATTTAATTTATTATTAGCTCTCTAAACAAACAAACAAACAAAAAACCAAAACCAAAACTCTTCTCTCCCAGGAATTCTAGGTGAATTTGTTCCCAAGCTATGTTTTCCTTTGAGGCTTTGCTTTTAGATGTTTTGGAGTCATTCTCTTCTAGGTTTGTGTCTTGAACTTTCAAGTCACCATAACAGCTCTTTATGGTAAGATTCCTTTGTAGTCTTCCAGCCTACTACCTGACTTTGGATTTCATGTTAGGATCAGACTTGGCACACTTCTGGAGGAAATGTTTGGAATAAGCTTCTGTCCTCTCAGGTCCTTCTGCTGCTTTTTTGGGGCTTTTGAGTGTTGTCTTATTCCAGGATCTTAGGGACAGCTTAGACTAGGTATAGGCAAAATGACCTGATCCAGGTTATTGCCCTCCTGTGCTGAGCTCTGTAAGCTCTTGATCTGGGTTTGGGCTTGAGCAACTGTGGTTTTGCCTCTGTTAGGAAGTCCTGTAGACTGCTGCTGGACTCAGCTACTGTCAGTCAGCTGGGAAGCTCTGCAGATTGAGTGTTAGAACTCTATGCTCCCTCTTGGTCTGGGATTCCTGCCCTGTTTATTCCACTGTAGGTGTCAGACTGGACTAGGAGTTGGAAATGAGTCACCACTCTGCTCCTGGAGGTCAGAGCAGCAAGGTCCTGCTTGCTTCTGAAGTGCCCAAGATTGCTCTTCATTCTTGGACTCCACATGTAGGTGTAGGACCCTTCCTTATCCCGCCCAGGATCTATGGCCCAGAACTGGAGAGTGAGTAACAAAGGTGCAGTTGGCTCCTATTCTTATGCCTTGCACAAGGTTAAGTACATTTTTGCTGGATCTGTTACTCTCCATGTGCTATAATGCTCCACATGGCCATTCCTGGATAGATCCCATGGCCAGTGTCCATAGGCCTCTTTGTATCCTTTTGTAGACATAGGTTCAATGAATGACTTACTATGATTTCTTTCCCCAGAATTTAATGATCAGGACTTGGTCTAGTACTGTTTTTGAGATCTGTGCAGAGGAGTGGTGGGGTAGAGTTTATCTCTACTTCTTCAGGCTACTTTTCCATTTTGACTCCCAATATAATTTCTAATTGGGGTAATTAAGTCATGTTAGTGTATACATATATACATACACATATATACACATATGCATATAATACATAAATATAAAAATATATTTATATTATATATTTCTCTATAATATCTTATTAAAAGATATATACACATATACATATAATTTCTAATGAGGGTTATTAAGTCACATTAGGACATAAAGATTATATATATATATAAAGATTATATATATAAGATATCTGTCTGTCTATGTATCTATCTATCTATCTATCCATCCATCCATCTCATTGTGGATGGGATCTATCCAGGAGTGGCCACATAGAACACTGAAGCACATGAAGAGTGCAGTACCAGATCCAGCACAGAGGAGCTTAACCTTGTGCAAGGGGCAGGAATAATAGCCAATTGCATATCTGCTACTTGCTATCCAGTGCTGGGTAACAGATCCAGGGTGGGCAAAGGAGGGGTTCTGTACCTAAAGGTAGAGACCAAGGATGAGGAGAAATCTCCTCGTATAACTCATCTCATCTTGAATGACATATCATCTTATATAACATGTCTATCATATCCATGTCTTATATATGTTACACTATAGCAATGAAAATCACAGCTCAACATGACATAAGTGTGGCATGAGATACCACAGTGTAACACATGTGACATGCTAGCATAGACATACATGAAATATGTGTGACAATATATGGCATGGCACAGCAATGCATGGTTGAGTGGTATGCATGACATGACACAATATATGCATGGCATAACAGGACAATGTGTGTGTAACACAGGATAACATATGACACAACATAACATAAAATACCTGTGCCTCTCCTGCTTTTCCATGCCTGTTAACTTCATGCCAATAATTATAGTGCTGGTAGTGGGAAGGGAGATGAGACTTTATTTTCATTTTCATCTTTAACAAGTGTTTTGATTCCATTACATTATCAGAGATGGAGCAAAGAGCTAGGGAATGGAGATTTGTTATAAATATCCATTGATGGGTCATTCAGAATGGTACGCTATTGATTATATGTCAACCCCCTTCCCCACAATCCATTTGTTTGCTCATTCATTCATTCATTCATTCATTCATTCATTCATTCAATGAGTATTTGTGGAATCCTATTCAGGAGGCAGCACAACATAGTAGAAAAAATAGTGGATTTGGATCCTGAAGACCTTTGTTTGAATCCAACTTCTACCATTGCCCTTGATCACTTCCTTCCTTGGTGTTGAAAGAACTTTCTGTCTAGAGCTGCAAATGGTGATAACTCTAGACCTGTATGATAATACAACACACCACTGATCTATACCTTTTCTTGTTGACATTTTTTCCCACATTTTTTCCCAAATTCTGTTACCTCTTTTAAAATATTTTTTATTTTTAGTTCCCAATTCTCTCCTTCCTTCCACCCCTTTCTCTATCCATTGAGAAGGCAAGAAATATGATACTTATTATACATATACATTGTACATATATATATATACATATACATGCAAAATATACTTACAAACTAGCCATGTCACAAGGAAAAAAAGGAAAAAAAGGAAAAAAAAATATGCATTAACCTGCACTCAGAATTCATTAGTTCTCTCTCTGGAAGTGAATAGCATTTTTTATCAAATGCGGTCTGGTTTTGCCCCCAGTGCTAGCACAGGGATGTCTTCCAATCTCTTTTCAAATAGGTGTTCGATCTCCTTACCATCTCTGGGTGCTGAATGCTCCAGTAGTGTTGCTGCTGCTCTTGCCACCATCCCCAAGGCCCAAAACTTCCACACCACTGTCTTGGTCAGCCTCTACCCCAGTGTCATGGACCTCTCTTTCTGTTTTTCTAATCTATCCTAGCTGGCAAAATGCCTCACTCTAACTTTTCATTATTTATGCCTCACATATGCCATACTATGACATGACATATCATGTATGTCTATGCTAGCATATCACATGTGTTACACTGAGGTCTTAGAATTTGATTTGATGTGCTTTTTAAAAAGTTGTTTAGAGGGAAATGTTGGGAGAGCTTGGCAAAAATACTCTTTATTCTACCGTCTTGCCTCCAATCCTCTTTATTCTATATTTGCTTGGAAATCTCCTTCCTGGAGAGCATAAAACCATGCTCTCCCACTTCTTCACGTGCCATTTGCTCCCCATCTCCCAGTATGGGTAATCTTTTCAAGGTTCCATCCAGTACAAGCCCCTTAGCTTTCTTTACCAGCCATCTCACCTAAGCATTCATTGGTGGATTCCCCCTTCCAACTATAAAATAAGGCCTCCTTCCTCCCTCCCTCTTTTCAGTCTTTCTCCCCTCCTCCTCACCAACTCCCCTTTAAGCTCTTCTTTTTGAGACCAGAGACATTACCTATATCTTGATTTGGCCCTGGTGCATCACTCATTCCTCTCCATCCTCTGTTCTCCTCCCTCACTTTGTCTCCCCTCCCAGGTGGTAATGTTGTACCACAAAAGAAGCATTTGCCTAAATGTAGGTTGTCACCAGGTCCTCTCCGTATGTCCCCTGTCTGCTTCTTTCACTGTTACCTCTCCCAGATTTCCACTCCCCCCCTTTACCCCCTCCCCCATCTCCTTGTGAATATTTAGAGAGAAGTCTTTTACTGGTCTCTCTGATGTCGCTGTTGATATTACTATCCTTGCCTGCTGCATTTACTCATTCCTCCTCCAATTCAGTTATTTAGGATATTCAAGAAGCAAATAATCTCTTCAGTTCTGGTTTTCTTTCTAAAAATGTTTCAACTTCTTCTTTATTATTGAATGTCCATATTTTACCCTGGACAATAACCTCAGATTTGCAGGATAGATCATCCTGGGCTATATCCTGAGCTCTAATGATCTTTAGAGCACATTATTCCCTTCCCTTTTCTTACTCGTTTTTTTTAGTGTGTGTGGAATTGTCTTGCACTGTCTTTTTTTTTTTGTATTTGAAGGTCATTCTCCTGATGGGCTTGTTAAACTAGTTGTTTTTGTTTTGAATTGTTACATTTAACCAGTATGTGTCTTGGACACAAAGCTTTTTTTTTTTCTTCTGAAGGTGGTCTGTGAATTTTTTCAATTGGAATTTAATTTTCTATATTCAGAAGTTCCAAGGAGTTGTGTTCAATCATTTTCTTCATTATGGTGTTTAGGTTTTTTGTTCTGTCCTGTTTCTCTGACAGACCTAGGATCTTTAAATTGTCTCTGAACATCCTGTCTTCTAGTTAGGTATGTTTTTGCTTACATAGTTAGCATGTATTCTTTCAATATTTTTGGTTTTTGTTTCTCTTTTTCTAGGTTGTCCTTCACTTCTGTATATTTGTATTCTCAATCTATTGTTCTTGCTTTTGTTTCTTTGGTGAGATTTTCCATTGCAGATTCAACTTTTTCTATTCTGTTCATTATTTTTGCTGTTCAGGAAATAAATTCTGCTCTCGTAATTCTCATTTCTCTTTTAAACCACTCAGAAACAGCATGCTGTGGTTTCATGTTCTCCTTAAATTCTACAGGTTCCTCGGTCTCATTAAGGGTCAGATCATTGATCATTTTTCTTCATTTTGAAGTAGATAGATTCCTGAACTTGTTTACTAGATCTAGAGGCCATATTTCCTTCTGTTTTTCCTGTTGATTTATCTGTTTGTATTCAAGGTCTTTGAACCTTCTTCTTCCTAGAATAATCTTTGATATTTTCAGTCTTCATCAGTGCCTTCCTCCCTCCCCCTACATACTTAGTTTCCTTACCATTCACTTCCTCACTCTCTCCTCTCTGACTGTGGTTTCCTCATGGGCTGGATCTCAAAGGATCTCAGCCTTCTCCCACTCTGGGCAATTCACGATTCACCAGCCTAGGTCTCTGTCCAGAGTAACTTTTGGATGGTTAGAACTGGTCCCAGCTTTATGCTGTACTCTTTCCCTTAGGCTTGGTAGAATGCTGCACAACTCCACGCATGTTCAGTGTTCTGTCTTGGTTATCTGTCCCACCCTCTCTGTTCCTCTGTCCCAGAACTGGCCATTCAGAGCTTTATAGTGAGGGTGCTTCTGGGTTGCAGCCCCTGGCAAACTTTTACTTCTAAGCGGCTATGGCCTAGGTTGCTATTGATAATTGAGAAAATTTCCCCAGTTTGGAGCTAGGGTCTTCATGGGACTGGAAAGGGAGAGGGGTGACTGAGGTGCAGGGGGTAGGCTTTGGTATAAGCCTATCACATGTCCTTGGGTCTGCTAGTTAGGTCTTCCTACCTAATTGAGGTGGGAGCATGGGAGGGTGGGGCAGGAGTACTGAGTGAGCTCGGGGTCATTGAGCATCAGTTCCTGTTTTGTTTTTTTTTAACTTTCTTTTGGTTTCTGGGTGTCCCAGAGCATGGAGACAGATGCAGGTGCTTTATCTTGAGCCTTTAATTTATTTTGGTGAGGTTTGAGAGTCATGGGGATTGGAGTCTAGTCTACTGTCTTGTTGCTCATTCCGAAATGAGTTTTCAATGACTTCTGCTACTTCTGAAGTACTCAGTTCATTTGTAATGGGCATATAGGAGATAATAACTACATTCTGGAGGGGGAAAAACTTATTTGTGAAATTGCTATTACTGCACTTATTATCTTAACGATAAGCATACTTAAATATTAAATTCTCATGCATAATTTGTCCTGCACATAGTTTTATCTCAAATAATGATATAGTAAGATGAGAAAGCTCTCCTTAGCATTTTCTGCAGGATGAAATCAACATTGCCTGGTATCCAATATATTGTATTATCTTGACTATCTTCATGGCACCTCAAATTATTTTATTCATAACTGTGGAGAGTGAAGTTGTATTCTGAAGTTCTCAGAGTAAACTCTGGTTGGGGGCAAAACAAACAAAAAGCTATGATTTGGGGGCAAGCCCTGAAAGTTAAATTTGGTCCTTGTAAACCTAGAGCTTGGGACACAGGATTAGAGGTTATGTTCCATAACATAGAATTATACTTCTGGAGAGAACTGAAACAAGTAATAATTACAGTTTATACTTACTTCACTATCATAAAACACTTTCCACGTATTATTTCAACTATTTCTTCTTTCTAAACCTTGAAAATTTAAACATGCATGAATGCAAACAATAGTTTTTCAATTTCAAGGTTGAGCATCTCTTAGTGAACACAAAAAGAAGTTTGACTGTATTTGTACCAAACCCCAAAATCACCTTGATAATCAATTTATTTGACAGTTCAAAATTGGCTACTGACCTTATTTTAGAACAATTGAGGAAATCTTCCTAGTTCAATGATTCTGGTAATGAAATTTATTTCTACTATAATGTGTTTTATACTTACATACAATTCCTGTCTTTTTGAATAAAAAGAGATTGTTCTCCAGAGGCATTAGTTCTCCAATTTTTTAAAGACAAAGTTGAATGGTAGGCATAAATTATTTGTTAAAAATCATGGCACGAATTGCCTACCAACATGAGGCTAAAGTTCTTACAAAAAAGGAGAATGGTTTCTATGGGTTGTGAACTCCTTCAAAATTTATGCTTCCTGGAACCCTGTTGTCTACCTTGTCATAAATTTAGATGTAGAAGAGAATTTACATTTCCAGTCCAACTCATTGATTTTGTGGCTGAGGAAACCAGGTTCATTGAGGATATCAATCAAAGGTCACACAGACAGCAAGTAGTAGAGGCAGGATTCAAAGCCAAGTTATCTCTGACTCCAGAACCAGGATTCTTAGAAATTCATTACTCCATTTCTTCATTATCAAGTTACTCCTGGGGTGTCATGCAAAAGACAGATTAGGCTTATTCTGCTTTTTTCAGAGGGCAGATTTAGGCTTGATATTAAAAACAAAAACCTCCTAAGGATTAATGTTAGTCAAAAGTGAAATGTTGCCTTGGTAAGTAGTGGCTTCCCCCTTATCAGAGGTCTTCAAATCAAAACTGGATGACTACATGTTGAGGGACATGTAGAATGAATTCTAATTCAGATATGGGTGACTAGACAGTCTTTAAGTTCTCCAGGGCTCAGATTTGGTGACACTGAGAACAAGGATTACAAATATCATAGTTTCTAAGGGTACTTAAACTTTTATGTCTGGTTGTCAAACTTTATTTAGAATGTTTAGTCAGGGGCAGAACTAAGAAAGTAAAGAAAAGGCCAGAATTCTCCTGAGCTCTCCCAAATTCTCCACCAAACAACATTAAATGACTCCTCCATAACAAATTCTGAGGCAGAACCTACAAAAGGAAGTAGTGAAATAATTTTCCAGGCTAAGACAACTTAGAAGGTCAGCAGAAGTCTCTCCCACCTAGATGAGAGGGAAATGCAATGAAGCATTGGTTGTGCCAGCACAGGCTAGGCCCCAGCAAACCAGCAATAGGCCTTGGGGTGATTGAATCAGCAGCAGTGATTTCTGGAGCTCTCAGCCCACAGACAGTAAGGGGGGTGAGGCAACTGGTCAGAGGGAGATTAAAGATGACCCTTTGCTGACTCTGGGTGTATAATTCTGTTTCATTGCCCATAAGTGGATTTGGGTCACAGTTACAGGGTGAGGAGGAGCACTAGCACACCAGAGCTTGCAGCCACAGGGGAACAGAGACCCTAGTCACAGTTCCAAGGCAGAAAGGAGTGCTTGTGGTTGTTCACGGGCCAGGAGAGTAGTAAGCACACCTCTCCTTAGATCATATCACCTTGAAAGAACTGAAAACTAACAGACCACCAGAATTTGCTCTGGAAACAGCTGCACAAAAAAACCCCGAAGCTTGGAACAGTGTCTCCTCCACCTCTGGAGCAGGGCCCAACTGTAACATAAAGTTAAAAATTAATAAATAGGTTGGAAAAATAGGCAAACAACAGTAACAAAAGAACCTAACCATGGAAAGTTATTATGGTGACAGGCAAGATCAAAACACAAACCCAGAAGAAGACAACAAAGTCAAAACAGCTAAATCCAAAGCCTTAAAGAACAATGTGAATTGGTCTTAGGCCCCAAAAGAATTCCTGGAAGAGCTCAAAAAGGATTTAAAAATAAATAAGAGAGGGAGAGGAAAAATTGGGAAAGGAAATGAGAGTGATGTAAGAAAATAATGAAAAAAGAGTCAACAACTTGGTAAAGGAGGTACAAAAAATACTGAGGAAAATAATACCTTTAAAAAACAGAATAAACTAAATGGCAATAGAGTCACAAAAATCCACCCAAGAGAAGAACTCCTTAAAAATTGAATTGGCTAAATGGAAAAGGAGCTACAAAAGCTCACTGAAGAAAATCATTCCTTTTCAAAATTATGTAGTGGAAGCTAATGACTCCATGAGACATCAAGAAACAATAAAACAAAATCAAAAGAATGAAAAAATAGAAAAAAAATGTGAAGCATCTCACAGGAAAAACAACTGACATGGAAAATAGGAGAGATTCAAGAGAGATAATTTAAGACTTATTAGACTGTCTGAAAACCATGATCAAAAAAAGAGCCTAGACATTATCTTTCAAGAAATTATCAAGAAAAATTGCCCTGATATTCTAGAACCAGACGGTAAAATGGAAATTGAAAGAACCACCAATCACCTACTGAAAGAGATCCTGAAATGAAAACTCCCAGGAATATTGTAATCCCAGAACTCCCATGTCAAAGAGAAAATATTGAAGGCAGACATAAAGAAACAATTTAAATATCATGGAGCCTTAGTCAGAGTAACATAAGATTTAATAGCTTCTACATCGAAGGATTGTCGGGTTTGGAATATGATATTGTGAAGGGCAGAGGAGCTTAGATTACAGCCAAGAATCATCTATCCAGAAAAAACTGAATGTAATACATCAGAAAGATGGATATTTAATGAAATAGAGGATTTTCAATTATTTATGATGAAAAGAACAGAGCTGAATAGAAAATTTGACTTTCAAATATAAGACTCAAGAGAAGCATAAAAAAGGTAAGCAAGAAAGAGAAATTATAAGGGACTCAATAAGGTTAAACTGTTTACATTCATACATGGGAAGATGATACTTGTAACTTGTAAGAACTTTATCACTTTTAGGAAAGTTAGAAGGAATACACATAGACAGAGGGCATGGAAGTAGTTGATTATGATGGGATGCTATCAGAATAATAACAATAAGGGGTGGGAAAGAGGAATGCACTGGGTGAAGAGGAAAGGGAGAGCAATTTGGAGCTATGCCCAAAGGGCATGCATACCACTTGACCCAGCAATACCACTACTAGGTCTTTATCCTAAAAAGATAAGAAACAAAAAAAGGACCTATGTGTACAAAAATATTAATAGCAGCTTTTTTTTTTTTTGTGGTGGCAAAGAATTGGAAATTGAGGACATAGCCATCAACTGGGGAATGGCTGAAAAGTTGAGGCATATGATTATAATGGAATACTATTATTTTATAAAAAATGATAAGTAGGATGCACTCAGAAAAGCTTATAAAGATGTATATGAACTGATGCAAAGTGAAATGAGCAGAACCAGGAGAACATTGCATACAGTAACAGCAATTTGTGCCATAATCAACTGTGAATGACTTAGCTCCTCTAGTTAGTATAATGATCCAAGACAATTCCAAAGGACTTATGACGAAAAATGCTATCCATCTCCAGAGAAAGAACTGAAGGAGTCAAAATGCATATCAAAACATACTTTTTAAAAAGTTTATTTTTTGATCTGTTTTCATTCACAACACAACTAATATGGAAATATGTTTTACAGGACGTCACATATTTAACCTATATCAATTTTCTTGTCTTCTAGGGGGAAGGGAAGGGAGGGAGGGAATTTGGAACTCAAAATTTTAAAAACGAATGTTAAAATTATTTTTACATGTCATTGGGAAAAAATAAAAATATTTTTTAGAAAAAGAATGTTCAGTCAGCAAATCATTCTTAACTGGAAGTGGTAAGAGTGTGTGGTCCAGTGAAGCAAAAGGATTAAAGAGAAATATTGAGAAATTATGCCTTTCCCACAGTCAATTCTTTCTAAATCTCTACTTTGTCCTCCCAGGAGTAATAAACATTGATATATGTAAGTGTTACATTAATATTAGCTATCATCATCATTATTACAATGATAATAATAATTTTATCATATACAGACAAATTTGGGGATTGGGGCGAAGAGTTATATTGAGTATCTGCTTACATTGATGCAAGTAATGAATGTTATAATGCTCCTCTTGAGAATTATTTACCCAACTTACCACCTCAGTTCAGAATTAGAATCCCTAGAGAGTTAGTTGTTACTACAATTTGTGTTTTCTGCTGGTTATCCTAATTCCTAGTTCAAGAAACCCCACTGGTATGCTTCCCCTTAACAATCAGCCAGTAGTGTCAGTTCTTTAGTTAAGGCATTTACTCAAACGGTATGACAAGAGCAAAGCCTTTACCCCAAATACCGGAGCATACTTACCCACAAATAGATCCATAGTCAACGGGGTGGGATACAATGAGCATGAATCTAGAGTATAATGGTGGTGATGCAAATGTGTAGGGAACCAAGGTGGTCAAGGCAATTCACAACTGAAGCACTCCAGAGCCTTGATATCCTTTCTTTTGTTCAGAGGGCTGGCACAAAGTTTACTATGAGTCTCTCAGCTTTTCAGTTAGGGTGTGGTGTCTTGGCTGGCTGACCAAAACCACTGCTTGATGAGGGCAACCAGGTCACTTGGTGACTACGTGGTCTCCTCACTAAGCCCTAGTGCTACTGAACTGGTGGGGCAGGTCCCTAAGTAGCTAAACTTGCTTTCCAGTAAGCTCTGCAGAAGGCAGACCATGTCTGCCAACCGCTGGGCAGTGGTTGCAAAATGGGGCCGGGCAGGGCACTTTGCCACTTGGAAGTTACTGTCATGTTGGACCAGGCCTTCATAGCTGCTGGGCCCTTTTGAAGATGTGGTGTATGGATGGGCTCATCCTTTGGCTCCTTGACTCACCCTTCAAAGGGAAGCTGCCTTTATTTTTCTACTTTTAGCCACATGTGACCATGCTCTTTTTAGCTAAGTCACATCACTTCCAGGCAGGACAAGGGAGAAAGCTTTTCTTTACTACTAAAATCTCCTTTTTTTCCCTAAGTCACTCCATATTGTCTTAGGGTGATTAGCTTCAGTTCACGGACTTCCACTTCTATACTCTTTTAACTGTTTTAGGTAGATAAGTGGTTAGCGACAAAGATGCCATTATCCTGGAGGCATCTTTCGTCATCTTGCTGGCTCTTCCATAAGAAATTAAAGATTTAAGCCTTCTACCCTTTCTAGGATAGGCAATGTCTATATGGTCTTTTAGCCTCTTAGATCAGCTTTTTCTGGAGTGTCACCAGGGCACCTCCTTTACACATTAATTTAGCAAACATTTATAAAGCACATACTATGCATGAGGCTCCATACTAGGGAGTAAAGGGAGATACAAGTATAATGAAGATATTATTCCTTGCCCTCAAGGAAATCACAATTTGATTGCAGCTAGAACTCTTCTTCCTGATTAGTTTTCTCATTTTGAAGTGTTTGGCTATAAACCAGATAAACTAATTTTTTTTTATTTGAATGTTTTCATGTCTTTTTTTCACTAGTTACTTAAACTTCAATATTTATTTGTCAGGCTGCTTCAGAAATCTGTCTTTTCCTTCTAACACAGTGGTTCCAACTTGGTATATGTTTATTTTTTCTAGACAAAGTTATCTGAGCTTTATTACTTCTTCTGATTGAGTTTATGATTTCTGAACAGTTGGAGAATAACATTAAATCCGTGAAAGACTGTGGTGGCTGATTCAATCAGGCAGACTCTCTCAGGATCTTGGATCTCATTCATTTTTGGAACATTCTTCACAGCAATGCCGTTGCTCCTATAACTTTTCTATCTATCTTTCTATATATCCAAATATAACAATTCTTCTCTGGCAGAATATGTTTTCATGTATTTGGTCTTTAATTAAATTCACTAGAGAAATTATGCTTTCATGCTAGCATTAATGTATGTCAGAGGTATAAAATGTGGTCTATTCTCCCAACTGCCCCTAAACTAGATGAAAATATAATTGGGAAATATTTTACAAAATAAAAAATACAATAAAATATAGATAACATTATATTTTAAAACTAAGTATAAGTCCCACAAGAATCCTTCTGTTCTATTTGAGTTTGACACCACTAAGATACACTTCCGAGCTATTTTTTTACTTATATGTTGCCACTGTGAAGAGTCCATGGGGAGAGTGGAGCGTTTATAGAAAGGTTTGGGTGATATATTCTGAGAGGCAGATACCCCACAATGGTCATCCAGACTTTGCTTGAAGATATACAGGAAAGAGGATTTCACTAGCTTCTAGGCTAGCTGATCCAACTTTTGGACAATTCTAATGGTTAGGAAGTGGTTTTCTTTTTTTTTTCCTTTCAAAATTAAACCTAACCTGCCTATTTATTGCTTCTGCCTATTGATACTAGTTCTGCTATCCAGGGAAAAGCAGAAGTAGTCTAATGCTGCTTCTAAGTGGTTAACACTTCAAATACTTGAAGACAGCTATCAAAATCATCCCAAGTCTTTCCCTGTCAAGGTTAACCACCCCCCAGTTTGTTCAAACAATTCTAAGACAACATGATCTCATTGCCCTTTTCCCTCTTGGTGGGTCTCTTTTCTAGTTTATAATAAAATCATAAGATAATAAATTTAGAGCTGGAATGGACTTAGAAATCAGCTGCTCAAACCCCTCAGCTTACAGATGAGGAAATTTAGAACTAGAGAGGATAACTAACTTGCCCAAGATATTTGGTCTGACCAGGACAGAATAAACAGCAGGACAATAACTTCTCCAGTTTAAGGTTGAATTTGCTTATTTGCTGGTTATGTTGCACTGCTATTGTACATTTTTCATTTGGCAACATTTTTTTTAAATGCAGGATTATCAGGATAAATAGACTTTGTGCACAGTGGTAGAACTTTAGAGAATAAAAACACTTAAATCAGTTTTCCTGCTTTTAATGATTTCTAGAATTAAAATATTTTCTCTTTTGAGATTTTTATAGCAAAATGTTGAGAATTTTCTACCCTACCAGCAAAAAGACCTGTTCTCAGGAATTCCCTAAGACTTGATCTTATGTTCTGAGATGCCTATAGAGCCAATGAGTCTCCTCTCTGCTACAGCTCAGTCCTATCTTTGCTCCTTAGGGATATGCTGGAAATCCACGCTTATTCCAAGTAGTTCCTTTCTAGACCTTCTAAATCTCTAACATGATAATTTATAGAGGACTCCTGGAAAGTGACCAAGTTTCTGGGCTCTACGAGAAACACAGTTCTTGATTCTCCATCATCATTTCTACCATGCAATGTCACTGCAGTTCAAAGACCTTTTCCATACTTAGTTCAAGGCCTATGAGATTCATTTATTGGGCACCTTATCATTTACTTTAAGTGGGGTAAGGTTGAATAAATCTATTTATTCAACCTTTGCATATGCATCACCCTAAACTCAAATCCTGCCTTCTATAGGCTTCCCTTTCCTCAGAGGTTACCTTCCATTTACACTGTGTATGTTATTGCATATATCCAGTTGTTTGTAACTTGTCTTCCCCATTAGAATATGAAGTGCTTGAGGACAGAGACCTGGTTTTTTCCTTTGTTTGTGTCCCCAGTGCTGCCCTAGAACATGGTAAGTGTTTAATAAATACTTGTTAGTTGACTAATCAGTGCTCCTGCTACATGAACCTTAGGGTTTAGCTAAACTCTAGTTCTTGGGTCCTAACTTTGGCACTATAAGTCAAAGATCCTGTTTCAGGGAGAATTTTGTGTCCCACCTCTCCTCCTTCTCTCTTCCTTCCCCACCCCTACCCAGTTTTTGTTTTGTTTTTTTTTTTTTTCATCCATTAAGTAGAAACAGAATGGGAAATGATCCAGTTTGTCTTCATTCATACCTATGGGTGTGTTCTTACATTTATAGGCATAGGCAAATGCAACAACAAAGAAGATGACAATTGGCTCTGTGAGCATCACTCAGGTTTGGTGAACAACAGGCACTTCAAGTGAAGCGTAAGGGTCTATTGGAACCCCTAAGGTTTGGGGGTGGGGTAGGTATTTTACACATAAAAATTCAGTTTTTGTTAGATTTCTGGTTCTGGCAGGTATGTATTGAGAACGACTAGGTCAGGAAGTCACATGGTTAGGTGAGTTGGGACTTAATACAGAGAATTTTGAATGTAGGGACTGTGCTCTCCTAGACGATCTCTTTCCAATAGAAAGCTCTTAGAAGCCTGTTCAACTTTTAGGGGTCCTTCTGTGTCCTAGCTCTGCCCTGGTCCACCTTCCTGACCTGCTATTTCTGTCTCTTTGTTACCTGCTACATTTGCACTTCCCGGTATGTGACTCCTGCATAAATCCTGCTGGGGATTGCCTCTTTCCTGTTGGTGTTACTCAGCTCTTGATACTAATTTCACTCCCCCTCTGATTCAGATCCGTTATTCATCCACACACGCTGTACAAGGCAGAGTTTGGATTTGTAAGGATATTTCATTGTTTAAGCTGATATATGGTATTTTGGGGGGTATACACACAACCAAGTTATTCCCCTCCCCTCCTTCATGCACCATCTTCCCTCACCTTTTCCCAGTGCAGATAGCGCTTCCAAACTCAACTTTCTGTGATATACCCTGACACATTCACCCTCTCATTGTTCCACATACAGTCACTGAAACTTCCCTCACTCTGAGATCTTACTCCCAAACACACACTACTGCTACTTCTTTCACTTGTATCTCATCAATACACACCAGCTTCAACACAATAACTGGCTTATCCTCTACATTGTCTGATTTCCTCAGTCTCTTCTCCTAGAACAGCGTTTCAACAACTACACTGACCAACACCAGCCCCATGGAATTATAGGCACCTTTGTCTCCTCTGACTCCAGTGAATGCCTTACCTTTTTCTGCTTTCAAGCCCTCCAGCATCTCTAGCTCCTGACAATGGAATATTATGGGAGCCAACCTGAGGCTGGGATGAAATGAGTGAGAAAAGACAGTCTAATTGAGGTGTAGCTGGGTGGCATCATGCATAGAATGCTGGGCCTGGAGTCAGGCAGACTTAAATCCAGCCTTAGACACTAGCTATGTGATCCTGGGCAATTTACTTAACCCTGTTTGCCTCAGTTTCCTCATCTGTAAAATGAGCTGGAGAAGGAAATGGCAAATTAGTCCAGTATCTTTGCTAAGAGAACCCCAAATGGGGTCACAGAGAGTTAGTTGGACATGACTAAACAACAATTAAGGTCTTGATTTATTGGGCTTCTGGTAGAAGAGACAAATAATAATAATTGTTGCTTTAAAGTTTGCAAAGTGCTTCAGAAACTCATTGGGGATGCACAACAACCTTGTGAAGTAAATAGTAGAGATACAGTGATCCCATTTTATAGGTGAGAAAACTGTACAAGAGAGTGATTAAGTGACTTGCGTAAGATCACACAGGCAGTATATGTCTGAAGCAGGATTTCCAACATAGGTTTTCCTGAGTTAATGTCTAATTCTACATCCATTGCACCAGACTGCTTCAAAGGTATGGGGGGCCAGTACTTGAAAAGATGAAGGGCTGATAAAGCTAGGGTTAGATCAAGGTCAGAAATAACAGCAACCGCTCACTCCTCTTGAGAGAGATCTCCTCAGTCTCATCAATAAACCATACTGTCTCCTCTTGTTGAGTGCTTTTACCTCTCCTTCCTATTGAAGAAGTCCCTCTTCTCATGATCCCACCCTATTCCCTTTTGAAAGGAAAAAAAAATCCTAATTTGTTTTTTTTTTTCAGTAGAAGGTAGAAAGTATAATTACTGATGATTGTGATGTTGATAAAGCATTTCTGAAGCATTTACTATGTGCCAGGCACTTGGTTAATGTCTGGGGATACAAATAGAAGTCAACAGAACAACCCTGTCCTCAAGAAACTTACATTCTAATGGGGAAATGAAACACATAAAGGAGAGCTGGGAAAAGAGTGGGGCATGGTTTGGAAATGGCGGAGAAGTGACATGGAGGCCCAGTCCCAAGAAAGATATAGCAAAAGCCCAGTGTTCAGGCTCAAGGGGTGGCATCTAAGATTCAAGTGGGAAGATGGACAGAGTGCCATAAGAAAATTCAATGCCACCATCATTAAAAAGTGGCACTTACTTGTAAGTCTCTGTCAGCTTAACTGATCCTGGCTCTGTCTTGTCTCTGACATTTGGCCTACCTTTTGTTTGGTGATTTTGCTTACTCCTGTTCAACTTTTTGACTTCCATCCCATGTCTTGTTTGGCATACCAGCTCTTCTATGGCTCACATTTCTGCCCACTGCTTCAGACCCTTTGCTCCCCTTTACATTTGGGCTCAATGGTACATAATCTGTGTGTAAATATTGTAGATTGCCTTACTCCTCTTGCTCAAGTACAGACATTAGATCATGACTTCATCAGCTGACCAATGAGTTTTCTGCCAATTTTATTGCTTCCCTGGGTGGCTTCTTGCGACCTGACGTTTTCCTGCTTAACTATGTATGTTCCAGAGCCTTGCTTTGGATTATAAGACTACTGAAATACATTGGCTTGTAAGAGCTGATAAGAAATCCTGAAAGAAGTCTCCGTAACATGTTAATATTTAATTACCCCATCAAGGTCATAAGTTACAATCTTTTGGTTTTCTTTTGGCAAGTTGTTCAAATAGAACATCAAGATCTTAGATATCTTCAATTGTGACTGAATTTTTTTAAAAAATGAAACATTTGTCTTCACTTTATTAGAATGACATCATTTGGAAAAAAAGGATGTTCCCAGAACCTCTCGCTTCTATTTTTGGACCTCTTCTCTCTCTACACTCTCTCCTTTGGTGACCTCATCCACTCCTGTGGGTTCAATTATAATCTCTCTGAAAATATATCTCCACCCCCATTCTTTCTCCATGTTTCCATCTGCCTATTTCTACCTCGATGACCCACCAGCACCCCAAATTCAACCCATCTAAGACAGAACTTATCTCCTCCTCAAATGTACATCTCTCTCTAAGTGCTTTATTTTAATTAATAGAATCATTATCCTCCTGCCTCAGGTATAACCCTTTGCCTATCCATCTTCTGTACATCCGTTCAAGTAATTTTCCTAATTAAAACTATTCTTCAAATATAAATTCATTTTCTTTGTGATTTAAAGCCTGTCAAAGCCTGACATATGCAATATTGAATGCCTCATATCAGAAGCAGCTGGAGGCATAGTGGGTAGAGTGCTAGAACTGGAATCAGGAAGACTCAAATTCAAATCCATCCTTTGACACTGACTGTGTGACCTTGGGGAAGTCATTTAATCTCTGCCTCAATTTCCTCAACTGTAAAATGGAGTTAACAGTAGTATCTACCTCATAGGATTGTTATAAGGATTGAATGGGATAATATTTGTAAAAAAAAAAAGTGCTTACCACAGTTCCTGGCACATAGTAGGCATCATGTAAATTTTTATTTATATAACCTTTAGTGCCTTGGCATATGTTGTCCCCTAAATTCAGAATGCTTTCTCCTCTTGACTATGCTTCTTAGAATCCCTTACTTCTTTCAAGGTTCAGTTGAGTGCCACCTCCTACATTAGGACTTTAATGATTCCCCAAACTGCTAATGCCTCTCCCCTTCCATATTACCTTGTATTAATTTGTATATATTTTTCAGTTGTTTCTATGTGTGCATATCCTTTCACTCAGTAGGCTATAACTAATTGAGGGAAGGAACCATTTCATGTTTGTCTTTGTAACTACAGCACCTAGCATACTGGCACATAGAAGAGGGCTAAATAAATGCTCATTGATTGAATGTAAAGCTATGATTATGTCATTCTTCTCTTCAAAAACTTTCATGATCTTTCTTTTGCCTACTTCATAAAGTTTAAATGCCAAAACCTAGCATTCAAGTTCTGCTCCTTCCCCGTTGGGATCTAGCACACTTGCTTAGCTTTGATACCACTCTCCTTTTCACATAGTCTGTGTTCTAGCCCAACTGTTTTGCCTGCCATCTCCCTTTTTCCCCTTCTCCCTTCCTTTTTTTTTGGGGGGGTCTTGCCCTCTCCTGTATTAGTACTTTTGCTCACATTGTTTCCTCTCCCCCTTCTTCCTTCTGGGACCAATTCAACAGCTGCTTCCTTCATGAAGCTTTCCTTTACCCCCAAAGTAAAAGAAATTGCTTTCTTTTTAAATGTTTTATAGCAGTTTGCCTGTACCTCCTTCATCCCTGTTGCACTCTGCTTTGTACCATATCATTTTGAATGAATGTCATACCCTTTGTCCTCCTATTAGGATCTAATTTACACAGCAGTGATGTTTTTCATGTATCTTTCATCTTTGAAGCCTGGTATGTGTCTCATGTGTAGTAGGTGCTTAATGTTCTTGTGGATAGAAAATTTACTGTATTTCAATATGGAGTACAAGTGAATAAAAATGCTTGATTATGACCAGAGTGACAAGCAAAGGCAGAGAAAACTGTTGGTTGCCACAAAGAGAAGGGAATCTCAGTAGGACAAATAAGAATATGAGCCATTTCCCATAGATGCTTAAAGTATACAGAAAATACAAAGCCATACTGGTTTCACAACTGGTCTGTCACTGACAATGTCTCTACCTAACAAACTAGTTTGGTCCAACTTAGTTTAATGCCTTTGAATGATTGATTTATTCAACAGAGATGTCTAGGGCCCTCTTATAATTGCATTGATTTGAAAGTATTAACATCTTCACACATTAAGAATTAATGAAATTTTTTTGAGCCTATAGATCAGGAAATCATGTTTCCTTTCCATATTTTCCACTTTAGATGTAAGCTGTAGTCCATAGAAAAAGGATGACTTTACAGTCACTAGATACTTAAGCAATTGGGGAAAAATTTTGGTATGTCTCAGGTAGACACACCAAAAAATGTCAAGGAAGAAAAAGCCTTCAAATTTTGCCACGTTGCATTAAAAAGGTAGTATGAAAATTGTTTAACATTTAAAAATTTGCATCTTGAACTTGAGTGATCTAATTAAATGCTTACTAAATGAGGTCATTGGACTAGATGATCTCTAAGTTTCCTTTCAATTGTAAATATACAATCTTATAATCAAATAATAATTTAGTCTTTCCAAAAAGATCCATTATTTCCATTGGTATCATCAGTTGCTGAGGCTAAATGCCTGAGGATATAGTCTGCTGACACCAAGAACCCAGAGCCACCTCCATGACAGGAAGGGGCATCAGAATTTAACTGTAGTAAAGGACTATCTTCTAATATACTATGGTAAGAATTAGTTTAGTTCTGCATTTAAACTCCAGACTGTTGTAACACCTTTACCCAAACAAAATTGCCTACATATCCAATTGAAGCATTTTTTGCATGAACTCACAATTGCATATTTCAAAGATACTATTCATTTCCCATGACAGAGTTGGGACCTTGGGAGATTATGAGTTAAAGAAATAACCTTAAGAAGAAAAACTTAATGGGAACACAGCGGTTTATCTAGGTTTCACGGAGGTACCAAGTCATCTGCTTTGTATGCAGCATGGAGAAGGAAAATCTGCCTTGGTAAATAGCATTTTATATCTTCTATTTGCTTTATCCATATAGACAGACTTCAGAGTTTCACATTTCAGCATTAGGGTACAGTTATACCAAAGCTAATCAGATCCCCCAGTAGAAACAGAAGCTTCCCTTCCTTAGGCAATGATTTTCCAGGGCTTGTTTAAATTTGACCTCCTTTTGTTGAAAAATAGTTGAAACCCAGCAAATGCATTGGGATATTGTTTTCTCCTCACTTTTCTTGGAAGATTGACATAATCTCCCTCATCAGCTCTGAGAAGTTGCCCCTTCCCCTTACTCTGTGCATGTGTTTCATTGTGCACACTCCTGTATTTCTGTTTCAAGACAAGCATCAATAGAGCAGCCACTTGTGTTATCTTCCCTTGGGATTTCTTCTCACTAACTGCTTGTCCATAACTCTGGGCTGGGTGCCAAGCAATAATGTGATTGCTTTACAGCTAGTGGGTAGTTCTTTCCACTTGCCATGCCTCCCAATGAACAAGAAAACTGTTAAGTGACAGACTACATAGGCTAGGATAGGAAAGTGACTTTCAGAAGTGAGAAGCCAAGTAACACAGTAACAATCTAGATTTCTATTTTCCTTAATGCTTATTTAATGTTACATCAGTTTTTTTTTTAGCCTGAGCTTGTATCTTTGTTAGTCAACATTTATTCAGGATCCATTAGGTTTAGAATACCGTGTACAATTCTCTAGGAAGTTTCAAGGAAGGTAGAAGACCTGGTCTTTATCTTCAAGTCACTTAAATTTTAATGCTTAAGTGGTAAGAGCACAGAAATACACCCATACATGTGGCAAATATATGCACATATCTAAACAGTCGTGTCTGTTTAGAGATCTATGCACACATAGATCTGAAGGTAGCACCCATCCTCACTCTGCCCCAGTGCCTCTTTTTTGCCTCCTTGCTATGACTTATGGGGCAGGGATAATGCCCATGGCAAGAATGGTAGAGTCCAGGGAGGCGGAGTTGGTGAATGAGGTTTGGAGCAAAAGGATATGGAAAGAACTAAACCACTGGAAATGACCCATGGCACAGTTCAGATGCAGGTAGTTTAAGTGAAGACAGAAAAATAGTGAGTATAGTGGGATTTTTTCTTGACACCTGGGCCACCTCTTGAGTCTGACTCCACTGCTCCCCTAGCAAAGAACAGGTAGCAAGAGCAATTAATAGGTGTCCTATGTAACCCAGGTGATAAGCCATTTAAATAGTGAAGTAGTTAAAGGCCAGGATTTTAGACACTACAACAACAAAACAGTGATTAACTAAAGCAGTGGGGAGAAGCTCCAGGTCTTGAGTCATTCAATTTAATGGGCATTAACCATCCAGGTAGCTATTGAAGGAATAGCCTTGGGAGAACAGAATTTGAATATTCAAGGAAGAGAAATTGAAGTCCATGATCAAGAATTTTAATTTTCAGTTAAAGAAATTTGGGAACTACTGCAGTGTTCTGAGAAGGGAAGTAATTATGACAACAGCTGTGGAAGATGGTTCACACTTCTTTCTGTATGTAGGAGAGATTGTAAAGGGGCAGAAAGTAAAGTTTGAAAGAAGATTGGGGCAGTAACCCAAGAGCCATGAGATTAAGGATGAAACAAGAGCAACAGTAGTAGCAACTAGGAAAAAAAATCAGTTCTAAATAAACAATAAGAAAGGAAACAAGGACAAATGGATGACTGCCAAACATTAATGACCTTGGAGACTAAAGATTCTGGGCCAAGGTTATTATTAATATTTTATTTTGTAAGAAGATAAAAAGGACAAAAATTCCTTCCATTTTGGCATAAAAGTAATTTTCTTTCTGAAGGACATTCATTTATTTCTGCAAATGTGATGACTGTTAGTCATTTGCACTGTGATAGCTAACATTAAATTTATTTTGGGGAGAGCAAAAGAATCCTTTAGAAAGTGCTTTGACTTGTACAAAGTTGTGGTGAGATTTTGGGATCATTTCATATTTAAATAAACCAAGACAAAGAAGCTTAAGTATGTGAATAATTAACATTTGGGGAGCAGCCCCTATTGAGTGAATCTTTCCAACTATTATATCATAGCTATTGAGTTAGTCCATTTGAATCACAAGTTGACTTGTTAAACTTCATTAACTGAAATAGTATAAAAGTGATAGATATCAATTTTATGCCTCAGTTTTGGGTGCCTCATTTATTTACTTAAAATGTTTCCAAGCCTCTTGAATGTAAATTAAACCAATAATTTTTTCTCCTGACTCTGGTAGCCTAGTATACTACCATCATTCTTTCTATTTTAGCCCTTTAATATACTAAGTTTCTAGAAAAAGTAGTATACTTTCACTTCCCTTATCTCATCAACATTCACTCAGTCTTCAATCTGTTGTAAGTTGACTTCCATCTGCACTGCATTGCAGTACTGAAAATATTCTTTTCAATTATACCAGTGACCTCCCACTGGTGAAATCCAATGTTTTTGTTTTTTTTCCTCTGTCAATCCCAATCATTTTCAACTTCTTTATAGCATTTGGCACCATTGACCACCCCTTTCTTCTTGATACTCTTTACTCTCTTCCTTCTGGAATTCTGTAATATCTTGATTCTCTTCTTATATGTCTGTCTCCTTTTCATCCTCCCACCCCATGTGTATTGCCAAGACTATATCCTAGACTATATCCTCTCTGCTCTCTCCAATAATGAGCTCATCCATTGCCATGAAATAAATGATCATCTTTACATGCAGGAAGCTCCCAAACTTATAATTCCAACTCCAATTTATTGCCTGAGCTCCAGACCTACATCTCTAACTACTGAATATGTCTACCTGGATGTGGTATGGACACCTCACACTTAATCTATACAAAATCAAATTAATCATCTTTCCTTCAAAATCCATCTTTCCTGCTTACTGTCTTATTTTTACAAATAGTACTATCATCTACCTGGTCACATATTCTTGAAGATTTAGTGTTAATATTGACTCTCCTTCACTCCTTCAACCAAATGGTCCACAAGTCCTACCAAATTCCATGGCGAAATATTTCTCCATTTTGTCTCTTCCTTTACTTTCCTACAATTATAGTTCTAGTTCAAATTCTCGTTACTCTTTCTGGACTATTGAAATAGCTTTGTGAGTAGTTTCTCTGTCATCAGTCTTTCCCTCTCCAATCCATTTTACACTACTCTTGAAGTATAAGACCCCTTCTCCTTAATGAGCTTATTAAAATTAACTACGTAGCATTCTCTGTGGAACAGAAGAAACCTATCTTTTAAAGTAGTATCTTAAGTGGGAAAAAAATATCAGACCCTGAAGCTGTGCCTATCAACTATATTTTCCTGTTACCCTAGTACAAAGGTAAAAACCTAAGCCCTGAAATTTCCATTCAATTTCCATTTAATTAAACATTTAATAAGCACCAAAATATATTAAAAGCACTCTGATAGACACTGTGCAAGAAGTAGACATAATCCGTTAGATCCCAAAGGAAGTTTCTAGTTTAGTAGAGAGGAGAAGATGAGTCCACATACACATAAATATGCACATACACATTTGGTCTGGACTTAGAATTTCATTGAGCTTGGGGATTTCTTGTGAGGAAATTCTTTCTACCAATATATCATCATAATAATTATATATATGTGTATGTGTACATACACATATGAATATTTACACACACACATATATAATGGGTATGTACACACACACACACACACACACACACATAAATCAACATTTCTTTTCAAACTTCTAGTCTTAGTTACCTGGAGGCCCAAAAGGTTAAATGGCTTACCCAGTATCACATGGCCAGTATGTGCAGAAGCAGGACTTCAATCCCTATCTTCTTGACTTTAAGGCAGGCTTTCTGTCCTTTTGCAAAAAAATAGGATACAAAAAATAATATAAGCACAGATGAAAAATCCAAAAAAATTTTTTATTTGAGTTTAGAAGAAAAAATCATTTCTGTCTAAGGGCATGAGGGAAGGCATCATGGTGAGAGTGAAATTTGATATAGATCTTGAAAGATGTGTAAGATTTCAGTAGGAAAGAAAAGGAATGGAGGAGTTAAAAAAAGATGAGGGTAGAAAGTACATGCTGTATTTGGGGCATAGTAAGTTGCCTGGTTTGGATGAAGCACGGAATGTATGAAATGGATTAGCATGAAATAGGACTGGCAAGCTTGGTTGGAAACAGATTGTGAAGGACTTTGAATGTCAGGCTAAAGAATTTGAACTATATCTAGTAGGCAGTAGGGCACCAATCAACATTACACATTAACATGATATATTTGACTGAATCTTCCTCCTTGTAATTCACGTTATATACCCTGATCAAATAAATTGTAATGTGTAGTACTGAACAGGTCATGAAGACCTGAGCCAGAGTTATGAGAGTATAAGGGAAAAGGAAGGGACCAAAGAAGAGACATCCTGAGGCAGAATGTGATAGGACTTAGTGAGTTGCAGGGATGAGGCAAACAGTGATTTTCAAGCTTGGATACTTAAAGCATGATGGTGCTATTGATAGAACCAGTATTGTCAGTAAGAGAAACATATTTAGAAGGGTAGATTGGATATGTTGAGTTTGAGGTGGCAACAGGACATCTAGTTGAGATATCCAGGAAATATTTGGAAATGTCAGTCTTGAATTCAGAGAGAAATTAGAACTTGAGATGCCATTTGTAAGTCTATCAGATCAGGAGAAATTAATTTCTCATAGCTAAGGATAATTTAAAATTAATCATTGTGGTTTATGAGTTAGTATAACTTCTACCCTGTGGCAGCATCATTAATCATATCTGGTATTTTTCTTTGTTCATTGGCAGTGAAGAATTAGCCAGGAGAGGTGGTGTTAAGGATATCATCAGAGAGATGTATGACCTAAAAAGTGGATAGGATGGTCATGTAGTGAGAGCATGGGAAAATCAACAACCCAGGGTTCCCCTAGTATCCACAGAAGGTCAAGAGATCTAGTGCAAAGTCTCCAGTACATTTTGTGGGTACTCTCTAGAACATTTAGGGGAGAAAATTGACCAGAGTCATACACAATTAGAAAGACAGATGGTTTTGATTTGCCTCATGGGTGAGAATATCCGTATTGGTAAGACGATAGAACCATTAAAGTGCTGTCATTTTCATAGCATCTGAAAGATTCAAAAATGCCCAATGTGGTTTCTCTTGATCTTCACAAAATCCTAGGGGAGAGAGAGTGCTTGTGTTACTGTACCAATTTTTTTTTTAAGTGAGGCAATCGGGGTTAAGTGACTTGCCCAAGGTCACACAGCTAATACGTGTCAGGTATTGGGTCTGAGGCTGGATTTGAACTCAGGTCCTCCTGACTTGAGGGCTGTTGCTCTATCTACTGAGCCACCTAGCTGCCCCTGTAACAATTTTTCAAATGAGGAAAATGAGGTGCAGAGAGCTTCAGAGACTTTCCTATGCCCAAACAACTGCAATTGCTCTTAGAATTATGTTTGTAGAGATTTTTAATACCCCACATTTGACCCTAGGTTTAAAAAATGAAGCAAATTCTAGAGCATGCTTAGCAGCCTCTCTGGGTGTCATTTATGAAATAAATAAAACATTACTAAATGAGCTTCTGAGGAACTATGTTCCCTACCACTCTTGATTTGCAGGACTTAATTAGAAAGACACATATTTGGGAGTTTATAGCCTTAATAAATTAATAATGACCTAGATGATGTTCATGTCCTTTTTAGCTAAACATTTTTTGACTCTGTAGTAAATTAATTACTGAAATAACATGCAATTAATTTTGTAAGGATTATTTTCAATTGGAATTTCATTTCAATGTTTCTTTTGGTTCTTAAGATCTGAGCTTTCATTGTCTTACAAGTGATATTTGAATAAATGTTCATTCAGAGAAAATTTTATTATCATAATGTTTTTATCTTTATTTCTTTTTTAAATTTCTTTTTAGTTTTCAACATTCACTTCCATAAGATTTTTAGTTCCAAATTTTCTCCCCATCTCACCCATCCTCTCATCCCAAGATGGCATGCATTCTGAATGCTCCTTCCCCCATTTCTACCCTCCCTTGTATCATCCCCTTATCCCCTCTTATCACCCCTCTTATCGCCTTCCCCCCTATTTTCCTGTAGGATGAGATAGATTTTCATGCCCAACTGAGTGTGTATGTTATTCCCTCCTTAAGCCAAATCTGATGAGAGTAAGATTCACTTACTCCCTCTCACCTTCCCCCACTTCCCCTCTACTGTAAAAGCTTTTTCTTGTCTGTTTTATGTGAGATAATTTACCTCATTCTACCTCTCCCTTTCTCCTTCTCCCGGTATAATTCTCTCTCACTCCTTAATTTTATATTTAGATATCACCCTTTCATCTTCAACTCACCCTGTGCCCTCTATCTATCTATCTATCTATCTGTCTATCTATCTATCTATCCACCTATCTACTCTCTATATATGTGTACGTATAACATTTTTTCCCTCCAACTACCCTGATATTGACAAAGGTCTCATCAGTTACAAATATCATATTTGCATGTAGGAATGTAAACAGTTCACCTTTAATAAGTCCCTTATGACTTCTCTTTCCTCTTTACCTTTTCATGCTTCTTTTGAATCTTGTATTTGAAAGTCAAATTTTCTATTCAGCTCGGTCTTTTCATCAAGAATGCTTGAAAGTCCTCTGTTTTGGGGCAGGTAGGTGGCACAGTGGATAGAGCACCGGCCCTGAAGTCAGGAGGACCTGAGTTCAAAACCAACCTCAGACTAAACACTTGACACTTACTAGCTGTGTGACCATGGGCAAGTCACTTAACCCCAATTGCCTAAAAATTAAAAAAAAAAAGAATATAAGGAAGCCCTCTATTTCACAGAATGTCTATTTTTCCCCCCTGAAAGATCTTACTCAGTTTTGCTGGGTAAGTGATTCTTGGTTGTAGTCATATTTCCTTTGACCTCTGGAATATTATATTCTAAACCCTCCAGTTCCTTAGTGTAGAAGATGCTAAATTTTGTGTTATCTTGATTGTGTTTCAACAATACCTGAATTTTTTATTTCTGGCCACTTTCTCCTTGACCTGGGAATTCTGGAATTTGGCTACAATATTCCTAGGAGTTTTCCTTTTGGGATCTCTTTCAGAAGGTGATTGGTGTATTATTTCCATTTCTGTTTTACCCTATGGTTCTAGAATATCAGGGCAGTTTTCCTTGATAATTTCTTGAAAGATGATGTCTAGGTTCTTTTTATGATCATGGTTTTCAGATAGTCCAATAATTTTAAAGTTATCTCTCCTGGATCTATTTTCCAGGTCAGTTGTTTTTCCAATGAGATATTTTACATTGTCTTCTATTTTTTCATTCTTTTGGTTTTGTTTTTTTTAAATTTCTTGATTTCTCATAAAGTCACTATCTTCCATTTGCTCCATTCTAATTTTTAAGGAAGTATTTTCTTCAGTGAATTTTTCAAGTTCCTTTTCCATTTGGCCAATTCTGCTTTTTAAGGCATTCTTCTCCTCATTGGCTTTTTGGACCTCTATTGTCATTTGGGTTAGTTTATTTTTTAAGGTGTTATTTTCTTCAGTATTTTTTTGGGTCTCCTTTAGCAAGTTGTTGACTTGTCTTTCATAATTTTCTTGCATCACTCTCATTTCTCTTCCCAGTTTTTCCTCTACTTCTCTTATTTGCTTTTCAAAATCATTTTTGAGCTCTTCCATGGCCTGGGACTGATTTATATTTTTCTTGGAGGCTTTGGATGTAGGAGCTTTGACTTTGTTGTCTTCTTCTGGTCGTATATTTTGATCTTCTTTGTCACCAAAGTAAGATTCTATCATCTGACTCTTTTTGTGCTGCTTGCTCATGATCCCAGCCAATTACTTGAGTTATAAACTCTTTGTTAAGGTAGAGGTCCGCTTCCAGCATGGAGAATGTACTGTCCCAAACTTCAGGGGTTTTGTCCAGCTGTTTTCAGAAATTCTTCTAGGGACCTATAAATTTTCAGTTTATCCAAGGTGGTATGATCTCCGGCGAGGTGTT
Source organism: Vombatus ursinus (assembly GCF_900497805.2). Classification (NCBI taxonomy): domain Eukaryota; kingdom Metazoa; phylum Chordata; class Mammalia; order Diprotodontia; family Vombatidae; genus Vombatus; species Vombatus ursinus. Next base: position 24,952,313 of record NW_020954557.1, read on the forward strand.
TACTCCTTTCCTGGACCATGCTCTGGACTATGAGTAACCACAAACACTCTTTTCTGCCTTGGAACTGTGAGTACAATTCCCTCTCCATCACTGCCATGAGCTCCACCGTTGCCACGAGCTCTACCGCTGCCACGAGCTCCATCACGCCAGCACTCTTCCTTGCCCCAGGACCACTGTCCAGGACTGCAACTCAGATCCAAGCATGGGCAAAACAAGAGAATCCTGCCTCAGCACCAGCAAAGATATCCCTGCAATCCCCCTCTGATCAGCCACTCAATCCCCCCACCATCTGTAGGCTGAGAGATCCAGAAGCAGCCACTACCCTGGGGCTGTGCCAGGGCCAGGGCTGGACCGTGCTCTTCTCTCACCCAGGTCCATCAGACCTTTCCCACTGACTTCTAAGTTGTCTTTGGCAGTTGTGGGTTGAGAAGTCTGGACACCACCACAGCTCCTCTGATTTAATCCCCTGAGGACTGCTCCAGGTTTGCTGAGGCCCTGTTTTTGCCTGTGTGGCCCATGCTGAACTGCATTCTTTCCTCTCTCAGCCTGGCACAATAGACCTTTCCAATTAACCATCCAGGTGGTCTTGGGTTAGAAATTTGTTTCACTTTGTCTTTTTGTGGGTTCTGCTCTTCTATAATTTGTTTAGTGACATTTTTATAGGTATTTGGAGGGGTTTGGGGGAGAGCTCAAGCAAGTCACTGCTTTTACTTAGCCCCATCTTTATTTCTATATCTACCTCTCTTAACCTTTATTTCTATCTATACTCTCCCTTGTTCTCTTATTTGGCACTAAGCCACATTTCTAAAACTAACATGGCATTCCATGTGTCCTCAAATATATCTAGTAGAATGTAAGGTCCTTGATGGCAGGAACTATTTCACTTTGTTTCTCCAGTGTCTGATACAAAGTAGCCACTTAATAAATGTTTACTGATTAACTGATTGAAATCATCTCTTGCCTTTGTGTCTCTACTGAAATCTTGCTCTAAAGCTTGCAGTTGTTTGTCCTTCATTCTTGAAGAGGACAATGACAGCAGGGAGGTGATGCCATGACATGCAAGTGAATTGGATTTAAGTGAGGGAGGGCTGTGCAAAGTCACCAGCCTCCACTCTCAGCTCTGGAACCAGCTGAGTCAAGTGCATGATATAGATAAGGATGACAGGAGATGGCCCTTGCATGCAGTGGGAGACTTTGGCCTTTTTGAGCTAAGGTATTTAACAGGTCTGTTAGAGGCAATGCCCATTCAGTGATTAAGGCTAGAAATGAGGCAGATAATGGCCTCTTTCACCTAGTGAAAAAAAAAAAATCAACGTGGGAGGGAAGACACTCAGGGCTTTTGGTCAAACCAGAAACAGTTGCTATTTACATTCACTTTGGGCCAATTAAAGTCCAAACAATGACCAAGATAGGCTTGGCTTGGGACCTATTGTTGGCCTATCAATGAGAGGCAGAGTGATTTGGGTTTAAGGCATGGTCCTTAAGAAAAAAAAATATAGCCCATAAACCCCAAGATATCTTTTGAGGTTTTACTGATCAAGATTTTCAGTTCTAAGGGCAGAGCACTTGCAGGTAAGGGTATGATACCCTATGGCGATAGAGGGAAGGGAAGGGAAGTGAGTGAATGAGAGAAAGAAAGAAACAAGCAAGGGGTTGTTTTGCCCAACTAGCTCCTTCCAGTTGGGTCCCCAGTGGGGCAGCTCCTACTACTACTCACAGAGGTTGTTTGTGTTTTATTCTTGAAGAGGACTATGACATCAGGGAGGTGATGCTATGACATGCAAGTGAATTGGATTTAAGTGAGCAAAGGCTGTGCAGAGTCACCAGCCTCACTGTAGATATAGGTCAGTATGACTGGAGATGGCTTTTGCTGTGAAGCTTATTTGTTACATGGAAATAGCTCTGGCAGGTCCTATGAAACTGGAAAGGCTTCAAGTGTGGGCTCAGAAGTAACTTGTGTATTATCCAAGGATGAGAAGAGAGGCTCTTTATCATGTGGTTGGCTCCCGGTGATCAAACGTTTTGACATCAACCCTCAACCCACTGATTCGTGAGGGAGTTGCTGTCTGTGCTGGTGCAGGAAGTAGCCACAGGGATGAAATCATGAATATTTTCTTTGGAGGTGTTAGAGTATGTATTTGGATAAGCAGCATGGAATAGTGGATAGAGTACCAGTCTTTGAGTCTAAAAGACTTCAGTTGGAGCTCTCTCTCTAACATGTACTATGTGTTCATGCGCAAAGCAAACAACTTCTCAGTGTCCCAGAAAGTATTCTAAGACTATCAATTACTTCTGAGATTAGAGGGAGGTTTTTTTACACTGTGAGTTTCCTACAATGATGAAATCACTGGCTATTTTCCTACTTCCTGCTGCCCAACCTTGAAGTATTATATTTGTGAGTACATTATACTTTCTTCTGTCCAATATAATGTAAGCTCTTTGAGAGTAATAATTCTTTCATTCTTCTTGCTTCCTGCTGTCACTTCATACCCAGCCTCCACAGGTGAGAAGTCAAAGTTCCTCTGATCATGAGCACCTTGTGATTTCCATCTCCTGCTGGGCATAGTATTTCCCTGAGGGAAGGTGGGAAGGGACCTGGCCCAGTATCTTCCATCTGCTCCAAAGCCATGACTTTCTCTTTGCCAACATGGGGCAACTTCCTGCTGCCAGCTTCTCCCATCTGGGATGTGGAGAACCTCTGATGCAAAGAGGATCAACTTACCCTTTGACCTCAGACCTTCCACCCCCTGCTGTACCTGTCCTGTAAAAGAAGAGGAAGAAGAAAGTTGAAGAAGAAATAGATTTCTTTCTCTTGCTGTGCAGATTTGAGTTCCATTTCCTGCCTTCAGAGGGAAGAGAAGTTGGGAAGCAGGGCGTTTCATTTGACTATCTGACCATGTGTCTCTAATCTCATATTGCACTTGTTTCCAGCCCAATCTCTAACCTCCACTGGGAAGAGTAGCGCCCTCTACTGAATGATGAACATTCTCATACCTGGTCATACCCTTCACATCCCAGTGATTTTGAACTATGGATCATCCCCCAAACTGCATTCCTTATTACTAACCCCCAATTCCTTGTTCCCATCCCCCTCAACCCTCAAACCATGAAATTTTAGCAAAATACCACTCAGTCTTTCCAGTGTACTCTCTGGAATATCTATTGCATAGGTAAAAACGTCTCTTTATCACAAATATTTTTCTCTTCCACTCCTTTCATCTATTAGTGTTACTGAAACCTAGCTCCTAACCTCCTTGGCTGCCATCTTCAATACTAACTACACCTTCATTCATTCTCCTTGGCTCACTGGTCATGTTAAGTAAATTAAAATACTCTCTGCTCCCCATTGCTACTCCTAGGTTCTTCTCTTCTATCACTCAGTAACCTCTCTTCCTTTGAGGTTCGTGTTCTTTGTATCCACTACCCAATCAAAATTTTGTTAGCTCTTGTCTACAGAACCTCAATTTACTCACCTTTCTTCCTCAATGACTTTGGTACATGACTCATATTTTTTTCTCTCCTCCCCATCTTCTGTCCTCATACCAGGGGACTTCAACATACATATTAACTCTCCCTGAAATTCCCTGGTCTCTCAGTTCCTCAGCCTACTCACTTACCAAGAGCTACTCCTCCACCCCGCCATAGCGACACATGAAAATGGTCATATCCTTGATCTTGCCTTCACCCCAAATGTATCACCTCTGTGTTCAACAATTCTGAAATCCCTGTGTCCAATCTTACCCTACTGGCTTTTCACTTTTCCCTCTGTCTTTGATTACAAAACCCTACTTTTTGTCCTCATATCCCTTGACTCCTTAATTCTCTCCTAGGCTATCTACTCTGTATTAGCCATTCTCTCCTCTTTTCCCTATCTTGGTCCCTTCAATTGAACCAATTCAGCTCTGCAGTTTTCTCCTCTCTTGAATCCCTAGCCCCATTATTGTATCATTAATTATGCTCTGCAAAGCCTCAGCCTTCAATCTTTCCCACCATTAGCTGCCTTCATTCCTACACATGTACTGCTTGATAGAGGTAGAGAAAACCTTAAGCCATTCTGACTGGGTTCACCACAAATTTGTGTTACCCAATCTCAAATGGGCTCTCACTGCTGCTAGGAAATCCTATTATACCTTTCTTTTCAACTCTATCCCACTCTCGGTAGTGGTTCTTCCAAATCTTTTCATCCTTTTCCAAAACTCCCATGACTTCCTTTCCCCTCTCAGCTAACCACCTTGCCTCATATTTTACAGAAAATATGGAGCCATTTGAGCTCCTTCTCTCCTCTCGTTCATTTCCTATCACTCAGATGCCTTCTACCACTATTTACTCATTCACCCATTTTATATGATGAGATGGCCTTACTCCTTACCAAAGCTTGCCCTTCTACTAGTTTAAGTGATCCCATTCCACCTCATCTACTCCAATAGACTGGCGCCTCTGTCATCACCACTCTCACTTATTTTCAATTTCTCCCTCCCTACTGGTTCATTTCCTATGGCCTACAAACATACCTATGTCTTTCCCTTCCTGAAAAAAATCCTCACTTGATCCATCTATCTCCACTATCAGCCTATATCTTTTTGGCTCTTTGTAACTAAACTCCTGAAAGAGTCCCAGTCCCTATCCAATAGAAATAAAATATCTTTCATGTAGGTCATGAAACCAGTCTGCTTTATTTCATATATGTAATATATATTATTTATAATATAGTATTAAGCATAGTATCACATATTATAGTATTGGATATATAGATATATTAATAAATATATTATAAATAAATGAATATATTATTTAATATTTTATATATGCACACACGTATCTCAATATACTAGTCTATTTTCAACCCAACACAAATTATGATAGCTCTATAGAATTTCATTTATTTTCATTTAAAAAAAGATAATGACAATAATAAAAATAATAGCTAACATTTATATAGTGCTACACAATTACTGTCTCATTTGATCCTCACAACAACCCCAGGGAAGTAGGTTCTATTATTATCCCTATTTTAAATAGGTAAACAGAGGTGACTTGCCCAGAATCTCATACCTAGTAAGTATCTGAAGCAGGATTTAAACTAAGGTCTTCCTGACTCCAGGTCTGGTACTCTACCTAGCAAAATGTAAAGAAATATGAAGAAAAGCTATTATTTGCAATAACTTTATGTAGCCTAGGTCCCAAAACCCATTCATATGAACCTCAATCCTCATTTATGGAGATGAATGCCCAGCACCTGTGTAAGAGCAAGGTGGAGCTGGCGAGAATAGGACAGGGTTCTTTGGTTTTCTTTGTGTTGCTGAGTCTCTTTGGGCTCTGCTGTCCCTTCTGGTGTTTCTGACTTCTGGCTTCATCTTTGGGAGAGAAGATAGACAATGCCAACCCTCCTTCAGGCTGCTGAAGGGAAAGTTTTTGTGAAGAGGTTGACTTGAGAGGAGCCAGCATTTTCCATCATGTCCCTATCCTCAGCTTGTTACACTAAGGATTTCAAGAAATTCCCCTTTGTGTGAGATTTAGGGCACTCTCACTTTCTCTCCCTACCAAAGGGAGAGCTCCTTCACTATGTATTGTCTGGAATATATGCTTTCTCTGATTTCAGTTTGTGACTTTTTGACCTGGATAAACGGGTTTCTTTGCTATATGCTATGTGTCTTCATTGTGAAAATGATATTTGGTGGGAAAGGAGTCAAGCTTGGATATAAAGCTTGGGATCCTGCTTCCCCCATTAATTAAACATCGATTAGAAGCTATCTTGAATCTGAAAACCACATCCCTTCAACTACCAATATTTAAGGGAGCAGATAGAGATAATTATAGTGCAGTATTCCCTTTCTGAGAACAGTAGGGTGGGCAAACTTTTGACTCCAACTTTCTGCTTCACTTCCTGGCAAGAATTAATGTCTCCTTTGGAGAAGAGTAGGGGGAGTAGAGGCTAGAGATGTCTATTCTGCCTCCCTTTCAGCCACACAATGACACCACCATGCTATGTGTGGGGGACAGCCCTAGCAATGTTTGTATTATTTTTTTGGAATTGTGTAAATGAAACACAAGCAATTAACCTTCTGTGCTGGTATTTTCATACCACCAAGTGGAAGGAGGGACACATTGCTTCACTGAATTGCTTCATTGAATTTTTTTTTTTTAACTATTGCTCACTTATGAAACAGGAATTGCTCATACATAAGGTATGGCTATGACTGTAGGCATAGAACTGCTCTAAAAACTTGTTCTCTTTGTGAAATTTAGATGGGAATGATCAAGACCAGTCTATGCCAAGATTATGTTCTAGGTTAAGGTTTCTTTCCAACCTCTCTTTCTTTTTTATCCTTTTGATATCTGTTTGCTAAAGGTATGGAATGGGGCACCAAGAAAAGGATGCATGCCTGAAAGGAGCACCAGAGACCCCACCCATATCTGGCAGGTGTTTAAAGTTCTATACTCCCTTTACTGTCAGTGTACCCTGAACTTTTATGAGACGTTCAGAGTGGTATGTGAATGAATGGTGACGTAGATAGCCAAGTATGCTCTGACTTGGAAGTTTTCCCTTTCTGTCTTCCTTGATTTTGTTATAGATGATCTTTGCGTGTTATACCTCCAAGTCACAGTCAGTCAGTAGCTCATGTGTCATATATGTTTCCCTGTGGTTCCTGAGACTTCTGTGGTTAGTTCCTGTTCTACTTGGAAGCTAGGACCCTGAAAGAATTCAAGAGATTTAAATGGGAACAATGACATGTTTGATAGATTCAGACTCTTAGCATTGTGTCTGATCCTTCTAATAACTGAGCTCACACCTCCAAAGCTGGAGATACTCTACTGATAGGCATCTTTTTGACAGAATCTGCTCTCTTGTCGACCAGATGTCTCACATACTAATCAATTCTTCTTAGTTCATGCCCCAATGCCACAGACTGGTCCTTCCCCTTCTCTACTGCCCTCAAATCATCTGGTATCCTATCCCACTTCAGCCAGGAACCTGATAAATTTATTCACATTAAAGAGTTAATGACTCATAATTGCTTAAACCCTTTCCAATCATATTGGAATTTTAATTATGTCTCTTGGAAATGGCAAAAACTTAACACAAAAGCATGCATCTTTGAAAATGGAATTTTAGTCACTGGCTAAAGGCCTATAAAGGGAATTATTTTGGTGCCAAAATAGCCATCAATACCTCTATAATATATGTAAGAATCTGTGTGTGTACATATACACACACACGTCAAATCACAGAATTTTCAACAAAGTTAAAATATAAAATGAAAGCCTCCCCATCATTCTGCTTGATCCCACTGACATCATTCTACATTTTTATCCTCATATTTTCTCTATTTTATTTGGCATAATAAATTAATAATTAGTGATGGACCTGTCTCTAATGTCAGAAACTCCTAATTTATTCATAATGCTTTGAGCTAGGAGGCAGCATGACAGTGGGAATAGTATTGAACATAAGAGTCAGAATATAGAAACGCTTTGCAATCCTTGCACTGCTGCTTGTTAATTTTGTTACCTTTGGAAAGATATTTCTCTTCTATTTGCTTGTCTAGGAAATAAAGGTTTTAGACTAGATGAGTTCTGAGGTTTTCCCATCTTTAAAATCCTGTGATTCTAATTAGGACAAAGGCCTATATTCTGTCTTTGTCCTGCTTTCATTGTTCATTGTTTTTAATTCACAAGAATAGTAAATATATTTCATCTCCTTAAAAAGAGGATATTCTGATCCAAATTCCATGACTGAAAGTGGTAAGGTGGCAATTTTATGTACATTTTTACATGGAATGCACAATTATTGTTTCCTTTATTAGATTTTCTACAGGTTTTGAATATGACGAAAATAAAATAAAACTTACAAGAAAAATGATAGATGTTTGACATGTGACATGTAATTTGTACTTAGGTTCTTGGCATTGAAATACGGTAGAAGTCTTTCTCTACTAAATTCGAATGATAAGACTTCCACATTAAAGTAGCTGATGCCTCATTTTTCTTTTTTTTAATTAATTAATTAATTTTTAGTTTTCAACATTCACTTCCACAAGATCTTGACTTCCAAATTTTCTCCCCATCTCTCCCCTCTCCCCACCCCAAGACACTGTGCATTCTGAATACCCTTTCCCCTGATCTACCCTCCCTTCTATCACTCCCCCCTTCTCTTGTCCCCTCCCCTTTCTATTTTCCTATAGGGCAGGATAGATTTCTGTGCCCTGTTGCTTGTATATCTTATTTCACAGTTGCATGTAAAAACAGTTTTTAACATTTGTTTTTAAAATGTTGGGTTCCAAATTCTCCCCCTTCCTACCTGCCCACCCACCCTCATTGAGAAGGCAAGCAACTCAATACAGGTCATACATGTGTAGTCATGCAAAACACTTCCATAATAGCCATGTTATGAAAAACTAGCTATATTTTCCTTCATCCTACCCAACCCACCATTTACTCTATTCTCTCCGTTGACCCTGTCCCTCCTCAAAAGTGTTTGCTTCTGATTACTCCCTCCCCCAATCTGTCCTCCCTTCTATTCCCCCCGCCCCCGTTATCCCCTTCTTCCCTATTTTCCTATAGGGTAAGATAGATTTCCATGCACAATTGAGTGTGTATGTTATTCCCTCCTTAAGCCAAATCAAATAAGAGTAAGATTCATTCATTCCCTCTCCCCTCCCCCTTCTTCCCTCCATGGTAAAAGCTTTTTCTTCCCTCTTTTATGTGAGATAATTTTACCCCATTCTACCTCTCCCTTTCTCCTTCTTTCTGTACAATCCTCTCTTACCTCTTAATTTTATTTTTTAGGTTATCATCCCCTCATATTCAGCTCACCCTGTGCCCTCTGTCTATATATATTCCCTCCTACTACCCTAACACTGAGAAAGGTCTCATGAATTACAAATATCATATTTCCATGTAGGAATGTAAACAGTTTACCTTTAATAAATCCCTTATGATTTCTTTTCCCTGTTTACCTCTTCATGCTTCTCTTGAGTCTTGTATTTGAAAGTCAAATTTTCTATTCAGCTCTGGTCTTTTCATCAAGAATGCTTGAAAGTCCTCTATTTCACTGAATGTCCATTTCCCCCCACTCCAAAATTATACTCAGTTTTGCTGGGTAGGTGATTCTTGATTATAATTCCATCTTCTTTGCCCTCCAGAATATTATATTAGAAGTCCTCCAGTCCCTTAATGTAGAAGCTGCTAAATCTTGTGTTATCCTGATTGTGTTTTCACAATACTTGAATTGTTTCTTTCTGGCTATTTGCAATATTTTCTCCTTGACCTGGGAACTCTGGAATTTGGCTATAATATTCCTAGGAATTTTTCTTTGGGGATCTCTTTCAGGAGGTGATTGGTAGATTCTTTCCATTTCTATTTTACCCTCTGGTTCTAGAATATTAGGGCAGTTTTCCTTGATAATTTCTTGAAAAATGACGTCTAACCTCTTTTTATGATCATGGCTTTCAGATAGTCCAATAATTTTAAAGTTATCTATCCTGGATCTATTTTCCAGGTCATTTGTTTTTCCAATGAGATATTTCACATTGTCTTAATTTTCTTTTCATTTTTTGGTTTTGTTTTATAATGTCTTGATTTCTCATAAAGTCATTAGCTTCCATTTGCGCCTTTCCAATTTTTAAGGACTTATTTTCTTCAGTGAGTTTTTGGGTTTCCTTTTCCATTTGGCCAATTCTGCTTCTCAAAGCATTCTTATCCTCATTGGCTTTTTGGACCTCTTTTGCCATAGGCTATTTTTAATTTAATTTATTTTTAAAATTTTATATATATTATTTTCATATATGTATATATATACATATTATTTTGATTTAGCAACAATCGCTTTTGAGTTTTAAATTTTTCTCCCCCTCTCTCCCTCCCTCCCTTCCTCCCCAAGGTGGCACACAATCTGATATAGGCTATACATATACGTTCCTATTATACATATTTTCACATTATTGATGTAGTAAGTAAGAATTAGAACTAATAGGAGGAACCATCAGAAAGAAGAAACAAAACACAGCAGAAGAGAGAAAAATAGCAAATAGTGTGCTTCCATTTGCATCCAAACTCCATAGTTCTTTCTTTGGATGTGGATTACATTTTCCATCATGAGGCCTCTGGAGATGTCTTAGATCCTTGTATTGCTGAGAAGGGTTAAGTCTATCAATATTAGTCATTGCACAACATGGCTGTTACTGTGTACAATATTCTCCTGGTTTTGTTCACTTCAGTTAGCATCAAACCATACAAGTCTTTCCAGGTTTTTCTGAAGTCTGCTTGTTCATCATTTCTTATAGCACAATAGAATTCCATTACATTTATATATCACATTCACAGTTATGATTAATGCCTGTCTTTCCCTCCATCCTTCCCCTCCCCCCGTTTATACTTTTCTTTCTCCTTTCTCCTTTTCCCTCCTCCCTAATGTTTTGCTTTTGACCATCTCCTCCCTCAGTCCCACCTCCCTTCTATTAGCCCCCTCCCTTTTCTTCCCCTTTATCTTTACTCTTTCTTCCCTCCCTTCCATCCCCCCTCCCTTTTCTTTCCCCTTTTCTCACCTACTGCCTATTGGGCACGTTAGATTTCTTTACCTAACTGATTATGTTATTCCCTTCTTGAGCCAAATCTGATGAGAGTAAGGTTCCAACAATGCTGATATCCTTCCCTTCTTTCCCTCTGCTGTAATATGTTTTTGTGCCTTTTCCTGTAATGTAATAATGTCTGCCTCCTCCTTTCCTTTTCTCTCAGTACATTTTCTTAGTTAGATCAGATTAATTCACTTACTTGGATACATTTAACCCACTTGATTAGATTTTTTTTTCATGATTACATCAAAGTCAATTTATACCCACCCCCTTTATGTATACTTCTTTAACATAGTGTAATAATAATATAGTTCTCAAGAGTTACCAGTGTCATCTTCCCTTGTAGGGATGTAAACAATTTGCCCTTATTAACAACATATTGTATCTTTCTGTCCCATTTGCCTTTTTATGTCTCTCTTGAGTCTTGTATTTGAAGATCAAATTTTCTATTGAGCTCTGGTCTTTTTATGGGAGTCGCCAATTTCATTGAATATCCATCTCCTCCCCTGAAAGATCATGCTCATTTTCACTGGGTAGTTGATCCTTGGTTGTAATCCAAGCTCCTTTGCCTTAGAGAATACCATGTTCCACAACCTACGGTCTTTTAATGTAGAAGCTGCAAGGTCCTGACTGTGGTTCCATGATATTTAAATTGTTTCTTTCTGACTGCCTGCAGTATTTTCTCTTTGACCTGGTAATTTTGGAATTTGGCTATTATATTCCTTGGTGTTTTCAATTTGGGATCTCTTTCAGGAGGTGGTCAGTGGATTCTTTCTATGGCTATTTTACCCTCTGGTTCTAGGAACTCAGGGCAGTTTTCCTTTATGATTTCCTGAAAGATACTGTCCAGACTTTTTTTCAGCATGATTTTCATGTAGACCAATAATTTTTAAATTATTTCTCCTGGATTGATTTTCCAGGTCAGTTGTTTTACCAAAGAGGTATTTTACATTTTCATCTATTTTTTCATTCTTTTATTGTTGTTTGACTGATTCTAGCTCTCTCATAGAGTCATTAGCTTCCATTTGCCCAATTCTAATTTTTAACAAATTGTTTTCTTCTATTAGATTTTGTACCTCCTTCCCTATTTGGCCAATTGTATTTTTTAGGGACTTGTTTTCTTCAGTTTACTTTTTTCCAGTTGGCCAATTGTATTTTTTAAGGACTTGTTTTCTACAGTTAATTTTTGTCCTTCCTTTTCCAAGCTATTGACTCTCTCTTGCATACCTTTCCTTTCTTTTCCCATTTTTTCTTCTACCTCTCTCATTTGACTTTTAAAATCCTTCTTGAGCTCTTCTAAGAAGGTTTTTTGGGCTTCGGACCAATTTATATTCCCTTTTGAGGTTCCAGATGTGGGTTTGTTGACAATGTTGTCCTCTTCAGAATTTCTGCCTTGATCTTCACTCTTTTCATAATAAGAATCTATTGTATGTTTCTTTTTTGCTTATGGTGTTTGCTTATTTCCTGGCCTTTAAAGAGATTGAGGTCTCCTGTTGGAGAGCAGAGGTCACTGACTCAAGCTTCTTGTGTTGGGAGCCTAGGGCTTGGTAGCTAGCTTTGTTTGCTGGGACCTCCGATGCTGGCAGTTGGAGGCTGGCAGCTTACCTGATGTTGGGCTGAAATTAGCAACACTGGAACTCTAGGGGTAAGATTGAGTAGTCTGGCCCCTGGAAGTTGCCTTCATTTCCTTTCCTTTCACTTTCTTCAGTTCCTTTCAGATGGATGTTTAGTGCGTTTATCCACCTGGGGCCCCTTGGAGCACTGCTTCCTTTACTTTTGCTGAGGCACTGGGAGAGCTGGTTGCTGTAGAAGGCTTAGGCACCTGGTGGTTTTCCAAGCTGGTTTCCACCAGTTGCCCCTCCCTCAGTGAGTCAGTGGGGGGGGGTTCCAGGTGTTGGTGTTTGCCTGCTCTACCACCTGGGCTTCAGGATCCCCTCCTAGTATGCTGAATTGGGGCTTTCCACTAGCTTCCTGGGATGCCTCCCATTCTGTACTGCTCCTCTTCCCCCAGGGTAAGAGGGGTCTTTCCTGTTAATTCTTCAAGCTACCAAGGCTACTGGATTATTGCACCCCATTTTTCTTCTGGTTCAGCTGTTCCAGGGTTTTTCTCTGGGGTGGTATTTTCTGGGCTTTCAGATGTTAATAATTGGGTTAGGCTATTTTTAAGGTGTTATTTTCTTCAATATTTTTTGGGTCTCTTTAGCAAGCTGTTGACTTGTTTTTCATGATTTTCTTGCATCACTCTCATTTCTCTTCCCAGTTTTCCCTCTATTTCTCTTACTTGCTTCTCAAAATCCTTTTTTGAGCTCTTCCAAGGCCTGGAACTGTTTCATATTTTTCTTGTAGGCTTTGGATGTAGGAGCTTTGACTTTGTTGTCTTCTGGTTTTATGTTTTGATCTTCTTTGTCACCAAAGAAAGCTTCTATGGTCTAACTTTTTTTTTTGTGGTGTTTGCCCATGTTCCCAGACAATTCCTTCACTATTAAACTCTTTGTTAAGGTAGGGGTCTGCTTCCAGTGTGGAGAATGTACTGTCCCAAGCTTTGGGGGTTTTGTGTAGCTGTTTTCAGAGATACTTCTAGGGACCTATACATTTTCAATTCTTCCAAGGTGGTGTGATCAAAGACAAGGTGCTGATTCCTTTCCTGGCCTGTGCTCTGGTTTATGAGTGACCACAAGCACTCTTTTCTGCCTTGGAACTCTGAGGAAGATTCCCTCTCCACTGTTGCCACAAGCTCCACTACACCAGTGCTCCTTCTTGCCCCAAGATCACTACCCAGGACTGTGACTCAGATCCAAGCATAGGAAAAGCAACAGAATCTTGCCTTAGCACCAGCAAAGAGATTCCTGTTTTCCCTCTCTCATCATCTGTCCCCCTTCTGTCTGTGGGCCAAGAGCTCTGGAAGTAGCTTTGGGGTTGTACTGGGACTGGCCAGATAGAGCTCCTTTCTCACCAAGGTCTGACAGACCTTTCCTACTGACCTTCTAAGTTTTCTTTGGTGTATGTGGTTTGAGAAGTCTATAATCCACCACAGCTCCCCTTGATTCAGTCCCCTGAAGCCTGGTCCAGGTTTGATGGGGCCCTGTCTTTGCCTGCATGGCCTATGCTGAACTGTGCTCCTCTTTCAGCTCAGTGCAACAGATCTTTCCAATCAACCATCCAAGTTGTCTTGGCCTGGAAATTTGTTTCACTCTGTCTTTTTGTGGGTTCTGCTGCTCTAGAATTTGTTTAGACCCACTTTTTACAGGAATTTGGAGGAGTTTGGGGGAAAGCTCAAGCAAGTCACTGCTTTTACTCTGCCATCTTGGTTCTGCCCCAATGCCTTATTTTTCAAGAGGATTATTTGTGCTTGTTTATTGATAAAGTATATTCTGCTTTTTAAAATTAATTTTCCATTTCACAGAACTTCAAAGGTCTGCTTTATACAACAATTTACATCTTATTTAAAGAAGTGGGGGAAAAAGAAGGGTTGTATTTCCAAAATACATGCCAATGGTTAATAGAAAGAATCCTAAATTAAAAAATTTTAAACACAAAAAAGTGAGCAAATGTCTTCATGGTAGTGGAAACAATAGAGACTAGTATGTACTGCCCATTCCTGGAGTTTTTTTTTCCCTTGTTGTTGTTGTTGTTGTCAATCTTTTAGCTTTTGTGTGCTTTCCATTGGTCCAGAATGTATTTGTACGTATATATATATATATATACACATGCACACAGATACATCTACAGATACATATGCATATACATATATAAAACTGGGGTTCAAACCAAATTAGATTTCACTGCCATTTTTGTGGTTCATATAATTACATGTATTTTCAAACTAGTTATGGAAAAATGAAGACATTAATGTCTCTATCATTGGTAAAGACACTTTACTGAGCTAGATAATAGAGTAAATTCAGAAGGAGGGAATTTTTTTTTTACATATCCTTTATTCCATTAGTGAATCTCTCTGCTATATTTCTGTCAAGGCTTCTAGAATAGGGCCTTCTTCTTAAGAAAAACTATGTCATATTGTCATAGTGTAACTGTAATTGGCTACATACACATGTTATATAATATGTATAAACATATTAATATCATACAGAATATTATATCATTTATGCTTCTATTGTTTATAATTTCTAAACAGAAAAGAAAAAATGTATTATAACCTATTACCTGAAGCTATTTGCCTTTATATTTGATAAGAATTATCTATTTTAACATTGTCTTCATTGACATTATCAGAGTCCTTATCTATATTATTAATTTGCTTTTTCTTTGCATCAATTAATTCAGATCTGCCCCATGTTTCTCTTATTTCTTCACAATCATCACTTCTTATGGTTCAATGAGATTCAATATACCATCATGTGACAATTTGTTTAGTTGTTCTGCCATGGCTGGGTACATGAGTTAATCTGAACTCTTTGATGCTAAAAATTAGTGTTGGTCAAAAATTAAAATAAAAAAAAAAGAATGAAAGGGACTTAGCATCACCAGATCTCAACATATACTCTTTGTCAGTATTTAATAAAATTAATTGGTGTGGTTAACAATTAAAAATAAGTCAATGCTATATTCTATAGTTTGTGTAATTAAAGTCTAGAAGGTAATGCACAAAGAAGTCTAGAATTCAATAAACTCAAGGATGAAATTACTAGGGGTATAGGGGACCATTTCAAAAATTTTTGTACCAAGAGATAACAACTTATATGACAGTAGAAGATGATTAAATGTTAATTGGGGAAAAATTTTGCATCAAGGAAAAAATCTTTAGTATATGGAACTCCCAGTTAAAGAAATTCCCTGTACTAGTCACTGCAGGTTCACATCATCTCTGTGGCTTTTAGGGAGCTTTCACAAGCAATGAGAAGCCCAGTGACTTGCATAGAGTCACATCATCTGTATGTGTCAGAGGCAGGATCTTAATATAGGTTTTCCTGATTCTAATCTAATTTCCTGATCCTGGTTCTCTATCTTCTATGCCATACCGTCTTTTCTCTCTTTTCATCAAAAATCTCTGATAAAATTATGATATCCCAAATATGTAGAGTTGGTAGAAATCTGTAAGTCCAAGAACTATTTCCCAATAATATTTTACTGGAATTCACATTATTAACAGCCATATAAAAATGCTCCAAGTCACAAACAAGAGAAATGAATAGTAAAGTCATTTTGAGGAATCACTCCATACCCATCAAATTGGTAAAGATAGTAGAAGATGGAAATAGTTAATACTAGGGAGACTATAAGAAGAGAACATTAAATCACTGTTCTGAACCTGGGAACTGGTTTACTCTTCTAGAATATAATTTGAAATTATGCAAGAAAAGTTACTAAACTGTTTATACACTTTATCACTGGCATTCTACTACTTGGTTTCAACTCCAAGGATATAAGCAATAGAAAGCATGGTATCATATTTAACACAATATTTTAAAAATTGTTTAAAGTTGTCAAAAAAAAAAACTCATAGGGAGAGAAGAAGAGACCAAAACTTTCAATTTGGAAGTGGCCAACACAAATGTGTTAGATTTATTACTTCTTTTTAGCACTGAAGGGAACTTTTTCTCCAAAAACAAAAATAAAAATAGCCTTTCTCTAACTCTGATACAATTCACCTTGATAGCATTTTGGTCAAGGTTTAAGTCTACTTTTCTATCACCTCTTATATTTTGCTATAGAACTTTTCTCCTACAAATAATAAATTTTGGCAGGGTCCCAGAAACCCATATACCGCCTTAATCAGAATTATTAATATTTAACTCATCAAGGAGATTTTTAAGGTTCATTAATGACTTAAAAATCAGTTTGAACTTGAAAAGTGCCACAACATACAAATTATTATTAGTTTACATGGAGATATGTATGACATTATGAAAGAAACTTGATCTCTTTCCAAGAGCAGGTGCTGATTATTATTTTTAAATACATACATTCTGGACATAATTTCATGTCTTACAAAAATATTTTTTCCTTCTATAAAGAAAGCACTTAAAAGGTTAAAAACAAATTATAATACTTAGCAGCTATCTATAATATATGTAGTGAAGTTATATAGATATATATTATATATAATCACCATCTATTTTAGATGTACACTACTTATATAGAGATGATACATACACAATTAATACGTGTTATTTACAGTGATATATAGGGTATCTATTTATCTGTCTATGAGAGATGATAAGACCACCACATACCTTACCTGACTAAGGAGCATTCTTGTCATATCCTGTCCCCGGGTTGATCAATATGTGCCAGTGACTAGAGTAAACACCAGGATAACTGATAGGTACAGAATCCCAGTCATGATTCAATTAAATATAAACTAAAAATTCAGGCCAGGGTGGATACCAGGGTTTCTTTGGAGTAGCAAAATCCAAGGGATTGAGATGGAAGTGGGAGTGTCTTTATAGAAGCAGAAATTCAGGTCAACAACTTACTACTGTGTCAAGAAGCAAAATACTAAGTATTGGGAAGTTAAATATTTCTCTGATTTGATCTGTTTTCTCAGAACTTCTTTTCTGTTATGGAAAAAAGTTGTGGGTACTCACTCAGCTCCCATCTTCAATGGGCATGTAAGCATTACACACTTGAGTCTACTCTTTTTATTCCTACCTCAATTATGCCAGTAAGTCTATGGTCTCAGACATGCCTTCTTATTAATAATCTTTTGGTTTTAGTAGCTGGAAGAAAAATTATTTTTATATCTTTAATGCATGTCCTTTTACCTTATATGATATACTGAGGACAACAATCTAATCTGCAGTTTCATCCTGAACTTTTCAGAAAAAACATACATTTCAAATGCTCACTCTTTCTCTCTTAATCTCTCGCTCTCTACACATATATAAATGAGAGCTCTGCTTTCCTTCAACAACAATCTATGAGGATAGCCCTGATATTTGGCTCCTGTTGCTTCTTAAGGTAGCCGTTGGCTAATCTGATAACAGTAAATAGATATGTCTGCTGTCCTTATGGTATACTTCTCTGGAATGTGACTTCCTAAGACATGTCAAACCATATGACTATTATCTATTTCTGGTGATTTATGTGGAAGAAAATGAACAAATTATGCAACAGTGCTAAGGAATGTAAAGTCATGGTCAAGAAACTGAAAGCCTCAGAGGGCACAGGTGGTATCTCCATCGCTTTTATCATTTGAAAGTCAGGACTTCTAAGAGAGAGACAAATCTGGAATTTGAACTGTTAGTTAAGAAGATAGTGTCTAAAAATGGGATTTGGATTTTTGTACCATAACTTAAAATTTAGGGATGATGGGCTTTTGGTCAGGGATGGATTTCATCTTTATAGTAATTTTTTTTTTGGGTGAGGCGATTGGGATTAAATGACTTGCGTAGGGTCACACAGTTAGTGTTAAGTGTCTGAGGCCAGATTTGAACTCAGGTGCTCCTGACTCCAGGGCCAGTGCTCTATCCATTGCGCCACCTAGCTGCCCTGAGATGGATTTTATCTTAAAACACCTGGTAAAATATATATTTGCTTAGAAACTTGCAGATCAAATAAAAAAAATATTTTATGGAAATGAAATGGGGTGGGATAAAAAATGGTTAGTGTATCTCTGCCAAGAAATATATCACAAAGTGTAGCAACAACGTGGGAATAATAGTATTGGTAAAGATATCCAATATTTCATAGGAAACAAAATCCAAGAAAAGAGTTGGCAGTAAAATCCATGACTTCAGTTGTCTCTCTTAAGAATGCATAATGTGTAGATAAAAAAGTCAACTAGAGTTCCTAAATCAAGAAAGCAAATTTGACTTCATATATACCAGTGAGACTTTATGGGATAGGAGCCATGATTAGAATATGGCTCCTTAAGAGTGTATCTTATTCAAAAGGAAGGGAATAAATAAAAGTGGAATAATATTTTGTATTAAGATCTTCTTATGTGAATGTAACTGACCTTCTAGTAAGACTTAGGCTGATGCCTTACAAGGGAGGGTTAAGTTGATAATGAACCCAGGAGCTGTATTTATTTCCAATATGGGAACAGAGTAAGCTAATGTGAGATCAGGAGGGCAGTATTTTTATGTTATAATTGGAGTTTGGGAGGATCCCTTAAGATTAGACGAGAGAAAATACAAGGTGAAAAAGGAGGTAATGAAGTTTTTACCTGACAAGTGGAGCAGAAATGAGATCTCAGTGTCCAGAAGCAGGAACATCTCCAGTTCTTTTCCTCAAACTGAAGCCTCCAAGATTGACCACAAGAGGTGAAAGGTAAAACAACTAGTGGCACGATAGTCTGTGTTTTCTTTTAATTGCAAGGGCTCACTTAATGTCCTGTTTTTTCATGCTGGGCAGAAATGCAAGTCCCAGGATCTTTAGTGACTAGGGCACCCTGGTAAGTTCAACCCTTAATAGAAGGACTTACATTAAGAAATAAATGAAGCATGGTGGAAAGCTTTTGGTTAAAATTAACATAGGGTACAATAGAAATGATATGGTCATGGAGATATACTACAGATAGTCTTGACAGAATTTTTTTTTTTTAAAGAGGAATCTGGGAAACAAATTACAAGCCTGAAAGATGTATGATCACTAATAGTGGTGATGAAAGACTTCAAGTATTCAGATATTTGCTAATATTTATTGTTGTTCGGTAATGTCTGACTCTTTGTGACCTCATTGGGGTTTTCCTGGCAAAAATACTGGAGTAGTTTGTCACTTCCTTCTCAAGCTCATTTTACATATGAGGAAACTGAGGCAAATAGGGTTAAGTGACTTTCCCAGGGTCACACAGCTAATAAGTATCAAGAGGCAGATTTGAACTCAGGAAGATGAGTCTTTCTCACTCCAAACTTGGCACTGTGCCACCTAACTGCCCCATCTGTTAGTATTTACTTTCTACCAAAAGCACGATAGCTTTTTACCTTCTTCTAGTGATAATTTTATCATGTAGAAACTACAAATTTGAACCTCATCCTCATCAACAAGGAGGCATTGGTTGTTGAAACTGAAATTATAAGAACCTTAGTGGAAAGTGCCTTCTTTCCTAGAATTTATTATAGAGGAAGATAAAAATGGAAATGCTCTGATATGCGCTCTAGATTTGTGGAGAGTAGCTTTGAAGAGTCTGTAATCAAATATATGTAGGATCTCATACCTAAAATTTTACAAGGGAAGTCAGTTCAGAAGCCATAAGAAGTTTTCAAGAATTGAATTTAAAGAATCCTAGATACATAGCTTCATAGTGCAGCAAAAATTAGAATTGTTGATAGGGACAGAGGCAAATGCACATAGAACTCATAGAATTTTGATGAAAAAAATCTGGATTTTAAGTCTTTTTGTAGGTGTTTGTAAAAGGAAGGGAAGAAATGTAGCTATATATTGAGAGTATAACAAAATCAAATGAAATTATGTTTGAAGATGGAGGACATGTGGGAATTTTTGTAAGCAGCTGGGATTAAACCTAGGGATTAAAGAGAGACTGAAAACAAGAAATATGGAGGGAATATTTGAAGGCTTAGCTCATAGAAGAAACAGGTCAGATAGGACAAAGGGCACAAGAACAGGGTGGTGTTTCCTCTGAGACTGTAATAAAGGATGAGAGACTGATAGAGGATGTTGAAGTGATTTGAAATATAGAGATGGGGTGAAGATAGTTCCTGCAGTTGATCCTTACATAACATGGACATACTGTTCCTCATAATTCTGGTTGCCATCCTTTGCATGCTTTCCAGATTCTCAGTATCTTTCCTACACTGTGGTGCACATAAATGAGCACAATAATAATAATAATAATGATAGCCAGCAATAATACAGATGAGGTATGACCAAGGCAGATTATTGTGAGGCTTTAATATCTTCATTACTTTTTATTAATTTATTTTGAATTATCAGCAATCACTTCCATAAGCTTTCGAGTTTTAAATTTTTCTCCCCCTCCTTCCCTACCTCCCTCACCAAGATGGCATGCAAGCTGATATAGGCTATACATATACATTCCCATTAAACATATTTTCACATTGGTGATGTTGTAAGTAAGAATTAGAACCAATAGGAGCAACCACCAGAAAGAGGAAACAAAATACAACAGAAGAAAAAAAATAGCAAATAGTATGCTTCGATCTGCATTCAAACTCCATAGTTCTTTCTTCTTTACGGATAGCATTTTCCATCATGAAGCCTTTGGAAATGTCTTAGATCCTTGTATTGCTGAGAAGGGTCACATCTATCAATATTAGTCATTGCACAACATGGCTGTTATTGTGTATAACCTTCTCCTGGTTCTGCTCACTTCACTCAGCATCTGACCATACAAGTCTTTCCAGGTTTATTTGAAGTCTGCCTGTTCAAAATTTCTTATAACACAATAGTATTCCATTACCTTCATATACCACAACTTGTTCAGTCATTCCCCAATTGATGGGCATCCTCTCAATTTCCAATTCTTTGCCACCACAAAAAGACCTGCTATAAATATTTTTGTACATGTGGGTCTTTTTCCCATTTGTATGATCTCCCTGGTATATAGCCCTCAAAGTACTATTGCTAGGTCAAAGGGTATGCACATTTTTATAGCCCTTTGGGCAGAGTTCCAAATTGCTCTCCAAAATGGTTGGATCATTTCACAACTCCACCAGCAATGCATTAGTGTTCCAATTTTCCCATATGTTCTTCAACATTTATCATTTTCCTGTTTTGTCATGTTGGCCAATCTGATAGGTGTGATGTGGTACTTAGAGTTGTTTTGATTTGCATTTCTCTAATTAATAGTGATTTAGAGCATTTTTTCATGTGACTATAGATGGCTTTAATTCCTTCATTTGAGAACTGCCTGTTCATATCCTTTGACCTTTTATCAATTGGTGAATGACTTCTATTCTTATACATTTGACTTAATTCTCTATATATTTTATAAATGAGGCCCTTATCGGAGGGACTGGTTGTAAAAATTCTTTCCCAATTTTCTACTTTCCTTCTAATCTTGGTTGCATTGGCTTTGTTTGTGCAAAAACTTTTCAATTTAATGTAATCAAAGGTATCCATTTTGCTTTTCATAATGTTCTCTATCTCCTGTTTGGTCATGAATTCTTCTGTTCTCCATAAATCTGATAGGTAAACTATTCCTTGCTCTCCCAGTTTGCTTACAGGATTAGCCTTTATATCTAAACCACGAACCCATTTTGACTTTATTTTGGTATAGGGTGTGAGATTTTGGTCTATGACTAGTTTCTTCCATATTGTTTTCCAGTTTCCCCAGCAGTTTTTGTCAAAGAGTGGGTTCTTTGAAGCTGTGGTCTTTGGGTTTATCAAATAATAGATTACTATAGTCATTGACAACTGTGTCTTGCATACTTTACCTATTCCACTGATACACCACTCTATTTCTTAGCCAGTATCAAGCAGTTTTGATGATTGCTGCTTTATAAAACAATTTAAGATCTGGAATAGCTAGACCACCTTCCCCTGCATTTCTTTTCATTAGTTCCCTTGATATTCTGGACCTTTTGTTCTTCCAAATGAATCTTGTTATTATTTTTTCTAACTCTGTAAGATAATTTTTGTTAGTTTGATTGGTATGGCACTGAATAAGTAAATTAGCTTAGGTAGAATTGTCATTTTTGTTATATTAACTCGGCCTACCCATGAGTAAATGATGTTTTTTCCAGTTGTTTAGATCTGACTTTATTTGTGTGAAGAGTGTTTTGTAATTGTGTTCATATAGTTCCTGGGTTTGTTTTGGGAGGTAGACTTCTAAATATTTTATAATGTCTACAGTAAATTTAAATGGAATTTCTCTTTCTATCTCTTGCTGTTGGACTTTGTTGGTAATATATAGAAATGCTGATGATTTATGTGGGTTTATTTTATAGCCTGCAACTTTGCTAAAGTTGTTTATTATTTCAAGTAGTTTTTTATTTGATTCTCTAGGATTCTCTAAGTATATCATCATATCATCTGCAAAGAGTGATAGCTTTGTTTTTTCTTTGCCTGTTCTAATACCTTCAATTTCTTTTTCTTCTCTTATTGCTAAAGTGAACGTTTCCAGTACAATATTGAACAACAATGGTGATAATGGGCATCCTTGTTTTACCCCCGATCTTATTGGAAATGCTTGTAGCTTGTCCCCATTACATATGATGCTTGCTGAAGGTTTTAGGTAGATGCTATTTATTATTTTAAGGAAGACCCTATTTATTCCTATGCTCTCTAGTGTTTTTTTTAATAGGAATGGGTGTTGTTTTTTGTCAAAAGCTTTTTCTGCATCTATTGAGATGATCATGTAGTTTCTGTTAGTTTTGATGTTGATATGATGAATTATGCTGATAGTTTTCCTTATATTGAACCAGGCCTTCATTCTTGGTATAAATCCTACCTGGTCACAGTATATTATTCTTGTGATAGGTTGCTGTAATCTATTTGCTAAATTTTATTTAAAATTTTTGCATCTATATTCATTAGAGAAATTGGTCTATAATTTTCTTTCTCTGTTTTGTCTCTTCCTGGTTTAGGTATCAGCACCATATTTGTATCATAAAAAGAATTTGATAAGACTCCTTCTTCACCTATTTTCCCAAATAGTCTATATGGTATTGGAATTAATTGTTCTTTAAATATTTGGTAGAATTCGCTTGTAAATACATCTGGCCCTGGAGATTTTTTCCTAGGGAGTTCATCAATGGCGTGTTCAATTTCTTTTTCTGAGATGGGGTTATTTAAGTATTTTACTTCCTCTTTTGTTAATCTGGGCAATTAATATTTTTGTAAATATTTATCCATTTCACTAAGATTGTCACATTTGTTGGCATACAGTTGGGTAAAATAGATCCTAATTATTGTTTTAATTTCCTCTTCCTTGGTGGTGGATTCACCCTTTTCATTCTTGATACTCATAATTTGGTTTTCTTCTTTCTTTTTTTTAATTAAATTAACCAAAAGTTTATCTATTTTATTGGTTTTTTCATAAAACCACCTTTAAGTTTTACTTATTAGTTCAATAGTTTTTTTAATTTCAACTTTATTAATTTTTCCTTTGGTTTTCAATATTTCTAATTTGATGTTTAGTTGGGGATTTTTAATTTGTTCTTTGTCTAGTTTTTTTTAGTTGTATGCCCAATTCATTGATCTCCTCTTTTTCTATTTTATTCATGTAAGCATTTAGAGATATAAATCTTCCCCTAAGAACTGCTTTTGCTGCATCCCCTAAGTTTTGGTATATTGTCTCATTGTCATTCTCTTGAATGAAGTTATTGATTGTTTCTATGATTTGTTGTTTGACCCAATCATTTTTTAGGATTAGATTATTTAGTTTCCAATTAATTTTTAGTCTATCTTTCCATGGCCCTTTATTACATATAATTTTTATTGCATCATGATCTGAAAAAGATGCATTTAATATTTCTGCCTTTCTGTATTGGATTGTGAGGTTTTTATGCCCTAGTACATGGTCAATTTTTGTGTATGTGCCATGTACCACCAAGAAAAAAGTATATTATTTTCTATCCCCATTCAATTTTCTCCAGAGGTCTATCATACCTAACTTTTCTAATATTCTATTCACCTCTTTAACTTCTTTCTTGTTTGTTTTGTGGTTAGATTTATCTAGTTCAGAGAGGGGGAGGTTGAGGTCCCCCACTAGCATAGTTTTGCTCTCCATTTCTTATTGTAACTCCCTGAACTTCTCCTCTAAGAATTTGGATGCTATATCATTTGGTGCATATATGTTTAGTAATAATATTACTTCATTGTCTATGGTGCCTTTTAGCAGGATGTAATTTCCTTCCTTATCTCTTTTGATAAGATCTATTTTTGCTTTTGCTTTGTCTGAGATCAGGATTGCTACCCTTGCTTTTTTTACTTCAGCTGAAGCATAACATATTCTGCTCCAGCCTTTTACCTTTACCCTGTGTGTGTCACTCTTTTTCAAATGTGTTTCCTGTAAGCAACATATTGTAGAATTATGGTTTTTAATCCATTCTGCTATAGGCTTCTGTTTTATGGGAGAGTTCATCCCATTTACATTCATAGTTATGATTACTATGTGTGTCTTTCTCTCCATCCTTTCCCCCCCATTTATGCTTTTCTTTTTCTTTTCTCCTTTTCCCTCCTCTCTAGTGTTTTGCTTTTGACCACTGCCTCCCTCAATCCCTCCTCCCTTCTATTAACCCCTTCCCTTTTCTTCCCTTTTACCTTTACTGCTTCTTTTCTCCCTTCTATCCCCCCTTCCTTTTCTTTCCCCTTTTCCCTCCTACTGCCTATAGGGCAAGTTAGATTTCTATACCTAACTGATTATGCTATTCCCTTCCTGAGCCAAATCTGATGATAGTAAGGTTCAAACAATGCTTATCTTCCTCCCTTCTTTACCTCTGCTCTAATAGGATTTTGTGTCTTTTCCTGTAATGTAATTTACCCATGTCTGCCTCATCCTTTCCTTTTCTCTCAGTACATTTTCTTAGTTAGATCATATTAATACACTTACTTGGATACATTTAACCCACCTGATTAGATTTTTTTTATCATTATATCAAAGTCAACTTATATCTACCCCTTTTATGTAAACTTCTTTAACATGGTGTAATAACAATACAGTTCTCAAGAGTTACAAGTGTCATCTTCCCTTGTAGGGATGTAAACAATTTGCCCTTATTAACAACATATTGTATCTTTCTGTCCCATTTGCCTTTTTGTGTCTCTCTTGAGTCTTGTATTTGAAGATCAAATTTTCTGTTGAACTCTGGTCTTGTTATCAGGACGGTTTGGAAGTCCCCAATTTCATTGAATATCCATCTCCTCCCCTGAAAGATCATGTTCATTTTCACTGGGTGGTTGATTCTTGGTTGTAATCCAAGCTCCTTTGCCTTATGGAATATCGTGCTACACAACCTACGGTCTTTTAATGTAGAAGCTGCAAGGTCCTGTGTAATCCTGACTGTGGTTCCATGATATTTAAATTGTTTCTTTCTGACTGCTTGCAGTATTTTCTCTTTGACCTGGTAATTTTGGAATTTGGCTATTATATTCCTTGGTGTTTTCAATTTGGGATCTCTTTCAGGAGGTGGTCAGTGGATTCTTTCTGTGGCTATTTTACCCTCTGGTTCTAGGAACTCAGGGCAGTTTTCCTTTATGAGTTCCTGAAAGATACTGTCCAGGTTCTTTTTTTCATCATGATTTTCAGGTAGACCAATAATTTTTAAATTATTTCTCCTGGATTGATTTTCCAGGTCAGTTGTTTTACCAAAGAGGTATTTTACATTTTCATCTCTTTTTTTCATTTTTTTGTTTCTGTTTGACTGATTCTAGCTCTCTCATAGAGTCATTAGCTTCCATTTGCTCAGTTCTAATTTTTAACAAATTGTTTTCTTCTATTAGATTTTGTACCTCCTTCCCTATTTGGCCAATTGTATTTTTTAGGGATTTGTTTTCTTCAGTGTACTTTTTTTTCCAGTTGGCCAATTGTATTTTTAAAGGCTCTTCTACCTCTCTCATTTGACTTTTAAAATCCTTCTCAAGCTCTTCTAAGAAGGCTTTTTGGGCTTCAGACCAGTTCATATTCTCTTTTGAGGTTCCAGATGTGGGTTTGTTAGCCATTCAAGACTGTCATCTGACTGTCATCCAGAGTGTTAATTACAAATGAGGTATGATATCAACTATAAATTCTGAGTAACAAAAGATGTAGGATTTTAAAAAAAGAATATTTGTATGAACTACATCCCAGGGCCCTGAAAAAAAAACAAAAACAAAAACTAAAGGATGGAATTGCTGAAATCCTGTCAGTGATCTTTGAAAGATGTTGGAGAATAGGAATAATGCCACAGGACTGTCAAAGGGAAAACATCCTAATTTTCAAAAAGGGGAAAGGAATGGAGTTAGCAACATATGGCCTAGTGAATTTGGCCTTGAGTTCTAGGGGGAAAATATCTGTGAAAGAGATTGTTAGAAAAGGAATCAGTGATCACAAAAAGACAAGATGGCCTTGTCAAGAGCATGCCATGCAAGACAGATCTTGTTTCATTTTTCATGGTAGAAAAGGTTTGTGTATGCCTACATGTGATAAGTTGTCCTCTAGCAGTTAGGTGAAATGATTGTGTGCTAATAAAGGACTGTCAGACACTTCCATGTTATGCCTGGGTTCAGCCAAACAGTGCCTGTCCATCATTATTTGAAATCTACTAGGTTTAGCCCCCACTCACTATTCACTCCATTCCCTTCCAGATCCACTCTACTTTTTTTAAATGCTTAAACTTCAAGATCATAGCTTAACAAGCACTTTAATTAGGTGTAAATATGATAAAATTGAAAGTATCGGACGTATGTGAGAGAATACAACATTGTCAATTTCAGCCTCCAACAAGAAGGCAAACCCCTTCTCAGTTTGGGGTTGGAACGTCCTTCTTCAAACTTCCATCTGAATCATAGCAATGAGGAGACACAAAGTATAAATTCACTGTAGGTTTTAGCTTACAGATTGTTCAAAACAAAATTTTTCATCTTCTCTACCCCCCAAACTGCCCTTCTTCCCAACTTCCTCAATCTTTTTGTGGTACCACTATACTCTTAGACATGCAGTCTTTAATGCTGAAAGCTGGATGACCATTTGGGGTTCCTGCTCTGGTAAGAGCTGAACTAGGTTGCATCTGAAGTATCTTGAAACTCTGACATTTGTTGATTCTAGGACAGTGTTCTGAATTCCTGTTCAGCTCATTGCTAGATGGTATGCAGTAGAAAAGGTCTAAATTTGTTCTTCCAAGGGAAATTAATCCCCAGTAGTAAATTCTTTTTCCTCCTGTGTTTCTGGGCTCCTATGTTGTTTAAAGTAAGCACACCCTTTTGAGCTATAAAGCCCCATTTTGTGGTTGCTCTGGGCCCAAGTCCAAATGTTACATGCACTGGTCTGGGTACACAAAGGACCTTAGTCACATAAAACAGAGGGCATGGAGCTTTCTGCCTTCTTTTGGCCTCTATGTCCTACTTCCTTCTTGTTCAGGAGTTATTTGGCTCATAGAATACCACGGGTCAGTCAGAAAGTCAAGATATGTGGCTTTCAGACACATTTTGCACTCTAGAAAGCAGCAACTTTTCTTTTTACTCCTACACCCATCCTACACTAACTTCCTGTATAGGGAATAGAAAAAGAGAAAAAGTAGGCAGATCTATAAGCTCCAGAGAACATGAATGATAATTTTGTAGTATCATCTATTTTCCTTTAGATGATTATTTTAGAAGAAATGATAGAATAACATGCATGTTTTGTGGTGTGCTTTTGAAAATGGTGTATTTGTAAAATTCCTTTATAATCAGAATTTATATAGTCAGAATTTATGGTTAGAATTTGACTTGAGTCTCAGAAGACTGGTTAGAATAAGTGCTCATTAATTGACCCCTTAACATATGTCTTGTATCCTCAGAAGAGGATATTTTATGTTCTAGATAAGTGAAATCTACCATTTGGCTACTACAGTAGAGTTCTTACTAGGGACCTAAAGAATTAGGGTGCTATATGCATCTAATCAGTATCTTGTTTGGGTAGTAATGGATTGCTGACCTGAGGCCAGATTTACCATGATTTTGTAGGTTGAGATTAGACTTAGATATATTAGTGTTGAAGTAGGATTTGGTACGATTGAGTATGACTTTTAAGTCAGATTTCCTGGGTTCAAAGCCTATCTCTGACATTTATTGCCTTGTTGACCTTGGATAAGTCATTTAAGTCCTATGGGTCTTGGGTTCCTCATTTTAAAAGAGGGTGTTGGACTAGATCATCTCAAACAATACCTTCCAAGTCTAGACCTCTGATCCAAAGAGCTGAGGTTTTTTCATGGGAGTACCCGTGGTCCACTGAAATGAGGACCACATTTGGAGTTGACATTACCATCAGAAGTAGAGAAGTTGGGAAGAAGGGCAGGTTTGGGGATAGAGGAGACAACCAGTTCTGTCTTGAATAGTCCCTCTCCTGAAACTTACTTTGAATTTATTCTTCTGACTTCTGCTGCTATGATTCAGTTGGGAGATTGCAGGAGGAGGACCCAGGGTCCAAACTGAGTGGGGCTCATTGCTCTGTTGGGAATGGTGTTGGAAATGTTACATATCCTGACACAAAGAGAGCCTTGTTTCAAGCCTAGCTCTAGCTTTGTTACTTGTAACTGTGTGACCTTTGACAAGCCTCTTAACCCTCCCAGAATCTAAGTTTCTCATCTTTAAAATGAAGACTAAATAGCCTTCACAATCCTTTCATCCTCTAAATTTAGGATCCAATAACTTCATGCCCAGCATTCTATCCACTGTACCTTTCAATCTCCATATTTTGAAGCTAAAGGTCCATGAAACAACAGGGTCATATTCTCTTCTTAGGACTTCAGTGATTTAGGACTTTATTTTTATTTGAAATAGTTAGGATTGAGGAGGTTGTAAACAAACAAACAAAATCTTATCATTCCTGCTTTCACTATTTGCTTCCTTTATGGTTTATCTGGAGAAGTAAGTTTCTTAAGTGATCTGCTCTCCAGATCTTCAAATGAGGTATAACAAACTCTCAGTTATCTCTACTGCTGAAGGACGTTTATGGAAGAGAGATTTAAAAACAAATAATACTCAACTCATTTGTGTTTGACTTTGAACATGGAAGGTGTGTCATGTTCTAGGAATTCATGGTTAATTAATTATACATTCCATATTAGCTTTGGATTGGGAACTAGAAATCATCCAAACAAATGAATGTCAATGAACTGGGGGCTATCTTAACTATACTAGGCTCCCAGGTTCACACTCCAGTCTCATAACCTGATGCTCTCCAGCACTTTCGACGATTGTGCTACCTCTGACCCCCATGAATAGCATTTGGCAATGCTACAGACCCCCAACAGTGGTAGCAAGTAGTTCTAAAGCTAGGGATAAGGTTTCGGAGTGTAGCCTGCAGCAAGAATGTCAAAATGGCCAGGAAATTAGGAAAGAGCAAGGAGGAGAGAGTTGTGGGATTAAGCCAGGAGATGAAGTGTGAAATGATGGAAAAGACGGGTGTAGAGTAAGAAATTGCCTTTTGGCAAATGAGGGCAAGACTTAGGAAGCATAACTTCTGGTCTTTGGCTCCAAACAATAGAGGTAACCAGGAGACCATAGTATCCTAGATTTAGCACTAGAAATGAATTTACAGGTCATTTGATTCCAATTCCCTCCTTTTACAGATGAAGTAATTCAGGCCCAAAGAGGCCAAGAGCCTTGCCCAGGGGGCACTAGCTACTAAGTGCTTGAGGTGGTATTTGAATTCAAGTCTTAACTCCAAGTATAGCACTTGAATCACTATACTATAAGCCCTCTCAATAATACAAATGAGTGATACCAAAAGGTGAGTTTTTACTTTATTTCACACTAAAACAAAGCATTATAAATGTATGAGGTTGCCTCTGGAAAAATTAAAAAGTTTCCTTCACCTACTCCTCTGTTTTCCAATTCTGTACTTCATCTTTAGCAAATACACCAACCTAAAGATTATATCTCTAACTTTAGGGCCATACAGCTTTCTCGGGTAGAAACCATTGCTTGAAAGGCTTTTAATCCTATCTTTTGCTGGACTGTTTATATCAATAGTGAGGAAATTGAGGGATTAGGATAGCAAGTGGTAGTGGGAATTGAATGAACCACACTGACTCCACCTTGTGACTCAATTCCAGAGCTAGCTTAGTTCTTTTCCTATTCAATTATGGGTCTAGTCCAATTTCTGTCTGGTGAGAAAACTTTATTCAATTGTGGGAATTGGAGAAAAACTTATTGCAATGTTTGAACTGAGCCCTGCATGG
This sequence comes from Vombatus ursinus, assembly GCF_900497805.2. Classification (NCBI taxonomy): domain Eukaryota; kingdom Metazoa; phylum Chordata; class Mammalia; order Diprotodontia; family Vombatidae; genus Vombatus; species Vombatus ursinus. The sequence continues at coordinate 24,982,635 of NW_020954557.1, forward strand.
CTAGGAAACTGGACCACCTCTCCCTGCTGTTTAGAGACCCTTAACCAAAGACCTAGGTTATGCTGACCAGAAACCCAGTCAGATCCAAAGATTGAGGCAAGGAGTTTTCTCACAATTGTATATCTCAAGCAATCTATATGTCTTATCTTAAAACTGGCCCCATATTGATCAAAGGTTATTGTTTTCATGTTCCCTTGATTGTTTATAGATATTTGGGGAGTGGAACATCTCTTTTTCTGAATTCAGGGAATTGCACCTGTTCACTCTCCTCCTCCCAAACTGGAAAGTCCTTAATCTTTAATCCAGTTAGTAATCAGATTACCTAATGTTGTGTTATTTCCTTTTAACTAATTGGCCTTATTGGATTAATTGTTTTCAATGTGTAAAAGTCTGTCTACCTCTGTATTTGGGGTCCAGGCCTAAGCTGAGCAAGTCTTGTTCTACTTTATTAGGCATATGGCTTGCATTGCTTAATAAATCGATATGCTTGGAAGATAGAACCTTTGTTTTCCTCATTCATTTTATCTTTCACCCAGCACAATAGGATGGTATAATTTAAGCTGTGTTAAATATTTTTCTTTCCTTCTTTTCCAAACTATCATTTGGATTAGCAAAGAAAACAGAAAGAAAATAAGAAAAGAGCAGTTCTATGTTATCTCCATCATGCTTTGTCCACCTGAGCAGTGGTCTCATCCCTCCTTTGATGTTTCTTTTCTCACCAGCATATATCTTTTTTTTGGAGGGGGGAGGGTGAGGCAATTGGGGTTAAGTGTCACACAGCTAGTAAGTGTCATGTGTATGAGGCTGGATTTCAACTCAGGTCCTTCTGACTCCAAGGCCGGAGCTCTATCCACTCGCCACCTAGCTGCCCCTAGAATATATTTTTAAAAAGTCACCCTACCCCTTTCATGGATGTGGTGCTATATGTTTAACACCTAGCTCTTAAAAAGAAAAAAAAAGACCAATTAATATACTTTTAAGTTTAATTGGCATTATTTACATTTTCTCTATCACTTTTAAAAATCTAGTCAATCAATCAAATGATAAATCAAGCCCATATTTTTAAGTATAAAATGCTCAGACTGAAAATTTAACAATGGGCTCTTTGGAGCCTGTGCCAACAAACAGAATTCATATTTCCCTAATTGTTTAGATCTGTCTTGATTTGTGTGAAAGGTGTTTTGTATTGTGTTCAAGTAGTCCCTGGGTTTGTCTTGTCAAGTAGACCCCAAGTATTTTATATTGTCTGAAGTTACTTTAAATGGAATTTCTATCTCTATTTCTTCCTGCTGGGTCTTATTGGTAGTGTACGGAAATGTTGATGATGTATGTTGGTTTGTTTATTTTATATATAGAAACTTTGCTATAGTTATTGTCTCAACTAGTTTTTTTTTTTAGATAATTCTCTAAGGTTCTCTAAGTAGACCATCATATCATCTGTAAAAAATGATAATTTTGGCTCCTTGCTGCCTCTTTTTATTGCTTCAATTTGTTTTTTCTTATCTTATTGCTATAGCTGGCATCTCTAGTACAATATTGAATAATAATAGTGGTAATAGACATTCTTACTTTACCCCTGATCTTTTAAAGAAAGTTTAAGATAAACTTTTCAAGTTTATCCTTGTTATAGATAATGCTTACTCTTAATTTTAGATAAATACTCCTTATCATTGAAAGAAAATCTCCATTTCTTCCTATTCTTTCTAGTGTTTATATTAGGAATGGTGTTGTATTTTGTCAAAAGCTTTTTGTGCAACTATTGATTTAATCATATGATTTTTGTTGTTTTTATTATTGCTATGGTCAATTATGCTTATAGTTTTCCTAATATTAAATTTGCCCTGACTTCCTGGTCTGAATCCCACCTGGTTATAATGTATGATCTCTGTGATATGTTGCTGTAATCTCCTTAGTAGTATTTTATTTAAAAATTTTGCATCAGTATTCATAAAATAAAAGATCTATAGTTTCCTTTCTCTGTTTTAACTCTCCTTGATTTAGTTATTAAAACAATATTTGTGTCATAGAAGGAATTTGGACTCATTCTTTGCCTATTTTTTCAAATAGCTAATATAGTATTAGAATTAATTAATCTTTAAATATTTGATGGAATTCATTTGTAAATCCATCTGGTCCTGGAGATTTTTTTCTTAGGGAGCTGATTTATGACTTTTTTCAATTTCCTTTTCTAAGGTAGAGATATTTTAATATTCTAGTTCTATTAACTTGGGTAATTTCTATTTTTGTAAATATTTATCCATATCACATATATTATCAGTTTTATTGGCAAAATATCTCCTAGTAATTGCTGTAATTTCATCTTTTTTTGTTCATTTACCCTTAACAAATAATATTTTTAAAGAAAAAAGTAAAAGAAAAAGATGGGAAAAATCAATAAATTGAAATATCATTAAAATACTTAAAAAAAAATCTGAAAACATATGCAGTGTACCAGTAAACCTTCCACCTTTGCAAAGAAGGGGCCTGTCTATTTTGGATAGCAAACCATTATTTGAGAAATTTGATACAATTTTCTCCCTATTTAACTGTTAATTAATTTTGTTTGTAAATTTGTTTTTTAAGTTTTGTGTAATCAAAGTTATTTATTTTATTTTATTTTTTTGATTACCTCTATCCTTTGTTTGGTTAAGAATAGCTGTGAAAGGTACAGCTTACTTCTCTTTTAATTTTTTTTATCTGGAAAGTTAAATAACTTCTATGCATTGGTAAAATTGCTTAGCATGTGTCAAATTCTAGGCCTACCAATCATGCCAAATTCATTACATTGTTAGTGAATTTGTAGAAATCTTGCTGTTTTGAGTTTTTATTTATGGTTGATGGGCAATGAAGTTATTAATAACTTCCATTTCTGGCATTTACATTCTGGATAGGATTGATCATGACTTTTATTCAACATATAAGCCACAACTATCAATGTTGTCTTCTTTTAAAAAAAAATTTACTTCTCCTTCCCCCTCCCCCAGTGTAAGAAAAAACAAAGCCCCTGTTACAAACATATATCATCAAACAAAACAAATTCCTGCATTGACAATGTGTGTGTATACACACATGTATGTGTAATTCAATATACATATGTGTGTGTATATATAAATATATATATAAGGAGATACGTAGCAAGTTTCAACATGAGTTCTTTGAGTTGTGATTGGTCCTGATATTGATCAGAGTTCTTAAGTTATTCAAAGTTGCCTTTACAATATTGCTATTTTTGTACAAATTTTTGTCCTTAGTCTGCTCATTTCACTTTGTGTCAGTTCATACAAGTCTTCTTGGGTTTCTTTGAAACCATCTCCTTCATCATTTCTTATAGCATGATAGTAGCCATCTCATACACATACAATAACTTGTTTAATTATTCTCCAATTGATGTACACCTCCTTAATTTCTAATTCTTTTTCACCAAAAAAAGAGCCACATGAAATGTTTTTTTTTTTTGTTTTTGTACATGTAGTTCTTTTTCTTTTTTCTTTGATCTCTTTGGGGATATAGACATAGTATTGGTACTGCTGGGCCAAAGGGTATGCACAATTTAATACCTGTTTGGGCATGATTCTAAATTGCTTTCCAGAATTACTGGACCAGCTCACCTTTTACTGTCAGTCAATAAGCATTTATTAAATGCCCACTATTCACCAGGCACTGTGCTAAGTGCTAGAGATATGAAGAAAGGCCCTCAATGAGCTTACAGTCTAATTTGCATTAATGTGCTTGTTTTCTCCCTGCTGCTTTAGTATTTGTCATTTTTAAAGTTTCATTATTTTTACTGCTGCTTTAGCATTTGTCCTTTTCCTTTTTCGGTCAACTTTACTAATCTGATGGGTGTGAGGTGGAACTTTAATGTAGTTTTAATTTATATTTCTCTAATTATGAATGATTTGTATCATTTTTATATGACTATTGATAGCTTAGATTTCTTCTGAAAACTGCCTTTGACCACTTAGCAATTGGGAAATGACTCATTCTTATAAATTTGAATAATTTCCCTATAAATCTTAGAAATGAGGCTTTATCAGAGACTTGCTGCAAAGACCCCCCCCATTTACCTTTTTCTTTTCTAATTTTAGCAGCATTGGTTTTGTTTGTGCTACTTTTATCTTCTAAAGAGAACAGACCATAACTTTTGTTTACAGAAGAGGATTCTCACTATTGTGCATTGATGGCACGATCTTTGCCGGAATTCTTGTATATTCATTTGTTTTGCACTATCAAAATATCATATAGAACCACATGGAATTTACTGTGTAGATGTATTTGTATACTTGATAAGTTCTGGACTTGAAATGAGAAGACCTTGGTTTTCATTTCTGAGCATATATTAGTGATGTAGTCCTGGGCAAGTCATTAACCTTATCTAAGCCTCAGTTTCCTTTCCTATAAAACGAGGGAGTTGGACTAGATGAGTTTTCTCATGTCTCTTCCAGCTCTCAGTTATAAAATACCACTTTATTTTCAATTCCCTTGCCCCCAAATTGTTGAGTCTAAACACTAATTTCAACTTCTCCTCAGCTAAGCATTTCAATTGGATCTCATTGAAGAAGACAAGGTCCTATGGTCAAATATTTTCACATAAGGAACTATAAAGACACTGTTGTTGAGAAGTATTTAAAGTCCAAAGGAAGAGCTGTCATTGCCTTTTGGTTTTATGATCATAGATTAAGAGTTGGAAGAGAAGGACCATCTGGTACAAACCCCTCATTTGACAGATTAGAAGTGAAGTGATTTGTCCAAGGTTGCACAGCTAGTAAGAGGCAGAATCAGTGTTTAAACCCAGGTACTCTGACTCCAAGCTCAGCACTCTTTCCATTATGCTCTGCCATTTATTTTAGGGCATACTGTTTGATTAAGAAAAAGACATAATTTTCTTCTTTGATTTCTTTACTGTGTCTTTCCCCCAACCTCATGTGCCCCCCACTCCAGTCCAACTGAATTAGGTCTTAATTTGTGATGTAAATTTACTTCTATGAAAATGTAACTTTACTGTACCTACAAAGGCAGCTTTTTAGCAATGAAGAGTAAAGTTTTTCAAGTGCACTAAAATTTATAGGGTTGTCTGTACTACGATGAGTTCCTCTGTCAGCCTTGGAGAATTATGTTTAATTGATAAAGTGTATAACGGCACCCTGTGATTTTGAAAGGATTTCCATCTGCTCATTTGTTTATCTATGCTAGTAGGAAGCCACAAGCTGCTAAATTTGAGGATGTTTGCTACTAAAATAGCTAGAGAAATCTCTGTCTTCTTTATTGCTGTTTAGAGTTTCAGGGCATGAGCTGGCATATTATTCAGAGGATCTCAGGAAGGTGATGCCCTATAAAATAGAAACAGGAAGAGAAAAAAGGAAAAAAAAAAACCTTCCTTTATCAACTCAGAGTTTGGCTTAATAGACTGCTTTCTTTCTTTCACTGAGCTAAATTTAAATTCTACTGAAGCAACTTCACATGGCCTCATTAACAATGCAACTTTCTAAACAAGATTGCAAACAGGTTTAGAGATTTCTAAAATGAGAGTGCCCTAGAAACTCATTTGGGCAGTTTCGAAGTGAAGGAAACAATCCCAACCTAAGACAGTAGTGATGATAATAGCAGTGATTATTGACATTTTTATAGTGATTTACCATTTAGAAAGTTCTTTCCTCTCAATAGCACTTTGAGGTTAGTAATGCACATATTATAGTATAATCCTCAGTTAACAGGAGAGGATTGAAGGCTCAATATGAGTCAGAACAAGGACTCAAACTCAGATCTTCTAGCTTACAAAATCCTGAAAATGACCTTAATCATTAATAGTCCAATATAACTATACAGCAGAGGTTAATTACTTATCTGATTAGTTCAATCAGTAAATTGGGATGATTGAAGTATAAAACATATTTCTTCCCCCATTCCTCAATATTAATGCAAACCAGAGATTCTGGAACACATCAGGCATCAAAGGGTACCTTTTTTCCATTTGGGCACTACATTGGACATATTCAATTATAATGGTAAATACCTTTGGCGGGCATTTTTCTTGCTGATTTATGACTCTGGATGGTGTCAGTAATCAGAAGGTCATCAGAGTTATCTCTGTTGTTACATTTTTAAATGAATCTTTTATGATGACATTCACATATAGTAAGGGATATTTACTTTGAGTAGAGTTTTTAAGGCACTATTGTGATCTATTGAATAAAAAGCTTTGAAGTTATTCAACAAGCAATGAGCACAGTTGGGTATTGTCTTCTTGGCATATTTCAGTCAATTATGTGACTATAAAAATGTGATCTGTTGAATGTTATTTGTAAAAGGCTGTTTGTTCTCTTTATTATTCATTATTCATATTCCAATCATTATAAAGGATTTGCTTGATGCATGTATAAAATATTTTCATATAACATTTGTAGAGATAGAAAAATGTGTACATAGGTCAATAGGTATTGATACTGTCTCATATTTTTTGGTAGTAAGGACTATGATTTTTTCCAAGTCTTTGGTGTTTTCTCTTCTTTCAGATACCATTAGAATCAATCCATCCATTTCCTTACTCTTGTGCCACTTTCAGCAAAATCCTCCTCAGCTCACCCTAATTCCCCATATCCAATCAGTTGCCAAGTCTTATTGATTTTTCCTCCATAACTTCCCTTATGAAGAAATAAAAATTGTCCCTTTCTATTCACACGGCCACCACCTCTAGCTTGTACTACTGCAATAGCATCCTAATTTGGTTCATAGTCTTAAGTTTTTCCACTCTATTATCTATCTTCTACACCAGTAGTAAAATACTATATCTAAAGCAAATCAATCAATAAACATTAATTAAATGCCCACTGTATGCCAGGCACTGTGCTATGCACTGTGGATACAAAAAGAAGCAAAGGACAGTTCTTGCCATCAAGGAGCTTACAGTCAGATGCACATATTTTGAAAAAATATATACAAGGCAAGCTATATAGAGGATAAATAGGAAATAATTAATAGAGGGAAGACACTGGATTTAAAAGGGGTTGGGGATGGCTTCCTTTAGAAGGTAGGATTTTAATTGGGACTTAAAGAAAGCTCAGGAATTCAGTAGTTGGAGCAGAGGAGATTTAGCATTCCAGGCATGGGGGACAGCCAGAGGGAATACCTGGAGCCTGGACATGGACTGTTTCATTTGTGGAACAGCCCAGAGTCCAGTATCACTGGATCAAAAAGTACATGTCAGGAGTAAGATATAAAAAGACTGAAAAGATAGGAGGGGACTAGGTTATGAAGGGCTTTAAATGCCAAACAGATCATTTGCTCTTGGAGGTAATAAGAAATCACTGAAGTTTGAGTAGGGAGGTATGGCATGTTCAGACTTGTGTTTTAAGAAAACCACTTTAGTGGCTGAATGAAGGATGGGTTGGGGTGAGGAGAGACTTGCGGCAGCCAGACCCATCAGCAAGCTATTGCAATAATCAAGGTCTGAGGTGATGAGGGCCTACACTAGAGTGGTAGCATTGTCAGAGGAGAGAAGGGAGTGCATTTGAGAGATGTTGCAAAGGTGTGATCAATAGGCCTTGGTAACAGTTTGGATATGGGGAGTAAGAGATAGTGAGGAATGTACTATGACATCTAGGTTGTGAACCTGAAGGATTTTGAAGGTAGTGGTGCCCTCAATAGTAGGGAAGGTAAGGGTTGGGAGGGTTTAGGAGAAAGATAGTGAGTTCTATTTTGGACATATTGGGTTAAAATATCTACTGGACATGGTTCAAGATTTCTGACTGGCAGTTGGAAATGTGAGATTGGATGTCAGCAGAGAGACTGAGTCTAGGAAATAGATTTGATTTGTAGATTTGAGAAGCATCACCATAGAAATGATAATTAAAATCATGGGAGTTAATTAGGTCACCAAATGAAGTATTGTATGGAGAGAAGAGAAGAGAAGAGGATTTGGGACAGAACCTTGAGGAACACCTATGGTTAGAGGGTGTATTCTGGAAGAGGATCCAGCAGAAAAGACAGAGGAGTAGGCAGATAGGTAGGAGGAGAATCAGGAGAGAGTAGTGTCCTAAAAATCTAGAAAGAAGAGAGTATCAAGGAGGAGAGTATGTCAAACTGTGCCAAAGTCTATAGAGAGGTCAAGGAGAATGAGGACTGAGAAAAGGCCACTGGGTTTGGCAACTAACAGATCATTAGTAACTTTGGAGAAAACAATTTTGGTAGAATCAGAAGCCAGGTTGTTAGGGTTTAATAAGAGAGTGAGAAGAAAGTTTGAGATTTTATTGTAGATAACTTTTATAAGAAATTTAGCTACAAAGGACAGAAGAGATAGCAGGTCAAGTTAGTTTTTTTTTTTCAGGATACAGGAGACATGGGTATGTTTATAAGCAATAGGAAATGAGCCAATAGAGAGGGAGAGATTGAAAATAAGTGAAAGAGTGGGGATAACATAGAGGGTAATATGTTGGAGGAGATGGGATGGAATGGGATTGCTCGAACATGTAGAGGAGTTAGCCTTGGTAAAGAATAAGGGCACTTTATAATATGAAACAGAGGTAAATGAGGAGAGGATGGCAGGAGGCACCAATCAGAATGATTGGAGATGAGGAAGAAGGAGTTTATGGGAATGGCCTCGATTTTTTTCTGTAAAATACCTAAAGCATAGGTCTGACTAAATCACTCTTCCGAAGAAGTCTCTCTATTGCCTCTAAGACAAAACAGACCAGAACAAAACAAAAACACTCCTCTGTTTGACATTTGAAGCTCTTTGGTTCCTCTTCTTTCTATTTATTGCGTATTACTCCCCCTTAGGGTTAAGTGATCTGTGCTTTTATGTAAGAAAAAAGAGCATCAATGAAACCAACAAAAATATCCAGAAGAAAGCAAAAAGAAGTTTAGAAGGAAATTCATACCAGGAGGGAAGTTCTGTTGTTAGCATGTTAAATATAATACATGTTTTAAGAAGCAAGTTGTATTTTGAAGGAAATTCACAAGTTTATGTATGAAAATCTTTTTTATTCTTTCCATATTGAAATGTTCATGTTTGTCAATATTTGTAATTCCATAATAAAATGAACTAAAAACAAAAAAAACCCTATAGCATAGTTGAATGAAATTACTTGACCAATAAGGAGATTTTGACAGTCCCAGTAAAAGTAAAAATCATAGATATGGTTGGTAGAAATTCAGACCGAGAAGGAGAGCATAGCAAGACGAAGTCCCATCTTTTTGGTGTGGTATTAAAAAGCTAGAACCTGAAATGATGGTTGGTCATTAAGTTGTAGGAGTAACCAGTGAGAGAGCAGAACCAGTACCAGGAAGGATTGTGTGGTCCTAATCAATTATCTTGAATTGAACTGTTGATGTTTTAGAATATTTCAACTAGGAGCTTATATAGAGAGGGAGAATTGAAATCAGACAATCTGGATTTGAGGACATCAATAAGGACACAACTCACTAAATTTCAGGTCTTTTGCCTAAAAATATGAAACCTGCCTCCATTCCTTCTTAGGTGTACACTATGGACTAGTACAGCTAGATAAAAGATGCATTTAATTGAATGTAAGTGATGTCAATCGCTAAAGAAATTGCCTCACGGGTAAGCTTCTCAAAGTGTTACTTTTACCTGGAATCATGTACAATCAATTCTGTTTTGCTGATAAAACAGATTTGCTTACATACAGTGTTTCTTCAGACTACTAAGAGTGGGGATTTCTTTAATTGAACAATTATACAAACAAACCTGGTAAATAAGTTCTGGGAAGGCTCCAGAATTCATTTATGAAAAAAAAACTGTATATAGTCAAATTATATACTTTTAAAATATTGAAAAATTTGGCACCATTTTTACAGATTTTCCCCCTACATAGCTTTAACCCCACTTCTTTTTTAAAATCATTGCTAATTGTTTGATTAGAAAAAAAAAACAGAAGGAAAAAATTTTTTTTTTCACTTTATATGTGTTTAACTATCCAAGGTCATGTTCTAATGCCTAGGATATTGTGTGAGGTTTGCTCTGGGGAGCTGGCTTCATTGGAAATTAATCCTAATCAATTCCATTAAATCAACTTCTGGCTGTCATACTGAGCCATGAGAAACTACCAGCTGTTGCTTCATGAGCAATCTTTGTGAATGATGTTTCCCACTTGTAGAAATTACCTTTCAGTTTGCAAAATAATTAAAATGAATGAAAATGCCAATAATAGAAATTTACATGTTAAAATGCAATTTTCTTTTTTACAACATAGATTGATCATTGGTGAGAATTGACATGTGAAGTCTGTGCCTAGTTAATTGCCATATTCCTCAGTAGGAAAGTAAGCTCGCTTGGCAGATAAAAGGCTGTTCCTATAAGACCTAGATTCAAATCCTACCTCTGACATATATAGGCTGCTTAACCATGGGCAAGAAAGACACTGAAACTCTCAGTGCTCTGGGCAATGCTCTCAGATGAAGTCATAGGCAGGTTGCAGGTCTGTACTGGTATTGGGAGCTTCTACACCAGATAGTACTCCACATCAATGAAATCACAGGTCCCATACCAAAAATAAAAGTAAAATATATTGCTCAGTGTTTGAGGTAGGAACAATGCTTCAGAATGCTGATGATTACTTGAAAGAATTCAGTATATTCCAAAAATGCCTGAATCTGCAAGGGAAACTTACCCGTGGGAAAAGTTAATTTATTGTCTGCTCAGCACATACTTATCGAGGAAAAAAAGAATGTCTTGTAAACTTTAAAAAAGTTACATTATATAAACTGAGTATTAAATGTCAGTATAATTATTTAGATGCTTTGCAACAATATATATTTAAATAAATGAATTCTAAATCATAAAATGTTGAAACAAATTTTCAGTCATCCCCTTTGTGTCTATATGGAACCAGTCTATTCACTTTTTTCATATAAAGATAAGACATATGCATATGCATATCTATATTCACATGTATATTTATGTGGGTATATATATACACACACACACATATATAGATATATATCTATGTATGTATATACAGTCACATATATATGTATTATATACATTATATGCAATGTATTATACATATGTATTATACAAATGTATTATATACATTTATATGTATATACAGTCATATATATGTGTGTGTGTGTATATATATGTATATACAGTCATTTCTTGTCATCTACTCCACCTCTCTAATGAACCCTACTTTGTTAAAAAGAAAATTGCTTTAAGTAAGACCAACCAACAAAACACCTAGCTCTGGCAACATGCCCTACATCCCACACCCATAGTTGCTTATCTGCCTCCTAAGAGGAGGAATTTCTGCTTCGTCCTCTGTTCTTTAGAACCAAGACTGTTTATTGTGGTTAATTTAAATTGAGGTGTCTCATAATGTTTTAATTTACATTCTTGTAAGTCACTGAATTTACTCTCTTGGTTCTTTCTTCTTTCTTTGTTGTTTCATACAAGTCTTCCCTTAGTTCTCTGAATTCCTTACATACCACTTTTGTTAATGGTAAGGTAATATCCTACGGCTTTTGTATGTCATAATTTGTTCAGCCATTGTAAAATTAATAGACATCCACTTTGTTTTCTGTATTTTACTATCACAAAGACTGCTGCTATTACTTTTTTGTAATACATAAAACCTTTATTCCTGTCATCATCCTCTTTGACCAATAGTGAAAATAATTTGTTAAAGAATAGAACAAATGGATTTTTAATGTTTTTTGATTGTTTGGAGAAATCAGTGCATGGTATCACCAGTAGTATATTGATATGCCTATTATCCCATAGACCTTCCAACATTGACTATTTCAGTCTTTTCTTTTGTCATTCTTTGCCAACTTAATTCAATTTCATTGAACAAGCAATTATGTAGCTTTGTCTCTGTGAGAGTTATTGTAGAGTAAACCTTGGTTAAGTACTACCTCTGATACATACTGGCTTTGGGACTCTGGGCAAGTCTTTTAAACTCTCAGGGCACCTGACCAGATTCCAAGGTGAATTGCAGGGCAGGTTCATGAAATTATTGGGTGAAATGCTATGCTTATTTTTGTAATTCATGATTAATTGCTAAATTACTTTCTAAAAAGATTGTAATAATTTTTCATGTCATCAGCTAAATCCTTTTTCTTTACAATCCTACAAACATTGAGTTCTGTTGTTTCAAATTACTTTTCCCAACTTGATTGATGGGTACAATATACTACCTAGGAGTTGTTTTAATTTATATCATCTGATTATCAGTAAGGTCAAATTTTTTTCAAAGGATTATTAACTTTTTGTGCTTCATGGTTTGAAAACTCTGTGATTATATTATTTGACTTTTTACTCTTATTATTTACTAGGAAGTACTTTCGTAAATAGTTAACAATTTCTTTTCCATTTTATACGTCAAGTTTTTACTTGTAATGTTTGTCACAAATGCTTTCCCAACCTGGGGCTTTTCTTTGTCTATTAATTATATTACTTATTATTACATAGAACATTTTTATTTTAATGTAATTAGTCTCTTCTATGTTATTCTTAATAATTTAGTTCATTTAAAGAAAAGAAATTGTCACCACAATTGAAAAACATATATGATTGTTACTCTACTTCTTCTGTCCTCTTAAAAACATTTTTTAAAAAAAAGTATTTATGTCTAGTATCTAGCTGAAACTCACTGAGGTTCACTGTATGAGATATAATTCTAAATATATTCCTAATTGGACTCACAATGACTTTCCCCAAATATACATTCACTAATTAATATACCCTTTCTTCACTTAAATTTTTTTTCTACAAATACTACTCTTGTATACACATTTATTTGGGAGACTATCTCATTCCTGATTCCTCTTAATTCTAATGGATTTCCCTTGTCATCTCCAATTTGTCCTATTATAGATATGGTTGGACACAGTTGTTTGAGTGTTGTCTCTCCCAAAAGACTATCAGATGCTTGAGGGCAGAGACTGTCTTTTAGGATTCTTTATATTTCTAGCACTTAGCAGAATTCGTGGCACGTAGTAGGCACTTAAGAAATGATTTTTCACTGACTGCCATTGATTTATTTATCTATTTTTTGCTCAGTGACACATATTTTGATAATGATCATGTCAAATCAGCAAACATTTATTAAGTAAATATTAAGGTACAAGAGAGTGGAGGAGTTGTAGAGAAAGTGGGGGACAGACAGGAGTGAATCCTGGAGAGGAATGAAGACATGGCTAGCTTGAGTCTCCTCATTAAAATGGAGGTTTGGGGGGGAACCAGCTAATTAGAGAAAGAGGCAGCAGAGAAGGAGAGTACTTCCAATTTGAGAAGTCCAGGGGAGAAATGAACTCCCAGGATTAACAGGGTTTTGTGGTATTGTAGAGAATGAATGGGAGAGTCGAGTGCTGCCTGGAGATGGATTAGTTTGCCATATGCCATAAAGTGTGTGAATGCAAGACCTCCTTTGCCAGATTTTATGTTTTTCAGCAAAAAAAAAATTGCCTGCTTGCTTATTAATATGCATTTTATCATAATTTTTATGTAGTTTTATACATAATCCCTGTCATATTTGATTGATGTTATATTAAATATGTAAATCAATTATCAGAATATTTTCATTTACCTACTTGATCTCATGAGCACTGAATATTTCTTCAATTATTTGTCTTCCTTTATTTCATTCATTATCATTTTTATAGTTATACAAATTATTTACATAGGTAAATGATATAACACTGCAAACAATCTCAAGAAATGATACAAAATTCTTACATTCTATAAGGAAGATTTGCTAAAAATCATAAAAACCCATTTATAGCATGTCCTATTTAAAAGTGAAATTCTTATATAATATAAATGATTTGTATCATTTCTTGAGACTGTTTATAATATCATCTATAAGCAATTACATATTTACTTCATGATTTCCAGTATTAATCCTTTGAGTATGGTTTTCTATCCTATTTGAATTACTAGAATATCTAATATCATGTCAAATAAAAAAATAATGAAAATGTACCTCGATGTTTCAAACTTTTTGGGTGGTAATGTTTCTAAAGCTTGTGCATATTGTTTACTTTCTATTTTACTGAGGAATAATCTTTCTCTTCTTTTTGTATTATTTTTATCATGAATAAGTGTTGTATTTTTTTTTTGCACAGGCCTTTTCTGCCTGAATTAATATAATTATATATTTTAAAAGTTTTAAAAAAATTTGCATGTTGTAGGTTGATAGTTTTTCTATTTTTGATGTAGCCTTTCACACCTGATATAAATATTTGGTCATGATGAATAATATTTTAATAAACTGCTATATTTTGTTAGCCAATCTTTTATTTATTATGTTTGTGTCTATATTCACTACAAAACTTGTCTGGAGTTTTCCTTTTTGAATTATTTTTTGCCAAGCTTTAAGATCAATGTAATATTTACCTAAAAAAGGTGTTGGGTAATATTTCACCTTTTTTCTATGTTCATTAAAAATCTATATAACATGGATCATATGTTTTTCAAGTGTTTAGAAGAATTCACCTGTGATTCTATCTGAACCAGGTGGGTTTTTTTTGGAGGGGGAGGAGGGATAAGCTATGAGGGTAGGGGACTAGTTTAAAACTTTCATGATATCTCTTATTTATTCCTTCATGACTTGTCCATGTACATTATTAATTTCTTGTTATGTCAATATGCCAATAGCTGACTTTTGTAGGGAGACTTGGAGAGAGAAAAAGAAAACAAAAGATTTTTATTTGGTGCATTTCAACTCAAGGGAAGGATTTTAACAAGACTGACGTGGAGGAAGAGGAAAGATTCAAAGATTCAACAAAATCATAATCACCACAGAGATAATAATGAACTTGAATCTTTGAAGACATGGTATATATTTGGAATTAAGCCAGTTTCAGGGAATGTACTAGTCTTGGGTGAGAAGAATATTCAGGCTGTGGCAATAGGATGAAATGAATCAATGACTTTAGGAAAAACTCCCCCAAGACCCATAAAACAAGTTAGACCACTCTCTTGCCACTCTCCCAGTAATTGTAGGCACATCCTTGTTATCTCACAAAATAGATCTTCTCCACATTATGCAAGTAAGCCAGATGTTTATAGGAAATAGTGGAGAAACCATATTGGTTTCTACCTCTGATTCACAGATAGGTAGGTGCCAATTAGTTGGGAAGTTGAACATTCCCAATATGAATGATTTCAAGTGTGAGTCAGGGCAGAGGTACCAGGCAGGAAAAGGAAACATCTCTAAGGCAGAGACAATCTACCCCACCAATGCATTGGCTCCTCCCAAACACAAGATATTCTGAACTACCATATTCAATTTTGGTTATTCATGTTTTTGTAGGCAATAATTTATTTCTTTAACATCTCAAATTTGTTAAAATACAGCTGTGTGTAGTGTTCCTGAATATTTGAAATTTATTTTGTGCTTGTAGTCATTTCTTTTTTATTTGTTATTTTGATGATAAAGATTTTTTTTAAAAAAAGAAATGTAATGTTTGATAGTAGTTTGTCAATGTTAATGGTTTTAAAAATATCTCTTGGTTTTATTCATTCGTTCAATTTCTCTTTCTTTTTCTATTCTATTTCTTTCTGCTCTTAGCTTTAATTAATCCATTAGTTTATTTTTCCTCCTTTATTTATTTTGCCTGCAAAATGAATGTGCCTTTACAAATTTCTTTGGCAGCATGTTCTAAGGTTTGATGTGTGGCACTTTTGTCATTTTTTAAATGTTATTTTTTCCTGCTATCTTCCTTAATACAATAACTATTTTTTCAAGTCTGTATAGTTTTATAACTCTAGCTTGTTAATATAATCAAATTCTAATTTAATTGTGTTCTAAAAGAAAGCATGTAGATTTTCTTCCTTTATGAATTTCTGGAAGGTTTATTTATGACTTAGCATGTGGTCAATTTTTTTTGTGAGTGTTATATTTGCACCTGAAAAGAATGTACATTTACTGCTTCTCCCAAAAATGACAATAATTTCTGAACATATTTTTGATTATGTTAAGAATAATCATGAAAACAGCTAGTATTTATATAGCACTTTAAGGGTTGGAAAGTACTTAACAAATATTATTTCATTTGATTCTCACAGCAACCCTGGGAAAATATCATTATACCCATTTGACAGATGAGGAAACTGAGGCAGACAGCAGTTGAATGACTGGCTAGGGTCACTCAGAGAGGAAGTAGCTGACCAAATTTGAACTCAGATATTTCTGACTTCAGTTCTCTATCTACCACGTAGCTGCCTCATAATATTCATAAAGAAATTTCCTACTAACATTCTCTATTTCTTTACATTTTCACTGCTTCCTAATTAACAAGCACTTTATTCATAAAGTTAGTAAATAGAATGAAGAATAACCACAATATGTGGAAAGTTCTGTACAAGCTGAGGAACTTTGAAAATTCAGTAGCAATGTCTGGGTGAAAAAAAGCCTGGACCTACTGGGAAAAAATACAAAAATTGATCAATGGACATGTATAGAGCTATCAGACATCCAACACAAAAGATTAGTGTTTGTCAAAAAACCCCTAAAATGATAATGGAAAAAAAAAACCTAGGGAGGCAATTCATTATTCAAATGGGGAAATTGGTGATCAATTTAACAGGAAATTTATTTGGACCCATTTCACAAAATATACCTAACTGAACTCTACTTATATGATATACTTAAAGAAATAGAGTGAATCTTTAAGTTTTGGTATTGGTGATTCTCTGTATTAGTGAAATCATAGGTCTAGTTAAAAAAATTGCAAGATACTGTTGGGGATAACAGGACAAAAACTGAATCAGTTCCTCTCCTCAAAGAGCTTCTATTCTACTGAGGAGAATACAACATATACACTGATAAGTAAATCAAACGAATCAGAAAAAGAACCCTGAAACACTGGCTGGGAAGGGATGTGGACTCTGGGAAGATGGTGCAAGAGGTGGTACCTGGGCTGAACCTTGAATGAAGTTACAAATTCTAAGACACAGAAGTAAGAAGGAAATACATTCCAGTCATGGGAGGAAAGCCTGTGATGATTATTCTTTTGCATTCTTGCTAATTATTCTATCCATTGCAGAAAAATCTCCCACACTAGCAATTGTAGTTTTTGTCCTTAAGTAACATCGATGCTGCAACTTGTGGAGCATGTAAACACCCACACCCATATCCCTACAGCCAGACCTCCTTCAGCTGAAGAATGCTCAAAATAACATAAGTTAATAGTATATCCAAGGTAAAACAAGCCTTCATTAAACAACTTTTTGCCAATCTATTGTGAAAATTGACAGTGACATGGCCCCTGATTTTTTCATCTCCTCTAGTACCTGGGGAGGCCAAATCTAGTGGCTGCATGTTGAGTAGTAGAATGTCCACAGTATTGCAGTCCCAGACCTCTTAACAGGTTATTTATGTAGCCTGAAAGGTGCAAATAATTGTTTTATTCACTTAGTTGTGAGGCTCCTTCTTTCTTTTTTGCTTGTAGAATGTATTCTTAACACATTTTAAAGAACGGTATAATAGGTTTTCCAGACAGAAAGATGGAAATCAAGATAGCCCTGGGAAAGGAGCATATAGGTTCCTTGCTAAAGCCTACTGAAGATAAGAAAGTCATAAATTTTACTGCAGGCTAGCCTTTTAAAAAATTAAATCAAATGCAACGGTAAAAAGTCATGCAGAGGTTTTTAAGGAATGTTAAAAAAGACTAGGTGCAGCTTTCTCTACCCCCCTCCCCATACTCCCACCACTCCTCCCCCCATTTAATTCATGGAACCTCTCTCTTGATATTAGGGGCAGAGATATGAATGCCTACAAAGCCTCAGTGACCTCCAACTGCTTTCAGATCGGCTGCTAAATTAAAGTTTGCTATATGGATGTTTGTGATTCTCTGGAAGGGCTTGTGGGTTGTGAGGTCAAAAGCACCAAGGGATATATTATTGGATTAGTAAATTCGGCTTTTGGGTGAAATGTGACTTCTACAGAATTTCCCATTTTGCAATGATTAATGATATTCAAAAGGAAATACTTTCTCAGTGTAATGTCTATTAGTTAACTCATCAATTACAAACACAACCATTTATCTGCTTAATTATAGTTTGCTATCAATGTATGATAGGCCTATACATTTAGTTCTAAATTCTCTTAAGTGTGTTACTGATAAGTAGTGCAGAAGAAAACTAAAATGATGGATTTTTTTACAAGTCCAAATAAGTATGATGCTTTCTCTCTCTATTTTTTTAATGCGTGGCTTTCACCTCATCTCTTTTACTTTAAGGGCATTTTGCAAGTCTTTCTTTGCTCATATCACTCCTTCAACCCTTTCCTGTTTCTTCAGCAACCTACTAAGCTTTCTCTAGGCAAATATCTTTACAGTATTATTTTTGGTTTTGTTCAGCCCCATTTCTGCCTTTATTTGTAAAGTTTCTTGCTTTTATTATAACTGGGCTAGTCTACTTCAAATCCCATCTCTTTAAACTTTTTCTCAACATTGGAGAATAGAACATAGAATATAATCTTACCAACTCTGGGTAAGAGATCTTTTTTCACCTCTCAGTTGCTAAGAGTGTCATTGTCTGGCTCTGTGGGGAAAAATATTTAAAAATCTTTAACATGAAATATCAATACCTCCTACAAAAATAACATGACAAGAGCTATCATTTACATACCATATGTGACAAATGTTATTTCATTTTATCCTCACAACAACCTTGAGAGATAAGTGCTATTATTGACTCCATTTTACAGATGAGAAAATTGAGGCAGGTAGGTTAGGGGATTTACCCAGGGTCATACAGCTAGGAAGTCTGAGGCAGGATTTAAACTCAGTCTTCCAGACACTAAGTCTAGTATTCCATCCACTCTGTACCCTGGCTATTTACAATATCCTTGACAAGTGGTCACCAGCCTTCATTTGAACACCTCCAGTTGTGAAGATCTCTCTACCCCATCAAAGAAGACATTCTATTTTCAGACAAATCTCATCTTCCTGCTAAATTTTACTCAAAATTCAGTTTCAGATGGATTTTCCCATGGCAAAGTGGATAGATTTTTGGACTTTAATAGTCAGGAAGACCCAGGTTTTCTCCTGCCTAAGATGCTGACCCTATGTGTGATCCTGGAATCACAACCTCTCTGAGTTACAAATTCTTTTTCTATGGATAGAGAATAATAATATCTGTAAATCTTAACTCACAGGGTGGTTTTGAAGATTAAATGTGAAAGCATACAATGCTTTGCAAACCTTAAAATACTATATTGATCTCAGTTATTACTGTCAATCAATATATCAAGCATTTATTAAGTGATTACTGTGTGGTAACCTCTGAGCTAAGTGCTGAGGATTTGAAAAACAACAAACAAGACAGTCCCCCCCTTTTTTTTCAAGTACCTTACATTCTAGTAGAGGAAAACAAAATATAAAGCAGAGCTGGAAAGGAGAGTGGGGAGAGGAGGTGGCCTGGGGGATGTGGAGGTGTAGCAGATGGGAGAGGGTAAGTGAAATGGACGAGGAGCTGTCCAGAAATGGAGCAGGAGGAGATGAATGATACTCTAATTTCCCCTGATTTATCACATCCTCCACACTTTTATGTGTAATTTTTTTCCTATTTGAGTTTACATTGGTCAAAATGTTCCTCTGAAAATGGTGTCATTTCACTTGTATTTGTTAATTTTCTCTAGTGAAATCTCAAATTCTTCAGGGCCTTAATTTTGAAATCTAGTTAGGGAAACTGAGCAAAAACACACAGAAAAATGTGACTATGTCAGGGCAATATCTGTAGCCTGCACATGGTATAAAAATTGAAGAAATATTAACAGGATGTTAATGGAAAGTAATGAGTTAACATAAATTAGCTAAGTGAGAACAGTCACACCTTAATGGAATGATTTCTTTAGTGCTCAGTATGAAGAAAATTGCTAACTTTTAAATAATGTGTTATTTTAAAAATAAAAAATTAACCTGGTCCCTTAAAAATAGCAATTTGCTAAATTTTCTACCTATCATCAGTTTGAAGGATTTAATTGAAAGCAGCTGAGACAGTGGCCATCACAAAGCCCAAGGTACACAAAGGAAAATGTAGAAGTGAAATTGCCTCAGGAGTTCCAAATAAAAGGATGGAGGTGTTCCAAAAATGAGAAACAGAAGGAAGTGGGTGGGATGGAATAGAAAAATGAAGAGGAGGAAGAAGATGGAGGTAGAGAAGGAGATGAAGGAGGGAGGGCAGGAGAAGAAAAAGGAGAAGGGAAGGTAGGATAAGAAAAAAGGAGTGAGAGGAGAGGGGAAAAAAGGGAAGGAAGAGGAGGAGAGGGAAAAGGAGGACAATAAGGAGATTTGCTTTTCTAAGAACCAAAGGAAGAATATTTTGTTTTGAAAACGTTGTTTTGCTTCATAAAGAAAGAAGCTGCTTTAATCTGTTTTAGATATAATGGTCTGGTTATTCAGAAACCAAAGAATCTTAAAATATTAATGTGGCATTATCAAAACATTAATTTTAAAAACTAGATGTGTGGAGGATAGATTAAATATTGGTTATGAATCTTGAAAGAAAATAGTGTGAGTTTTCTAAGTTTAATAAGGTACTGTGTTCTAATCACTAATTTTAAAAATGTTTTGTGGCTATTTTCTGTTTCCTATATTACTATAGTTATGGCAATTATCCCCTCCTGCTTCCCTTCCCAGAGAGCCATATCAGGTGAAAAACAGCATTTTTTTAAGAGATTAAAAGAAAAGCCAGCTCAACAGTGCATACATTGAGAAGGTCTGAAACCAGGTGCAATATGTAACACCTATGGAATTCCTACCTCCATGGTGGTTGTGGTGGGGTGTCTTCTCATATCTCCTCATTTGGGGCCTGTTTGATCTTTATAATTTCATTATATTTACTTTTGATTTTTTGGTGCGTTGTTGTTCTTTAATTTACATTTTAGTTACTGTTTATATTGTTTTCTTATTCCTGCTTACTTCACTCTGCATCAATTCATATAGATATTTCCATGCTTGTCTATTTGTCACATGCGTCATTTCTTATAGCATGGTGATGTTCCATTGCATTCATGTGCCAAAATTTGTTTATCCATTCCACAATTGATGGGCATCTACTTTGTTTTTAATTCTTAGCTATTACAAAAAGTGCTGCTACAAATATTTTGTGGTATATAGGTACTTTTTTTCTTATTGATGTCTTCCTTGGGGGGGGCCCTATAAACCCAATAATAGTGTATCTGTTTCAAAAAATATGGAAATTCTGGTTTCTTTATTTAAATAATTCAAAATTACTTTCCAAAATGGCTGTACCATTTCACAACAACAATTCATTAGGGGTTCTGTCTTTCCATAACCCCTCCAACATTGACTGTTGCCATTTTGGGGGTGGTAATTGTTTTTTGCCAACCTGTGGGTATTAGGTGAAACCTTAAGGATGTTTTGATTTTCATTTCTTTTATTATTAGTGATTTGGATAATTTTTATGTGGCTGTGAATACTTTGCAGTTTTTAAAGGGTTATTTGTTTATATCCTTTGACCATTTATCTATTAGTGAATAGCTATTAGTCATATATATTTATTACTTGTTTATATATCTTGAATACAAAATGCTTATCAGAGAGATCTGATACAAAGATTTTTCCCCATTTGACCACTTATCTTCTTCTTCATCCTAGATGCCTTAATATCTGTGCAGAAGTTTTTCAGTTTCAAATATTATTGATTTTATCTTTTGTAGTTGCCTCTATCTCTTGTTTGTTTAAGAATACATCGCCTACCCATAGCTGTGAAAGGAGTATGGTCTGTTTCTTTTCTAACTGTTTTATAGTATCATCTTTAATATTTGACATTTAGAATGTATTGTAGGATGTGATGTAAGATGTTAGTCTAAGCCTAATTTCTGCCAGACTGTTTTCCAGTTTTTCCAATTTTTGTCAAAAAGAGATTTTCACCTAGGTAATTTATGTTGTCTACTTTATCAAACACTGTGTTATTGAGTTCCATTGTTTCTGAATCTCCCTTGTCTAGTCTGTGCCATTGATCTATCCCTTTATTCTTTAACCAATATCAGATGCTTTTGATGACTGCTGCTTTATAGTGTAGTTTAAGGTCTGGAAATGCTGTTCTCCCTTTGTCTTTACTTCTTTTCATCATTTCCCTTGATATTCTAGATCTTTTTTTTCAAATGATTTTTGTTATTATTTTATCAAGCTCCATAAAGCTTCCCATTGGTAATTTTACAGATGAGCAAACAGGCCCAGAAAGTTTAAGTGATTTTTTTCCATAGTCAAATAATCCATAGTCAAACAGATTGTTGGAGGTGGGATTGGAAAACAGATTTCTTTTAACTCCAAGTCCGACATTCTTTTAGCTCCATCACACAGGACAATCCATTCTGTTTCTAGACAGCTCTAATAGTTAGAAAATTCTTCCTTATGTAATAGCAGTTTGCTTTGGGTATGATCAAATCACCTAACATGGAAGACTATTACATTTAACGTTGTTACTTTCTAATTTCTACTTGGTGATCTTGGAGAGCAAGTGTATTCTTTTTTCTTTATAATCACCCTCCAGATATTATCACCTTCCTTTTTCTCCTTCATCAAGAACATTTGTGATTGAAACTCCATTAGGGTAAGAGATCAAAGGGACGTGGTGAGTGGTTTAGTAAAGAATAAGGATTTTTTTAAAATATTAAAAACAATTTTTTCATAACATTTTTACTGTCCAAGTGAGCCAGTGATATCAAATGAGTGCTGTCATTTCCATTAAGAAAATTCTATTTCCTGAAAAGTTGTCTGCAGGTGATCTCAGGCAACTTATCATACCAGATGGGTTTCCTCTTGCTAGCTGTTGTGTTCTTGGAGACCCTGAGCCATGAAGAGTTTGCACAAGTTCTATGCAGTGAGCACTTTGATGTTCTGACACTAAAGTGTTCGTTTGATTGCAAAAAGCAGTGACTCAACACTGGCAGGTGGCTGAGATTTGAAGAGTTTGGACATGTCCTCTTCAGGGAGAGCTCTGGTGCTGCAGATTCTCCTTCTGATGGCATTGCTGGTACTGATGTTTCTTTTATATGTTCAGGAAGTTTACATCTTATTTCTAGGAGACTGTCTACATATTTTGTGTACTTCTTTATATCTTTTGCTTCTTATTTTTAGTCAATAAATTATATTTTGTTGTATAGTGATTATGCACTAGTTCATAGGGCTCCTCAGCTACCCACACCTGCCTAATTAGGGTTTAATTTGCTTCTCTCACAAATATCAGAACTTTACTTTGGGGCAGTGAACATAGAAAGTGGATTAGTCCAGAGAGGCCTAACAAGCTCCTGTAGGACTTGCCCTAAGTTTCAAACAATGAACAAAGATGTTTCATTCATATTGAGTCAGAATAAAGTGACCTTAAATTCAGTGGCTTTTCTTTTTCTTTTTTTAGAAAAAAGAATGAGCAAGCAGTGATATATTTCTATTCCAATTCAGGAAGATGACCTCTGGACATTGGCAAGAGGAGACACTAAAACAGATTCTTCACTGCATGATTGTAAAATGAACTGTGGTGGTCAGTATGTTCCAGGCAAATCTATTTCCCAAATGATTAAACTCTTTTTTAAGGGGGTGTTAGGAGGAACATAATGTCAGTCAGATGAAACAAGAATTCTAAGTATTGACCTTCCTTGTTCACATGTGGAAGAATTTTAAAAATGGAAGGGAAAAACAATAATTTATTAAACACTTACTATGTTTCAGGCACTGTGATAAGTGCTTTACAAATATAATCCCATTTAAATAAAAAAGTTATATTTATATTGATAATTTCAACCTGTGCACATTCTATTCTGAAATGAAGACTAAAAAATGAGAAACACATATTTTTTGTTTCCATTTGTACTTATCCCTGTTGCTTCCCTTTCTCATTGCTCTACTGGGTAGGAACTAGGGTCCCATGTGGGAATTTGCACTATTGGTGCTCCAGAAATAGTCATGAGGCTGATAAAAATGCTATGAGAGAACTTGCACCTGTGACCTGGGCATTCCCAAAGAACATACTGCTCCCAATGTAAATTATGAGAGGAGAGAAATGGAAGAGATCTTTCCTAAAGCCTTTATTTTCCTCTTCTCTTCAGCTCAGTGCTTCAAGAACCTAAGTCTCTTGTAGGATCACATGAATCATAGATCTCTGACCTGGAAAGTACCTCACAGTACACCTAGTCTAACCTCCTCATTCTATAAATGAAGAAACTGATATCTACGAAGATTAGGAAAAGTTACACAGGTCAGATATTTATCAGAGATATGACTTGAACTAAGGTCTTTTTTGATACCCTCTGTTAGGTTTTCCTGTTCCTCATCTCTATACGTTCTTCAGAAGAGTAAGCTATGCCTGTTGCACTTTCTCTGTCACATGCAAGTCCTGTCTTCCACTTTTTACTCACAATTTATATCTCCTCATCTAACTCTTTCCAAATTCTTCTTGCCTCTCATCTGTATAGCTTCTTCATTCACTTCTACTCTCCTTGCTTTGATGTCCCCACCAAACAATGAAAATTTAAAAAAAATAAAAAGTCTAATCTAATGATAAATTGTTTTGAAAAATGAGAATTCATCAATACAGACACTCTTTCCAGAACTACCAGTCCCAACTCTTCTTGCCTTACCAAGCTGCTGGGTGGCCAAGACAGTTTGACCCTTTTTGGCTAAGCTTTTGGTGAGGAATACCTTCTAACTTGTAGGCACAGATGATAGTCGTTGGCCAGGCCCATATTCAAAGTGTTTCTAGATGACTACGAAATGTTAGAGTTTGTGTTCATAAGCCTCACCTTTGAGAAGCCAGACTCAATTCCATGCCATAAAAAATGGGATTTTAATTGTAGTATTTAAGTTGTGAAATATTCAAATATTAAAACCTATTCTTTCCACTTTAAAAGGCATATAAACAATTTTCAACTTCAATTTTAACTACATATACTCATTTATTTAGACACATAATTTAGATACATATACTTTCAGCACCTACAAGTTAGAGGGTCAAGATTCTCCAGAGGGATTCAGTTAGCCATGCTTACCAATGATGTGTCTGATCACGGATTTTTTTTCTAATCAACATCTTCATCCATAACATCTCCACCTGTTTGGGTTGCCAGTGTTGCTAATATGCTTACACAGTGTAAGCTAGAACTTTTCAGGCTTTCATTTTGTCATTCTTAGTGTAAAAATTTCAATGACTTAAGGTCAACAAATTTTATTTTGGCCTATAATTCCTGTGATTCCAATGCATTTTAATTATATTCTAATAGTAGAGGTGATGTTGACTTGTTTCAAAAGGCATCAATTTCCCCAAATTACATGTGAATTCACTAGCAGAAGCACAGCAAAAATTAATTATGGTTCTTTTGTTAGACTCTCATCCTTGTTTTGCATCTTAGTCTACCCCTGTTGATAACATGGTGCCTAACCATGGGGAAAACAAACAAACAAACACAAACTTGAGTTTGCAATGAGTTTCATGCCTATATATTATCTCATGGTCCAAAGTAACATGAAATGCTAAAAATTGTGGGATTTTAAGAAATAAAAATAAAACATTATGAGCTAGTTGAAGAGCATTGAATTAGGAATCAAGTGGCCCAAGGTTCTAGAGTCAGATCTCCTACTAATTACTTATATGACATTAGGTCACTATACTCTGTGGGCCTTAGTTTCTTTACTGTAAAATAATTTTTTCATATCCTTTCTGGCCCCCAAATTCCAAGAATCTGTTGTTTTATCACTGGAGTTAACAGCTATGTAGCTATGGTATTTTTTTGAGTATGAGATGCTGACTAGTTATATGACCTCTTGAATATTATATTCTACCTCCCACCTTCATAGCTTCACTCAGATTTTAGTCTTCCAAGTCTTGGATGAACTCCCTCTTCTGAGAATCTCTAGCTTTCTTCGAAGAATGATTTAGCTGCCACAGACTTTTTATATGAGGCCTTTACTTATCCACTTTGCTGCCCTCTAGTGTTTAGTGTTCTAATTCTATCTTATATACATAAATAGAACATACATGAAATTATATGGAATATAATTTTGTATCATGAAAAAATATGAATATAGTTTTAATCACATAAAATTAATACATATAATTTTATATGATGAAATTATACATTTATCTAATAAAATTATATAAAACATGTTTTTTTCTTTTTTTATTAATTTATTTTAATTTGTCAACAATCACTTCCACAAGCTTTTGAGTTTTATATTTTTCTCCCCCTCCTTCCCTACCTCCCTCCCCAAGATTGCGTACAATCTAATATAGATTACACATATACATTCCTATTAAACATATTTTCACATTAGTCATGTTGTAAGTAAGAATTAGAACTAATAGGAGGAACCATCAGAAAGAGGAAACAAAGCATAACAGAAGAAAAAAATTGCAAATAGCAGGCTTTGATCTGCATTCAAACTCCATAGTTCTTTCTTTGGATGTGGATAGCATTTTCCATCATGAGGTTTCTGGAGATGTCTTAGATCCTTGTATTCCTGAGAGGGGTTAAGTCTATCAAAGTCAGTCAACACTCAATGTGGTTGTTACTGTGTACAACATTCTCCTCGTTCTGCTCACTTCACTCAGCATCAAACTGTAGAAGTCTTTCCAGGTATATCTGAAGTCTGCCTGTTCATCATTTCTTATAGCACAATAGTATTCCATTACATTTATATATCACATTCACAATTATGATTACTATCTGTGTCTTTCTCTCCATCCCTCCCCCCATTTATGCTTTTCTTTCTCCTTTCTCCTTTTCCCTCCTCACTAATGTTTTGCTTTTGACTACCTCCTCCCTCAGTCCCACCTCCCTTTTATTAACTCCTTCCCTTTTCTTTCCCCTTTTCACTCCTACTGCCTATAGGGCATGTTAGATTTCTATGCCTAACTGATTATGTTATTCCATTCTTGAGTCAAATCTGATGAGAGTAAGGTTCAAACAATGCTCATCTCCCTCCCTTCTTTCCCTCTGCTGTAATTGGGTTTTGTGCCTTTTCCTGTGATGTAATTTACCCTTTTCTGCCTCCTCCTTTCCTATTCTCTCAGTACATTTTCTTAGTTACATCAGATTAATTCATTTACTTGGATCCATTTAACCCT
Source organism: Vombatus ursinus (assembly GCF_900497805.2). Taxonomy (NCBI): domain Eukaryota; kingdom Metazoa; phylum Chordata; class Mammalia; order Diprotodontia; family Vombatidae; genus Vombatus; species Vombatus ursinus. Next base: position 25,009,684 of record NW_020954557.1, read on the forward strand.
CTTGATAAGATTTTTTTTTCATCATTTTATCAAAGTCAATTTATACCCACCCCATTTATGTATACGCCTTTAACATAGTATAATAACAATACAGTTCTCAAGAGTTACAAGTGTCATCTTCCCTTCTAGGGATGTAAACAGTTTGCCCTTATTAGCAACATATTGTATCTTTCTGTCCCATTTGCCTTTTTATGTCTGTCTTGACTCTTGTATTTGCAGATCGAATTTTCTGTTAGGCTCTGGTGTTTTTATCAGGAAGGTATGGAAGTCCGTACAAATTTTCCATTTGGCCAATTTTGCTTTTTAGGGCATTCTTCTCCTCATTGACTTTTTGGACCTTTTTTGCCATTTGGGCTAGGCTATTTTTTAAGGTGTTATTTTCTTCAGTATTGTTTTGGGTCTCCTTTAGCACACTGTTGACTTGTTTTTCATGATTTTCTTGTAAGACTCTCAGTTTTTCCTCTGCTTCTCTTACTTGCTTCTCAAAATCCCTTTTGAGCTCTTCCAAGGCCTGGGACTGATTCATATTCTTCCTGGAGGTTTTGGATGTAGGAGCTTTGGCTTCGTTGTCTTTTTCTGGTTGTATGTTTTGATCTTCTTTGTCACCAAAGTAAGATAATGTAGTCAGACTCTTTTTGTGCTGCTTACTCATGATCCCGGCCAATTACTTGAGTTTTAAACTCTTTGTTAAGGTAAAAGTCTGCTTCCAATGTGGAGAATGTACCATCCCAGGTTTCGGGGGTTTGTACAGCTGTTTTCAGAGATACTTCTAGGTACCTAAAAATTTTCAGTTCTTCCAAGGTGCTATGATAAGGGGCGAGGTGTTTTCTCTCCACTGCCACAAGAGGCTTCACTACACTAGCATTCCTCCTTGCCCCAGCACCGCCCCTCAGAACTGTGACCCAGATCCAAGCACTGGTAAAGCAAGAGATTCCTGCCTTAGCACTGGCAAAGAGATCCCTGCAATCCCCCTCTGATCAGCCACTGGATTCCCCCTCAGTCTGTGGGCCAGAAGCTCAGGAAACAGCCGCAGACCCCGGGGGCGGCTGAGAACTAGCTCCTTCTCTCACTGCAGTTACAGGCTTTTCCCACTGACCTTCCAAGTTGTCTTTGGTGTTCCTGGGTTGAGAAGTCTGGAAACCACCACAGGTGCCTGCGATTGAGTCCTCTGAGGCCTGCTCCAGGGTTACTGCGGCCTGTGCGCCCACACCAAACTGCGCTCCTCTCCCCGCCCGGTGCGTAATACCTTTTCAATTAACCATCCAGGCTGTCTTTGGCTGGAAATTTGTTTCACTCTGTCTTTTTGTGGGTTCTGCTGCTTTAGAATTTGTTCAAAGACATTTTTATAGGTATTTGGAGGGGTTTGGGGGGAGAGCTCCAGCAAGTCACTGCTTTCCCTCTGCCTTGGCTCCACCCACCTAGACCTTGAGTCTTCTTCTAAAACATGTTAATAACATTTTTACATATATAAAAATAAAGTAAGTTATTTAAGAATATATGTATATACATATAGTATATATGTACAGTATGTATGTATATGTATACATGTTCTATCTTTTCAGTAAAATCTAATTTTTCGAGGAATTCCTTGATGGCAGGAATTTTTTTTTTGTCTTTGTATTTCCAGCATCTAGCATAGTAACTTGTGTGGAATAAGGATTTAATAAAAATACCATTGAATGTGTTTGTTTCCATAGTGTACTAATCCTTAAAAATCCTATCCCAGGCACCTTGAGATGGTTTGTCAATAAACTTGTATTAGTTGTGATGTTTCTATTGCTTCATGATCTTTGTTTTGATGAAGATACATAGTAGTAATTTTTACCATTACCAGCTGCAAGTTTATCTTAGTGTATCTTATAATCTGAGTCCCAAAGTCAATTGGCATGCTCTGTATATATTGATGGAGAACAATGCCCTGTACCTGTTTGAGGGGCAGCATAGAGTTGGTGAGAATGGGAAAGAGAATATTTTCAGGTGCTACAGTCACTTCTGCTGTTTCTGGCTTCCATCTTTGAGGGAGAAAATGAATGATACCAACCACTTCAGACTGATGAAGGAAAAATATTCTGGGAAGAAGGTGACATAAGAGGAGTGGGAGTCTTTGTCATGTCCCTATCCTCAATTTGCTACATTAGAGACCCTGGAAACTTTTTGGGTAAGATCTAGGATGCTCTCTTGATTGAGCTGAGTTACCTCACTTCCAATGGGAGAGCTCCTTCATTCTGTATTTCTTTTATTATTTCTATATGTATTCATTGTGGAACTGGTATTTGGTGGGAAAAGGGTCAAGCTTTGGGTATCAAGCTTGGGGTCTGGCTTGCTGCATTAATGAAACAGTGATCAGAACTAATAATACATATGATAAGATAGATGTAATTTTACCCTGGTATCCTCTGTCTCTGAGGAGAGCAGTGGCTAACATTCTGCTCTCAATCCCATGCTTCCTTTCCTGGTAGGAATTAATGTCTCTGTTGGAGGAGGGTAGGGAGAGAAAAGGTTAGAGATGTCCATTCTGTCTCCCTTAAAGCCACAAAATGACACCCCCATGCTACTTGTGGGGCATAGATTTTACAACAATCTAACTACACATTTTAACTTTCATTTGGTGAAGATTGGTGAATAATGATCATCCCAATCCATCATCTATAAGTTACCAAAATGGTTTTCCTGTTTTGTGCAGATCTGACCATGCCATTCCCTTACTCACTAAATTCTTGTGGCTCCTTATTTCTTCTGGGTTAAAATATAAACTAATTTGCTTGACTTTTAAAGCCCTTTATAACTTGGCCCTAACCTGTCATTCCAGCCTCACATATATTCCTTCCTATATACAAAGAAACCTCTCTTCTTTGAAGAGGCAAACTGTTTTACTCATCCTCACAACCATCAGTGCCCTCCTTTCCTAAGTACCCTATACTTTACTACCTTATGTAAGTTTTATATTTATTCTGTATATGCTTATATGTGTATGTACTGTTTTCCCTGTTAGAATGGTGACTTCTTGAGAGTAGGGATTGTATTAATTTTTTTTTATCATTTTATTCCTAGTGTTTGAAAGAGTGCCTGGCACATAGTAGGCCCATAAATGTTTGTTGACTGATTGAGAGTTGTTTGATGACTGTAATGTTGGACTTGTAGTCAGGAAGAACTGGGTTTGAATCCTACCTCAAGAAACTTACTAGGGCTAATCATTTAACTTTTGCTTGCCTCAGTTTCATCATCTATAAAATGGGAAGAACAATAGTATCTACCTCACAATGCTGTTGTGAAGATCAAATGAGATAATATATTGCTTTGCAATACTTAAAAAACGTTATATAACTATTATTATTGTTGCTGTGGTTGTTATTACAAAACTTCTTTTTCCTTTAAATGGATGATTATGATCAGTATTTTGGCAATCATCACTATATACAATCTCATTTCATTCAAAGGAGTAACAATTCACATTCACTAAGTTAGAGCCAAGCCTGACACATCTGTAGGTAAATAAATAATATTTCTAAATTTTAAGCACAGTTTAGGGTTTGAATTCTAGCCTTCCTCTGTCTCCAAGATCTTTGGCTTTCAAGAAAAAAAATAAAATAGATTAATTTTTCATTAAAATATTCACTACATGGCATTTTAGTTTCATCAAGTTATTGAATGTTTATCAGAACACAGTCAAATAAATATTCTCTGTGCTCCCTGACAAGTTTCTTTTATGCCCTAGGGGTACATATCCTCCAGGCTGGGAAACTCTGGTGTAGGGGAAAAACTGGTTTATAATCGAAGATAATTGTGCTCTAGTCCCATTTTTTAAAACAATATTTTATTTTTTCCTAATTACAAGTAAAGATGATTTTAACATTCATTTAAAAAAAATTGAGTTCCAAATTTTCTCCCTCACTCCCTCCCTTATCTCCCTGAGCAATTTGATGTAGATTACACATGTGCAATCATGCAGCACATGTTTCTGTATTAGTCATGTCATCAAAGAAGACCCAGATTAAAAAAAAAAGACATACACACACATGTAAAAAATAGTACACTTTGATCTGCATTCAAACTCCATCAGTTCTTTTTCTGGGGACAGATAACATTTTTCATCATAAGTCCTTTAGAATTGTCTTAGATCATTGGATTGCTGAGAAGTGCTAAGTCATTTACTGTTGATCATTATATGATACTGCTATTTCTGTGTAAAATGTTCTACTGGTTCTGCTCTCTAGTCCCATCTTTGATGCTAACTAATTCTGTGTTTCTGTGCAAATTAGTTAATCTCACTTTATCTCATTTGTAAAATGAGAAGTTTGAACTAGATAATCTGAAAACTCCAAATTACTATAATTTTTAGTTTCTTTCTGAAATTCTGAAAATTGTCTTTGTAGTGAATAAAGCTCTCATCTTGGAGAGAAGGCATAGATCTGTATTCTGTCTTTGATACTTGCTAGCTATATGACTACAGACAATCACTTCACTTCTCCCTCTGAGCCTCTGTTTCATCATTTGTAATAATGATCTTTACGGGCCTTTTCTGAAGCTTGAGTGGGTTAGTGTATGTAAAGTGCTTTGCAGACTCTAAAGCAATGGTTCATTTTTTTTTAATGTGTGTCATCCCCTTTGGCAGTCTAGTGAATTTTTTGGACTCCTACACAGAATAATAATTTTAAATGCATAAAATAAAATACATAGGATTTGCAGAACAAACAAAATGCTTTATTACTAGAGAACTGATGCTATTAAGTATTAAAATATGGTTTATCATTTAAAAAAAAAAACCTCATGGACTCCAGGTTTAGAAACCCTTCTCTAAAATAATGTATACATATCAATTATTCCTACTGAAAGAATGTGTAACTCTAAGCTTTTAAAAGATTTATTTCAGCTGGATTAAAAAAATGCTGCTCTCCAGGGGAGAAGATTCACATTATGTAATTTTTCTCTTCTATGGAGGTATACATTGAAGATAGGACAGGATGAATGACATCATCAGAAGTCTAATACTTACCGGCTATCTTGTCTTTCCTATTCAGAGAAAGAACAAACAATTATAATTTTTAGTAGTCCGTATTGAATGTAGGATTGGAGCCTGACTGTGGTATGTTTCCCTCTCATCCAGACCACGTTTTAAATGTCAAAAGCAATGGAACTTCCTCTGAAGTCTAATTTAATAGTCTAATATTTCAAAGCGTGTTCTTATTTGTCACAACTATAACAGACACTACAGTTGCTGCATTTGGACAGTTATAGTGTGAACTGATTCAACCATTTTGGAGAGCAATCTGGAATTATGTTCAAAGAGTTATTAAACTGCCTATACCCTTTGACCCAGCAATATCATTACTAGATCTATTTCTAAAAAATGATTAGGGAAAAAGGAAAAGAACCTATGTGTTCTAAAATATTTATAGCAGCTCTCTTTGTGGTGGCAAAGAACTGGAAATTGGTGGATGCCCATCAGTTGGGGAATGGCTGAACAAGTTGTGGTATAGGATTGTAATGGAATACTACTGTGCTGTAAGAAATGATGAGCTCAATGAGATTTGAAAAACATGGAAAGACTTGCATAAAATAATGAAAAGCAAAATGAACAGAACCAAGATAACGTTATAAACTATAACAGCAATATTGTTTTAAGAACAACTTTGAGCAAATAAGTCATTTTGACTCATAAATAACCAAATCAACTACAAAGGACATATGAAGGAAGATGCTATCTGCATTCAGAAAAAGAACTGATAAGAATTATGTATAGAATGATTTTATACACACACGCACACACACATAAATTTGTGTCTAATGGTGGCCATCTCTAGGGTGGGAGGAGGGGAAAAAGGGAAAAAAAGAAATGTACAGGATAAATTTATTATATATTTAAAAGGAATAGCAAGGTGTATAAAATAAATTTGCAGTTTAATGTGCAATCATCTTTTCAGTATTCTATTATGTAATGGAAATGCTTGTCTTATTTAATAAATCAAAAATAAAATAAAATTAAAAATGTGCATAACTCTGTAACTATAACACACTCTCTGTTTCTCCTGATTCTTTGATCACCTGCATCAACCAAACAAGTTCTCCCTCCCTTTTTTCCCCTCTTTTACCAGGATGTTAATGTCTGAACTAAGGCTGAAAAAGACAGAGAACCTAGAACCCTGCAAGACTTAATTATCCTCTTGAACTTGAGTACTTCGTTTTTGGGCTAGGTCAAGAGGAAACCAATACTTTCAAAATATGCTTTTTGACTTGGCTCAAACATTTACTCCTAAATGTTATTTGCTTGCAATTATGGATGTCACAGCATGAAGGTGAACTTAAATGACTCATTCCCAAGCAATTCAAAAGAATCTTCATCTGCAAATATCCCCTCTGCAAGGCCAAAACGTTCTGAAATAAAAGGCTTTTGTGAAAACTTTTTGGAAAATAGAATCATTATGTGGGTAGTGTTGGTGTCTACATAGAACAAAGTGAACTGAAAGATTTTTTTTTAAAGTATACCTTTATTCTAAGTAGATAAACAAACCAGGGCTGGACCTAGGACCTGTTTGACTTTCTGGGTAATCTGGATAACTGTAAGAGCTCCTCCTGACTTAACACTATATGTGCACTGGCAAAGACATTTTTGCAATCAAATGCCATCCCAAATGTTCATTTGTTGTTATTTAGAATCAGCTTCAGAGAACATATGAGTGACCTTGGTTTAATTTAGGACTGGGTCCCAGGAGAAAAGATGTGCACCAATGTTCTGGAGTTCTAATAGTAATACCTGGCATACTGCAAGCAAAACACAGATGTTAACATTGCCTCAGATGCCAGGTGCTGGTTACTTCAAAACACCAAATAGCAAACTGAACAGATGGTCGAGAACATCCCCACCTAAGACCTTCACAACCAATTGCTGAATATTGCTTAGGGCTAAGAAACTGGAGAACTAATTTGGGCTTTCAAAAAGTTTTTACTCTTCAGCTTTACTGAAAGAATTTTCCTTCCACCAAATGATGAATTACTTCACATTCAAGAATTTTGGACAAGCTTATCTAACTCTCAAGGAAATAAACCTCATAGAATATCTGACAAGTATGATTAACCCTTTTTTTCCCAAATGGTTATAAAATGTATAATCTCAGAGCAAGCCAGTTTGGGAAGAAATGAAAAAAAATTGAAGTCATTTGCTGGTTTCTAAATTTATTTTTTTATGCTGCAGCTTAAAGTTTGAACTTGAATGCTTTTTCCTTTTTTTTTATTTTGAGGTACTAATACTATGTTCCTCATGAAGTCACATGATTATAAACTTGCAATTTTTTAAAGTCCAGGGTACTTCCTAAAATTATTTACTTTCTGAAATCTGATTTGATTGTCATATTGGCCATAATGATTCCTTCATGTCTTTAAGCAAGAAACTTTAGAATGCATATGAAAAGTGACAAAACATGACTTCTTGTTCTTAGTCTTCTTATGTGAAAAATGACAAAACATACATATGAATTGTACATCCTTAAGGAAGGATGGGCTACTTGGAAACACAAACAGAAGATAATAGAACTTAGGAATTTTGGTAAAATCTTGACAGGTGATTGCACAAATAGAGTACCAAGAGAGTTATGACTGTAACACACAATATCTTAAGAAGACCATTGAGCATTTGGATGATATGAGACTATCTCTGCATTAACTTACTCTTGTTATTCAATTCTAAAACAAAGACACATCCAAAGAAAAGCTAATTATATTTATGTGTTAGGTAATTTAGCATGGAATTGTAGAATACAGTTGGGAGACTGAAAAGGCAATGCAGTATCAAAATGTAATTTACTGTCTCCTCCCCCTATCCTTCATTTCCATCTCCTAGTGGAATAGAATATAATTTCTTCATAGATAGGGCTTTTTGGAGAGGAGGAGCCAAGATGGTGGAGTAAAAGCAATGACTTGCTTGAGCTCTCCCCCAAACCCCTCCAAATACCTGTAAAAGTGGCTCTAAACAAATTCTAAAGCAGCAGAACCCACAAAAAGATACAGTGAAACAAATTCCCAGCCCAAGACAGCCCGGATGGTTGATCAGAAAGGTATATTGTGCTGGCTGGGGAGAGGAGCACACTTTGGCCATGGGCATGCAGGCAAAACAGGCCTCAGTGAACCTGGAGCAGCCCTCAGAGGACTGAATCGTGGGTAGCTATTGTGGTTTCCAGACTTCTCAACCCAGGAATGCCAAAGACAACTTAGAAGGTCAGTGGGATAAGTCTGTGATGCAGTGAGAGAAGCTTGGTCCCAGCTTGAGTCCCCGAGCATGGCCCTGGGGTGGAGGCTGCTTCTGGACCTTCTGGCCCACAGACTGAGGGGGAATTGAGTGACTGGTCAGAGGGGGATTGCTGGGATCTCTTTGCCAGTGCTGAGGCAGGAATCTCTTGCTTTGCCTGTGCTTGGATCTGGGTCACAATTCTGAGTGGCAGTCCTGGGACAAGGAGGGGTGCTGACTTGGTGAAGCTTGTAGTGGTGGGGGAGAGGAAATCTGCCTCACAGTTCTAAGACAGAAAAGAGTTCTTGTGGTCACTCATAGACCAGAGCATAGGCCAGGAAAGGAGTAAACACCTCGCCCCTTATCATACCACCTTGGAAGAACTGAAAATTTACAGGTCCCTAGAAGTATCTCTGAAAATAGCTGCATAAAACCCCCGAAGCTTAGGACAGTACATTCTTCACACTGGAAGCAGACCCCCTACATTAACAAAGAGTTTATAACTCAAATAATTGGCTGGGATCATGAGCAAACAAAGACAAAAAAAGTCAGACCATAGAATCTTTCTTTGGTAATAAAGAAGATCAAAACATACAACCAGAAGAAGACAACAAAGTCAAAACTCCTACATGCAAAGCCTCCAAGAAAAATATGAATCAGTCTCAGGCCATGGAAGAGCTCAAAAACGATTTTGAGAAACAAGTAAGAGAAGTAGAGGAAAAAATGAGAAGAGAAATGAGAGTAATACAAGAAAATCATGAAAAACAAGTCAATAGCTTGCTGAAGGTGACCCCCCAAAAAAATACTGAAGAAAATAACACCTTAAAAAAATAGCCTAACCCAAATGGCAAAAGAGGTCTAAAAAGCCAATGAGGAGAAGAATGCTTTAAAAAGCAAAGTTGGCCAAATGGAAAAAGAAGTCCAAAAGCTTACTTGAAGAAAATACTTCCTTAAAAATTAGAATAGAGGGGCAGCTAGGTGATGCAGTGGATAGAGCACCAGCCCTGGATTCAGGAGGACCTGAGTTCAAATTTGGCCTCAGAGACATAACACTCACTACCTATGTGACCCCGGGCAAGTCACTTAACCCCCATTGTCTAACCAAAAAAAAAATTAGAATAGAGCAATTAGAAGCTAGTGACTTTATGAGAAATCATGACACTGTGAAACAAATCCAAAAGAATGAAAACATAGAAAACAATGTGAACTATCTCATTGGAAAAACAACCGACCTGAAAAATAGATCCAGGAGAGATAATTTAAAAACTATTGGACTATCTGAAAGCCATAATCAAAAAAAGAGTCTAGAAATCATCTTTCAAGAAGTCATCAAGGAAAACTGCCCTGATATTTTAGAACCAGAGGGCAAAATAGAAATGGAAAGAATCCACCAATCACCTTCTGAAAGAGATCCCCAAAGGAAAACTCCTAGGAATATTGTAGCCCAATTCCAGAGTTCCCAGGTTAAGGAGAAAATATTGCAAGCATCCAGAAAGAAACACTTCAAGTATTGTGGAAACACAATCAAGATAACACAAGATTTAGCAGCTTTTACATTAAGGTACTGCAGGGCAAAGAATATAGTATTCCGGAGGGCAAAGGAGATAGGATTACAATCAAAAATCACTTATCCAGCAAAGCTGAGTATGACCCTTTAGGGGAAAAAATGGTCATTCAGTGAAATAGAGGACTTTCAAGCATTCTTGATGAAAAGACCAGAGCTGAATAGAAAATTTGACTTTCAAATACAAGACTCAATTGAAACATGAAGAGGTAAACAGGAAAGAGAAATCATAAGAGACTTCTTTTTTTTTTTTTTTTTTGGTGGGGGAATGGGGGTTAAGTCTCTTGTCCAGAGTCACACAGCTAGTGAGTGTTATGTGTCTGAGACCAGATTTGAACTCAGGTCCTCTTGACTCCAGGGCCGGTGCTTTATCCACTGTGCCACCTAGCTGCCTCCCCCCCTTTTTTTGGCTTTTTTTATTTTCATAAGAGACTTATTAAGTTTGAACTGTTTACATTCCTGCATGGAAAGATGATATTTATAACTCATGAGACTTTTGTCAGTATTAGTGTAGTTGAAGGGAAAAATATATGTATGTACATATAGATAGATAGATAGATAGATAGAGGGCACTGGGTGAGTTGAAGATGAAGGGGTAATATCTGGAGAATAAAATTAAGGGGTGAGAGAGGATTATACTGGGAGAAGGAGAAAGGAAAAGGTAGAATGGGGTAAATTATCTCATATAAAACAGACAAGAAAAGGCTTTTACTGTGGAGGGGAAACAGGGGAAGGTGAAAGGGAATGAGTTAATCTTATTCTCATTGGATTTGGCTTCAGGAGGGAATACCATACACACTCAGTTGGGTATGGAAATCTATCTTACCCTACAGGAAAATGGTGGCAGAAGGGACAAGAGAGCAGGGGATGATAGAGGTGAGGGCAGATTGGGGTAGGGGGTAATCAGAGACAAAAACTTCTGAGGAGGGACAGGGTCAAAAGAGAGAATAGAATAAATGGGGGGTGGGATGGGATGAAGGGAAATAGAGTTAGTTTTTCACAACATGACTACTATGGAAGTGTTTTGCATAACTACACATGTATAACTTGTATTGAGTTGCTTGCCTTTTCAAGGAGGGTGAGTGGGGAGGGAGGAAGGGAGAAAATTTGGAACCCAAAGTTTTAAGAACACATGTTAAAAATTGTTTTCACATTCAACTGGGAAATAAGAAATATAGGAATTGGGGAATAGAAATCTATCCTGCCCGACAGGAAAATAGAAGGGGAAGGGGTTAAGAGAAGGGGGGAGAGATAGAAGGGAGGGCAGATTAGGGGCAAGAGTATTCAGAATGCATGCCATCTTGGGGTGGGGGGAGGGGCAAGATGGGGAGAAAATTTTGAATTCAAAATCTTGTGGAAGTAAATGTTGAAAACTAAAAATAAAAAAAATTTAAAAAAGGTAGGGCTTTTTCATATATATATATATATATTCCTATACACACACACACACACACACATACCTATACCTATAGATACATACATACATATATATATAGTCTTTATATCTACCTTAGGTACCTAGGACAGTGTCATGCATGTGTTGTTGTTCAGGTGTTTCAGTCATGTCAGACTCTTTGTGACACTCATTGGGGATTTTCTTGGCAAAGATACTGGAGAGGTTTGTCATTTCCTTCTCCAGTGGAGCCATTTTGTCAGGGAATCAGAGATTAAGTGACTTACCCAAGGTCACATGACTCGCAAGGGTCTGAGGCTGTAAATGAACTCAGATCTTTCTGACTCCAGGCCTTGTGCTCTATTGACTGAGTCACCAGTTGACTCATAATGCATATTAGGAAGGCTTATTAAATATTGGTTGAATTAAATTGAAATGAAGACAAAAGACAACATTTGGCTGATATATCATCACTGGATTAACTGTATATAATTCAAGCTGCAGCAGTTCATCGATTGTATGCACTGAAAGCAATTTAGAAATTATCTAGTATATCTTTTCAATATTGTTTTTTCATTGACGGGATTGAATAAGGCATAATAATTTTCACTGGGCTTTTTCTCCTCCGCAATTCCTTTGCAACAGCTTCCTGAAATAGAATGGGGTGAATTTAAGGGTTCTAAGAAAGAATTTTGGTACCCTTTTGGGGCAAGTGAAGTAAGTTAACTTTATTGAATTTTGAAGACAGTTTTTTAAAAGTAATTTTTACAAGATTAAGAAAAATTGGTTTCCAAAGATCCCTCCACTAATAGAGCTCTCCTTTGTAACAACAATAAAAGTATAGTTAAACAAAATATACTATATCTCTTTCCATTCCTATAGGCTACCATGGGCATACCTTTGGCTGAGAGGATGAAGATATGGGTCAATCAGTAAACATTTAAAAAGCATCTCTTATGTGCTAGGGACTATGCTAAGTGTTGGGGATGCAAAAGAAGATGAAAGACAATCTCTATGCTCAAGAAGCTCATAGTCTAATGAAGGTGACAGCTTTGAAACAACCATATATAAACAAATAAAATGGAAATAATTGACAGAGGGAAAGCACTGACATTTAAGTGGGGGATTAGGATAGGTTTCCTTTTGAGTATGGGATTATAGCTGGGACTTGAAGGAACCCACAAACATGAGACAAGGAGGGAGAAAATTCCAGACATGAAAGACAACCAGTAAAATCTTCTGGAGTCTTGAGATGCAGTGTCTTATTTGAGGAATGACATGGAGGCCAGTGTCATTGGTCAGATGGGGCTTAGGAAGAGGTTGGTATAAGGTAAGGAGACTGGAAAGGTGATGGTGGGGGAAAAGTTATGAAAGGCTTTGAACACTTAACAGAGGATTTATATTCGATCCCAGAGGTGATCGGTAGCCACTGGGGTTTATTGAGGGGAGGGAAATATGGTTAGAGATGCACATTAGGAAGATTATTTTAACAGCTGAGTGGAGAACAAACTGGAGTGGGGAGAGATTTATGACAAAAGAGACCAACCAGCAGGCCATTGTGATAGTCCAGGTGTAAGGTGATAAGGGTCTGCCTCAGAGTGGTAGCAATGTTGAAGAAGAGAAGGGGTTTTATAGAAGAGATGTTTGAAAGGGAAAATCGATAGGCCTTGGTGACAGATTGGATATAAGGGGTGAGAGAGTGAGAAGTTGAGGATGACACTTAAGTTTTGAACCTGTGTAACTTGGTGGTGCCCTCAAATGTTATAGGGGATAATGAATTCAGTTTGGGACAAGTCAAGCTAATATATTTTAGGTATATTTCATCAGCAGTCTTCAGGTCAAGATTAATTAGTATTCTGGTATCTTTCAATGTTATTTTTCTTTACATTATTGCAGTCATTGTCTACATTTTTCTCTTGGTTATGTTTATTTTATTCAGCATGAGTTCATATAGGTCTTCCTATGTTTCCATGAATTCTTCATTTTGTTTCTTACAGTGCAATAATATGCCATGACATGCATATCCAAGCAGCTAGGTGGCCTAGTAGATAGAGTGCTAGACCTGGAAGTTAGGAAGCCCTGAGTGCAAATCCTGCCTCATACACTTAGTGGTTATGTGACCCTCTGCAAGTCACTTAACCTCTATTTACTTCAGTTTTCTCATCTGTAAAATGAAGATAGTAACAGCACCTAAATTGCAGGATTGTTAAGAGGATAAAATGAGATAACATTTGTAAAGTGCTTTGTAAATTTTAAAGCACTATATAAATGCTAGTTTATTATTATTAATATTATTAACCACAATTTTTAGTCACTTCCAAATTGATAGTTACGTACTTTGTTTCTAGCTTTATTACTAGTCCCTGGTAGTGGTCCTGTTAAATCAAAGAGTATGTTCTATTTAATAAACTTCATTGTATAGTTTAAAAATATTTTCTAGGATAGTTAGAACAATTTGCGTCTCCACATACAATGTGTCACAATATTTCATGACCCTCCAAAAATTTTTATTTTCTTCTTTTGTTTCCATTCTGATAGATATAAAGTAAAATGCCATCTTTTAATTTGCATATCTTTTATTTTTCATAGTTTAGAATTTTATTTCATAGGGTCATTGATAATTTGCATTTTTGAAAACAGTCTATTCATATCCATTGACCATTTATCTAATGGAAACTAACTTTTACATTTTTGTTAATTCTATAAATACCTTAGATATCAGGCATGAGACACTTGATGTGAAGTAATTATTTCTTCCACAATGTGTAACTTCACTTTTTTTCTAGCCACATTAATTTCATTTATGTAAAAGAATAAACCTTTTAAAAAGTATTGTTAAAAATATGATATCCTGGGATTATCTGAACATTAGATTTTACCTAATGGAATTAGGGGATCTCTATAAACTATTTCCAAAAGACAATAATAGCTCTTGACACTGGCTTGGTGATTTGGGGATCAATTACATTACATTACATTATAATCACATAGGTTTTCTTTTTCTGTTTCTTTTTGTATGGTTGCAAAATGTGGAACACCTGATTTCAAAAGAACAAAAATTTCAGGTTACCCAATGTATAGGTGTATGCTGAGTATGAGTGGGCTGCAGCATATTGCCAACAATGATTTGTAAACAATAAATAACATAAAAAGCTTCATCAAGGAAATCTATGATTGGCAAGACAAATGAGCAATTTAGTGTGTATAAGGCATAACAGACAGAAGGATAACATGAGTGGTACATTCATCCTTAAGAAATATGAAAAGAATGATACAGATTTCTCTTGTGTTGAGTGGATCCTCCATTAAGGGTTTATAGAGAGACATGGATGAAAATAGCACAGGAGACAAAGCATGGAGGTGTTGCAGTCCTCACTGTTGGAGGTGTGCTCACACTGATGAATCATGAAATCATCTAATTATCAAAGTTTCAGAGCAGAATTCTTTTAAAAAATATTTCTGGTTCCATTTTTGGGAATCACAATTAGATAACTTTGAATGGATTCTGCTCTGGTCACACAGTAGGTGCTTAACAAATATTTATTGACTGACTGACTTGAAATGCTTAATAGGATTTTTTGTTTGTTGTTTTAGGGGGAAGTGGTGTGGTCCCAAAGAATAATAATTTTGTGCCTATGTGGAGGATGATGGATGGGAAAAGAGAGATTAGAAGTAGAGAGGTAAATTAGGAGGCAATTGTGATAGTCCAAGCAAGAGATGATGGGGCCTAAAGGAGAGTAAAGGCTCTATAAATCAACTGCCTTTCCCAATCCTTCCTAAATTCAAAATCTTTCTCTCTGTTGACAATTTCATGTTTATCTTTTAGATAGTTTGTTTTTGCATAGTTGTTTGCTTGTTGTCTGCCCCACTAGACCATGAGTTTCTTGAGGGCAGGGACTATCTTTTGCCTTCCTTTGCATTCTCAGCACTTGCACAGTTCCTGGCACCTAGGAGGAGCTTAATAAATGCTTATTGAAAGAATGACTCATTCCTCATTGTAGTGTATAGTTGATCCTGGGTTCTTGAAGAGTTTAAGTTCTACAAGGTCGAATACACTTTGGTGTGAGTCTACTATCCAAGGACAAGACTTGCTATGTTTGGAGCAGCTCATCACCAAGTTGGCTGTAGAGTTACTAATTTGAGGACCATAGCAAAGTAGAAGTACCATCTACTAAGTGTCATGATTGAAATTTAACAAAAGGGTAGACTGAGGCAAATCTCAGAGTAAGATAACATTTTATGCCAAAGACCCCAAGCAGAAGGACAATTCCCCTTATATAGGTTTTGGGGAGTACAGAGCAAAGAACAGAAAAGGGTAGCTGACATCATGGGATTTAGGACAACATGATCGTTTACAAAGATGAGGTACAGGGAACGACATGATTGTTTGGTAATGGAGTCTAGCAACAACCCCCCTCTTCTCTCATGAGACTAAGAAGAGCTCATTGTCCGTGTCCAAATGTGAGATAGCAGGCTAGGCATTTGGACAACAAACCAGACATCTCTGAAGGATAGCTTGGTGGTGTAAAGATAGCAGGCTTGACTCCCTTGTGTTCACACACATTCCCAGTTAAATTCCTTGAGGCAAGAATAGGTCAGTGATTAGTGGAAAGCTGGATTTCTAAAATTAACCCATTATGGGCCAGCTGAATTCTGAACCAAGTTCAGAGACAAAGAGCTATGACTTACTTAAAGCAGTTACAGAACAAAAACAGTTACTGGACAAAATCAATTACTTGTAAATAGGATCAATGAATAAATGACACAGGATCAATCTTAGTCTTCTAATAAGCAGGCCTGTATGACGTATAGTCCATGGGCCATTTGAGGTCCACCAAAGGACTTCAGGTAGCTCGTGAAAAATATAGAGGGTGTAAAAGAAAGTAAAGATGTAATGAGTGCTTTGTCCATGCCCTGCTTAATCTGCTTTCCACTAGTCACAATTGTGCCTGTCATGTAACTTGGTGAGTGGGTTGCCACTGTGTGTTCTATCCTGTTTGTCATGTGACCTGCGGCAACCAACCACTGTCAGTCTATCTCTAGTTTGAGGAGCTAGAGTCATATCTTTTCACTGTTTTCAATCGTTATGGTGTTGAACAGAGACAAAGTGAGTACAGCCACTTGCCAACGAAGCTTAAACCTGCTATGCAATGAGGAGCAACAGCATGAAGGTTCTTCTCCTCCCTTGTTGCGTGGCTGCCCTCCAAGTTACATGAGTGTCTGGAGCTCTCTCCAAGGTCAGACACTCAGTTCAGTATTTCTTTTTATGTGAGCAGTTGCTATGGAGATTTTTTGTTTCTAACATTAAAGTTTTTGGGGTGACTTTGTAAAATGAATGATAAAAAGAAATGGAAGATCAAATGAGAACAGATTATTTAATCTGGAGTGGACAAATAGATACTTGTTTACTTACACGAGAGCAAAATATTGTGCCTTGTTTGCCCAAAAGTAATAGCTGTTCTGAAGGAATACAATCTTTGTTGACATTTGGATTCAAAACATCCTGACTTAAGCAAATTGGACACCAATGAAAAACAAATCAAAGTGTCTAAATTGTTGCAAAGCCCCAGTGGGGAACAATGGTTTTTCAAGAAAGTAAACTCAGAAAATGAGGCAGCGACTAAGGTTAGTTTTCAGATTTCTAAAAATTTGCTGCTGCTGTGAAGTCTTTTACTGAAGGTAAAAGACATAAAAAAAGTTTGCTGATTGCAGTTTCTGGATTATGTCCCACTTATGAAAGTAATTTTTTTTAGCATTAATGTGATTTCTTGATAAGCAAAAATCTTAAATAATAAATGTAATTAATTGATACTAATTGAAATTTCCCTTTTTAAAAATATGGCTCATTTGCAAAATAGTTTAATAATTAATTATACCTTTACTTGGAAAGTGAGTCACTAAAAACCTGTCTGTGACCTGAAGAAGTTTAGCCGGTTTTAATTTTGGCCTCTACCTACTGCCAAGTTGTGCAGGTCTGTCATAAGGATAGATAGATAGCAATTACAGCAGTAAAATTAGAGATTCTTCTGTTAAAGCAGTCCAGGAGCTACTATGGAGTGAATGTTGAATTCAGCTCCTTAAAGTATTGTTGTAAGTCAGCATAACCAGATTTGATAGTGTTTTTCTTAAATACTTTATTATT
Source organism: Vombatus ursinus (assembly GCF_900497805.2). Classification (NCBI taxonomy): domain Eukaryota; kingdom Metazoa; phylum Chordata; class Mammalia; order Diprotodontia; family Vombatidae; genus Vombatus; species Vombatus ursinus. Next base: position 25,027,001 of record NW_020954557.1, read on the forward strand.
TAAGAATGACATAAGTTGAATTTTTTTTCAGTAAAGAATGAAAGCGTGAATTTTAAATGAACTATCTCAGAGAAACAGTCTCAAAAGATCAAGTAATTTTTACTCAAAACTCAAAATGAGTTATAATGGGCTTCAGTCACAAAATCTCATTATTTCTGTATGACTTTAATTATATTACTTTCAGTAAATTGGGCGATAGGTTATCAGCAATTTCTTTGAAATTCTTCCAGTTTTAAGAACAATACAATAAACTTCAATAAATGCAGAATACATTGGAAATAGAAGAAGCAACCAGTGGGATCCTTTTATGGCAAGAGAATTTATTTCACTCAATGTAAGGAGAGGAAAGAAGTTATTGTGCTTCATTTCTTTCTTTCTTTCTTCCTTCCTTTCTTTCTTTCTTTCTTTCTTTCTTTCTTTCTTTCTTTCTTTCTT
>NW_020954557.1:25027445-25041437 GCF_900497805.2 Vombatus ursinus
TCTTTCTTTCTTTCTTTCTTTCTTTCTTTCTTTCTTTCTTTCTTTCTGTGTGTCTGTCTCTGTCTGTCTATCTAATCTATCTGTCTCTGTCTGTCTATCTAATCTATAATTCTATAATTCAATCTCCTTCTCCCTCCAAAGCTGGAAGTTCAGTGGCCACTCATAGCCCAATTCCAATGTTAATCAGATCAGTATGGAATCTTTGATCTGCTCTGGTATTCCAACCTCCACCAATTGAATCCTCCTTAGGCTGCATGGTGACCCTCTGCTCTCAGGACCCCCCACATTAGTACTGGACTTGCAGGGATCTGGTCAGAGTTCTACTGCTGCTTAGAACTCCCAAACCAAAATGATCTACCAGCCTCAATCTCCCTCAGGGATTATAGTTTTGTGCCATTAGGCCCAGCTAATGTGTAGTATAAAAAAAAATTAAAGGCAATATAATTGAAGAAAAATGAGTCAAAAGAGAATCATCAGACTGTTTGGACCTTCTGGAATATATTGGCTCAAATATGGTGTAGATGAAATGATTTTCTAGAAGCTCAGGATTAAAGAAAATTTCAAAGCAACAAAGAAGTTTTGTGTTAAGAAACAGATGAGCAAGTACTATAACTGTACAGGATCGGTATGAGAGGACCCACAAAAGGTATAAGATCATTATCGCAATATAAGTACATCAAAGTATCCCAAATATAAGTACAGGGAAGCTAGATGGCTCAGTGGATAGAGCTCCAACCTTGGAGTCAAGACGACCTGAGTTCAAATCTGGCCTCAGACATTTGACACTTACTAGCTGTGTAACCCTGGGCAAGTCACTTAACCCCATTGCCTAACCATAAAAAAAAAATTTAAAAAAGTATATCAAAGGAAGTAAAAAAAGAAAGGAATAAATAAACACAATCAAAAGTATAGAATGCCAGATTTAAGTGGCTCAAGAGAAGTGAATTCAAGATATCAATGAGAAAAAATGACATTACATGTAGTAAGAGATTATATTTTTTAAAAAAAGGGGAAATTTCCTCAAAAGAGCAAGGGGCCACTAGAGGAGTGCAAGGACTAATAGAAAAGAAAATATATATTACAAAAAGAAAATGTTCCTACATATGAAGAAACAAGAGGTCACAAGGTGAGTATGTCTGAAACCATAACAACAAATATTATAGTCCAGTTAAAGATCAGACATAAGGAAAACCCTATTATTTGAAACTAAATAAAAGGACTGTTGGTGTTCTGTCATGTGCTTTGTGCTCTCAGAGGCTTTAATCCTTAACTTTTTTTTTTCATTTTTCAACTTAAGTGTGTTAATATTTTAGTTGGTCATGACTTGAGACTGGTAGCTATTCAGATAAATGAATGGAAAGTTGCTCATCATAATTATTACGCAAAAGAAGTATCTTTTAATCAATCAATCAAACACATTTATTAACATCTCCTATGGGCAGTGTGTTAGGTGTTGGGATTAGAAAGACAAAAGCAGTTCCTGCCCTCAAGGAATTTACAATCTATTAAGGAAGACAAGATGGACATTAAAAAAAAAGCATATACAAAATGAATACAAGATGGATTTGGGGACTTGCAACTGTGGGGTTCAAGAAAAGTTTCTGTAGATATTAATGCCTGCGCTGAGCTTTGAGATAAACAAGAGATTCTAAGAGGTGATGATGAGGAGGAAGTTCATTTGGCTTATTGACTTCCATGGGTCCATGCAGTTGACCTATATGGATAACTCTGAAATCTACATATCTAGCCATTATCTCTATCCTGAGCTTCAGCCCTACATTTTCAAGTGCCTCTCGGATATCTCTACTTAGATGTCCTATAGAAATATCCAATTCAACATGTTCAGAACAGAATTAATTACTTTTCCTGCTAAATTCATTCTGCCCTGTAACTTCCCTTGTTCACATATGGGTACTACAACATTTCCAGATCCTTTGGTTTGCAAACTCAGAGTCATCCTAGATTCTTTTTTCCCCTCACTATCCATATCTTATCAGTTGTCAAAACAACTTTCAATTTCTACCAAATTCAAGACCTGATCACCTCTCTCCTCTTTTGAACTTTTGAAGCTTTTTTCTCTAAGACAGTTAATTTGGACTATTCCAATCACCTCCTCTTTGATTTCTCTGCAGCCAGCCTCTCTTCTTTCAAATCCATTATCCACAGGGCTGCCAAACTGGCAATCCAGAAACTGATCTGACACTTCTTTTCTCCAGAAATAGTGGTTCTCTATTGCTCCTAGAAAACACACACACACACACACATATGTACACACACACTCACACACTCTTTTTTTGGTTTGGCTCCTAAAACCCAACTGGGCTAAAACTTTTTTTGCAAAACTATTTGCTGTACTCCATAAACAGCATTCTGATTTGTAACTCCACGCACAGGGTGCCCCTCCTCATGCTTTTCCTACTCACTTCTGCCTTTTGAATTCCTAGCACCCTTAAAACTCAACTCAAGTTTGTCCTCCTGTAAGAGGTCCTTCTTGATTCTTCATTTGGCAATGATTTTGTATTTTGTAGACATTTCATATTAATATATACGTGTATCTATTGTTTACCTTAGTTGGATCTAAGTGCCTTGAGGATAGGATAATTTTGTTTTTACCTTTATATACTTGTTGCCTAATTTTGTACCTGACATGTAAAAAATTGGTTGAATTTATTTATTTTTTCTTTTTTGGTGAGGCAATTGGGGTTAAGTGACTTGCCCAGGGTCACAGAGCTAGGAAATGTCAAATGTGTGAGGTCAGATTTGAACTCAGGTCCTCCTGACTCCAAGGCTGGAGCTTTATCCACTGTGCCACATATGCTCCATTAAATTTAATTTAATTAAAAACAGACTGGCATTCATTTTAGCTTGAGAAGCAATGAAATATTATTCTAAGTCCAACTCATCTCCAGTCTTCCCCATAGCCTTGCAAAAACTAGGTGCTTGCTTAGCAAATGTTTGTTCAATAAAGAATTGGATTGGTTAATTCTACCTAGCCTTTCATTGAAAGGAAGGAAACAAGCATTTATTAAGCACCTACTATTTACCAAGCACTGTGCTATGTGTTTCACAAATATTATTGCATCTGATCCTAATGACAACCCTGCAAAATGCTATTATTATCCTTATGTTACAGTTGAGGAAACTAAGGAAAACAGGTTAAGTGACTTGCTTAGGGTCACACAGCTATTAAGTGTCTGAGACTGGATTTGATGCAGAGTCACACAGTTAGGAATTCAGCCTTGCTGACTCCAGACACAGCACTCTATCTACTGTACTACCTAGCTGGTCTTCCATTGAGCCAATTGATTCTCCATTAGAGCTAAGCAAAAGGTAACTCCTTTTAAAAAATCAATGTAAAATTAGAAAATTAATCCCATGCCTCAACTTCAATATTCTGAGGATCTCTAATTTCATCAGTGTGAATATTCTCTCTACCAAACCATATCTCAACCTCTCCATTATTTACTAAGCAATATTTGAGAATGTTTCTGGCCACAAAGATTCATTACCCTGATAAAATCTTTGTGGTAAGTGTCTCTGAATTTAGCTAGGCCGGTCCTTATACCAATAGCTATATAGATCATTATTATTCAGGTATTTCCAACCTGGTGGAAGGGCATTATGGTGTAGTGGGAAAAAGAGTGGATTTGAATCTTGGCTTTACTACTTATTACTTGCGTCATATCAGTTGGTCAAAATACATAATCTCTCTGAACCTGATGGTCTTCAAGTTCTGTTCTCTAAACCTGTGATCATATACCTTGTCAGATTTTGTATTTTACTGACTCAATACTTCAGAATCCAGGGTTACTTTCACACCAGAACAAGGCATCAGAATAAGATTTTAGTTAAGGTAATAAACCCATAATTCTCTAATTCATTAATTTGTGATATCCTTATTTGGAATGGAAGCCTGTGCAGTACTTGCTACATATGGGCTTTAAGAAAATTATTATAATGTATAACTTATTTTTATCTAGCAGTCATATGTGCAGAAGCAAAATAGTCAAGACAAGATGAAAGAAACTAAAAAATAAAACTCAAGTGTTTAGTGCCAAGTGAATTTTCTTTAAATTTTGTTTTGGAGTAACTATTTTATTCATAAAATTTTCTAGGGTTTCAAATAATGAAAATCTAACTTACAATGCTTATATTCTCTGTTTAAAACTATTGCCAAGATACAGAGAGATAACCTTAGTCAAAAAGCAAATTCTAGTCTGCTGAAATTCTGATGTGTACATAACACAACAAATAAAGACAGGCACCTTGGTCTTTTGGCCCTATTACAGATTTGACTGGCTCTGTTTTGGTTACAAACGAGGAACAATTTTCAACAAGAGAAAGCCACAAACTTTTATTAATTTGGCATAAAGATGCTAAGGAAGAGATAGAAAGCTGGAATTTTTGTTGTCTTTTTTTCTCCTGCGACATGAATACTGCTTTGAGGGTTATTTTCATGAACTACATTATAACCAAAACCCATTTCCAGTATCCATCAAAATAAATCCCTCTGTCCGTGTTTTTTTTTCTCCCAGTAACAGGGACCCCCAACCTTTTTTTGTGAGGAAGAGCTAATTTTCCTTTCTTGAAGCGTGGAGGTCACTGGCAGGTGGCATGCTAAAACTAAAGGCCCTGAATTGGGAAGGTTATGGGGGAAAATAATGAGGCTGAGAATAAAGTATCTGAAATAGATCATGGATAGGGATATGATGATTGATTATCATATTATACTTATTAGGAACACTAGAAAATTGGGAAAGAATGGACATGTCAGCAGTAACTATTTAATTATCTCATCAAGTAAGATTTGAATCTTGATTTACCAGCTGGAGACTTGAATTTTCTGTTATTACTAATCTTATTTTAAAATATCTGAAATACATTCTAAGTTAAAGTGATCCTTCTTTTAGCAAATCAGTTTGACTACCTTTTAATCTCACCAAAATATTATAAACTAATATAAAACAATATTGTATTATCTGAAAAAAATCTAGGGTAACTGTAAATTCAATATGAAGCAAAGGGTAATCACCTTGCCCAATCCTGCTGTGGTTAGGTCACAACTAGAATACTGTTTTTATTACTAGGTCACCACATTTTAGGAAGGACATTGTTAAGCTTATCAGAATATCCAGAGTAGGGTGACAAGGCTGTTTGTGAAAAAGTTGAGGGAAATCGGGGTGTTCAGTCAGGAGAAGGGACAGAATGGTCCCTTCCTATATTCCCAGTCTTTGTGCAGTCTTCTTTAGAATTGTTTTCTTTGTCTCCACAGGACAGAATTATTAGACATGGGTTGAACTAGCAAAAATGAAATTTTAGTCAGTGACAGGAAAAACAAACAAACTTTTTGACATTTACATCTACCCCAAAGTGGAATGAACAGCCATAACAAATGGTGTGTTCCCTTGAGGCAGAGGCTAGATTATGATATGTGGAGTATTGTAGAAATGTTTGAATTGGACTAAATGACCACAGCATCACAGCATTTGAGTTGATAAGGCTCAGTTGATAAATAGTCCAACCTAAATCCTTCTATGACATGCCTGACAAATGGCCCCCTAGCCCTTATCTGAAGACCTGAGAGACGAACTATTATTTCCTAAGGCAAGCACATTCTTACCTTCCATTATCTCTAATTATGTATAGGGGATCATCTTGCAACTTATTTTGCTACTCCGTTTTACTAATTTTTTTCTTTGCACTTTGACAAAATGTGTCTTCTTGTTGGTCTCTTAAAAGGAAACACATTGTCGAGGTTTCGTGAGCTCTGGTTTTGAGTATATACTGACCTATAAAATGCCTCAAAACTAAATTTCTGGTGGTTCAGGTGTAACTACTACACATAGAATAATTTGGTCCAGAGTGTAGGAGATTTTAGTCTCACTCTTCCTTCACTGATGAGGCCACATCTGGATCCTGTATGGTTTTGAGCACCACATTTTGGTAAAGATATTTGACAAGCTGGAGCGTGTCTAGGAAATGATCACCAGGATTATTATGGAGTAAGAAACAATGTACTAGAAGGACCAATTAAAGGGGCTTGAAGTGTTTAGCTCTGAGAAGTTAGGACATGTGGGGATATTATAGTTTTTTCAAATATTTTAAGGGTTGTCAAAAGAAGAGTGAATAGATTTGTTTTACTTGAATGCAAGAGGGTTAACTTAAGAAACATAAGCAGAAGTTGAGGAGAGGTAGATTTGGAGTGGATATAGGGAAAAACTTCCTAGCAATTAGAAATGTCCAGAAAAGGACTGGATTGTAGCTGGTGATTTCTCCATCATAGGAGAGGTTTATGAACTCTTTTGAGAGACACTTTGTAGAGGATTCTTATTCAGGCAAAAGTTGGGCTTAACAATATCTGTGCTCTTTAAGGCCTATGATCCTATAGCTCCTTTCTTTTAAACTGCATTTACTATCTTTTTTAAAAAAGTCACTTTACTTAAGCCAGGCATTGTATAAAGATTTATAGGGCACAAATACATCAAAGAATTCTCTTAAGATTACTACCTTAAGGTAAAGTTTCAGAATTAATTTTTATTAAACATTGGTCTAAAGAATACAGATTGCACTAAGTGCCTCCACTTTGGAGGTGTTGATTTAAATAATGAAGGGAAGATGAAGAGGAAATAAATGTAAATTTAATTTTACATCATTTTAAAATTTAGTTTATGAAGCTCATACATTGTATGTCTCAGACTCCTATGTCTAATGTTTTCTCTCAAATGTTGTTATTTTAGATTTTTAATGAAATCAATCTGAAAGAAATGATTGCCTTAACTCCATCAATCCCTAATTGCTACTTGTCCTGTGTTTAAAAATGAAAATTTTATTCAAAGTATTTTTAAATTGCTGAGTTACATCTGCTCTCTTATCAAGCTTTATTGAAACCTATAAGATTCTTACTACCATAATTAGTCAATTTCCTTTGAAAATTTTAGATTTTTTATTTGATGTCTGAAATACATGTATCAGTACTCAAATCAGTGTTATGGTGCCGTTGTTTATTCCTAAAGACATTTTAAAGTGTTTTACATAATATCTTCCTTTTTGAAATTATCTTCATTTTAGAAGAAATTTAACATATGTATTGATTTTAAAAGTCATCTTCGTCAGTGAGAGTCTAATTGTTGAAATCAAGATCTCTTTTATAACATTTCTTTTTTTTCTTGCAGAAAGCTTAATTTTATTTATTTATTTTTATTTATATTTTTAATGCTGTGTCAATTAAACTAGCAAAGGGATACTTTATTTTTTCTTTTCTTAATTCTTTTTTAATTTGTTAATTTATTTATTTTTAGTTTTCAACATACACTTCCACAAAATTTTGATTTCAAAATTTTCTCCTAATCAATCTTCTCTCTCCACCCCAAGACAGTGTGCATTCTGAATATCCTTTCCCCCAATCTGCCCTCGCTTCTAACACATCTTCCCCCTTCTTTTTTCCCCTTCCCCTTCTATTTTCCTGTAGGGTCAGGATAAATTTCTATGCCCTTTGACTGTATATCTTATTTTCCAGTTACATGTAAAAACAATTTTTAACATTTTTTGGTAAACTTTGAGTTTCAAATTCTCTTACTTCCTCCCTCCCACCCACCTTCATTGAGAAGGCAAGCAATTTGATACAGGTTATACATGTGTAGTCATGCAAAGCACTTCCATAGTAGTCATGTTGTGAAAAACTAACTATATTTCCCTTCATCCTATCCCACCTCCTGTTTATTCTATTCTCTATTTTAACCCTGTCCTTCCTCAGAAGTATTTGCTTCTGATTACCCCCTCCTTCAATTTGCCTTCCCTTCTATCACTGCCCTGCTCTCTTGTCCCCTTTCCCCCCTATTTTCCTGTAGGGTAAGATAGATTTCCATACCCAATTGAGTATATATGTTATTCCCTCCTTAAGCCAAATCTGATGAGAATAAGATTTACTCATTCCTTCTCACTTTCCCTTGACCCCCCGCACTGTAAAAGTTCTTTCTTGTCTGTTTTATATGATATGATTTACCCCATTCTACCTCTCCCTTTCTCCTTCTCCCACTATAATCCTCTCTCACCCCTTAATTTTATTCTCCAGATATTACTCCTTCATCTTCAACTCACCCTGTACCCTCTACCTATCTATCTATCTATCTATCTATCTATCTATCTATCTATCTATCTATCTATCTATCTATCTGTCTATATGTACATACATAGAATTTTTCCCCTCCAACTACCCTAATACTGACAAAGGTCTCATGAATCACAAATATCATCTTTCCATGTAGTAATATAAACAGTTCAGCCTTAACAAGTCCTTTATGATTTCTCTTTTCTCTTTACCTCTTCATGCTTGTCTTGAGTCTTGTATTTGAAAGTCAATTTTTCTATTCAGTGCTGGTCTTTTCAACAAGAATGCTTCAAAGTCCTCTATTTCATTGAATTTCCATTTTTTTTTCCTGAAGGATTATACTCAGTTTGATGGGTAGGTGATTCTTGGTTGTAATCCTATCTCCTTTGCCCTCCAGAATATCATATTACAACCCTTCTGGTCCCTTAATGTAGCAGTTGCTAAATCTTATGTTATCCTGATTGTGTTTCCACAATACTTGAATCATTTCTTTCTGGCTGCTTGCAATATTTTCTCCTTGACCTGGGAACTCTGGAATTTGGCTACAATATTCCTAGGAATTTTCCTGTAGGGAATCTCTTTCAGGAGGTGATCAGTGGATTCTTTCCATTTCTATTTTGCCCTCTGGTTCTAGAATATCAGGGCAGTTTTCCTTGATAATTTTTTTTGGAAGATGATGTCTAGACTCTTTTTTTGATCATGGTTTTCAGGTAGTCCAATAATTTTTAAATTATCTCTCTTGGATCTACTTTCTGGGTCAGTTGTTTTTCCAATGAGATTTTTCACATTGTCTTCCATTTTTTCATTATTTTTATTTTATTTTATAATTTCTTGATTTCTCATAGAGTCATTAGCTTCCATTTGCTCCATTCTATTTTTTAAGGAATTATTTTCTTCAGTGAGATTTTAGACCTTCTTTTCCATTTGGCCAATTCTACTTTTTAAGACATTCTTCTCCTCATTGGCTTTTTGAACCTCTTTTGCCATTTGAGTTGGTCTATTTTTTTAAGGTGTTATTTTCTTCATTATTTTGGGGGTCTCCTTTAGCAAGCTGTTGACTTGTTTTTCATGATTTTCTTGCATCACTCTCATTTCTCTTTCCAGTTTTTCCTCTACTTCTCTTACTTGCTTCTCAAAATTCTTTTTGAGCTATTCCATGGTCTGGGACTGATTCATATTTTTCTTGAAGGCTTTAGATACAAGAGCTTTGACTTTGTTGTCTTCTTCTGGTTGAATGTTTTGATCTTTTTTTGTCACCAAAGTAAGAGTCTATTGTCTGAGTTGTTTCCCACTGTTTGCTCATCTTCCCAGTCAATTACTTGACTTTTTAACTCTTTGTTAAGGTAGGGCTGTGCTTCCAGTGTGGAAGCAGTGTGTCCAAAGCTTTAGGGGTTTTGTGCAGCTGTTTTCAGAAAAAACTTCTAGGGACCTATAAATTTTCAGTTCTTCTAAGGTGCTATGATGGAAGGTGAGGTTTTTACTCCTTTCCTGGCCTATGTGTGACAACAAGCACTCTTTTCTGCCTTGAAACTGTGAGGAGGTTTTGTTTCTCTAGAATTTGTTTAAAGTAATTTTTTTTTTCAGGTATTTGGAAGGATTTGGGGGAAAGCTCAAGGAAGTCACTGCTTTTACTCTGTCATCTTGACTCCAACTCTTTTTATAGCATTTCTTAACAAAAGTATTAATAAATATGTCATATATAAATATTTGTAGATATAAATATTAGTGTTTGCTAATATTTTTTATAAAATTATCCTAAATTTCCATCATGCCATAACATATGTATATAACTGGTTGAAAAAGGAAAAAAAATATTGATAACTTGTAGTGCCAAGATAGTGGAGTGAGGAAGGAACTCCCTGGAGCCCTCCCAAATTCTCCTCCAAACAACCTTATAACAATGCCTCAGAGAAAAATTGGGAGTAGGGAAGTAGTTTACCAGCCCAAGAAAGCTTGGAGGCTCAGCAGGAAAGGTCTGTTTTACTGAATTAGGAGGGGAATGTGCTTGGCAAACATCAGGGGCAGGTCACAACCCACGGGGTTTTCAGGGAGTCCCTCAGCCATGGGGAAAGCAACCAGTGAGGCCTCACCCCCAGTGTAAACCAGAAGGAAGACCAGAGCCCCGAAGGAAACCGCATTCCTTGCAGACCAGTAGCACAGTGAGGTCCCACCCCTAGAGCAGGCCACCAGGAAGTTTCCACACCCCATGACTGATCATACATGAGGCCCTGCCTCCAGTACAAGACAGCAGGGAGGCTCCATTCCCAGTGCAAGCCAGCAACAAGGCCCCTAGCCCCAGCAAAAGAAGCTTGGGGGAGTGCCCTCTCCATTCCAGACACAAAGACCAACTGTTATATAAAAATGCAAATTATCAAAATAGCAGAAAAAAATTGAGCAAAAAACAAACGGAAAAATGACCACAGAAAGTTACTATAGTGACAAGGAGTATCAAAGCATAAACTTAGAGTAGGGCAATTAGGTCAAAATGGCTACTTGCAAAACCACAAACAAAAGTGTAAATTGGCTTCAGGCCCCTAAAAAGAACTCATGAAATCACTCAAAAAGGATTTTAAAAAGCAGATAAGAGAAATAAAAGAAAATTTGGGAAAAGAAATGAGAGTAAGGCAAAAGAATCATGAAAAAAGAGTCAACAGCTTGGTAAAGAAAGCGCAAAAAATGGAAAAAAAAAGTGGTAAAAAATTTACTGAGGAAAGCAACTTCTTAAAAAGTAGAACCAGCCAAATGGAAAAGGAGGTACAAAAGCCTACTGAAGAAAATAATTTCTTAAAAATTAGAATTGGGCAAGTTGAAACTAATGACTCCACAAGACATCAAGAAGTGATAAAATTCAAAAGAAGGAAAAAAATTAAGGAAAATGTGAAATTTCTCATTGGAAAAATAACTGATTTGGAAAACAGATCCAGGAGAAGTTCATAAAATAGAAAGTAAGAAATTCATTAAACTAATAAATAAAATTAGAAGTTGGATTTATGACAAACCCCAATAAAATAGATAAACTATTGATTAATTTGATTTAAAAAAAGGAAAGACGAAAACCAAATTACCAGTATCAAAAATGAAAGGGGTGAGTTTACTACAAATGAAGAAAAAATTAAAACAATTTTAGGTGTTTATTTTGCCCAATAATATGCCAACAAATTTGACAATCTAAGTGAAATAGGTGAATATTTACAAAAATATAAATTGCCCAGTTTAACAGGAGAGGAAATAGAATGCTTAAAGAACTCCATTTTAGAAAAAGAAATTTAACAGTTTGTCAATAAACTGTCTAAGAAAAAATCCATAGGGCCAGGTGGATTCACAAGTGAATTCTACCACACATTTAAAAAAACCATTCTCAATACTATATAATCTATTTGGAAAAAAATTAAGTGAAGGAGTCCTACCAAATTACTTTTATGACAAGAATATGGTACTGATACCTAAACCAGGAAGAGCAAAAAGAGAAAAAGAAAACTATAGACCAATTGCCCTAATGAATATTGATGCAAAAAAATAAAACACTAGGAAAGAGATTGTAGCAATATATCACAAGGATAATATACTATGACCAGGTGCAATTTATAACAGGAATGCAGGGTTGGTTCAATATTAGGAAAACTATTAACATAATTGACCATAATCAATAATAAAACCAACAGAAATCATATGATTATCATATCTCAATAGATGCAGAAAAATCTTTTGACAAAAAAAAGCATCACTTCATATTGAAAATACTAGAGAGCATAGGAATAAATGGAACTTTTCTTTAAAATAATAAGTAATATCAATCTAAAACCATCAGTAAGCATCATATTTAATGAGGATAACCTCATTAAAACCATTCTGATAAAATGGGAGGGAAGCAAGTATGCCCATTATAACTACTATTATTCGATATTGTTCTAGAAATGCTAGCTATAACAATGAGGGAAAAAAAAGAAATTGAAGGAATTTAAATAGACAATGAGGAAACAAAACTCTTACTCTTTGCTGTTATGAAGATATACTTATATAATCCTAGAGATTCAAATAAAATACTAGTTGAAATAATTAACAACTTGAGTGAAGTTGCAGGATATAAAATAAAGGCACATAAATCAAGAAATAGAAAGATAAATTCATTTAAAATAGCTATTGACAACATAAAATACTTGGGAGTCTACCTTCCAAGACAAACTCAGGAATTATATGAACACAATTACAAAGCACTTCTCACACAAATAAAGTCAAATCTTAACAATTGGAAAAATTCTAATTGTTCATAAGTAGGCCAAAACAATACAATAAAAATAACAAATTTACCTAAATTAGTCTACTTATTCAGTGTCATACCCATCAAAACACCAAAAAATTTTTTATAGAGATAGAAAAAGTAATAGCAAAATTCATCTAGAAGAACAAAAGTTCAAGAATATCAAGGGAATCAATTTAAAAAAATGTGAAGGAAGGTGGCCTAGTCACACTAGATCTCAAACTATATTATAAATTGGTAGTCATCAGCACAATCTGGAGCTGGCTAAGAAATTGAGTGTTGGTCTGTGGAATAGAGTAGGTACACAATACATTGTCATAAATGACCGTAATAATCTAGTGTTTGATAAACCCAAAGATCCAAGCCTTGGGGACAAAAACTCATTATTGGACAAAAAGTGGGGACAAAACTATAAAATAGTATGGCAGAATTAGGTGTAGGCCAACATTTCACATTGGTTACTAAAATAAAGTCAAAATGGGTACAATATCTAGATGTGAAGTATGATAGCATAAGCAAATTAGGAAAGCATGGAATAGTTTACCTGTTAGATCTATGGATGGGGAAGAGTTTTGGACCAAGCAAATGATAGAAAGCATTACAGAATGTAAAACAGATAATTCCAATTACATCAAATTAAAAAGCTTTTGCATAAACAAAACCAATGCAACAAAATTAGAAGGAAAGCAAAAAACTAAGAATTTTTTTTTACAGCAAGCATCTCTGATAAAGGCCTCATTTCTCAAGTATATAGAGAGTTGATATAAGCTCATTTATCATATATAGAGAGCTCATATAAGAATATGAACCATTCACCAATTGATAAATGGTCAAAGGATAGGAACAGGCAGTTTTCAGAAGAAGAAATCAAATCAAGTCTATCTATATTCATATGAAAAAATGCTCTAAATCACTATTGGTTAGAGAAATGCAAATTAAAACAACCCCAAGATACCACCTCTTACCCTTCAGATTGGCTAATATGACATAAAAGGAAAATTATAAATGTTGGAGGGGATGTGAGAAAATTGTGGCACTAATGCAGTGATGGTGGAACTGTGAACTGATCCAACCATTCTGGTGAACCATTTGGAACTATGTCCAAAACTTTGCAGACTCTTTGATTCAACAATACCACTACTAGGTCTGTATCCCAAAGATCTTAAAAAAGAGAAGAGAACTTATTTGTACAAAAATATTTATAGCAGCTTTTTTTTTGTAGTGGCTGAGAATTGGAAATTGAGGTGATGCTCATCAATGACAGAAGGAATGAACAAGTTGTATTATATGATTATAATGGAATATTATTTTGCTATTAGAAATGATGAGCAGGATGACTTCAGAAAAACCTGGAAGACTTATATAAATGGATACAAAGTGAAGTGAGCAGAATGAGGAAGTAACAGCAATATTATATGTTGAGAAACTGTGAATGAAACCTCTTCTCACTAATATAATGATCCAAGACAATCCCAACTGACTCATGATGAAATCTGCTACCTGCCTCCAGAGAAATAACTGATGGCATCTGAATACAGACTCAAGCATACTATTTTTCTCCTTCCTTTCTTTCTTTCTTTCTTCCTTCCTTCCTTCCTTCCTTCCTTCCTTCCTTCCTTCCTTCCTT
>NW_020954557.1:25041447-25087545 GCF_900497805.2 Vombatus ursinus
CTTCCTTCCTTCCTTCCTTCCTTCCTTCCTTCCTTCCTTCCTTCCTTCCTTCCTTCCTTCCTTCCTTCCTTCTATCTCTCATTCTTTTTAAGGTTTCTTCTACAAAAATGACTCGTATTGAAGAGTTTTACATGATTGCACGTGTATGACCTATATCAGATTGCTTACCATGTCAGGGAGGGTCTACAGGATGGAGGGTGTGATTGAATCTGAAACTCAAAAATTAAAAACCAAAAGCAGCAATGAATGTTAAAATTTTTTTTACATATGCTTGGGGAAAATAAAATATTAGAAAGCAAAAAGGAAAAAAAATCAGTGAAACTTATGTTATTAAGGTCCCATGTATAGCATACATGATATCATAATCAGTTTGCTAGTTTTTCATTCAACCAAATGATCAGTTGCTCTTGAATTATATAGACTATTAGGTAGTTCAATGGATAGAGTGTTGCACCTGTAATCAGGAAGACCTGGGTTCAAATATTACCTCAGACACTTCCTAGATAAATGACTAAGTCACTTATCCTTTGCCTTATTTTCCTCATCTGTCAAAAATGAGGATGATTATAGCACCTACCTCCCAAAGTTGTTGTGAGGATAAAATGAGATTAAATTTGTAAAAATGCTTTGTAAACATTAAAGCACTATATAAATGTTGCTTATTATTATATGATCGTCATCTCTCTATGTGGGGGAAGTCATTTTGTAATTTATTTTGCCACACTGGTTAAATCTTTTTTGCTTTAACTCACTTTGTTCTCTGATTGGTGTTTTTGGCTGAACAAGTTCTGGTATTTGATTGTAGTGGATTGCTACTGTGCTAGAAGAAATGATAAGCTCAGTGATCTTAGAAAAATATGTAGAGAATTGCACAATATAATGAAAAGTGAAATGAACAAAACCAAGAGAACATTGTATACAGTAGCAGCAATATTGTTTTAAGAATGACTTTGAGTAGACTGGACTTTCAGGAGCCAAGATGGTGGAGTAAGCAGTAACTCACTGTAACGCTCCCATACTCACCTCCAAACAACCATAAACCCCCCGAACAAATCCTGGAAAATCAGAACCAGCAAAAGTACAGGTGAAACAATCTTTCAGCCCAAGAAACTTGGAGGATCTGCAAGAAAGGTCTGCCTCACTCCACTGAAAGGGGAACACAGTCCAGGATGGGAAGCATCCCAGCAAGCCATCAGCAAGCCTCACCTCAGCAAACCAGTGGGAGATCCTGAGCCCCAGTGGTGGAGCAGACAAATGCCAACACCAGTACCCCTCATGTGCCTTAGGAGAGCCAGGGGAACTGGCAGACTCCAGAGGCCAGACCTCCACATGCTTCAGCACAGCCCCAGGAAAGCAGGTAGATACCAACCCCACGGGTGTGTAAGCAAACAGGCAGCCATCATTCAGCAATGGCCCTGCCACATTTGAGTATAGTAGCCCAGGGCAAACAGGAAGCCTCCAGAGGCCAGACTGCCTTGCACTTCTGTGTAGCTACTGGGAAACACAAAAACACCCCACTGAGCTTCAGCACACACCAGACACCATGACTAGGACCCCAGCTCAGCACCAGGTAATTTGCTAGACCCTGATGCCCTCCAACAACACCAGTCTACTCCCACTCTACCCTTTCAGCATGGCACCAGACATGAGGGTCCCCTGTGCAACACCACTGCAGCATCAGGTAAACAGCCAGGGCCTGCAGCCACTAGCACAAGAAGCTTGAGACATTGCCCCTTTAACCTTGGAAACAGAGCTCAAATTTAAAAGAAAGAAAAAAGGTCCCTCAAAATAGATGAGCAAAAAATAGCAACAACAAAAAAAGAATCTAACCATAGAAAGTTATTATGGTGACAGGGAAGACCAAGACACAAACTCAGAAAAGGACAACAATGTCAAAGCACCTATGGACAAAATCCCAAAGAAAAATTGGAAGTGGTTTCAAGCCCAGAAAGAGCTCATGGAAGAGCTAAAAAGGATCTTAAAAATTATATATGAGATGTAGAAGAAAAAATGGTAAAAGAAATGAGACTGATACAAGAGAATTATGAAAGAATCAACAGGTTGAAAACTGCTTAAAAAGTAGAATTGGAGAAATGGAAAAGGAGACACAAAAATCCACTAAACCAACTCCTTATAGAATACACTTGGCCAAATGGGAAAAAAAAGTGCAAGAGCTAATTAAGAAAGCAACACCTTAAAAGTTAGAATTAGGCAAGGGGAAGCTAATGACTCCATGACACATCAAGAATCAATCAAAAAAAATCAAAAGAATGAAAATATAGAAGAAAATGTAAAATTTCCTCATTGGAAAAACAACTGACTTGGAAAATACATCTAGGAGAAACAATATCAGAATCATTGGACTACCTAAAAGCCAAAATGAAAAGGAGGACATGGGCAACATCTTTGAAGAAATTATCAAGGAAAACTGCCCTGATGTCCTGGAACCCAGAGGGCAAAATAGCCATTGGAAGAATGCACTGATCACTTCCTGAAAGAGGCCCCAAAATAAAATCTCTAAGCAACATTACAGCCAAATTTCAGGTCTGTCAGGTCAAGGAAAAATACTACAAGTGGCCAGAATTAAAATATTGGGGACTCACAATCAGGATCACACAGCAGTTGGCAGCTGTAACATTTAAGGACCGAAGATCATGGAATATGATATTCTGGAAGGCAAAGGGGCTTGGAATACAACCAAGAATCACTTACCTGGTAAAACTAAGTGTAATACATCAAGAGAAAAATGGTCATTCAACGAAATAGATTGACTAATATGACAAAAAAAGGAAATGATCAATGTTGGAGAGGAGATGGGAAAAGTGGGACACTGATGCACTGTGGGTGGAGTTATGAAGTAATCCAACCATTCTGGAGAGCAATTTGGAACTAGGCCCAAAGGGCAACCAAACTGTGTATGTCCTTTGATCCAGTAATATCACTACTACGTTTGTATCCTAAAGAGATCATAAAAAAGGGAAAGGACCTACATGCACAAAAATATCTTTAGCAACCCTATTTGTCATGGCAAAATATTGGAAATTGAAAGGATGCCCATTAATTAGGGAATGGCTAAACAAGCTGTGGTATATGGAATACTACTGTGCAATAAGAAATGATAAACAAGCAGATTTCAGAAAAACTTGGAAAGACATGTACAAACTGATGCAAAGTGAAATGAGTAGAACAAATAAAAACATTGTGCACAGTATCAGCAACATTTTGGGATGATCAACTATGAAGGAGTTGGCTCTTCTAAGCAATACAATGATCCAAGACAAGTACAAAGGACTCATGAAGGAAAATGCTATCCATATACAGATAAAGAACTAATGGATTCTAAATGCAGACTGAAGCATATTTTTTTCACTTACTTTATCCTTTCTCCTTTTTTCTCCTTTCTCCTTTCTCCTTTTTTTCTTTTGATATGTTTCTTCTACAACTGTGATGAATATGGTAATATGTTTTACATGACAGCACATGTATAAACTATATTAAACTGCCTACCATTTTCAGAAGAGGGGAGGGAAGAGGATGGAGGGAGGAAGAAAAATTGGAACTCAAAATATTATAAAAATGAATGCTAAAATTTTTCTTGATGGGCAGTATGGGAAAAAATAAAATACTATTTATAGCAAAAAAAGAATGACTAAGCTAATGTCATTTAATTAACTATAAAGGACATATGAAGTAAGATGCTATCAACATCCAGAGAAAGAACTGATGAATAGAAGTATGTATATAACAATTTTACATACATATTCATGTTTGTGTCTAATAATAGCCATCTCTAGGGTGGGTGCAGAAGAGGGAAGAAAAAAGGGAAAAATAAATTTACATGATATTTTATTATATATTTAAAAGGAATAGCAAGTTGTACATAGCAGTTTCTTGTGCAATTGCCTTTTTTATCATAATGTATTATGGAATCATTTGTTTTAATCCATAAATTAAAATTAAATAAGTAAAAGTTTAAAAAAAGGAAACAGTGGTGGTAGCTCATGAGCTGTGGGTTTGAGTATATGCTGATGCCTCAAAACTTGGATAGCTTTCTAATTGTCTTGGGATGAGGAATTCTACATATAGAATCATTCTGGCCAGAACACGCAAGTGTTAGTCCCATTGAAAATTGTGTATAGTTTTGCCAGCATGCTGGTTTTGGGGAAAGTGGTGCATGATTATTTAATAATTGGCGATAAGAAACATACTTAGTGTTATGCATGTGTAAATCCAGTCCCAAAGTCCATTGGTATAGGACTCTCTCCTTATTGGTGGAAAGTGGGTCAAAATTGATGGAAGAAATAGAGAGAAGAGAGCTCCAGGTTTCTTTGAGTTGCTTAAATCTCTGAGGTCTCTTTGGTTTTTGCAGTTGCTTCAAGAGAGAAGACTGAGAATGTCAATCTTACTTCTGGTTCCTGAAGGAAAAGACTCTGAGAAGAAGCCTAGAAGAAAGGAGCTGGCAGTCTCCATCATGTCCCTACATCTAGCTTGTTAACATTAGAGACTTTGGAGAACTTCTTTTAGGTGAAATCTTGGGATTTTCCCTCTCCTTTGATTGAGCTGAGTTACTTCATTCCCAATGAGACACCCAATTCACTCTTTAATTGTCTAGTGTGTAATATCTTCCTTGTAGTTTCCCTGATTTCTGGTTTTTTTTCCCTGCTATGATTTGCATAAATGAGTTTCTTTTTATTTGTCATTTGTATGGTCATTGTGTAATTGGTATTTGGTGGAAAGGGAGTCAAGTCATGTATATAAAGCTAAAGGTCCGCTCCCCTCCATTGATGAAATAGTGAGTAGAAGTTAGCTTGAACCTGAAGACCATATCCCATAGACTAACAACATTTAAATGAGCAGATAAATGTAATTCTAGCCTAGATACAATTCTAGTCTGAGAAAGGCAAACTGATTAGCTTCTGGCCCCACCTTTTTGCTTCTCTTTCTAGCAGAAAGTTTCCCTTGGAGGAGGTTCTGGGGAGAAGAGGCTAGAGATGTCTATTCTGACTCCTTTCTAATCATCTAATGATACCTCCATGCTACATGTGGAGTTCAGCTCTTGCCACACATGCATACATGCACATCTGTCTGTCTGTCTTTCCATCTATCTAGGCATTGCATTATAATTGTCAATTTTAGTGTTATAGTTCAAAATATGGGCATCATATATGATAGAAAGGGATAATTGATAGGTTACTTATAATGTCAAGAGAAGTAAGGGTAGGGTCTAATGTATTTATCTAACTTTTTCTATGGTAGAAACAATCTTTTGGTCACTGGAGTTTTGGAATTGCAAGAACAATTCTGACAGGGGTTCTTTGATTGAAGTCCAAGGATCCCCATAAACCTATGGATAGAGACCAGGTGGTTTGTGAACTTTAATGGGGAAAAACTACATTTTCATTTCAATGTAATTGGTTTCCTTTGTAATGCTATGGTTTTGTTTTAATTTTGTGCATTGAAAAACATTATTTTTTCAGAAAGGTTCCATACATGGACTTCATAACACCAAAGGAGTTCATGATACAAAAAAAAAAAATAGATTAAGAACTTCTGCTATAGGGGATATCTGTCTATCTATCCATCTTTCTATCTCTCTATCTAACCTATTTATACTTTATTCTAGTTCTTCTTCATAGTTCATTATTTATTATGTGTTACATCTGTTCACACCCACTTTGTGCTTCTCCATTGCCCTCTGAGTGATATTCATTTTTAGAGACTGTAGCTTTCCATGACTTATAGATATTCTATAATGTAGGTACAGTGGTGCTATTGACAAGACATGCTTTAGTTTTAGAAAGAAGCTTAGGATAATTAAAGTAGTTCTCAGTGTCCCAAAGTCAGTCCAACACACTCTTTAATAGGACATTAGGATCTGCTACTGAGAAGAACCATAGCACATGCAGAGAAAGTTGCCACATCATATCTTCTCGAGGATTACTCTCTTGGACTATGGTTTTAAGGGGCCAGGCTAGAAGCAGAGCCAGTGTCTGGATAGTACTATTCCCAAGGGGTTTGGGGCTTACAGGCCTAACAGTGGCTTTTGGATATATGTAATCAGATTAATAATTAGCTAGAACATAGATAAAAATTAATAACAAATTAGAAGAAAAGCTAAAATTCAAATGACTATAAATAATAACAAGAATCAACTTCAGCCTAACCATTCAAATGAGCCTTCCTGGTATAAAGGTAGGAAATGGTATAAGACAAAGATATTTACTTTAATTATCACCATTTCCTGCAAAAGTCTAACTAACATAAATCAATGGATACAAGAAGGAGGTCAAAATTGTCCACTTTCTTTTGCCAATAAAGGAAAGGATAGCATCTTTTCTGTACTGTTCCACATTACAAGACATTTCATTAGATTTGTGATTTCAGTAGCGTAGGGAATTCCTTGGTGAGGACCCACTTGCTACCATATTGGAACCTTCTCTGCAACTTCTGATCTTAGGTAGTTGTCTGGAGTACTGACAGACTTAAATGACTTTGTAAGTTCACACCGCAAGTATGTTAAAGGCCGAGCTTGAACTCACATCTTCCTTACTTTGAGACCAGCTTTCAGTCCATTATACCACCCTATCTTTCTCTAAAAGAAAAAAGAAGTGAAGAAAGGAAATAAACAAAAAATATCAAGACAGAGACTCTCTAACATACCTCTACTAGGTAGCAGCAAAAGTATATTTAGGCCCAAGTGTATATGTTCAGTAGTTCCTTCTCCACAGGTTCAGTTTTCTTATTGAATAGTCTTAAATAGCTTAGGTAAGCCAAGGGGAGCATTTTGGAGTTAATTATGCTTAAGTGCTATTTAGCCAAGTTTAACACTCCATTCCATCTTTTTTTTTCTTCTCTGAGCAACTATAAATTAAGTACCACGCCTTTTATCACTTACTTTTTATTCTTATTGCTGTGTAAGTTACGTTTTTCCAACTAGATTGTGAGCTCCCTGAAGGACCAAAGAGATTTATGCTCTTCCATTTCTCGTTGTTTTTAACACAGGTACCTTCCCAAGTAGGTGTTTGGTGGATTCACCCAATGCAGTTCAACAAACATTCATGAAATACTCACTATGGGCAAGATATTATGCTGGGCATGGGGATACAAAAATCAAGAAATCCCCAACATTTCTTGTTCCTAAAGAACTTTCATTCTACTAGAGAAATACAACACATACCCAGATAAAAATACAAGAGATTTGAATGAGGTGAGAGCATTCATAGCTGGAGTTGGATCATAGAAGCCTTTCTGAGAAGAGAAGGTAACACTTGAATTTGAGCCTTGAAAGTAGAGGTGAAAAGGGATCCTTTGATAAACATTCTAAACTTGATAGACATTTTATTTACATAACTACCTATTCCCTTTATAAAGAGATGCCCTGATGGGTGTTGCCGTATCAGGTAATCAGTTCTAGGCAGTAGTCAATCAGATATAAAGCAAGAGGGATTAAAGATCAGGGAAATCAGTCCCTAGCACTTAGGGTTTCTGCCCTTCGTTTCTGAGGACAGCTTTGCCTGGAAGAGAGGCCTCATACAAGTCCTTTTGACAACTGTACCAAAACTTTAAATCAAAATCCCTGCAGGAAGGGAAATCATTTGCCATAAGCTTTGATTTAATTAATAACTTTAAAAAATAAATATATAATCCCACTCCTGATCTCTCATGATTTAAAACATTTTTAAATTTGTTGAGAAAAATGTTAGCTTGATACAAATGCCATATATTAGGGCAGGACTTGGCACTGTGACCTCTCAAGTTGTTCCTACACCAGGACCAGAAATGACTGAATGTTCATCTTAAACTCCGCGAATGCACATTCAATCCATGGTAGAGAAGAGTTTGTGGGACAAAATCATTTGTGAAAGGAGATGGATAAGCCAAAATAGTACTCACATTTTAAAACATTTAAGAATTTAGATGAGAGTCATTTGTGAATTAATGTATCTCTTGGGAAAATGTCCTGTTAATATGGTCAGGTAAACCTGGAATCTTACTTATTCTCTTTAAATAACATTTTATCTTATATATTTTAATTAATTATTTTCTAGATGACATGTAAATAAAATTTTTTAACATTCATTAAAAACAAGTTTGAGTACCAAAATCTCTCCTTTTCTCCATTCCTCTTCTATCTCCTCTTTTAGGAGGCAAGTGATTTGATATAGATTGTACATGTACAGTGATGCAGAACATTTCCATATTAGCCATGTTATAAAAGAAAATGCAGACCAAAAAAACTCACCCCAAGAATAATAAAGTAAAAAAAGTGTATTTCAATCTGCCTTCAGACTTCATCAGTTCTTTCTCATCAGGGGATGGATAGCATTTTTCATCATACATCCTTTGGAATTGTCTTGGATCATTGTACTGGTGAGAATAGCTAAGTCATTCACAGTTCTTCAACATACAATATTGCTGTTACTGATTAAAATGTTCTGGTCCTTCTCATTTCACTTTGCATGAGTTCATGTAACTCTTCCTAGGTTTTTCTGAAGCATCCTGTTCATCATTTCTTTTAGTTCAATAGTATTTCATCATAATCAAATACCACAACTTGTTCAGCCAATGCCCAAATGGGGATAACCTCAACTTCTAAGTTTTTGCTACAACAAAAAGAATAGCCATAATTATTTTTGTACAAATTTGTCCTTTCCCCTTTTCTTTGATATCTTTGGGATACAAACCTAATAGTGATATTGCCAAATCAAAGGGTATACACAGTTTTATAGCCCTTTGGGCCTAGTTACAAATTTCTCTCCAGAATGGTTGGATCAGTTCACAATTCCACCAACAATGCATTGTTTTTGTTCATTTGTTTCACTCATGTCTGACTCTTTGTGACCCCATTTGGAGTTTTCTTGGCAAAAATATGGAGTGTTTGCCATTTCCTTCTCCAGCTCATTTTACATATAAGGAAACTGAGACTAACACAGTTAAGTGACTTGCCCAGGATCACACAGCTAGTGAGAGTGTGAAGTCAGATTTGAACTCTGGTCTTCTCCAGGCCTGGGGCTCTATCAGTGGATATATTTATCAGTGAATAGATCAATGGATAGGCACAACCTAGCTGCCCCCAACAGTACATTAGTGTTTGAATTTTACTACATCCTCTCCAACATTTGTCATTTTCCTTTCTGCCATATTAATCAATCTGATAGGTGTGGGGTGATACTTCAAAACTGTTTTTATTTGCCTTTCTCTAATCAATAGTGATTTAGAGCACTTTTTCATGACTATAGATAACTTTAATTTCCTTGTCTGGAAACTTCCTGTTCATATTCTTTGACCATTTATAAATAAAAGAATGACTTGGATTCTTATAAATTTGACTCAATTCTCTATACATTTAAGAAATGAGGATTTTATCTGAGACACTTGTAAAAGGTTTCCCCTAATTTCCTGCATTCTTTTAATCTTGGATGCATTGGTTTTGTTTGTGTGAAAATGTTTTAATTTGATGTAATCAAAATTATACATTTCACATCCTGTAATTCTCTCTCTGTGTTGCCTGGTCATAAATTCTTCCCTTATCCAAAAATCTAACAGGTAAAATATTTCATGCTCTCTTAATTTATTTATGATATTGGATGATTCATGTACCCATTTTGACCTTTTCCTGGTACTCAGTGTGAGGTATTGATTTATACCTAGTTTCCTTTAAACTGCTTTCCAATTTTCCTAGCAATTTTTTGTCAAATTGTGATTTCTTGTCTTCAGATTTTGGATCTTTGGGTTTGTCAAACATTAGATTGCTATGGTCATTTATTATTGTGTATTGTGTACCTAATCTATTCCTTTGATCTACTGATCTATTTCTTAGCCAGTATTAGATTGTTTTGATGAAAACCTTTTTTGTAATATAGTTTGAGATCTGTTATTACTAAGCCCCTTTCCTTCACATTTTTTTCATCTTTATATTTTGATATTTCAATTCCATTTGATATTCTTGACCTTTTTTTCTTCCAGATGAATTTTGTTATTTTTTCTAGCTCTATAAAATAGTTTTTGGTAGTCTGATTAGTATGGCACTGAATCAATAAATCAATGTATGTGGAATTGCCATTTTTTAATATTGGCTTGGCCTATTCATGAGCAATTAATATTTCTTTATTTGCTTAGATCTAACTTTATTTATGTGAATAGTGTTTGTAATTGTGTTGATGTAATACTTAATTTTGTCTTGGTTGGTAGATTCCCATGTATTTTATACTGTCTGAGGTTATTTTCAATGGAATTTCTCTTTTTACCTCTTGCTGCTGGACTTTCTTGACAATATAGAGAAATATTGATGATTTATGAGGGTTTATTTTAAATCCTGCAACTTACCTGAGGTTGTTAGTTATTTCAGCAAATCTTTTAGTTGATTCCCTAGGATTCTCTAAGTAAAACATTTTATCATCTACAAAAAAGTGATAGTTTTGTTTCTTTATTGCCTACTTTTAATTCCTTCAATTTATTTTTCTTCTCTTTTTGATAAAGCTAGCATTTCTAGAACAGTATTGAATAATAGTGGTGATAATGAGCATTCTTGATTCATCCCTGACTGTATTGTGAAGGCTTCTAGCTTATGCCCATTACAAATAATGCTTGCTGATGGTTTAATTTTTTCTTTTCATTGGTGGTGAATTCACCCTTTTCATTTTTGATACTGGTAATTTGGTTTTCTTCTTCTTTTTTAAATCAAATTAGCCAATGTTTTTTTTCTTTATTATTTTTACCCCATAAACCAGCTTTTGTTTATTTATTAGTTCAATGATTTTCTTACTTTAAATTTTATTAATCTTTTCTCTGATTTTCAAGATTTCAAATTTGGTATTGAATTGGAGACTTTTAATTTCTTCTTTTTCTAGCTTTTTTTTTTTACTTCTCTATTTTATTGTTATAAGTGTTTAGAGATATAATTCCTGCCCGCCCCCCAAGTACTGCTTTGGCAGCATCCCATTAATTTTGGTATTGTTGTCTCATTGTCATTTTCTTTAATGAAATTATTGATTGTTTCTATGATTTGTTCTTTAACCCACTCATTCTTTAGGATGAGATTATTTAGCTTCCAAGTAACTTTTAATCTGCTTCCATGGCCCTTTATTGAATATGATTTTATTGCATTATGAGTTGAAGAGAATGCATTGAATATTTCTTCTTTTCTTCATTTGGTTGTGAAGTTTTATGCCCTAATACATGATTAATTTTTGTGAAGGTGCCACGTACAGGATGAAAAATAAGTATACCCTTTTCAATTCCTATTTAATTGTCACCAGAAATCAATTATAGCTAACTTTTCTAAAATTTTATTTATATCTTTAACTTCTTTCTCATTTATTTTATTGTCAAATTTATCTAATTCTGAAAGGGGAAAGTTGAGATCCCCCACTAGTATAATTTTACTGTTTGTTTCCTTCTATAACTCATTTAACTTTCCTTTAAGAATTCAGATGTTATGTCATTTTGTTTAGTATTGACACTTCTTCCTTGTCTATGGTACTTTACAGCAAGATGTAGTTTCCCTGCTGATGTTTTTTAATTAAGTCTACTTTTGCTTTTGCTTTGTATGAGGTCATGATTATTACCCCTGCTTTTTTTTTTTAAATCCACAGCAAAAGCATAATAGATTGTGTTCCTGCTCCTTATTTTTATGATTGTGTCTCTCTTTCAAGTGTGTTTCTTGTAAACAATATATTGTTGGATTCTGGTTTTTAACCTAGTCTGCAATTTGCTTCTGTTTTATGAGTGAGTTTATCCTACTCATAACCATAGATATGTGTATTAAATGTCTGTTTCCCTCCACTCTACTTTTTCCTGTTTATTCTTCTCTCTCTCTTTCTCTCTTGCTTTTTAGCCTTTCCCTCCTCAAAAGTGTGATTTCACTTATGACTCCTACTTCCTTTAATCTCCTCTCCCTTCTACCAGCCTCCAGCCCCTTCTGTTATTCCCTTCCCCTCCTACTTCACTGTATGGTAAGGTGGATTTCTACACTCATATGAGTGCCTACCTTATTCTGAGTCAGTTCCAATGAGAGTAAGGTGCAAGCATTGTCTGCTACCTCTTTCCATCTTCCTCTCCATTGTAAAAGCTCTTCTTTCTCACCTCTTTTATGTGAGATGCTTTTCCCTATTCTTCTCCCTTCACTCTTCTCCCAGTGCATTTTTCATCACCTTTTAATTTAATTTTTTTTAAATCATCCCACCATAGTCTTATCACATTCATTCCCTTTGTCCATGTATACTCCTTCTAACTTATAACTCTATAGGAACTTTTAACTAATAATGATAAAGTTGTTAGGAGTTACAATTGTCATTTTTCTATATGAAAACATTTAAAATTTATTGATTCCCTTATGATTTCTCTTTTATGTTTATCTATATATGCTTCTTTTGAGCCTTGTATTTGATGATCAAATTTTCTATTCAGCTCTGCTCTTTTAATCAGGAGTGCTTGAAAGCATGCTATTTCATTAAATGTCCATTTTTAACACTGAAGAATTATACTCAGTTTTGTTAATATAGATTATTCTTGGTTATAAACCTACCTCATTTGCCTTCTAGAATATCATATTCCATGCCTTTAATCCTTTAATATTTTTATCCTTTAGTATGGAAACCGACAAATTTTTTGTGATTCTAACTGTGTCTCCATGATATTTGAATTGTTGCTTTCTAGCTGCTTGAAATATTTTCTCCTTGATGTGGGGCCTCTGGAATTTAGCTATAAGATTTCTGGGAGTTCTTGTTCATCTTGTATCTCATTCACATTTTCTTTGAGGCCTTGCTTGTAGCTGCTTTGCATAATTGTCTTCTTTTGGATCTTTCCTGTCACCAAAGTAACTTGTTAAGGATAGGTTCTTTTTGATATTATTATTTACTCATTTTCCAGCCTATTTCATGACTTTTACCTTTATATTAATGTTGGGCTCTGCTCCTGGTATGGAAGAGGCACTTTCCTAAATTTCAGGCCTTTCTTGCTGCTATTTTCAGAACTAGCTTTGTTAGTCTATAGGTTTTCTGTCCTTCCAAAGTGGTATGATCTAGGGAGAGGTATGGTCACTGCTGTCCTGGTCTGTACCTTGGTCTTTACCCAAGAATGTAAGGTATTTTGTTCCTTTAGTGATCAGTGCTAGCACTCTTGCTGGTCCTAGGTCTGTGACCAGGTACTCTGTTCTTCTAGTCACAATTGCTAGTGCTCCCTTCTGTCTTGGAATTGAGACCAAGGTCCATATTCCCTGTGAACAACCACAAGCACTACTCTCTGCCCTGGAACCATCACCACAGCCCCTGCTGCCCTGCCATCACAAGTGCTATCATTTCTTTTGGTCCTGGAACTGCATACGAGCAATGCACCAGGGTTCTGAACCCAACACCAACAAAGTGTCCTCTGCAATCTCCTCCATCTAGTTCAACACCTCCATGGTCTGTGTGCTGATACCATGGTCAATGCAGTCATCTGTAAGGCCTGTTGCTGGAACCATGGCATGGCTTGAACTGTGTGTTCTGTGCTGCTGTTCTAGGCTCGACCATCACCCCAATGAGACAGACCTTTCCTTCCGACCTCCTCAGTTGTCTTTGGCTGGAAAATTGTTTCACTTAGCTTTTTTGTTTGTTTATTTCTGCCACCCCAGAATTCA
The DNA here is from genome assembly GCF_900497805.2 of Vombatus ursinus. NCBI lineage: Eukaryota > Metazoa > Chordata > Mammalia > Diprotodontia > Vombatidae > Vombatus > Vombatus ursinus. The sequence continues at coordinate 25,055,066 of NW_020954557.1, forward strand.
ATGTTTGGCATTATTTTAGTGTTGTTTTGTGCAGGATTTCAAAGAGCTCAGCTGAACGCTTTTCTACTCTGTCATCATGACTCTGTCTCCTTTCTATCTTATATTTTGAGACCCAGTTTGGATGTTACTATGTGCACAAAGACTTTCTTCTTCACTTTAGCCAAAGCTATTCTTTTGCTTTCCATTTTCTGGTAATATATTCACTGAGACTTCAGATCAAGGAATAATATTCCAAATTGGGACAACTGGGTGGTAAAGTGGATAGGGCAACAAGTCTTGAGTCAGGAAGACCTGATTTCAAATCTAGCCTCAGACACTTACTAGCTGAATGACCCTGAAAAAGTCACTTGATCCTGTTTGCCTTAGTTTTCTAATATGTAAAATGAAATGGAGAAGGAAATGGCAAACCACTCCAGTATCTTTGCCAAGAAAACTCCGAATGTCATCACAAAGAGTTGGATGTGACTGAAAAAATGACTGAAAAACTGAGTAGCATTATCAGAATTGTCCTTCCAGTTTATGTCCCCTGGTCTCAGTGGAATGTACAAGAGACTGGCAGCAGGTTATGCTGGAAAGAACATCAGCTTTGCAGTCAGAGGAATTGGTTTTCAAATTCCATCTTTGATGCTTATTTCCTATTAGGGTGCCTTAGACAGGTCATTTAGTTTCCTCATCTGTAAAATGAGTGTGCTAGATTAAATAGCTTCTGAAGTCCCTTTCTCTCTAAATCTATTTTCTATGACTTGTTACTTTGTCATGGATTAAGGTGAAAGGGCTTGTTGGGAATTTGTCTACTGACTGAAGTGAAAAATGCATTGGCAAAACTAGCATTCGACTTTACCCTTAACAGCCAAGATGTATTTAACCCTTTTAGGTGCTGATTGACAGGGACCTCTGGGAAAGAAAAGAAAAACTATATTAATCACACTTTGATTAAAAAAAAAGGCCTCAGGTCAAAAGCATTTTATGATTGCTAGGATGCAATGGTATTCTGAAGTTAATAGGAAGAAAAAAACATTACATTTTTTGACATTTGTAATTATTTTTACATTTTTTAAAAACATTTGTACTGTGCTTTGAAAACCTTAAAGTGTTGGGTGATACAATGGATAGTCTGTTGGACTTGAAATCAGGAAGATGAATTCAAATCCTGTCTCTGAAACTCCCTGCCTTGTAATTCTGGGCAAGTCACTTACCCTCTCTCAGTTTTAGTTTCCTTATCTCCAAGATAGGTCTAATGGTAGTTCTTACTTTACAGGGTTATTGGGACAATTAAACGAGCTAATATTTGCAAAGTACATTATCAATCTTAAAGCACTAATTATTTTGTATGTATACATGTATATTATTATTGTCAACATTTTTTTCAATCTATTGAGGAGATGGCTTAGAGATCAAATGAACGAAGACTCACTGTTGGAGTAATAAGTACAACATGCAAAAATCAATGGCATTATACGACATGAGCCTGAGGGCACAGAGTGACCAAATTACTCTGGAATAAAGCATGTCACTCATGCTTTAACTCACTGCAGTAATTGAAAAACTAAGAGACCTCAAAATGTTTTAGGCTGAGGAAATGGCCTGCTTATTCCACAGGATTTGACTCATTTGGTTTTAAACACAAGATTGCTCATTTCAAATTCATCTTTATGAATTTAGAAATACTAGTGAAGAATGTAGTGGTGAGTCTTTCAACAAGTATTGTAAGGCACCTTCCCTACAGTGAACACTGTTTTACATGTGAGATTTTCCAAGAACCTAATATAAGTAAACAATTTGTATTGATATTCATTACTTTAATAAGACACATGATGAAAAGAATGACTATTAAAAAGAGTTTTGTGTGTGTTTCAGATTTAATGTGCCCCAAAACTTTTGGAGAATCATTTTTGGTGAGGGAAAAAGTTATTTGCACTTTTTTCAGTAAAACCTGATGCATAATTATATTTAAAAAATAGATTCTTATTGATATCTTTGGCATTTACATTTCCTATATTTCCCTCTGCATCCTTTTACCTATCCTCTCCTAGAAAGCCAGACCTTATAACAAAGAATTTTTAAAAAGAAAAAACAAAAAGGAAAAATTACCAAAGTGGATTAATATATTAAAAAAATCTGACATCATATAAAATATTTAGCACTGCCATCACTACTGCAAAACAATTTGGGTGTGTGTGTTGGAGTGGGGTGGGGGTTTGGGTGGGATACAATATTTTGAGCCACAATTCCTTTTTGTTAATGAACTTCTTGGGGGATATGTCTAGAAGTAGAATCTCTGGGTCATAGATATATACATTTTAGACATTTTACTTGCTCCATTCCTAATAAGAATAATTCAAATAATTCCAGAATACTTATATTAATGCACAAACCCACCAATAATGCATTAGTGTTCCTGGGGGCAGGGTGAGTGTATGTGATGTACATTTCTCTTATTAGTAATGATTTGTAGCATTTATTCATATAGTTATTCATAGTTGTTTTTTTTTGGTAACTTAATATCTTTTGACCACTAATCTCTTGGGGAATGACTTTTGGTCTTTTACATTTCTATTAATTGTCTATATATCTTGGATATTGTATCCTCATGTGGGAAATTTGATACAAAAAATTTCCCCTTCTTATAATATATGAATTAATTTTGTTCCTGCACAAGCTTTGTAATTTTCTACAATCAAAATTATCTATTTTGTCTTTTGTTATTATCTTTATCTTTTATTTAGTTAAGGAATCATTTTATCTCCATAGCTGTGAAAGGTCTTCTGCTCCTCTTCTACATTCTTATGTTTTAACCTTAAATAGTCAGGTCTTGTATCCATTTTCAATTTATTGTGGAATATTTTGTAAAATGGTTCAATCCTAATTTCTTTCTGATTACAGTTGTCCTGGTAGTTTTTTTTCTCACATATGGAGTCCTTTCCTAAGGAGGTTGTGTTTTCAGATTTATCACATATGAGGTTTTTGATTTCTATTTCTTATATGCTGTATTCTATTCTTTTTTAATAATATTTTCTTTTCCCCCAATTACACATAAAACAATTTTTAACATTTTTAAAGTTTTCAGTTCCAAATTCTATCCTCCCTACCAACTCCTCTTCCTGAGATGGTAAGCAATCTGATATGGGTTATACATGTATGATCATATAAAACATTTCCATAGTAGGCATTTTGTGCAAGAAGACATGAAAAAAATGAAAGAAATAGAAGAAGAAAGAAAGAGATAATAATATGCTTCAGTCTGTATCCAGATGACATTAATTCGTTCTCTGGAGGTGGATAGCATTTTTCATGAATTTTTTGGGATTGTCTTGGATCACTGTATTGCTGAGAATAGCTAAGACATTTACTATTCTTCATTGCACATTATTGCTGTTACTGTGTACAGTGTTCTCCTGGTTCTGCTCATTTCAATTTGTATCAGTTCATGTAAGTCTTTCAGGTTTTTCTGAAATTATCTTCCTTGTTATTTCATATAGCACAATAAGATTTCATCACAATCATATACCATGACTTTTTCAGCTGTACCCCAATTGATGTACATCCATCAATTCCAGTTCTTACCCACCACAAAAAGAGCTGCTACAAATATTTTTGTACTGGAGTGGTTTGCCATTTCCTTCTCCAGTTCATTTTATAGATGAAGAAACTGAGACAAACAGGGTTTGGTGACTTACCTAAGATTACAAAGCTATTAAGTGACTGAGGCCAGAGTTGAACTCAGGAAGATGAGTCTTCTTGACTGCAGGCACCACTTGGCTGCCTATATTCTATCAACCTATTTTTTTCTGTTTGTTTGTTTGTTTGTTGTTGTTATTGTTTTTTTTTTTACCCGTACCAAATGGTTTTGATGAATACTATTTAATAATATAGTTTGAGGTCTAGAAGTGCAATTCCCAATTGGTTCCTACATTTTTTTCATTATTTACTTAGGATATATATTATTTTCTTCCTCCAAATGAAACCTTTAAATTAACTTTGCTAGCATGACCACTGGATATCCTCTGGCTATTTCAACTCTTCTTTATTTCTTTAAGGAGTACTTTGTAACTGAATCCATAAAAGTACTTCATGCCCTTTGGTAGATTTACTCCCAGATCTTTTATATAATTTGTAGTTATTCTGGATGACATTCCTTTTTCTATTGCTAGGAGGCTCCTTGGATTGAGTCCTGGGCCTGGAGTCAGGAGTTCAAATCTGACCTCAGACACTCATTCTCTGTGTGACCCTGGACAAGTCACTTAACCCTCTTTGCCTCAGTTTGCCTTATCATCTGTAAAATGACTGGGAGAAGGAAACAGCAAACCATTGCACTATCTTTGCCAAAAAAATCTTAAATAGGGTCATGAAGAGTCAAACATTATTGAAACAACTGAGCAAGAATGACAAACTCTATTATTTTCTTTTCAATTTTGTTGTTATTATGTGGAAATGCTATTGATTTTGCAGGTTTATTTTGAGTTCTGTCACATTGCCAAAGTTGATAAGTATCTCAATCAGTATTTTTCTGATTAACTGAGGTTTTCTAAATGAAACATCATGTTATTGGTAAATAGGTAAAGTTTGATCTCCAATTTACTTATCCTTGTCCGTTGATTTTTCCCCCCTCTTCTATTATTAATATAACTAACATTTCTAGAATTATATGAAACAATAGTAGGGAGAGTGGGCATCCTTGCTTTAATCCTTTATTTACTAAGAAATCTTCTAGTGTAATATCCACATTGTATATGATGCTTGCTTTTGGTTTTAAAGATAGTTTTTATGATATTAAAAAAGATCCCTTCTATGCCTGTACTTTATGTTTTTAGTATAAATGAGTCCTCTTTCTCTTCCTTTGCCTCCACCATCTTCTTTCTTCTGTTTCTTTTTCTTTTCTCCTTCCTTCCTTCTTTCCTTCCTTCCTTCCTCTCTCTCTTTGTTTCTTTATTTCTTTGCTTCTTTCTTTCTTTCTTTCTCTTTCTTTCTTTCTTTCTTTCTTTCTTTCTTTCTTTCTTTCTTTCTTTCTTTCTTTCTTTCTTTCTTTCTTTCTTTCTTTCTTTCTTTTTCTCCTCTTTGTGTTTCTTATGGAATTAAAGCTTCTAAAGTACTAAATTTTAGTTCTCTCTTCTAAAATATTCATATTCTTTTCTACTCACCTCCCTTTTTTCCTCTTGTACATTATACTTAGAATGATCAATTCATGAGAGAAGTAATGGTTATAGGAGCATTGTCCCATAGTAAAAATTTTTCTGTGTACTGAATCACCTGGTTCAATCCTACCTCTGCTCTCCCTATGATCATTTCCTTTTCAATTTTTCCTCTATGGTTCCATGTCCTGCCACTATTTTGTGTGTTGGTTGCCCTCAGAAACCTTGATTTCTCTTCTCATTGATGTCAGATGTTATCCATGGACAAGCTTAAAACCCTCTCAGAAGAAATAGGGTCTCTATTCACCAACTCTCTGTAGATTAGAATAATTTTGAGGTTCTTATATCCCATTACAGAATGTAACACTTCCACACTGAGAACATTTTTCAGTGAGATGCCCTTGACTTATTGGGTCAATATATCTCCTTTCTTTTATTCAATTTCAATTGCACTTTTGCACTTTCTCTCATCTTCCTGTAGCTTCTCTTCTTGCTGAGGGACTACAGGAATTGTCTTGTTTACCCTTGGGTTTGACTAGAGTATCTTACACATTTATTTTTTGCTGGCTTCAATCCCAGCCCCAAATAGTTCCCAGGGGAATAGAACTGGCCCCAGCTAATTTCAACAGCTTTACTTAAAGCCTAGTCATAAACACATGCTACCCCCCCTCCAATTCCATCTAATTTTTTTTTTCAATTCTCTTGTTGGGCTGAATTAATATCTGCCTCTTATTGCAGAGTTGGGGGAGGACAGAGTGTGTATTTCAGACAGAAATTCTGCTTCCTTGGTGTTTCCTAACCTGGAAAATGAAATCCATGAATAGGTCCCAAATCACATCCCTTGAGGTTTGAGGAGAAAGGACACTATAAATTAGATTTATCCATTGTAAATTCATAAAGCATATTGCCCTGTTGAGCTAAATTTGCCTTACATTAATGGTGCATAATTCCTTTTTTAGTATTTTGTTTTAGTTTATGTTGAATTAGTTGGAAATGAAGAAAATCACTTGTCTAAAATATTGTACTTTTTGTTTTTAAATAAAATTATTTTTTCTGGAATTTTGCGTTGTTTTGCAAATCATCATAAACAGGATCAGAGGAATAAATAAAAATCATGCCTATTCTCTTTCGTTTCTTAATCCTTGAGAAAAAATAATTCTGCTCACTCCTTAGATACATGCCATTCTTTGATTGACTGCAATAAAATGCTTTTGAGGAGCTATGAAAAATGAAAAGTTAGTTTTTAAAAAGTCATTATTTTATCCTGAATCATTTCTCTTGAATGTTTTTCTCATTAGTGTAACTCTCTTAAGCCATGTCCTGCTAGTGCTTTTCACCTTTGCTTATATCTGCAACGATATATTTGCAATGTTCTCCTTAATTGGTTAAGGCAAACATGGAAGGATATGATATGTGTGTTAAAATCTCCTTCACCAGGAGGCCTTCAATCAATGGCTTGATCATCATTTGTGGTTAGTGTTCAACAAGGAGGGATAGTTGTTCTGATTTGAGTTGGATTAGATGACCCAATAGGCCTCTTGCTTCTCTGAGATCATGTGATTCATTAATCACTATGAATTCAGTAGTATTTCTAACGAATCACCATCACCCAGAATTATACATGAGGCTAATTATTTCATAGTGTTACTGTTCTTGGACAATTGTTTTAAAGTATGATCTTTGGAATATCATTTTTCAACATTTAAAGGCAAGCAAAGTTGAGATGCAAGACAGGCATGCATATTCTTCTATATTTCCCTAGTATTATATTCTTTTAGCATAATCACAGAATTTGATGAAAAAGTTGTTTAAAATCAGGTTGAGGAATGGTTGATATGGTATTTGCTGCCTGTCAGCTTCAGGTGAAAGTCTAGGAGCAGAACTGGGGTCTATACACAACTTTCATTGACCTGATCAAGGCCTTTGATTCTGTCCATCATGAGGGCTTGTGGAAGATCATGGTGAAGTTTGGTTGCTCAGAGAAGTTCCTAAGTATTGTATGCCAGTTCCATGATGGCATGCTTGCATGGTTTCTGGATAATGGATGATGTTCTCCCACTTTCCCAGTCACCAGTGGAGTGAAGCAGAGCTATGTGCTTGCTTCCATGCTTTTTAGCATTATGTTTTCAATGATGTTATTGAATACTTTAATGAGGATGAGAATGACATCAAGGTCAGCTACCGCATTGCTGGTAAATTATTTAACTTGAAAAGGCTGCAAGCCAAGACTAAAGTGGTGGGAGAGTTGGTACATGACTTTTCATTCACAGATGATTGTGCACTCAATACAGCCTCTGAGTCTGAGATGCAACAGAGTATGGATTAATGCTTTGCCTCTTGTGCTAATTTCGGCCTGACAATTAACACCAAGAAAACAGGTTCCCTACCAGCCAGTACTATACCATCCATATATGGAACCATCAGTTACAGCAAATGAAGAAATTTTGAATGTTCACTTACTTTGGCAGTGTACTTTCCAGAGTTATACACATAGTTATACACAAATACTCACATAAAGCAAGGACAAAACCTCAACAAAACCAAATTGTGAGTGTGTTCAGTCATTTTTCAGTTATTTTCAACTCTTTGTGACCTCACTTAGGGTTTTCTTGGCAAAGATAGTGGAGTGGCTTGCCATTTCCTTCTCCAGCTCATTTTACTACAAGGAAACTGAGATAAATAGGGTTAAGCGACTTTCTTAGAGTCACACAGCTGTTAAGTGTCTGAGGCCAGATTTGAACTCAAGAAGAGGAGTCTTCCTGATTCCAGGCCCAGCACTCCATCAACTGCACCACCTAGCTGTTCCAAAAGTAAATTACTCAGTCCAGTAAAATAGAACAACTCTATGCAAAAGTACAATCAATTTAAATGTCCATCTCATTCCTCAAGCAAAAGGGCCTATACAAAACTCATAGAATCTTTTTTGGTTGCATATTTTTCCTGACTTCAGACAAATGACAAACTAGTTTAGATAGGGGCAAAACACAAACATAACACATATGTAGTGTCTGTGTACTCACTCTGCAATTCATACATTTCAAATACATAAGCATAGATAACTGGGAAGGTTGATGAACTTCAAAGGAATAGTGTTGAAATGGGAAATGGATACAGTTTAATCGGGGACAATTATTCTCCATACTGTTATATTCTTGTATTATCTAATATTATACTCATAGACTTTAGCATAACAGTAAGAATAAATTTGCTTTTGAACACTTGGAAATCCCTATGAATAGCTAAATCATCAATTCAGTACAGTGATATCTGTTATAGGTGTTTTAGTGATGTTTTACATGTTAAATGACTTGCCCAGGGTCACACAGCTAGTAAGTTTCTGAGATCAGATTTGAATGCAGGAAGATGAGTCTTCCTGACTCCAGATGGAGTGCTCTATTCATCCTGCCACATAGGCAAACAAAAACAACAGCAACAACAACAACAAAAACTTGCTTAGGTCTGTTTAGAATGTCTGATATGTGTTCCTTTTAAGTTTCGGACTAATGTGATTCATTGATTCCATATTGTTTTAGGAAAAAAGACATTTATGATAGAACCTGATATTTTTGTTACTATAAGCTCCTCACTAGAGGCAAGTTGTAGATTACTAAGAGAATCAGTGTTTACAAATTAATTTATTAACCATAATAGGTAGCTTATGAGGAAGGACCTGACAAAATTATCTTTATCTTTATCTCTGTCTGTCTGAAGGAAAGAATACTTCCTTCTTATTGGAAAATGACAATTATGAGGATCGAGGATACAGTGGCTGGTATAGAGTAAATGCTTAATAAATGTTTATTGACTGACTTACTGCTGGTCTGGCATTTCACTTAGATTATTGCAAATGGTCTCTTTAGGTTCTGGGATAAGATGAAAAAGAGTCAGAGGGAAGAGAAAGGTTGTTCTTTTAATTAACCCCAGCATGTAAGAGAGGAAAATGCACCATCAGTGACTGTGATGGAGGGAAGCTGTGTCAGCAGAGCCATCATACAAGGGGACCTGTCACCAAGGATTTATAGTGAGTTAGAAAGAAGTGTTCAGTTCAGACCTGTTTTAGTTCAGAGAGTTTTAGATCAGTCGGTGACTGACAACAATTTCCCTTCAACTGATCAGGCATTTATTAAGTGCTTGCTATGAGCACATAATTATACTAGTGTTAGGGGAGGGGAGAAGGGGTACAAACAAGATAAAACTCTTTCTCTGTCTTTATTGATCTTCCCTCTAATAGAGTAGAAGACAAATAATCTTGGTAAACAACAATACGTAGATGCAAACGAAGGTCTGAATGGTTTACCCTGTGAGGTTTATGGTGGGAAGGATCATTACCAACTTGTAGGGGGGAAATGGGAGGGATTCATGAGTTGAGATTTTTAAGATGGGGTGTCATTGAATAGGCTAATAGGGAGAGAGAAGTCATTCTAGGCATAGGGAACATCACAGGCAAAAAGCATTAGAAACTGCTAGGTATTCCTGGGAGAAAGAGTAACTCATTTGCCTACAATGTGGAGGGTATAGAGAGAAGTAATGTGAGAGAAGACTGGAGGTAGGCTGCTACAACACTGTGAAGGGCTCCTCAAATTAATTGAACATTACTTTGTGTGGAGAAGGGACACAATGAAAATTTTTGACCAAAGGTGCTATCACCAGAATAAGGAATAATTGTTTGGTACTGGTATGAAGACAAGAAGTGTTGGTGAAAGAGAAACTGGAGGTGAAAAAAACGTATCAATATAATTCGAACCAAGATGACTGCTCTCGTAAACCTGGAGTTAAAGAAGGCTTTCACAAAACTACAAGCCAAAGCTATTGATACTCAGCAGAAGGTGAAACTTACAGAAATGCAGGTCAAACAGCTAAATAGAACAAAAACACATGTACATCTTACAGATACAGAAATTGTGACTTTGTTAGATGAGACTCACATGTATGAAGGTGTAGGGAGAATGTTTATTCTTCAATCCAAGGAAGTAATTCACAACCAACTATTAGAGAAACAAGATAGTAGAAGAAAAAATTATACAGAGAAAATCATACCTCAAGCACAGTTTGAAGGATGCAGAGGACAGCATTCAGGAAATGCTGATGGCTAGAAGGGCACAGTAAAAAGTATCATGAGAAAATCTTTATTTGACCCCCTTCCTCTGCTCTTGTTTGGTGGGACAGAGCAGCAAACTCTGGTGTGCTTTAACCTGGAGGACATTTTGGAAACTCTTGCTTTTATTTGGACCATTGTTAGGCTGCTGCCTGTACTGTGGGGTCTCCTGCACCTCTGGCTGAGCCAACTGCATATCTTTGGCCTGGGGCTTATTGTGACCTGCTGAGGGGGAGAGAAGGAGGAGAAGAGCCTTGGGCAAAGGAGGTACCCCCTGCCCAATGACTCTAATGTTACCATTTTTGTTAAACAAATCAAAGGTATCCCTCCCCTTAAAAAACAAAACAAAACAAAACAAAACTATCCATGCGGTAGAAAAAATGCTGACTGTAAAGCCAGAGACCATAGTTATAAAAAAAACAAAAACATGTGGTAGAACCACTGGGTGGGGGGAAGATGGTTAGAGCTCCTTCTACCTAAGACTGGGCCATCATGAAATCCATCGTTTGCTACTTCCCTTTCCTGTGCATACACAACTGGCTTAGACTCATTTAATTCCACTTTTATTTTTTTAAATGGCCAGCTTTTCAGTAATGATTAGCAGTAGTTAGAGGACTATGAAGAGGGTGGTGTTTCTACTCTTTTAATTCCTCTTTTGTTGGACCCTGTGGGACAACCCCTGTAGAACCTCAGATGCTCCCAACCTCTCCAACTGATGAGACTCATCCCACACAATCCACAATTTCTACACTGCTGGATAATGGAGACCAATTTTGGGCTATCCTGTTAAGGCAAGTACCCCATCATTCTTTCCTTTGCTACCACAGTCCCTCCTCCTAGCCAGCCATGTGTGCATCATAAATTTCAGCTGATTCTACCAACTATCCCAGATCTCTTAGGCCCAGTGAAGACAGTTCCAAAGATTCAAGTTCTGGGTTTGGAGAGATTGAATACATGAGGCAAATAAGAAAAAATAATTTTAAAAATTCTTTACTAAATAAAGATTGTACAATTTCATTAATTAATTTTTCCCCCTTTTTTCTCTTATGCCAAAGAAGCCAAACTCGGTCAAAATACAAGTGTATTTCTAAATGTTATTTTCTTAGTACTTCACCACCTTTGTGTCACATTGGCTCTTTCATATTTTATTATTCATCACATAGTCCTATTAACACAATCTTTTTCTGAATGAAAATCTTAACATATTAAGTAAATATATATAAACAAATATTCAACCAGATATGCAGGTACCTATGGTTACATCCATGTCAGTAAATATAGTAGTTCTCACCAGAATAAGCAGTTCCTCAAACTCAAAGAACTGTTTTCCATTCTTGATACACGCTCATACGAGTTTTCAAAAAAGCAAGCCTTAACACATTCAATATACACTTGATGCTGGACTCCATGACTGAAGGCTATGAAGGTACTTTAAAATATTAACATCATGCAGCATAAGCAGCCCTCAGGGCTCAATGACTTGGACAGAACAAATAATAACTAATCCATCAAGGGTTGGAAGATTTCCTTTGATGTTGGAGCTTCACTTAATGAACTCCTCAGTCACTCTAGTTGTTTCTACTTACATGTCTCCCCTTCCTCCCTTGGGAGGAATTGACTGCATTAGCTGTAATTATTGAGAGAAAGGTTTGTTTGGGGGCTTGAGAGGAGAGGAGAAATGTTTTTTAACATCTCCTTTGAGGAATGAAGATTAACAAGCCTGAAACAGTGTATGCTCATGTGGCAAATGATTCTAAGCTAGTTTTAGTAAAACATTAAATGGTACACTATGGGGTCAGAGCTGGTATGGCAAGGAGTATGGGAAGTCAGAATGGGGGAGATAACCTGAGAGAAAAGGGATGGATAAAGGAAATGGAAGTCATAGTAAAGGATGAGTAGATTTATTAGTGAAAGCTTGGGAAAGGAGGAGGGACAGGAGACAATGGTTGAAGAGTATACTTTCAAACTTGGAGTTTGATGAATTACAGGGTCAGGCTGTTAGAATGGTCTTTGGCACAAAAAGGAGTAAGGTCCTTGAGGAGGATGCCAAGAATGGGCTGGAGAGAAAGACCTTGAACTAAGTATAAATGTTCACTGAATGATCTAGAGTGTACGTGAGTGTGGGTGCCAATAAATGATAACAGGGTTTGAGAGAGAGAGAGAGTGGTATAAATGAATTACATCAATTTCAGAAGAGGAAAGGAGATAGAGGGTTAGAAGGAGCAGAAGAGAGCAAAGAGTATGCCCAGTATTTCAGGCTCTGTGAATCATGGTGAGTAGGAAGAGGGGACACCAATGGAGAGAGTTTGAATGAATGTCTTTGGGTGAAAAGCCAGGTTTCATTTAAAGTGAAGAAGTAGAAACAGTGATGGTTGAATAGTTTGATACTAGATCATAAGTTGTAAGGAACATAGTGTAATGGGTTAGAAGCTGGGGGAAAAGAGGAGTCCTGGGGTCAGACCCCACTGTGAGATTTTCAGTATGATCATTTATACCCCAGAAATCCCTACAAATTAGAGCTTGTTGTATGGTTTTGTTGATGTTTAGACTTAAGACCATGTTGATAATGCAGATTAAATTTAAAAGTATGTTCCTCCCTCCTTCCCCCCTGCCACCAACCCAGAGAGCCCAGTTGTTAAGTATTTACTGGCACACTCATGTATTGCTCTATAAAAACTGCTTGAGATCACAGTAGGAATGCAGTAGAAGACTTGGGGAATGAAGACATCACCAGCCTGGAGGCCTATGACCGTAGGCTAATAATAATAATGATAACTGGCATCTATGTAATATCTTAAGGTTTGCAAAATGATTCACATCCATACTTCAGTTAAGTCTTACTATACCCCTGGTTAGGAGGTGAGTGAGTTAGGTGTGTGTGCACTTGGAGAGGAATAAAGCTGATTCAAACAAGGATGCCGGTCCATGAGAAGGTAGAATGGGCATGCAGCTTGCAGCTAAGGCAGTGACTAGATAAGAAAGACTGCATGGATGTTTTAATTTCTGTTTTTATATCCCCAGCATCTAACACAGTGCTTGTCACATGGCAGGCACTTACTAAATGCTAGTTGGTACATAGATTGTCTGAGACTGGGAATAGTAAAATTAAAAGTAGATTGGTGTGGCATACTGCATCTGCAGAATTTAAATGTTATTTGTGGAGTTAATATGAGTTTGATATGGAATTCAAAATTCTGATGTTTTGGAATGTACCTGTATTGAACTGTCCTTCCAGCTGCTCCTGCCCCTTGATAATCAATCAATCAATCAATCAATAATTAAGTGCCTACCATATGTTAGACAGTGTGCTAGCCTTATAGAAGTACAAAAAATGAAACAAGTCCTATTCACAGAGATTACATTCTAATGGGGAAGATAGTGCTATGACAATGAGAATCAAGAGGAAAGGGGTGGATAGTAAGATATTTTAGAAGCAATTTTCATTTAGTAAAAAGAGTAAATTATTTTTAAAAAAAGTGAGCTAATCTTTATCTGTTATAGACCAATTGCTGGACCAATTTTTGTGAAGTTTGCTCAAGATATGCCTAAGATACCATGTCTCCCCTGGTGACAATGTATCCGAATTACAGGCAAAGTACCTACAAAGAAATAGTTTCTTATGCATTGAAAGCTAAACTGAAATCTATCAAGACACATCAATATCACACCACTGAATAATTATAAATGAGGACTGAAGAGATTAATTATATAACAAGATAACTTAGGACCTGCCTTCTGAAAGACATATAAAGATATTATCAGATTAGGTAGGAAATCATTGATTCTTATTATTCTTTTTAAACTGGTGATATCAAGTCTTTTATTTTTATTTATTTATTTATTTTTTGGCTAGGCAATGGGGTTAAGTGACTTGCCCAGGGTCACACAGCTTGATTCTTATTATTTTAATGGGAAGAATCAGTGTAAAAGCTGTTACCAGGCTCTCTTAAAAACACAGCTGATCCACCTGTTTTTTAATTTCTCAAAGTAGAGAGATGTCACTTTTAGAATTTTATCACACTATGAATTTTGTTCAAAAGATAACAGCTGCTGTTTCTTTGAAAAATCCATAAATCACTGTCACTCAGCATTAAATAATAGTGTGGGAACATAATTTGAAATAAGTTTTATGCTTGGAGTATAACAAGTATGTAGTTAGGAATATGATTGACATGACCTTTTTTTTGCTACATATTTACATAAATTTATCTATGAATAAGCAGTCTTGTTTCTGACACAACGAGAATTACATAAAGATACCAACTAAAGAATTAGGGAGTGAAAAAAATCAATTTTCCTTATTCTTTGTCAAATCTGATTGTCATAAACATTTTATAAGGTTATGACCAGTAATTAATATCTGTCTTCAACCTGACCATTTATTTCCCAGTTATTTCTACTTTCAAATAGAAGTCAGGTGACAGAGAAGGAAAAACTAGTTTCAGGGGTTATTTTTGACATTCACAATGAAATGACTTAATAGAAGTTCTTAATTGGTTGATATTAAAAGGAAAAACAAAGTTTGTGTAGCTTCAGAAGAGCAATTACAGTAAATATTTCTCTTAATCCATAGCAGCCAAACTCAGTCAAAATACTATTGTGTTTCTAAACATTATTTTCTCAGTACTTTAGCATCTTCATGTCATATTGGTTCTTTCACATTTCATTATCCCTTATGAATTGCTCATAAAATTTGATCTATTTCTGAATGAAAATCTCCTTTTCAGAATCAGAACTGATGCTATTCTGGAACTAATAATTTCTTGAGTCTTGTTATCCTCCAAAGGTTATATTCAATTTTTAGCAAATAATCATGGCCATTAATAAAATAAAATATTTATAAAAATATTTCATCTACCATATTTGAACTGACTCTTCATGTCAGAGAATTTTGTTGTAAATAGTTATGTCTGAGTTCATAAAATTCAGTATCATAAAACCACGTCCTCTCATGAAGACTAGTTTAAGGAGTAGAAAAAATTTTAAGGCAAGTCTAAGAGTTTGAAAGAAGGTAAGTTGCCAGGAAGATTAAAGAAAAATATAAGTCAAGTCAACAAGCATTTATTGAGCTCCAACTGTATCAAATATGACTGGCAAAAAAAAAAGATAAAAGACAGTGCTTGCTCTTAAGAAGCTCACAATCTAATGAGGGAAGAAAACATGTAAATAGCTATTCACAAATGAGATATGTAAAGAACTAACTAGGGATACTCTCCAAGCCCATACTGAAAGCCCGAGTGCTCTTTTCTATAGCAAACAACATCTCTTAATAGTGATTTCCTTACTCTAAACTTGTGAAACATAACACAATGTAACTATGGTGTCTATAAGCATAAAAATAGTCTATGAGTAGGTTGATAATTGGTCATATCCTCCTAGGGTATTTGTTGTTTTTTCTTTGTATTTAACAAATGTTGATCTTGGAAGAGACAAAGTCATGGCTACTGAGGCACAAACAATTAGTCTTCCAGGACACACATCTAACTAGAGTCTTCCATGGAGATAGTAGGATTTCAGATTGAGATACTTTAAATTTCCATTCTTGATCTTTTTTTTTCAAATTGAGAATAAGGACATTAAAAAATATAGAACATTTAATAGTAAAAACAGGGTTGAATGATTTCATTAGAATAAAATGATATGTGAAAGAAACAGGTAATTTTGATTTGGCCAGTCCCAAAGTGATCTTTCTGCCCAATAGTTTTATTAGATACATTCTTTTAGTTAATGTGTAAAGATCATGTGAATTGATTATCCACTTACCTAACCTCAGAGTCCCTTTGTAGGAGAATCAAATGCCTATAAAATATATATCAACAAAGGCACAATGCTTTGAAATAAAATTCAAGATTTATAATTAGAATTGTTAATGCATGCTGGGAATAGGATTTTTTTGTAAATATGGCTGTGGAATTTGATAGGAAAATGTAGTTCAATACAAAATGTTTTTCCTCAACCAACTCTTTAATAATACATCTAATACACAAAATGAATTTAGAAATATGTAAAGAAAATTTCATATATAAATTGTCAATTAATTTGAAGATATCATCACATATAATGACTTATATTTATGCATGGAATAAATTAATATTTATATGGAGATGTGATATAATGTGATGAGTATCAGGGCATCCGACATGCTGTCAGTAGAAAAAAAAATTATGTGAATGGGAAATAAACATTTAAATAATAGAATCCATTGGGATAAATTTCCTTCCCTTTCTCTCTTCCTTCTCTCTTTCCTTTCCTTCCTTCTTTCCCTCCCTTTCTTTTTCCTTCCTTTCTTCCTGGATTTATTATATACATATGTGAAGAAATAAAGTCTGATTACTGAGTAGTGGTTGCTGTGGTTCTAAACTGTCCATAAAAGAAGTTTAAAATTTGCAGCCTTAAAATCCTAAGATAAATTCCTTGTGTTGTTGAGTCAGTGCAAAGGGGAGGGAGGAGGAAGGTAATATCTTTACAGTCTTTAGGAGAAAGCCTTATTTTAGTTAGTATCAGAAGATGGAAGAAAATGTAACAGTAAGTGGCCCAAGGATAGCACTGTAGTCCCAGATGGCAAAGGAGGAGTAGAGAGAAGAGGGCAGAATAAGACTGAGTTAGGTAGTGATGAGATAGAGGTAATAGGCAAACGAGATTGCCTATTGCCTAGACAGACAGTGGCTCTGAATCAGAGGGATTATAGGAATAGAAGGTAAGAATTTGGTAGATAAAGGGTAGTAGAAGTATCAAGTAGAAAGTAACTTATAGGCCAAATGGGACCTGAAGTTCTAATGATAATGTTGATATAATCACTTTTCTGCAGTTCACTCTCCCACAGAGCCTTCTCACTTAATAATGGGAAGAGATGGAAGGGCTGAGGCTTGTGGTTACTGAGCACAACTTGAGGGTGAAAGGATAGCAGTAGAACCTGTTTCCCACAGTGAACTCAGTCACTTAATTTCAATTTGATATGTGGGTAACTGCTTCCCAAATAAAATACAAAATCCTTAGCAAGACATTCAGGATCCTCCATAATCTGGATCCAATGTGTCTTTCTAGATTTAATTCATACCATTCTCTTTCATGTGCTTTATATTCCAGACACACACAACTGCTTAGTTTCCTAGGATCTCATCCTGCCACTGTCGATTTATACATATCATCTCCTGTTCTTGTGTGAAGCTGATTTCTAGTCATATGTAATAATTGTGGCTGAAATTGCTGAATTAACTATTCCAATCACCTTGCATTTATAAAACAAATGTTTTAAGAACAATATTTTTTCTTCCTTTGCTAACCCATTGAATGCTGTAACATGGGCATAGGTCTTGAAGGGGCAGAAGAGTAGACAGATCATTTGTAATTAATTTTGTGAGTGACAATCAGTAGGTGGAGAACTTTTCCTGAATTATCATTAGTTGAGGCAGAGAAACATACAACTAAACTTAACCACAGAATTATACCATCAAGCCAGAAAAGAGCACATATGCATTTATTATATGTAGGAGGACTAATTTTCAGCCCTCTACTCATCAAGATAGCAGTCATTTCAATAATGTTATCTCCAAACAGAAAGACCAATTATATTATGAAAAAAAAAAGATTCCAAAGGAAGGATGGCTTCATATTTGACATAGATCTGCTTGGAAGATGATTATTTTAAAGGAAAGATCCTTGGAGAGCCTTCTAGGGTTAAGAATAAAAAAGAAAGTAAAACTTTTAGGTTTCCTCTTCTTACTGGATTTTTGATCCCAGACAAATAGTTTAGGACAAATTTAGCAGTATGTCAAAGTTGCCTGGTTTACTTTAAATAAATACTGTTATTGAATGGTTTAAAGAACACAAAAATCTGGGTAGGGCAGCAGGAATTTTATGGTTTTTCATTTTTCAAAGGAAATGGCCAAGGTGGATTTGGATGTTTTCTATTAATTTATGCCTGGAGTATATTTTCTGATCTTATACTTGTGTTAATTTGAAGGAAATAAAATTCCTCTAAATAAAAATGTGCTGCCTACAGAAAGAACCGAGGTGTAAATATTCTGTTGACAGGGCCTTGACCCAATCGGCAGAAGACTAAACTCCTAAGAGTTGAACAAGCTCTTCACATAGGAGGAAGAGAGACTTCATGTGGACCTTAGTATGTGCAGTCTTTGTGTCATTGGATGTAAGACCACTGCTGGAGAAGGAGACATGCATAAAGTACAAGATGCTCTTCCTCACCTGGGGAGAGGAAGGTAACAAGTACCATTTGAAGCATAGAAAAGAAGGACTTCATGTCCTAGAACATAATTCTCTTATCTTCAGTAATGATGCTTATGTCAATGACGCATGTTGTTAGAACACATCTTAATCGCATCATAATTAGAAATAACATACCATCCCAATTCATGTAGTAGGTTTTAATAAATGCTTATTGATTGACTGAAGTACTATTTCAATATTCTGACCTCTTTATTTCAAAACCAGAGGTTATTGGTGAGTAAATCAAATAGGGATATATCAAAATGCCTGTTTATTGTGCTGAAATCACATTATATAGTATATGAAACAAAGTTAAGTTTCTATTAACATCTCAAGGATATTATGGAAAACAAATAACAGTAATATACTTTTATCTATGAGGTATATATATTTTAAAAGTTTACATTTGAGTTCACTTCCTTTTTTTAACTGTCTAATACCCTCATTTTACAGAAGAGCAAACTGAGATTCAAAGAGGTTAAGTAACTCTTGCCTGAGGTCACATGACTACTATCAAAGCTTGGTTGTGGAACCCTGATTTCCTGACTGTGAGTGTGGTACTCTTACCAATACCCCTACAATAGCTAGATTGTTCCACTTTTAACCCCACTGTTAAGTTCATTGCATTTAATTTTGTTAATTTGAATTCAAGAAATCTTTATTAAGCATCTACTATGAGCAAAGCTCTAGAGGATGAGAAAAAATTCAAGAGAAGAGTGAGGAAGGGCATCCCAGACAAAAATAACAACAGTGTGAATAAATGCTTTGAGGAGGGGATATTTGCAGAGAAGCAGAGGAGTCCAGTTTGGGAATTTCAGTATTTTAAAGATTCTTTCTGTTTTCTTTACTCTCAAAACTTTTTTAAAAAGTCAACAATTACTGAATACCAGATTAACTTCAAATCAAGTTGATAGACAGGTACAATTTCCAAGTCACTACATATAATATACTGCTGAGATTAGAAACAGAATGCAATGGAGAGTGCTTTCAACAATTAGCTGCTGTTTGAACTAAGGAAAACAACTTGTGATATTTAAGCCCTTTTCTTTGGGACTCAAAGCCTCACATTTGCAACATACAAGAAGAGGGAGCAGAGCATAACTATTTAGAATTCACAATGATTTATTGTTCATTTCTCAGCCTTGGATGACCAGGGTTTCTAATGAACAGCAAGAGAACCAGGTATGTTTCTATGATGAGGATGGCACAATTACAAGTGACAAATGGCAAAGTTGGAGAAATGAGATGCCTGTACTGCAAGAGACCCAATTTCCATTTGCTAATACACTGTTAGAAAAGCCCACTGTTCTGCTTGGCTGCTGTCCTACTGAGAGAGAGCCAGTTGTCAAGCTCAGTTAGCAGAGGTATTTTTCTTTCCTTGCTTAAGCTATTTATAGCTTTATCTATGGGAGGAAATATATAGAGGGTGTTTCTCATTAAGCTAATACTTGAACAGGTGATTCTATAGATAAGGGAAAGATACATATAAATGAAGTTTATAACCCATTACAATTCTCATGTTCTCTTACCACCTAAGTCAAAGGAGGCAATTTTTACTCCTATGAGAATCCTTAAAAAGCAGAGTCTTGAGTTCAGGGAAAGAGGAGAAAAAACACAGCTTAAAAGAGATGAAAATAATGGTTCTTTCTTCTTTTTGAATAGTGCGATAGTTTCTAAATGAAATCTTTATTTAATAAGTTGTTGAAGTAAAAAAAAAAATACTGTGACATGCAATAGGAGAAGATAAAATGTGTTCCCCCTGATTTGTTTTCCTTTGTCTACTTTAAATATTGATTTATTTCATGAGCAGCAAAATATCCTGGTTAAGAATCAGGAAAAATTAATATGTATGTAATCTTTTGAAATAATAGATAGTTCTTTCTATTGGTTTTCCAAAATGAACAAAGAGGGAGGTGTGCATAGTGGTAGGTTGAAAACTGGTCTCTAAGTCTAAAAGACCTGGGTTCAAATCCTGCCTTTGAACATATTGGCTATGCAACTGTGGATAAGTCACTTAACCCCTCTCAGTGATTCAGGTGGTTCTCTAGGTATAAAAGGTGAAGTTGCAGATCTGTATTGATGCTTTTTCTCACTGAGAGTTTCCCTCATCAATGAAATTACAAGTCTGGGGAGAAAATGTCAACAAATACATCAGCTAATTTCCTCTCTATTCTTATTTCACTACCCTGGCAAAAATAAGCTGTCATTACTACATACCTGGATTATTGTAATGTCTCACTAATTATGGCAGCTAGGTGGCCCAGTGGAGAGAGCACTGACCTGGAGTTCAAATCCTGCCTCAGACACTTACTAGCTGTGTGACCCTTGGACGCTACTTAATCACAGCCTGTCTCAGTTTCCTCATCTATAATATGTGGATTATAATAGCACCTCCTGGGATTGTTGTGAAGACCAAAGGATACTATTTGTAAAGCATTTTCCCAAACCTCAGAGTGTAGTATAAATACCAGCTATTAGGTAGTAGTTTGCTGATAGGTATTCCAGTCTTCACTGTCTCCCACCACCAGTCCATCCTTCACATTACTGCCAGAATTGACTTCATTGCATATGCATTTGATCATTTCCCTCCTTTGTTCAAAAACATTTAATGCTTACCAATATGACTCTTTCTAGTCTTTCCCCTTCCATACAGTCTCTGCTTCAACCAAACTGTACTCCTCTACTTCTCTGCAAATAACCCCTCCTCAAAGCATTTATTCGAACTGTTGTTATTTTTGTCTGGGATGTCCTTCCTCACTCTTCTTCTCTTGATTTTTTTTCTCATTCTCCAGAGCTTTGCTCATAGTAGATGCTAAATAAAGGTTTCTTGAATTCTAATTAACAAAATTAAATGCAATGAACTTAACAGTGGGGTTAAAAGTGGTACAATCTAGCTATTGTAGGGGTATTAGTAAGAGTACCACATTTGCAGTCAGGAAACCAGGGTTCCACAACCAAGCTTTGATACCAGTTATGTGAACTCAGGCAAGAGTTTCTTAACCTCTTTGAACCTCAGTTTGGTCTTTTGTAAAATGAGGGTATTAGACAAGCTCAATGTTACATTCATCATAGTTTTATACTTACACCTAGTGCCAGAAGATAGCAGATATCTTAGCAACTCAATGAAAACAGTGTTTAAAATATTCTTATCTGCCATATTTTTCTTCTAATTTCTCATATTTCTAAATTTATTCAGGCAAATAGGTAATATAGAAGAAAATATCCTCAAGCCCTGGCTAGACTGGGGAGCCAGATACTAAACCTATTTCTAGGAAGTATTCAAAGATCAATACATTTTAAAAAGATAATTCAGACTTCAAATAAACTTTGCCCCAAATGTCAATATAGTTGAGTTGAGAACATTGAAGAAAAGGTGAAAATATTCAGACAATTACTTCCATTCAATATTACTCTTTGCATGTCATTTTGACTAAAGTCTTGCTTCAGAATGAATTTGGTTCCAAGAAGCTAAAATAATGTTCTGATGTAGTGAAACCCTGTCTTTATGAATTATGATCTTTTTCTTTCTTTTCCTTCCTTCCTTCTTCCTCCCTCCTTACCTCTGTTTTGGGTTTTGCTGCAATTTCTCTTTCTCTAAGAAATGTGATAGTCGAGAGCCCCATATCCTGTGAACTGTGTTAGACTTCCAGTTCTTGGAGAGAAGAGATGTTGCCCATTTTATCTTTTTAAACTCTGAGTTCTATGCATCACATTTTTATTGGTAGGAGTGTGTGACAGACTTGTTATGTCATAGATGTAGGAAGACCCTAGTGTGGAAAATCTATCAATCAATACATATCTGGCAGCACATATGTAAATTATTAGAATTTATAAGGTTTTAAAAATGGATATTATTCCAAGGAAACACATAAAAATCATTACTTTTAAAAAGGTCACACTTCAATGACTGTTAGATTTATTGCAATGGCTTTTGGTGTGGCAAAGTCAGACATTTTGAGGACTATTTAAGCACACAATGAAACTAAATCACCAAACCAAAACAGAAACTGAATCAGCAAAGATAAAAGTCTTAAAGAATTGACTTAGAATACTAAACAGCCTAAATGGCTTATCCAAGTAGTCAGGAGTGTCAGAACCAACTTGAACCCAGGCATTCTTGATTATAAAACCAGGCTCTTATTTACTATATCAAACTACCTCTAATTCATAGTAAGAAGAAGAGGCTTAATAAATATTTGAATGAATGGCTTCTGTTTCTCATTCTTCCAACCTTATTCCAGGGACCTGTTTTACCCTTGTCCATTGAGTATCTCTCATGGTCCTAGTACAGAGCTGCTTTACAAAACACTCAGATTATGGTTTCTATAATGGACATATCCATCATAACAAACTGAACCAATGAAGGTATAGGTTGAAATAACCTAATAGTTATTTAAATCAAAAGTTCATATGTGTCTCTCTTCTTCTTAAAGTTGCTTTTCCATCAAGTAACTAAATTTTAACAAGGAAAGAAAGATTTTAAATTCATATGGAATAAGTGTTAGACTATCTCCAGTGATATCCATATCATTGCTAAATTGTAAAACTCCCTCTAGTTATATAATTTCTTTCTAACAGGAGCCACCAATCTCATTATTAGTATCAACAAGAGCAATGGACATTTGAGTCCATTATATTTCAGTTGCATTTA
Source organism: Vombatus ursinus (assembly GCF_900497805.2). Taxonomy (NCBI): domain Eukaryota; kingdom Metazoa; phylum Chordata; class Mammalia; order Diprotodontia; family Vombatidae; genus Vombatus; species Vombatus ursinus. The sequence continues at coordinate 25,078,167 of NW_020954557.1, forward strand.
GTTTCTAAGGGAAATGCTGTAAAACCCATGATAACATCTAGAGATAGAATATAATGTAATTCCCTCAACTTAAATTAACCTGGAATAAGTTTTCTTTTTTAATACTATTTTGACTTTTAAACAAAAATGTGAAGAATGTCTAGCATAATCAATAGATCAACTAATGCAATTCCATGACAATTCTAAGTTCCTACATTTTAATGTATTTTACTTGAAGTTCTTCCACTCCAACACAAGAACATTATTATCTTAGGACATTAGAGAGAGAGATTGTGAATAGAGTCATAGTAAAGAAGTTCTGGGTTCAAATATAGCCTCTGGCATTTACTAGCTGCATGACTATGAACAAGTAGTCATGAGCTTCAGATAATTCTCTGAGACCACAGTATTACTTATAGATAGATTCCACTCTATGTAGATAAGCAAATTATTACACTAATAAAATCACAACATAAAAATATTAAAATTAATTTGAACTTCAAGTAGTGAACCAGAGAGGTGATTCACATAAGCATCCCCAATCTGTAGCAACAGTACTCTCAAAAATTTTAATCTAAAAGGGTTTTCCTAGTTATATGAACTCAGTTAATTTTGGTGGCTAAACTTATTTCAAATTGTAAGTTTATAGCTTCCTTTCTGAAGTTTGCATTTAGAATCCATAATGTTTTGCACTAAATATACCTTGCTCTACCAACTTTTCCTACAAGGTTAGAAATAATGTTTATTATTATTTGAGACATTCATTGTTTCTAAAAATATCACAGTTATTGTTGGTCAGTTGTGTCTGACTCTGTGATCCCATTTGGGATTTTCTTGGCAAAGATGCTGAAATGGTTTGCCATTTCTTTCTCCAGCCCATTTTACAGATGAAGAAATTGAGACAAACAAGGTTAAGTGACTTGCAGCAGGTTCTAAAAGAATAAAATAATCACATGATAAATTTGTGAAGAAAGAATCTGTAACTAAAATTCTTGCATTGTATTTAGTTTCCCTGCTTGCTCAGACTGGATCTCTACATTTTATAGCAGAAACCAGTTTGGTTGAAATATTTAATCATTTCAAATTCCTACCAAATGAAAGCATTAAGTTACAGAATCCTAGAGGACTAGTTCTCCTGGATTAAACACTTTGAGGTTTGTGAATTGGACTTCTCCACCCGAAACTTTTCATTAGATCAGTTCACATGTGCATATAAATTCAAAGAGATGGAAAATACCTTGAGAGTTATATCACAGTCTTTACTGAGGGAAATGGTTAATGTCTCCAGGTCAGATCTTAACTACTCCAGTCCAGACTCTGAATTTCAAAGATGAGCAACTTGAGGCTTAGAGTGATGAAATTCCTTGCTCAAGGTATCATGGGTAATGTCAGGACCCAAATATTGGTCCTCTTAGTATAAGATTAAATCTTGTACTCTTTCCAAAGAACTAATCACTATGTGTTCTCTTCAGAATCTCCAGAGATTAGAAAATACTACCATTTTCCTTTTCTTTTGTTGTAGCCTTACTCTATTACCAGTCTAATTACCCCTATAGATGGAAAATTAGTTCTTAGCAGGGGTATGCTGATAAATGTTTAGTAACTAGCACTCCAAAGGTGGGGGAGAACAGAACAGACATTTAAGTTTATCTGCTTTATTAATATTTTTCTGTATCACTTTCTTAATCAACAAGACAATAAGTAAAACTCTGCAAATTTAAAATTAGAGCTTGTATGAGCTGACTCTAGCACACTACTGCTTCCTAGGTCCAAATAAAATTTGTCTGTTTTGACTTGAGCCAATTGTTTATCATTCAGCAGGATAGTCCCTGTTCTTGAACTGGAAGGCAGTAATTAAGTCATTCCTTAGTCTTCTAAAGACTAAACAATCTCGCTTCATCAGAGAACTTTATTCTTTTGTAGAAACATTTATTATTAAAGAATTATGTACATGTATATATATATATATATATGATATGTACATATGTGTATGTATCCAGAACCATACAAGCACTATGGAGATTACATTCCAGGATAGGCTTAGTTTTGACTACTATTATACTGTAAAGGCTAAATATTAGCTGAGGTTATTTTTTATTAGTTACTAGATCTTTGGGGAATAGAAATCTGCCTTCAAGTCAGAACTAAATCTTGAAATAAGAGCTTATTTACTTTCTTCGCAGGTGTCAAGGGAGATTTACAAAAACTATCAGTCCCAGCAATCATTTAATATAGTCAGACATATAAGATCCTGGGATTCTATCTTTGAATAACTAATACAACCCAGCAAGATCTGTTCTAGCAGTCTAATGGGAACACACAATCATTGAGTCAGAAACAATTGTATTGACATATGTATCCTTTGCCTTGACTTTTGCACAACTTCTTGAAATTAATTTGTGAACTTTGGAGAGAGTCAGTTTCTTACAACTGCTTTCAGTCCTACCATTATACAGTAGATCAGATGGAAACATGATCATGTTCCATCTGGTCCCTTTATGCAACATAGAAAGTTTTATCTTCTTTTTTTTTTCTTAACAGAAATTATCCCAGAAACACCTTAACGCCTTACCAAAGTGTTGTTCTGGAAGAATTCCTTATGTATACTCTGTTCAGAAATAACAAGCTATCTATTGGGAATGCCCACAATGTGCCAGGTGTTGCATTCAGTTTGAAACAAACGCAGAGAAGCCGTAACTTTTAGATGTTATAATCAATCCTACGTACAGAGATTTTTGTTTTTAGAGGGACCAGCAATCAGCAAATGTACTTTCTTTAAAACATTTCATGTAACAATCAGTGATTTAAATTATGCTGTCAGAACAGGCTATTCAGCCTTAGAATTTATCTTTAAAAATGAAAAGGCATAAGCACATTTAGTTGGGTCTGTGAAATTTGCAAAAAGCTGGCTCATTTATCATGGGAACCCATTGCTATGTATTCATGCTACTCTGGCTACTTCTTTTCTATAGAATGAGAACTCAAATACTGTACTTAACTTCAACAGATATACTACTCAATTCTCCTCTCTTATCTGTTCCCCTCCAGCCCCAAACAAAAGAAGGACATAACAAATCCTGGTCAGTCAATAAATATTTATAAAGCATCTACTATGTGCTGGGAAGTGTGCTAAGCACTATGATACAAGAAAAGGTTAAAAAATGGTTCCTATTTGTGAAACTACATCTTAGATCATCTTATACCATTTATGCCATAGACCATCTACACCATAGACAATGAAGTAATAACAGTACTAAACATATATGCAACAAATGGCAAAGTATTCAAATTCTTAAAGGAAAAGATAAATGAATTATAGGAAGAAATAGACAATAAAACTACAGTAGTGGAGGAACTCATTTCAATCTCAGAACTAGATAAAGCAAATAAAAAAGAAGTTAAGGAGGTGAATAGAATATAGAGAAAATTGGATGGGACTAGAAAGGAGTATACATTTTGCTCAGCTGTATATAGCACCTTTGCCAAAAATAGACAATGTTTTAAGGCATAAAACCCTTACAAATAAATGCAGAAAAGTAGAAATATTAAATGCATCCCATTCAGACCATAATGCAATAAAAATTACATTCAATAAAGAGCCTTGGAAGCATAGATTGACATTAATTGGAAATTAAATGTTCTAATTCTAAAGAACAAGTGGTTCAAATAACAAATCATAGGAAGATCATTTTGATAGCTAAGTGGAAGATGGACTGGAATGGGGAAAGTTTTGAGATAGAGAGACCAAGCAATAGATTATTGTAATACACTAGGAGTGTATTACATGATAATAAATGATAAGAGACTGGACCAGGAAGGTGACAGTGTCAGAATAGAGAAGGGGGGATCCTTCTCCCCTACTTCGATATATTCAAGTTATAGGCCTAGTTATCTTATTGCTAGATTAACTGCACAGCTTAGTAACTTTTTGGGTATAGTTCCAAAAATACTTTCCAGAAAGGCTGGACCAATCTACACCTATACCAACACTACATTTATGTACCTGTTTTCCTGCAGCTTCTTCAATATTTGTCATTTTCTTTTTCCTGATAACTTTGCCAATATGACAGGTATGAGAAAGAACGTCACAGTTGCTTTAATTTAATTTTTTGTAAATATTAGTGGATTGTATTCTTTTTAAATTATGTCTATTGCTAGCTTGGATTTCTGACTTAAAAGATTGCCTCTTCATATCCTTTGAAAGTTGTGGAATGGATATTATTATAAATTTGAATCAATTTGTATATGATTAAAACACGACCTTTATTAGTGCTTCTTATAGTTTTCCTTTGGGCTCTACCTTAGCAGTTATAATTTGAAAATATTTAGTTTCATTTTTTAAAAAATATATTAAAATTTTAATAAGAAAAAAGTCTACTTTCTTTCACTACAAAATTCCTGATATGATTGAGAAAATAAAAAGTAAAGATAAAACTCTTTTTAACAAATATGCAGAGATAAGCAAATCAAATTTCCACATGTAGGTGCCATACACATATATACGTGTGTGTGTGTGTGTGTGTGTATTTCTGTACCCTGATATCATCATCTTTCTGTCATCACTGGTCTTCTTGAACTGTGAATGGTTAATGCATCAAATTTCTTGAGTCTTTCAATAGTGTTTCTATTTATGATGTTTTTATTGCATGAGTTGTTCTAATGGTTCTCTTAATTTCAACCTGTAGCAGTTCAGACCAATCTTCTCAAATTTCTCTAAAACCACCCCCATCATCATTTCTTTCAGTACAATAGTATTACATCACATTCACATACCTTAATTTGGTCAATCCCACTGATACATACCCCTCAGTTTCCAGGTGCCACTACAGAAAGGGCTAATATAAATATTTTTCATGTATGAGTTCTTTGTCTTTAGTGTCTTTGGCAAATTGAGTCAAAGGGTATGTATGCACAGTTTAAAAATTTGAGGGGCAGAGTTCTTAACTTTTTCCCATAAATGCTGAACCAATTTATAGCTTCATATAATTTTCTTTTTTTTTGTCAGTTTTATCAATCTGAAAGGTGTGAGATGGTATCTCAGAAATGCTTTAATTTATGTTTCTCTTATTATTACTGATTTGGAGCATTTAATACATGATAGTTATTGCTAAATTGAATTTCTTCAGAAAATTTCCTATTTATCCTTTCACCATTATCAATTAAGGAATGGTTCTTATAAATTTAAGTCAATTCCTCATCTATCTTAGAATGAGACCTTTTTCTTGGAAACCTGATACAAAGAATTTTTTTCCCCCACAGTTATGTGCTTCCGTTCTAATTTTAGCTAAAGTAATATGTTTCCGGGAAAAGTTTCAAACATATGTAATTAAAATTGTCTATTATCATCTATGGTCCTTTTTGTTTCTTGTTTGCCCACTAAACTGTTCATCTATCCATGTATCTTAAAAATCTTTTCTTTCTTACTCTGCTAATGATATTACCTTTATATTTAAGTGATATATCTATTTGGAACTTCTTTTGGAATATATGATATGAGATGCTGGCCTATACCTAGTTTCTTCTAGACTGCTCTACAGTTTTCCCAATGTATGCGCATACACAATATACATATGTACATACATATGTATACATATGCATATATGCTAAATATTGAGTTTTAACCCAGTGACTTGGTCTTTCTCGGTATTTCTCAAACACTAAGCTACTCTGTCCATTAACTTTTCTTTGTTAGATACCTAATATGGTCCACTGATCACCATCTCTTTTTCTGAATCAGTATGAAGTCATTTGGATAATTACTGTTTTGTAGCATAGTTTAATATCTGTTACTACTAGTTACTCTTTCCTTCCAACTTTTTTTTTTTATTATTTCTCTTGAGAGTCTTGATCTTTTGTATTTATAAATGAATATTTTTCTAGTTATCTGATGGAATTCTTTGCTAATTTGAAGCTTATGTCACCAAATGAGTAAATAAATTTAGGTGCTATATTTTTATTATGGTTTGGGCTATAAAAGAGTAATTTATAATTATTTAGGTCTGTTTTTATTTCCATAAACAGTGCTTGTTAGTTACATTCATATAGATCTTTTGTGCTTCTTAGCAGATGGATTTCTAAATATTTTACACTGTTTACAATTATTTAAATGGAATATTTTCACCTTTCTTCTGTGTTTTATTGATAATAAACAAAAATATTGATGTTTCATATGGATTTATTTTATGTCCTTCAACTTTGCTGCAGTTGTTTCAATTATTTTTTCATCTTCATAAGTATATCATCATGTCATATATAAAAGTGTTAATTTTTGTTCTTTGCTTATGCTTATTCTCTCAATTTCTTTTCCTTTTCTTATTCTAGCTAGCATTTATAGCACTATATCAAATAGCAGTGATCATAATAGACATTCTTACTTTATACCAGATCTTACTGGAAAACATTGCAGTTTAAATTTGTTAAGATAATGCTGGCTCTTGGATTTTAGATTGATACTATTTGTCATATTGAGGGAAATTCCATTGATTCTTTTTTCCTAGTTTTTTTTTTTTAAGAGGAATGGCTTTGCATGTTGTCAAAACTTACTCTCTACTGATAAAATAAACTGATTTTTCTTATTTATGTGTTCTATTATGTTGATGGTTTTACAAATATTGAAACCAAATATTGAATATTTCCAAATATTGAACCCTTCATTCCTAGTATAAATCTAACATGGTTATAGTGTATAACCTTTGTGATATTTTACTCTAGTCTCCTTACTAATAATTGGCTTAATTTTTTGAGTCAATATTCATTAGGGATATTAATCTATAGTGTTCTTTCTCTATCTTCATTCTCCCTGACTCAGTTATCAAAAACATAATATGTGTCATAAAAGGGATTAATAGGAACACATTATTCTCTTTATTTCAAATTTTATGTAATAATGGAATTAATTATTTTTTAAGGTTGGATAGAATTAATTTGAAAATACATCTGGTTATGAAAATTGTTCTTGGGCTGAATCACTCATAGCTTGTTCATTTTCTTTTTCTGTGCTTGGATTATTTAAGTACTTTTTAATTCTGTTACTCTGGGCATTTTCTCTCTATTTCTATGTCATCTCTATCTCTATTTCTGTTTATCTATCCAACCACCTATTATTTATCAATATGTAAATTGCTATCCATTTCATTTAGTTTGTTGGTTTCCTAGACATATAACTGGACAAAATATTTTCTCACAATTTCCTTTATTCCTTTTTTGTGGTAAAATTTTCCTTTTCCTTTTTGATAATGGTAATTTGAATTTCCTGCTTTTAAAAAGCAAAATAGCTAATATTTTATTTTATTGTTTTATAAACAATTGCTTATTTATCAATTTGCATTTTTAATTTCAATTTTGTTTATCTCTGATTTTCCAGATTTCTATCTTGGTATTCAAGTGGGCTTTTGAAAATTGTTTTCTAGGGGCAGCTAGGTGGTGCAATGGATAGAGCCCCGGCCCTGAAGTCAGGAGGACCTGAGTTCAAATCCAACCTCAGATACGTAACACTTACTAGCTCTGTGACTCGGGGCAATTCACTTAACATGAATTGCCGCACGCACACACACACACACACACACACAAGTTGTTTCCTTGTGTGTGTCCATATGTATTTTTAAAATTACATTGATCATTTATCTGTTCTTTCTTTTGCTGATGAAAATGTTTAGAGATATAAATTTTTCTGTAAAGACTTTTTTGACTGTATCCCAGAAATTTTGGTATGTTATCTCATTGTTCTTTTTAGTAGAAGTATTGCTTATTTCTATAATGTATGCTTTGACTCACCCATTGTTTAGGATTATCTCCAAGTAATATTTAATTTTTAAGTTTTTATTAAATGGTCATCAGTAAAAGATGTGACTAACCTTCCTTCTTGCTTGCTTGCTTCCTTCCTTCTTTCCTTCCTTTCTTCCTTCCTTCCTTCCTTCCTTCCATTCTTTCCTTCTTTCCACCAATTCTGAGGAAAGCAAGATTCAAACATTCCTTGTTCCCTTACGCTTCCTCCATCTTCTTTTGGCACACCTTGACTATATGAGGTAAGTTTCACTACCCTTCCTATTTCTTTCGTCCTTTGTGTATTCCTTTTCCTCTCCATTTTCTTCTCTTGAGATAATAAATCATAACAAAACTACTCCTAGGTCTTTTGTGTTACTTACCTCTTTACATGACTACTGATGACATTAAGGTTCTGAGGACAAAATTTTTATCCTTTTGCCCTATTAGAATGTCAAAATTTCATCCTTGTTTAGTCCTTTATGATTGGTGTTTTATTTTTACCTTTTTATGTTTCTTTTGACTCATACTTTGTATATAAAATTTTTTTACTCATCTCTGATGTTTTCCCTTGGAATGTTTGGAAATCAATTTCTTTCCTATGTTACTTTGAGATTTAGCTTGTTGCTGTTTTGACATTGTTATCTTCTTCTTCTGAGTTTGGGTCTGATCTCCCTTGTCCACATAGTTGCTTTTTTATGATCTGGTAATCTTTTTATTTTTTGCTCATTTTCCCAGCCTATTTCTTGACCTTAAGCTTCATGTTAAAGTTAGCTTCTGTTCCTGGGGTTGGGGGGACACTGAACCAGTCTTCAAGTTTTTTTTTTTTCATTGCTATTTTCAGAACTAATTCTTTTTTTTATTTGTGTGTGTGTGTTGTTTTTGTTTTAGAAGTTTATAGTACTTCCAGGGTGGTATATGCCTAAGAGAGGTGTGATCACCGCTTTCCTGGTCTGCAATCTGATCTTACCCAGGAAGGGCTCCTGATCCCTTATAGCTATAAACATTATTATTCCACAGGGCCCTTACTCCCTTGTGATTTAAAGTCCCCCCTTGGTCCTGAAACTGGGACCAGAAAGTGGCTATGGGCAGTGGAGCTGCCACAAACTGTGCCCTATCCTGTGCTGAGCACTGATGCAAAGCTCCCCTATGTCTTTCTCACCAGTTGCCAGGTTCCCTTATGATATCTGGGTTGAGAGCTCCTGAAGTTGCTGCTCCTGCTGTCACCACCTCCAGTACCTATGATTGGTGTTGCAGCTGTGTGGGCTCTGGGCCAGTCCTCACCCCAGCATCACAGATCTGTCCTTCCAACTTCTGAAGTTGTTTTGGTCTGGAAAAATCTCTTACCCCAACATTTTGTTGACTCTACTGCCACAGAATTCAGTTTGAGGCACAATTTTAATATTGTTTAGAGGAAAATGTTGGAAGAGCTCATCTGTAGTGCTTCCTCTAGTCTCCCACCCTGTCTCAATTTGCTAGGATTTCTCAATTATGATTCAGCCTCGTGTTCTTTCCAGGTCTTTTTTAGAGTAGATTTAGGGAACAGCTCAATATAATACTTCCACTTCCACCTCTATATTTGCTAGACTTCTCCAACATTCAGCTTCAATTATGTTATTATTGTTATCCTTTCTATTTT
>NW_020954557.1:25087555-25123294 GCF_900497805.2 Vombatus ursinus
ACTATAATTTGTTGGCATAATTTTTAATGAAGCTCAATTTCAGTAGATTAGTGTTCTTACTGGAGAAGGTGCCCTTCTCCTGGCAGTTCTGCAGTATCTCAGCTTTTTGTGTGAGAACTAGTTGTTAGGTTTATGACAAACATGCTCTTGTCCGTAACAACAGGGAGAAGAAAGTATGAACCCAGTAGACATTTACAGCGTAGGTTAGAAATATTGTTTGAATTCGTGAAAACAAAATTACTAATGGTTCCTCAATCATGATGCTTTACCTTCCATTACTTACCATGCATTTCCAAAATGTGTTTTCTGACTGGAATGCATGTTCTCATTTCTGACTCTCAGAATCATTGTCTGCCTATAAGGCTCAACTGAGGTGCTGCTTTCATCAGTCAAGCCTCCTTCTCATTTCTCCTATAATACTCCCCCAGTTGTTAAAAATATACCCTTGTCAGTTTTCCATGTCTTATGCTCACTTTGGGATATGTTTTCATTCTGATAGAAAGTAATCTTTCTAAGGGCAAGGGACTGTTTCATTTTTTGTCTTTTTTTTTTCACCAGAACCTAATACAGTGCCTTGCATATCAGACTCTTGCTAAATAATTATTGAACACTTTGAAAACACTACCTTTCTCTATCTATATCTATCTATATCTATTTATATCTATATCTATAATCTGTAGCTATTTACTAAATAATAGAAGTGTGGAATGAACTTATATTATTACAAAAATATTTTAATAAATTATTTGAAAACATAGAATAACCAAATTTTTGATCAGAAAGGAACTTTAGAGTTTGATTATTGAGTTCAACTTTAGTATTTGAAAAGTTGAGGAACTGGATCCAGAGAAGTTAAGTTATTTACCTCAACTATCAAAACTAGGTAGTTAGTGTCAAAGCCAAGACTACAACTCAGTACTTTTCTCACTATGTAGCAGCATTTCAAACAGCAGTAAAAATGTTTTACTGCTGGTGGGAAGGGGATTGCTCATAAAAAGCACACATACTTGCAAAACACATGCACATGTATGAACTTATCTAGTCCAGTGAAAGTATGAACTTATCTAGTCCATTTGGCTTATCATGTGATTCCACTTTAGTCAGACTATGTCTACATAATTTCCATTTCTTTCGGAAATGTAAAAAAAATGTCAAATAAGTTTGATCAAGTCTCACTCCCTATTCTCTTTCAATTTTGGACTCTCCTGTTTGATATCTGGTTAGTATCTGGAAATGATTGGCAGGCATGACTATACCGGCCGCACGCCGACCTTCTGCCAGCCATATGCCGGTACCCACTTCTCTTATAAGAAGCACACTACCAGAGTCTTACTCACACCCGAGTCTTCGGTTCTCAGCCGGATCACCACACAGAGACGAGCCATCGGGAGGCGCCAACACCAGAGCTTTATTCAGAGGCCAACACAGCAAGCCATCATAGCAAGCCCAAGCAGCAAGGCCAGAGCAACAGGGCAGGAGCCAGGGGAGAGCACGTGTGTGATCTGACCACGCTTGTTCCTAAAAACCTACCTAGCCCCTCCTCCCCAGCCCGCTTACTAGCCAATGATTGTAGGGTCAAATACCGGAAGGGGCTGTCTGAGTTTAGCACACCAAGGGGGAGGGAGTGACGTAGGAGGCTAGGACCGGATATAGGAAGGAGGGGTCTGGGATTGACGCATAGACAAGAGTACGTGACCTAGGAAGTCAGACTCAGGAGGGGTCTGGGGTCAGTGATGCACAAAGGGACCCAGGAAGTCAGGAAGGTCACAAGAGGCATCTGGGGATGACGTTGCATATAGGGAGGGGACTAAGCAAAGGGAACTCAGTCCTCTGCCATCCCACTCCCACATGGCACCGCCCCTTGCCTCAGGAGCTCAAGCTCAGCTACTTCCTTGCACCCAGCTTATCTCACAAGCACCGCCCACTGCCTCAGGGCTTCTCTGTATCCAGCCCATCCCAGTTCACCACGACTCTGCCTACCACAGCCCCTGCCTCGACTTCCAAAATACCCAGATCTTACCCTACCCTTGCCACAGCGCCCAACCTGGTAGCTGCCAACATCAGACAGTCCCTCACACATGACCAATCTCATTGTGGCAGCTGTTTATAAAGTGTTGTGTAAATATAATACATAACCTCTAGCAGGATTTAGACCTGGCTTTCTTGATTTATTTAGGGCTTAGGGAGGTATAGGTCAGATCCACTACACATACAATAAAAAAATTGTTTGTGTTTTTCCTCTTGAAAACATTTTGCCCTTGCTGTCAGAGTTAGGAGCTAGATAACAGCTTTGACCAAAATGTTTGTCAATCAGTCCCTGTAGACAGCATTAACATTGCTTCTTTCTCTGCCTAAATGTATCATGGGGAGAATCAGTTTATTATTGTCATGGAACTTCCAACATATGACTCATTTAATCCCTTCTCACTTCTAGGATTGGACTCAATATTTTTCTTCCAAGCCAAAGGATTCATATGAACTAATTTTAATGCAGGGATTTCTTGGAACTTAAAAAAAAACCCTCAGTATGAATTACTGGAGGTATTAATCATCTGTGGAAAAAAATACATTCTAATTTTTAACCAGGGAGAATGATCAATGGTGGATAAGTTAAAATAATATTAATTTAGATTCTTTGAATATTAAAACTGGAAGGAACCATAGAGACTATTTGGTAAAATTTCTGAAATTTATTGATAAATCTGAATCCCAAAGAACTGAAATGAGTCATCCAGAGTCATATAGTTAGCAGAAGAGCCAAAACTTGGTTTAAGATATTTTGACATCCTGTCAAATGTTCTTTCACTATAGAGTTCTGCTTCTTTATGACTAATATTTCTATAAAGACAAAGACAAATATTTATATAAGCTATTTAACTTATCACAGAAAATTCTATTCTATTTCCTCATTGTATTATGGAGATGTACTTCAATTCTTCCTCTTCTCATTAATTAATTTACTTATTTACTTAATTTGTGATTCCTCACTTTGCAAACATGAGCATTTCCATATACAAAGAATAGAAAAAAATACTTATAAAACTCTGCATCTTCATTACACATAATTTGCATTTCTTTTCCAGATTATATAATAAATCCCACATGTTAGTTTTAAAGGTGTCCTGCTTATCTCAGTCTACCTTTTAACATGCTTTTTCTCCTCTGTTCATTTTTAAAAATGATTTTTCTTTTTTTTATGTTCTTTATTTCTTCTTCTTTCTCTCGAATCCCCGTCATCAAAAACAAAACAAAACCATGCAAAAAACTTATAACAAATAAGCTTACTCATACAGAACAAATCCCACATATTTGTCATATAAAATGTATGTCTACATATGCACATCGAGTCCCCCACCTCTTTGTCATACAGTAAGTAAGAAATTTCATCATTGGTCATTTCATTGATTAGCATTCTTAAATATTTCAATCTACTTGGTTTGTGATATTGCAGTTAGTGTATAATGGTTCTCCTGATTCTGCTCCTTTCATACTGCATTAGTTCCTAGGAGTCTTCCCAGGTTTCTCTCTCTTCCCTTTCATCATTTCTTATGGCACAAACTATCTATATGCCAGAATTTGTTTAACAATGCCCCAGTTGATATGGCACCACTTTGCTTCTAGTTTTTTTACTACGATGAAAACTACTACTACAAATATTTTTATGCACATGGGTCTTTTCCTTCTTTCTTTGATTTCTTTGTAGTACAAGCCTAATTGCAGTATTGCATAGTCAAATGGTATGTACAATTTAATGACTTTTGGTGTATAGTTCCAGAGTGGCTGGACTAATTCATAGCTTCACTAACATTGCATTAGTATGCCTGTCTTCCTGTAGCCCCTGTAACAATTGTTATTTCACTTTAAAAAATAATCTTTGCTAGTAAGATGGGTGTGAGGTAGACTATCAAAATGTTTTAAACTGGCATTTAAGTAGTAGTAATTTGGTGTCTTTTTCATATGATTGTTTGTAGTTTGATTTTTATTCCTTAGAGAATTGCTTATTCATATCCTTTGGTCATTTATATGTTGAGAAATGAATTTTATTCTTGTATATTTGAATCAGTTCCTTAAGAATTTTGGATATAAAACTTTTTATCCAAGAAACTAGCTGAAAATATTTTCCCCAGGATTTCCTTTCTGATCTTAAGTGCATTGATTTTGTTTGTGCAAAAAAATTTCAATTTTATGTAATCAAATTATTCATTTGTAATTGTTTACATCCCCTCCCCCTCTTTAATCATAAAATCATCCTCTAACCATAGTTGCTGAACATATATCCTTCATCACTTTTCTAATTTGTTTATGATGTAACCCTTGATATATTGCAGGTATTCATTTGGAACTTGTTTTGCTATATATTGTGACATGTTAGCCTATACCTCATTTCTATCAGAGTATTATCAAGTTTTCCCAGTAGTTATTTTGAATAGTGAATCTTTATCCTAGTAGTTAGGGTTGGGGAATTTATTAAGTACAATTGTTACAATATAAATTAAGGTAAACTGAGGCAATACATTTTTGAGAATGTTTCCTTTATTAACAAGACAAGCATTTGCTAATAAAAGGGGTCAATGAATCCTCAGAAGCCAAAGACCAAGAGTTAGGGATGATAGGATCTTTTATAATGATGAACAAGGTGACAGAACAAAATCTCAAACAACATAGGTGTGTTTTCTTTTAATTGGCTAAACATTTCAATGAGGAAGGTGAGATCAATTATCAAGTAATGGGAATAATCCTAAAGTGATGAGATTAGTCTGCAGGCAATGGGAGTTGATACAACAGTTTAGACTGATGAGATTTACCTTTAGGTGAATTTCCCTGGAATGGGACTGTGAGTGAAGTTACAAAGGTGGAGGTACAAGTCAGAAGAATAGAATCCTGACTAAAACACCTGAGATTACCTGAATCACAAGAATAAAATTGTGATTCAAGTAACTTGAGATTACCTGAGTAGACTTGCACAGGTAAAAGATTTAGACTCACACAGAGAAGGAAAATTTTAAATCTATTCTGGCATGATTAACAAACAGAATTAAAATCAACTTTCAATTTCACATAATGTTACTTTGTTCATTTTCTTCATATGTTCTATATCTAATCTTTTCCACTGATCAACCTCTCTCTCTTTAAACCATTGTTAAATTAGTTTAATTATTCCTTATTTGTAATTTAGTTTTAAAACTAGTACTGTTAAATCCTTTTTCTTCCCAATTTTGTTTTTCATTATTTTCCTTGAGATTTTTTGCTTTCTTCTCATTTCTTCAAAGGAATTTTGTCATTTTTACTAGGTGTATAAAGTAATTTGTTGTCAGTTTATTTGGTATGACTGAAAAAATAAATTGATTTAGATGGTATTCTCATTTTTGGGAATTGACATCACCACAATCAAACTTTGAACTATTAATATGCTCTAATTATTAATATACATCTTTATTGCTATAAAAATGTTTTGCAGTCACATGTATGTAGTTCCAATATGTATCTTGGTGGGTGGACACTCAAATATTTTGCATATTGTATAATTATTTTGAGTGGGAAGATACAGAAAAACTTCTGATCTATGTGGTTTTATTTTATATCCTGCTATTGTACTGAAATTTGTTTCAGTTAATTTTCTGGTTGAATGTCTTGGGTTCTCCATATAGAAGAGAGCAGCTAGGTAGTGCAGTAGGTAGAATATAGGGGTTGGAATTAGGAAGACTCATCTTTCTGAGTTGATATCTGGCCTCAGATACTTAACTACCTAGGTGACCCTGGGTAAGTCACTTAATCCTGTTTGCCTCAGTTTCTCGTCTATAAAATGAACTGGAAAAGGAATGGCAAACCATTCCAGTATCTTTGCCAAGAAAACCCAAAAATGAGGTCATGAACAGTCAGATAAAACTGAAATGATTGAACAACAAAACTAAAACCAAATAGAACATCTTAACTGCTAAAGGGACATTTTGTTCCTTTTTATCTTTGCTTATTCCTTTCATTTTTCCCCTTCTTATTATTACAGCTAATATTTCTAGCACTATATCTGTTGATAATGCATGGCCTTGCTTTACCTTGGATATTATTGAAAAGGTTTTTTTAGATTTTTTTTATTACATATATGCTAGATCTTGGACAGATACCATTTATTATACTGAGAAAAGCCCATTTATTCCTATGATTTTTAGTGTTTTTAAAGGAAATGAGCATGATGTTTTGTAAAAGTAAGCTTATGTTCCTATTACTATAATAATTGTTTTTAATAATAAGATATATTATTTTTATAATTTCCCTAATTTTAACCAATCCTGAGTTTCTGTTATAAATATAATCCTATCATAGTATATAATAATTTCCTTACACTGCTGTAGTCTCTTTACTAATGTATTGAATATTTTTGTACAAATATGTATTAGGAATATTGATCTGGAGTTTTCTCTACCTTGATACTCTCTTGTTAGTTATCAAGATCAAATATATATCATAGAGTGAATTTAGTTGCATTACTTCTTTTATTATTTTAGAAGAAAGATTATGTAATATTAGAAATAATTTCTCTTTGAATCTTTTGAAGCATCAACTTGAAAAATCTATATACTCCTAGACATTTTTTTACTTTGGGAAGTAATTTCTTTCTTGTTTCATTTCTTTTTCTGAGATTTTGTTGAGTTATTTCAATTATCAATTTCTTGTTCTATTAATCTTGCTATTTTATAATTCAGCAAACTAAATGGATGTGTATTTAAAAATTTTAGTATAAAATGGGATAAAATAGTTTCTAATAATTTCTTTTTTTCTTTATTTGTTGACAAATCTTTTTTGTTTTTAATACTGTCAATTTGGTTTCCTCTCTATTTTTCTTAATCATACTAGCTACTTTTTAATCTATTTTATTAGTTGTTTTAAGAACTTCTACTTTTTTCAGTTCCAAGGCTTATAATTTTGGTAACCCTTTCTCTGATTTTCAGAATTGCTATTTTGTGTTTAGATGAGGTTTATTAGTAAATTGTCTATTTTTCAAGTTGAATGCCCAATTAATATATTTTTTCATTCTTTTGTTGACAAGAATGTTTAGAGATATACATTTCCCTGTAAAGACTGCTTTGGCTGCATCCTGCGTATTTGGTTACGTAGTTTTATTCTTGTAATTTTATTTGTCAAAATTATAATCGTTTCTGTAATTTTTTCTTTAACCTACCAATTCTTTATGACAATTTTTAATCATCAATTAATTTTATTTTATTGTGTTTTTTATAGCATGTGTTTTATTTTTCTGTATTTGTTTACTCAGTTTGTGTTCCCCAGAATATGGCAAACTTTTGTAAAAGTGCCATATACAAATTTAAAATATGTATGTTTTTAAAATTACCATTCTGCAATTTCCAAAATCAATATTTTATTGTTCTAAAATTTCATTTTTTGTCCTTGACTTCTTCCTTTTTAAAGAAATTAGATTCACATGCATCTGAAAAAGATCATTGCAATCTTTATTATAGTTTTGCTGTTGACTTCTCCCTATAATTTGTTTAACTTTTCCTTTAAGTATTTAGATTCTATGTCATTTGGTGTGTGCGTTTGTGTGTATATGTGTATACATGACTGTATGCATATATATTTGGTGTATACATAAGCACAATTTACATATATGTATATGTAACATAATATTTAATCTGTTACATATGATTTGTTATATGTATATAAATATATAAATATAATAATTAGTTGTCTAAACTTTCTTTCAGTTCAATATAAATGCAAGTTAACAACAACAACAAAAATAATGGTGTGCCTCGCTCCCTCAGGTCAAAATTGGCAATAAGCTATGTCTCTGTTTTTTGCTAAAGTAATTTAACCAATGTAAATCAAGGGCCATAAAAAGGGAGTCAAAATAGCACTGCTGCTGCCTTAGCTATCAAATGCTTGATCTACTTGTCAAGCGGAGAGACATGGTAACCTGGGAAGACATAGGTTCAGAATATAAATATATCTATAAAATCCAATGGAAAAGGATGGTGGGAAATTATGAGCAGGATTGCCTCATAAAATAGTGAGAAACAATAAAGGGAAAATAAATTTAAGGAGAGTTTGGTGAGAGATGCAGTGGAGCAAACTTGTCCCCAAGGCAGCTTTTAAGGATCAAGCTGAAAGGAGAACAACAAGTAGACAAAAAATGGAAAAGGTCTCTTAAGATTTTTATAATTCTTTTCTTTTTCTTTACTTTGTTTAATATTTTATTTTTCCCCAATTACATATAAAAACAAACTTTAGCATTTGTTTTTAAAACTTTGAATTCCAAATTCTCTCCCTTCCTCTCTCTCCACTCCCCCTCATTGAGAAGGGAAGCTATTCTATGTAGGTTATACATCTGCAGTCATGCAAAATACGTTTCCAAATTAGTCATGTTGTAAAAGAAAACATTAAAAAAAAAACTCCAGAAAAATAAAGACAGTAAGAAAGTATGCTTCAATCTGAATTCAGACACTATCAGTTCTTTCTCTGGGAATGAATGCCATTTTTCATGCATAAGAATTTCAGAGCTGTCTCGGATCATTTTATTGCTGAGAATAACTAAATCATTCACAACTGTTCATCTTACAATATTGCTGTTACTTTGTACACAGTATATTTCACTTTGCATTAGCTTCTGTAAGTCTTTCCAGGTTTTTCTGAGAGCAGCCTGCTCATCATTTCTTAGAGCACAATAATATTCCATCACGATCACATATCTAATTTCTTCAGCCATTCCCCAATTGGTGAGTATCCCCTCATTTTCCAATCCTTTGGCACCAGGAAAGAGCTGCTATAAATATTTTTGCATATATAGGTGCTCTTCCTTTTCCTTTTCTTTTTTAAAATCTCTTTTTGGATACAGATCTAGTAGTGGTATTGCTAGGTCAAAGGGTAGGCATGGTTTTATAGCCTGTTGGGCATAGTTCCAAATTGCTCTACAGAATGGTTGAATCAGGTCACAACTCCACATACAGTACATTAATGTCTCATTTTCCCCACATCTCCTCCAAAATTTGTCATTTCCTTTTTCTGTCCTGTCAGCCAATCTAATGGGTATGAAGTAGTACCTCAGAATTGTTTTAATTTGAGGTGGAGTCAAGATGGTGGAGTAAAAGCAGTGACTTGCTTGAGCTCTCCCCCAAACCTCTCCAAATACCTGTAAAAATGGCTCTAAACAAATTCTAGAGCAGCAGAAACCACAAAAAGACAGAGTAAAACAAATTGCCAGCCCAAGACAAGCTGGAAGTTCAGCAGAAAAGGTGTCTTACACCAGGCTGGGAGAGGAGCACAAAGACTGGGCCTCAACAAATCTGGAGCAGGTCTCAGGGGACTGAATCACAGGCAGCTGTGGCAGTTTCAAAACTGCTCAACCCACAAACACCAAAGACAACTTAGAAGGTCAGTAGAAAAGGTCTGTTGACCGTGGAGAGAGAGGAGTTTGGTCCCAGCCCCAGTCCCAGTGCAACCCCTAGGTGGTGGCTGCTTCTGGAACTCTCGACCTACAGACAGAGTTGGGAATCAAGTGGTTGATCAGAGGGGGATTGCAGGGATCTCTTTGCTGGCACTGAGGCAGGATTCTCTTGCTTTGCCCGTGCTTGGATCTGGGTTCCAGTTCTGGGTAGTGATCCTGGGGAGAGGAGGAGTGCTGGCATGGTGGAACTTGGGGTGGCAGTGGAGAGGGAATCCCCCTCACAGTTCCAAGGCAAAAAAGAGTGCTTATGGTCAATCACAGACCAGAGCACAACCCAGGAAAGGAGGAAACACCTCTCCTTTGATCATACGACCTTGGAAGAACTGAAAATTTACAGGTCCCTAGAAGTATCTCTGAAAACACCTGCACAAAACCCCCAAAGCTTGGGACAGTGCATTCTTCATACTGGAAGCAGATCCCCTACCTTAACAAAGAGTTAAAAAGCCAAATAACTGGCTGAGAAGATGAGCAAACAGAGGAAAACAACTCAGACAATAGAAACTTACTTTGGTGACAAAGAAGATCAACCAGAAGACAACAATGTCAAAGCTCCTACATCCAAAGCCTCCAAGAATACTATGAATCAGCCCCAGGCCATGGAAGAGCTCAAAAAGGATTTTGAGAAGCAAGTAAGAGAAGTAGAGGAAAAACTGGGAAGAGAAATAAGAGAGATGCAAGAAAATCATGAAAAACAAGTCAACAGCTTGCTAAAGGAGACCTCAAAAAATACTGAAGAAAATAACACCTTAAAAAATAGACTAATAAAAAAAAAAAGACAAAAAAAATAGACTAACCCAAATGGCAAAAGAGATTCAAAAAGCCAATGAAGAGAATGCCTTAAAAAGCAGAATTGGCCAAATGGAAAAAGAAGTCCAAAAGCTCACTGAAGAAAATACTTCCTTAAAAATTAGAATGAAGCAAATAAAAGCTAATGATTTTATAAGAAATCAAGAAATTGTAAAATAAAATCAAAAGAGTGAAAAAATAGAAAAAAATGTGAAATATCTCATTGGAAAAACAACTGACCTGGAAAATAGATCCAGGAGAGATAATTTAAAAATTATTGGACTATCTGAAAGCCATGATCAAAAAAAGAGCCTAGACATCATCTTTCAAGAAATTATCAAGGAAAACTGCCTTGATATTCTAGAACCATAGGGTAAAATAGAAATGGAAAGAATCCACTGATCATCTCCTGAAAGAGATCCCCAAAGGAAAACTCCTAGGAATATTATAGCCAAATTCCAGAGTTCCAAGGTCAAGTAGAAAATATTACAAGTAGCCAGAAAGAAACAATTCAAGTATTGTGGAAACACAATCAAGATAGCACAAGATTTAGCAGTTTTGGCATTAAAGAACTGGGGGGCTTGGAATATAATAATCTGGAGGTTAAAGGAGGTAGGATTATAACCAAGAATCACCTACCCAGCTAAACTGAGTATAATCCTTCAGGGGAAAAATGGATATTCAGTGAAATAGAGGACTTTCAAGTATTCTTGATGAAAAGACCAGAGCTGAATAGAAAATTTGACTTTCAAATACAACACTCAATAGAAGTATGAAAAGATAAGCAGGCAAGAGAAATCATAAGGGACTTATTAAAGTTGAACTCTCTCCATCCTTACATGGAAAGATAATATTTGTCACTCATGAGACCTTTGTCAGTATTAGGGTAGTCAGAGGGAAAAATATATGTAGATAGATAGACAGATTATTATTGCTAACTGTATTTCCCTCCATCATATTTCCCCCTCTGTTTATCCTATCCTTTCTTTCCTTTCACCCTGTCCTTCCTCAGAAGTGTTTTGCTTCTAATTACCACCTCCCTCAATCTGTTCTACCTTCTATCTTCTATCTACCTTCTCTTATCCACTTCGCCTCCTACTTTCCCGTAGGGTAAGATAGATTTCTATACCCAATTGAGTATGTATGTTATTACCTTGAGCCAATTCTGATGAAAGTAAATTTCACTCACTCCCTCTCACCTCTCTCATCTTCCCCTCCACTGTAAATGCTTTTTCTCACCTCTTTCATGTGAGATAATTTGCCCCATTCTACCTTTCCCTTTCTGTTTCTCCCAATGCATTTCTCTCTCTCCCCTTAATTTTATTTTTAATATCATCCCTTCATATTCAATTCATACCTGTTCCCTCTATTTATATATACTCCTAACTTCCTCAATAATGAGAAAGTTCTTATGGGTTACAAGTATTATCCTCCCATGTAGGAATGCAAATAGTTTAATCCTATCAAGTTCCTTATGATTTCTCTTTCCTGTTTACCTTTTCATGCTTCTCTTGAGTCTTGTATTTGAAAGTCAAATTTTCTATTCAGCTCTGGTCTTTTCATCAAGAATGTTTGAAAGTCCTCTTTTTCATTGAAGTTCCATTTTCCCCCCTGAAGACTATACTCAGTTTTGCTGGGTAGGTGATTTTTGGTTCTAATCCTAGCTCCTTTGCCATCTAGAATATCATATTTTTAAGCCCTATGACCATTTAATGTAGAAGCTGCAAAATCTTGTGTTGTCCTGACTGTGGCTCCATGATACTTGAATTGTTTCTTTCTGGCTGGTTGCAATATTTTCTCCTTGACCTGGGAGCTCTGGAATTTGGCTATAATATTACAGGAGTTTTCATTTTGAGATCTCTTTCAGGAGATGATCAGTGGATTCTTTTAGTTTCTATTTTAAACTCTGATTCTAGAATATAAGGCAATTTTCCTTGATAATTTCTTGAAAGATGATGCCTAGAGGCTCTTTATTTTGATCAAGGCTTTCAGGTAGTCCAATAATTTTTAAATGATCTCTTCTGGATCTATTTTCCAGGTCAGTTATTTTTCCAATGAAATATCTCATATTGTATTTTTACTTTTTTTTTGTAAATTTTAAAAAATTAAAACTTAAATATGAAATAAGAAGAGAAAAAATAAACCAACTTGAATACTAAAACTTAAATACAAAATAAGAAAAAAAAACCATTGACATATGCACAGCAGAACATGAGAGGATTCAAAATATAAAGCATCATATTTCCATTTCAAGAATTCCTATTTAATAAATGCTTCCCATTGTGTTCATAGCTGTCCCACCATTTCTTTACTTCATTGCAGGTTTTTTTTTGTTTTCTGCTGTGCACTTTTTACTTTTTTTCTTTTTAATCCTTCCTCCCCCGTAACCTCTAGAAGGCTACAATTAAGCATGGACACACACACACACACAAACTTATATAAACATAGATACACTTACACATATACATATACATAAATATCGAGAATCATACACATAAATACACTTTTACATTCATATGCATCTATTTAAGATCGTACTATACTTGTTTGTACTCTGTTTCTCCAAATGTGGATAACATCTTCCTTCATAAGTCCAAGTCTTTCCATATTTTTTAAATTCACCAACTCATCATTTCCTATACCACAACAATATTCCAACCTTACACTGTCTAGTTATTTTAAATAGTCTAAAACAATATTGATTAATATGGTTGACACAGAGTGTAGTTTCCCTGTTTTTGTCTTTTGATTAAATCTATTTTAGCTTTAACTTTATCTGAGATCATGATTACTATCCCTCCTTTTTTTCCCTAAAAAGTTCTACTCCTGATCTTTATTTTGTTTGTTTGTATCTCTTACTTTCTATCCTGCCTGACTCCTCTACTTTACTTCCACCTACTACCTTGCGCTCCCATTTCTTAATCTACCCCCCTCCAATAATTCCTCCCTTATCCTTTCCCCTTGCCCTTCTGTTTCTATCTGAATTTAGAAGACTTTAATAGCTTTCAAATATATATGTTGTTCCCTCTTTATCCCATTCACATTAATCTAGACACCTTTCTATACCCCTTATTTTATTCTCTCACCCTCATTTCTTTATAAATTCAGAAGACATTTATTCCCTTCTAAGTGTATATATTGCTCTCTCTTTAACACAGATGTGATGTGAGTAGGGTTCCCTTTAAACCCTCTTCCCCCAGTCCCCTTAGCCTTTTATTTCTTTCTGAATGTAGAAGACTTTTATTCACTTCTGGATATATATATATATATATATATATATATATATATATATATATATATATGCACACACATATATATATGTATGTATGTTTGTATATATGTATGTATGTATGTATTGTTTCCTCTTTAACCCATTCCTGATGAGAGTAGGATTCCAGAACCAACCCTTCTCCCTCATCTAATTCCTCTGTGTCAATTCTTCCTCTCTCACCTCATTTGCATTTTTGCTGTACCATCAGCAGAGTCCCTGCCCCACTGCTTCTGCACTCATGGGGCAAGTGCTGGTTCCTTCTTGCCCAGGGCTTCTTCTAGGCAGTATAGCTGTGCCTGGTGTCTCTTATCAGCAGAGGTTCCTTCAATCTTCCCCTGCTAAGATGCCTGACTCCCCATACTGCCTAGCAGGTGAAAATTCCTGTGGCTGGGGCTCAGGCTACTTCCCTGCTAGTCCCAAGGCTTGCCACTTGCTATTTCGGGGGACCCAGCCTGGAGGTATTTACACTTCACAGGGACCAAACCTTAGTCCTGGGATTTTTCTTCAGTTCTCTGTTGTCCTGGGAGGACTTCTGTTCTGCCTTAACTCTTTATTTTTACAGCTCTACATTCACCCTAAAGTATTATTTTGTCTTGTTTGTGAGGGAAATCTGGAGAGCTTGGGATTTTCTGACCTACTTCACCAACTTCCTAGAATTCTCTCTTTGCCAATTCTACTTTTTAAGAAGTTTCTATTTCAGTGAATTTTTGTATCTCTCTTTCCATTTGGACAATTCAGCTTTTCAATACATTCTTCTCCTCATTGGCTTTTTGTACCTCTTTTACCATTTGGTCTAGTCTGTTTTTTAAGGTGTTATTTTTGTCAGGTTTTTTTTTTTTTTTGCATCACTTTCACTTCTCTTCCCAATTTTCTTCCTACCTCTCTTACTTGTTTTTCAAAATCTTTTTTGGCCTGAGATCAATTCATACTTTTTTGGAGGCTTTGGATGTATGAGTTTTGACTTTGTTATCTTCTTCTGAGCATGTTATGATCTTCCTTGTCACCATAGTAACTTTCTACGGTCATAATTTTTTTTCCTGTTGTTTGCTCATTTTCCCAGCCTATTAGTTGACTGTTAAGTCTTTATTAAAGTAGATCTCTGCTTCTAAGGTGGAAGGTGCACTGTCCTAAGATTCAGGGATTTCTTGTAGCTGTTTTCAGAGATACTTCTAGGAACCTGCAAGTTTTCAGTTCTTCCAAGGTGATATGATCTAAGGAAAAGTGTTTGCTACTCTCCTGGCCTGTGCTCTGGTCGGTGAGTGACCACAAGCACTCTTTCCAGCCCTGGAACTGTGAGGAGGATTCCTGTTCCACTGTGGCTGCAAGCTCTGGTGTGATAGTGATCCTTCTTAACTTGGGACTGCCGTACAAGACTGCAACCTGGATCCTAGTATGAGCAAAGCAACAGAGTACTGCCTCAGTGCTGGCAAAGAGACCCTTGTAACCTTATTGACCCCCCCTTACTGTCTGCATGCTGACGGCTCTGGAAGCAGCTGCTGCCACTGGTGATTCAATGGCTCCCAAGGCCTCCTCTTCATTTGCTGGGGCCAGGTCTGTGCTGGCATGTACTGTGCTGGACTGTGCTCCACTTCAGCCAGGTGCAACATACCTTTCCTGCTGACCTCCTAAGTTCTCTTTGTCTAGAAAATTATTTCAACTCATCCTTTTGTGGGACATGCTTCTTCAGGAATTGTTTTATGACATTATTTAAAGGTGTTCAGAGGGGTTTTGGGGAGGACTCAGGTGAGCCACTGCCTGTTCTCCGTTATCGTGGCTCTGTCCCCTATAACTCTTTTCCCAGAAAGGACCCATTTGGGCTCCTCATATGAAATTTCCTAATATGATGCCTAAGGAAGTGGAAAATACAAAAAACACAAATATATCAAGTTGCTGGCGGTAGTTTGAGTCTATACAGAAATGGTCTTTACAGGGAAAAAACAAAATTTGGAGAGTCCTGAATGATTTATTGTGAAAGGTATATGATAGAGAGATAGATGCCAAAGGATTAAGAAACATCTTGTATCTTAATACCAAAAAAGGTAATTAAGGCAGTATGAAAATGGAGTCAACCTAGAATCCTAGAATCCTAGTTATTGAGCACCTAATACATGACAAGACTGGCACTGATGATAAAAAGACAAAAAAAAAATGAAGTGATGCTTGAAACTTATATTCTACTTAGGAGAAACAATATGTACATAAATAAGAACACATAATTTCAGGGGTGTGCTGGAGCCAGCTCTTACTTGTTTATGAAGGCTAATTTTTAAATTTTCAGAGTGAGCATTGACACCCCTGAAATATGCAAATGCTACAAATCAGGGCTTGATTCATTGTTTTGTTGGTTAACTAGACTTATGAAAGAGGCAGAGAAAATGTTAATAATGCAAATTAAACTTAAAAGTGAGCTATGCATTTCTGGAGAGCAGGTTATTAAACATTTATCAGCACAGCCTGTAACAAATTCATAAACAGAGTAAATACAAAGTACTTTTAGAGTGAGAGCACTAACCACCCGGGTGCAGGGAAAGGACAATAGGAATGAGGAATGTGTTCCTCCAGAAGGTGACATCTGAGCTATGATTTGAAGAAGGTGGAGATTAAGCAAGGTAGAATTGAGGAAGATGAGACTTTAGAGTATTGGGAACAATCTGTGCAAAGGTACAGAAATGAGAGATGGAATGCTATCAATGGGGAATCATATGCTGGTCAGTTTATCTCGAAGTGACTTTCAAGAGTAATATGCAATCAGTCAGGAAAACGTTTGGACCAGATTGTAAAGGGATATAAGTGCCAGACAGAGGAATTTGTAGCTTATCTCCTAGTGGCTATAAATAGCTGTTGAAACTTTCATGTAGGGCATGTCATTATCAGAATTGTGCTTCCTCCTCCTCCTCCTTTTCCTCCTCGTTCATTCTTCTCCTTCTTCTCTTCCTTCTTCTCCTCCTTCTTCTCCTCCTTCTCCTCCTTCTCCTTATTCTTTAGATTCAAGCCTTGCCTTTGGCATCTACTTGCTGTTTGACCATGAACTTGTAACTTAACCTCTTAGAGTCCTCTAAGACCAAAAATTACAGGTGAGTTGCTGATATGTACCTGTGGGGGACCAAAAGAACATTAACCCTTATGCAGATTATATCTCTTTCTGTTTTTTAGAATAACTTGCATAGACATCCATGGCATTCTTTTTTTTTTTTTTTTTTTTGGCAACTGGGGTTAAGTGACTTGCCCAGGGTCACACAGCTATTAAGTGTCAAGAATTTGGTCTGAGGCCGGATCTGAACTTAGGTCCTCTTGACTTCAGGGCTGGTGCTCTATCCACTGTGCCACCTATCTGCCCCCATCCATGGCATTCTTGATGAGGTTATAAGAAAGGAGCACATAGGCTTTCATAAGTAGTATTCTATATTAGACCACTGCTTTGCACACAGTTGATGAAAGTTTTGGGGAATACAAGATTGTGCTATGAACAACTATTTAAAAATAATTGATTCTATAGAGCAAAATGCTATCTTGCCAGATCTCCTTCTATCAGGTCTCTACCAAGAATATTTTTAAATTACATAAGATTCCTTCAAAGATTAAAAACAAAGATAATTTTACTTGATGGTTATCTAATGATTATTGGCAAACAAACTGCAAAAAAAATCACAAAATCATGAATAATATGCCTACCAAAGTGTTTGCCACACTGTTGGAGGACCCATTTATTTGTGCAGAGTACAAAGGGAGGAGAAATTCATTGTAGATGATGAAGTCCTCCAGGTGCTCTTCGTTGCAAATGACTTTGAACTGATTACAGCAAGCTTTGAATTATTACAGGGATTCTTAAATGAGATCCATAATCACTCAAACTAGTTGGGGTTGACTGTCAACAAAGTAAAAATGAAGTGGATGAATAATGACTATTTTCTAGACCAGATACCCAGTTGAATGTACAATCCATAGAGCTTTTCCATTAGTAAATACATAGTACATAGCTTGGATGTATGCTGAAAATGAATAATAGGCTGTGCTTGGAACTGAAAAAAAAAGGAGGACAGCTGGCTTGTCTGGGATACTGTTTCACATCTGGTGGAATGGATCACTCAGAACCCTAGAGTTCAAACAAGCAATTCATTAAATAAAAATCTATTTAAAATCTCTTTTCCCCCAACCCTAGGGAGAATAGTACTGTAGGTAGTTAAAAAGTTCAGGAAAATAAAAGAATATAAGTCACCGACAAGGAGGTTAAAATTAGGTGGCAAGGAGGTTCCCTGGATCTCTAGAGCTCTCCATTAAAGTTGAAAAAATTGCCTTTATATTCTTGCCCAGAAGTTCCCTACCTGCTTCCCAGATATATCCATGTGGGGGCAAAGCTGACCCCAACTTCTTCAGGTCTGCGCCATAGCTTCCTTTCTTATAACTGTCTAGGCTGGTGTCATGGGAGTATGGAAGGTTAACAACTTCTGGGTTAACCCAGTTCTCTCAGTATCCTGACCTACAACAAGGTTGCATTGTCTTCAGGAAATTTTGCAGGCTTTTATTGATTTCAAGCTTTTTTCCTGAAACCAAGATCCATCTTTTTCACATCAATATTCTTCGCATGATAATATATGGATGAGAGTCATGAAATGCTATAATATCCATTGAGGACTATTCAAATGTCCAAAGAGAGGCATATGTTGGGAATAAACATATTATGATAAATTACAGATGAAGACTTAAGCAGAAGTAATGTAAGGCATATTATTAGAGATATCACTGGGGAAAAGGTCTAATCTGTAGGCAGCCCATGTGATCCATTGATGTTCATACAGTGTCATAAGAAGGAGTGGAAGACTTCTTGCACCTTGGGGGGACACGTCCCACTCCCTTTTGCACCCCCTCCCCTTCCCATGGCAATTTTATGGGAAGGCACAGACAAGTTTTGGAGGATTGATAGACATGGATAGGTAAATAGGAATTTGGGATTGGTAGGGAAGAGAAAATTTCAATCTGCAGTGTTATAGGTAGTATACTCATTGATGAAATAATAGCTCCATTGAAATGTTAAAATATTGGAATACTTATTTATAAGAGCTTGGTGCAGTGGACATAGCAAATAGAATGGCATCAAGACACCTGGGTTTGAATCTTCTGCTCTTCAGCTAATGAATTGTGGGTTTTTTGGCAAGTCATTTACTCCTCATTGTCTCCGTCTTTTCCTGTGTGAAGTGAAGGAATCAAACTGTAATATCTCTGATGCTCCATTAACAATCTATGAATCTCGGTATCTAACGAAGTACTTGTAACCTGATGATATTCCCAATAACATAGGCATCACTAAAACTGAAGTTACAGAAATTTTTTAAAAATTGCATGAGAAAACTGCTTGAGCTACTAGCCTGAATTGTCTTTCTGTCTGTCTCTCTACTTAAACTAGATTATTGTTCAATTTAAATTTTAGCAAAAAAGATGTTTCAATTTTGAAAGAAAGCCTAATATATCACATATTGACCTGGTTCAAAATGCCACCTGTCATCCATTAGTTGAAGAATATTCTTGGGTTTTCAGTGTTTTTTAATCAAAATGGAAAGTTGAAGAAAGTATTTCTTGTTCTCCCCTCTCTTAATGCCCCCACCCCTTTTGAGGTACTCATATTAAAAAATTGGGAAAAAAAGAAAAGTAGTTGTTTCCAAAGTGAAATCCACTTGACAAGCCCATCTTTGATTTTGAATAGTAAATGAACATTGACTAATTTTTAAGCTATGGATGAAATCATGTTTCATGAACAAACTGGAAGGGAATAAATGAAACAATTCTACTTAGGTGCCTCCATACCCTAATTGTACTTAATATTAGTGTTTTGTATTTTATTAGTCTTTTTCAAATGAAGAGTAGTATTTACTATAGTTGAACAATAAATATTTATTGAGCACCAACTATGCCCAATGCCATGATGGGAATAGATCCCAGAGTTAATAGTTATCACCTCCTTAATCACTGATTTTCTTAATGCAGCTTAAGAGTAAATTATCTATCTACTTATTTATTTTCAGTTACCATGTCTCATTGTTGACTCATATTGAGCTCTGAATCCAGCAGAATCCCAGATCCTTTCACAGGAACTGTCTAGACATGTTGAAGAATCTTTCATGAACCTCTGATTGTTATTACTTATCTAA
Organism: Vombatus ursinus; assembly: GCF_900497805.2. NCBI lineage: Eukaryota > Metazoa > Chordata > Mammalia > Diprotodontia > Vombatidae > Vombatus > Vombatus ursinus. The sequence continues at coordinate 25,107,216 of NW_020954557.1, forward strand.
TCACTAGTAAACTAACATTTATTAAGCACCAAATATGTGCCAAGCACTTTACTAAGCACTGTTCAAATCTTTTTACATGCTTGATTCCCCAGTAGAATACAAACTCCATGAAGAAATGACAATTTTAAATTTTTATTTTTGTATTCCCATAACCTATCATTGTGGTTTATACATAGTGGCCATTTAATCAATGTTTACTGAATTTATTGAAGTGTCAGCGATATTCTATTTCTGGATTTAATTTTTGAACCCTAGCATAAGAATTAACATTTGTCCCTATCAAATTTTATCTTCAGAAATTTGGGCCCTTTGGGCCTAAATTAGTGACTTTATGGATACTAACTCTGAGATTAACTATCCATTTGCAGTTGTGTCATATTTGTGTCAATTTGATAAGCATGGTACTTATGCCATGATCCCCATAATTAACAAAAATATAAGAAGATGTAGGTTCAAAGACAAATATCTCAAGCAGTGGTCAACTAGAGACTTCCTATGAAGTTGCCATCAACCTAGAAACAAATCTACCTAACTATACTTACATGTAATGCATACCGTTCTAGCTTGTTCACGAAGATGTCAACAATGTCGAATTATTTCATATCATATGTCGACAGCACTACCCTGATCTACAAGAGTTATAATATTTAAAATAGATGAGCTTAGTCTGGTAAGAACTATCCTTAATAACACCATAGGCTTTTAAGCAAGCATTGCCCCTCTTCATATAGGCTCACAAACTATCTTTTAATAATTTATTCTAAAACTTTGTTGGTAACTGAATTTAGGCTTATGACAGAGAGAGAGAGAAAGAGAGAGAGAGAGAGAGAGACAGAGAGAGAGACAGAGAGAGAGAGAGAGAGAGACAGAGAGAGAGACAGAGAGAGAGACAGAGGCAGAGACAGAGAGAGGGAGGGAGGGAGAGAGATTTTGCTCTTCTCTAGCCCTTTAAAATCTTTCTTTCCCCTGATTCTTGAAGGATTACTGCCAGTAGTTCAGCAATCTAATCTGCCATTTCTTTCAGTTCCTTAAGTTATCACTTGACCTCATAGAGGTCACATAGATTTTTGACATTTTCTTATCTTGGGTTTCAAATTCAAGTTAACCATTTTATTTTGTTCTTCTCGATCTAAAGATCATTTCCCATGTCAGAGAAGTTTATCCTTCTTTCCTTCTGTGTAATCATCATACCCTAAATAAAAAAAACCTATCACTTTTCTTTATTATACTATTACTTTCAACATAGCTGAGCATCCTTTTGGTCATTTTTAGGATTCATCATCAGCCTCAGTTAATTCTAAGCTTTAGAGCACCTCTCCTAATTCTTATTGGGCTGTCACATTTGCATTTTCATCTCATTATTTATCAGCTCCTTGTGTATTCATAACCATCTTTCACAAAGCTCCACCCTTTCTTGTCACAATCATTTTCAGAGTCTGTGAATTTCTCATCCCTCTTTCCCTAAATTTACCTGAAGAAATTCTGACTAACAGAGTCTATATGATATCTGAATCCTTTGAAAGTGGATTTCTTAAAATCTAAATTCTACAACATGTTATACCTGACTTTCCTATTCTTTATCATTAACTCCAAGAAACATTCACTCCTCTTCTACTCCTCCAGTCCCCAAATTGTCCATCACTTTTGCTTCAGGAATCAGTTTCTCTTTGTTTTTAAGAATCCGAGACATGATATTATTCCCCCTTCCTCCATGTTTTAAAGAATGAAATGATCATTGGCTGAATCAAGAATTTCTTAGTTGTTCTTTTGAATGCAGATATCCAGATAGGTGAAGACTCTCATGATTACTTTATTATGCCTAGCAGTTCCACACTACTCCCTTCGATTCAAATCTATCTTTTCATCACAAATGTCCTCTAGGTGATGCTATCTGATTTCAAATCTTGAAACATTAACATTCCAAATAAAACTTGTGGGTAGTCCAAAGGATATTAGAGATAAATAGGGTGAGTGAAAGTAGGCTACACTGTATCTCCAAGAATAACCTGTGCTCAAGTTGTGGCATAAAGGATATCAAAGTTTAAAAGGAGTCAGGCTGTCATGTGACAAAAGTGAGGGACAATAGATGGACAGTATGGTTGCTGCACTGGTACCAAACCATAGCACATAGGATGGGATCCTTTGTGGAGGATCTAGGAGAGGAATGTGGACCAAAGTTGTATTGATGAGGCTTGGATGGGTTACAGTTTATACCAGTGACAAAATCACAGTTCCACTAAAGTGGAATTTGATGTTGAATGACCAAAAGTGACTCATGATCAACATGTTTGGTAAGACTTAGACCTTGTTTTCTGTTTGATGTCAGGTAAACAAATAGTTCTCGCAAGGGAGGTTTATCATAATGTTGCCAACGAATCATATTTTCTTCTTTTGACCACTAGTAAATAGTACTGTATCTTAATTACACCTATGTAGACACATCATTATTCTTTGGAGCCCATAAAGCTGCTTCTTTCTAGTAATTCAGGTAGTATTGTCATAATCCTCTCCTCTGCCCCTTGGGAGAAGTATTATTTAACTCCAAAGGTTCAATGATCCTCTTTTCTTTCCTTTTCTATGTCATATCCATCCATTTTTCAACCTCCTAAAACAAATTAGACTTCTCCTTTCCCTATTCAGATCATTTTTCTTTCTTGTTTTTATTTGAAAACAAAGATACATTTTAGGCATGAGCAGGAAGCAAAGTGTAATAAGTATGGAACTTTGAAAAAAAAACTAGAGCAGAAGATGTCATCAGGGAAATAAATATATGGATCAGTGAATTTGGGATGGACACATGGTGGGAGTAATGGATCTATGGATAGAGGATAAGTTTGTGACTTAAGTGATAGAGAGGATTTTACATTATACAATGAATTATTTTGATTATGCAACTTTAAAAATGTGCAAAGCATATCTAATGTAGTTAAAATTATTAGGGAAATATAAAAATTTTTTGCAGTTAAAGTTTCCTATAAAGGTATCACATTCAAGATATAGAAGGAATTGTTTCAAATGTATAAGGCCAAGAGCCATTTCCCAATAGATAAACAGTTAAAGGATATGAAAAGACAATTTCCAAAGGAAGAAATCCAATTAATCAATAATCATATGAATAAATGCTCTAAAGCACTACTAATTAGAGAAATGAAAATTAAAGCAACTACGAGGTTCCACCTCATATCCATCAAATTGGCAAAGATGCCAATTTGTTGTTGTTCAGTCATTTTTCAGTTGTGTCCAATTCTTTGTGACCCAGTTGGGATTTCATTGGTGAAATGGTTTCCCATTTCCTTCTCCAGCTCTTTTTGCCCATGAGAACACTGAGGCAAATAGGGTTAAGTGACTTGCTCACAGTCACACAGCCAATAAGTGTCTGAGGTCAGATTTGAATTCAAGAAGATGAGTCTTCCTGATTTTGGGTCAGATGCTCTGTCCACTGCACCACCTAGTTGCCTCTGCCCCTCCAAAAATTGCCAATCCATTCTCCTTCTCCAAAATACAAAGGTTTGAAGGGCTATGGGGAGAAAAACATACACACTAGTCAGATTTTTGTGTAGCTATGAATACCTCTAATCATTCAGAAAATCAATTTAGAACTATGCCCCTAAAGTTACTATACTGTCTGTACTGCCATTTGACACAGCTTTACCTCTACTAGGCCTATCCCACAAAGAAATCAAGGAAAGAGGAAAGGGTCCTAGATGTACCAAAATATTTATTGCAGCTCTTTTTGTAATATCTGATAATTAGAAACCTAGGTATGCCCTTTTAATTTGGGAATATATAAACAAATTGTGGTATATGTAAAATCTATAAAAATATATTTTCTCTTGATTTGTTGCTAACCTAATAGTTTTTGCCTGGCAATTAGCAAATATATGCTGGGCAGTTGTGCAAACTGAAGTTGCTTTTGGCTGTTCTCTGTATGAAAATATCAAGCAGAAATACAATTACTATGAGTACATATTTTCTCTTCTCTCTGGTTGCCTTTAGGTAATCATCTTGTGCTTACTTAGTCTCAAGCCTATTTTACAAGGATTCAGTCTACATTTCTAGAGACATTACAAATGTTAGAAAGGACAGGTTCAGTAAGTAACACTAAAATTATTTGATAAATACAAATGCTGGATACTCTTAAGGATTAGAATGTGTTCATCTTCTACTAGAAAGATGTAGACCCTATCTTATAAGTAGTATATGTTGTTTTCTAGTCTGAGAGCCTCCTTATAATAGGAACAGATTATAATCATGCTGTTGAGATTCTGCACTATAGTAGTGTTTTCAGTGTGTTGTAGAGTGAAAATTTTGATGACTCTATTTTTAAATTCTATTTTTATGTATTTGGAACTTGGAGGAAAACATTGGTTCAGGATTGAAATTTGGCATTTTAAATAAATATTTGTGAACATTTTTTCTTAAAATAAAGCTGCCAGCACATATAAATAATGTTTCATATTCATGATTTTAAAATATGCCTTGGCATTTCCTATAAAGTCATATTCAATTTTTTATCCAAGCTGACAATGACCATTTAGATATTTTTGTTTTTCAAGTGAGTAATATTATGGAATCTTTTCAGCTATGTCTCTTTCAAGTCTCATAATAGATTGAGTTATTTGCCAGCAGAATTAGCCAGGAATAAGAACCACACAAAAACCTAGTGAGTTCAACAGCTATACTTTGTCTTTTCTGCATTACAAAAAGTAAGCTGTCAGTCTGAAATTTGGAAACTCAAAGAAAATGGAGAACCTAAAGATGATAGCATTCACCCTATTATATGATTATGGAGAAATGTAAGGGGAAAATGTCTTATCTTAGAATTATTCAGTTTTATAGCTTGAAGTGTCCTTGAAAGAACAATAGAAAATGTCTTACCAATATTGGCAGCAAATTGTACTATGTACAATTTGTTACTTTTATTTAGAAAACATCCAAAGATGATTTACAAAATCATATTCTTAGTAAATATAATAAATTCCATCCATTTTTAACAATACAACATATGCAACAGTAAATATATTGATTCTTTAGTAACTAAGATTTATTAATAATCAATGAATATTGATCTTCATTTTACTTTGTTCAATATAAACATCTTGAGTTAGTAAAGTTTTGTATTTTAGTTTATTCACTATATCTTAGTATAATTAGAGTTTTCAGTAGAATTGAATGAATGCCAAGTTTGTTTTTCTCTAAAGCACCTAGTTCTCTCCTCGCAATCATATAAAATCTGATCTTTAACATTAACACTTTCTGAATTGTGTTTAAGATAAGTAGAATACATATTTACTGAATGCCTACTACTTACCAGGCATTGTATTAGGCACTGACGGGGGGTTCAGGGTGTATGAAGAAACACAAGCTAGAAGTCCCTGTGCTCTTGAAGTTTACTGTTAACTTGGGGAGATAAGATATAAACAAATGAAAAATTTTATAACACTGTAATGATAGTCAAACTAATGAAATAGACAATAAAATTTGGGAGTGCAGAAAAAAAAGAAGCACTCGGGGCAGGAAAGAGTCCGTGGAAGAAGCTGGACTTGAATAGAGTTTTCAAAGATTTTACAAGATGGAGAGAAAGAAGGATTGTATTTGAGGAAAAAGGAACATGAACCAAAAAGAAAAAGTGTGGGAGGGGCAAGCCATTTGTAGAGGAGGTTGTAGAGATTACCTGATTGGATGAGAAACCAGTTAAAGAGTAATAGGAAATAGATATGAAGTATAGGATTGTAGATTTATAGCTGAAAGTGACCTTAGAGGCCATTAGTCCATTTTTCACATTTACTGATAAGAAAACAACCTCAGAGAGGTTAAGTGATTTGTTGAAGGTTTTAAGTGGCAGGGCCAAGATTTGAACTCATTTCTTTTGGCTCCAAATCCAATTTCCTCTCATCATTACTGAAGCTGTGGGCAATAATATCACATTTCTTTTATTCATGGGTGAGGAATTTGAATTTGATTTTATGAGCAATGGGGAGCCAACATAGGTTCTTGAGAAAATGGCGTGATGAAAATTATACTTCATAGTAGTTCACGTCCTAGACAATACTTCGAAAGCAGAGCTGGGACTACACAGCAGTGTAAGTTGTAGGAAAGTCAATTTAATGGATTGACTATAAATTACATCAGGAATTAATGACAAATGGGATTGAGAGAAGGTGGAACAAAAGAGAAATAGTCCAGGGTTAAATCAGCCTCCTTTGTCTCATAGGTAAGGATATCTGAGACTAGATTACAAGCACGGTCAAAAAAAATATGAACTAATTTATTCTTGGCCATTGTTTACCCAGAACTGGAGAAGTGACTTGTACTTACTAGGCATTTGGATATATGTTAAATTAAGCTGAACTGAATTTTAAGTAATCAAAAATAATATGAAAGGACTGAAAATCTGAGCAGAAAGTATTTCCAGGGGAAGTGAAACACAGAGAAGTCAAAAAGTCAGAGCAGAATGTGATCCAGAAAAGGAGTGACTGTCAAATAGAACCTGATTTTGCCCCAGGTTTCCACCTTTGTGGCTTCTACTTATGCAAGGACTGGGGATACATGGTAGCCAATTTGAATTGTTTAGTGTGAGCATTTATGTCTTGGAAATCAGAAAATGCTACAAATCAGGGCTCAATTTATTGTTTTGTTGATTATCTAGATTTAAAAATATGATGGAAAAAATTTGAATAATGCAAATTAAACTTAAAAGTGTGTTGTGTATACTTTTTTTTTGAGAGCCAGTTATTAAATATTCACCAGCATCTCTCTGCTGGGAATAGGACATTGATCACAGATCCACTTTCCCCTTATAGCTTGATGGCATATAGATCTTTTATTTACTCTAACAGCCATGGGCATGCACCTGTTGAAAATTCTGAGGAAAATGAGTTGGAAAGATTAATTAGAAGTTATTGTGTGAACATAATTTACAACCAGAAATTTTAAAGGCATGTGAGAAATGCTAGAGGAAAGAAAATGTTATTGGAATCAGAGGATCTGGGACTGGATACAAATCCTGTCTCAGAAATTTGTTAACCTCTATGTTACTGGGCAAGTCTCCCTGAGCCTCAGTTTCCTCACGTAAAATATGGGGGTTGGATTAGATGGCTTTGGATGTTTCTTCCAGATGTATATCTATGAACCTATGATCTTGCTTTGATTTAAGACTCTGCCACTTATTAGATGAATGGTCTGGGGAAAGTCACTTTTCTGAATCTCATTTACTTTATGATTCTACAGGGTTTTTATAAAGAATAAATGAAATCAGTTCAGATGCTTTAAGAGTCTAGCCAAGGGCTCAAGATTCTTAAGATCTGGCCCACTTGCATTAGTGATAAAAATATTTAGATTCCTTAAGATTCTGGCCAATCTGGCAGATGTTGGCTAAAAGAAGGCTTGGGTTGAATTTGTTCAGGCAGGACTTGTGTATTGTGATTTTGGGGTACCAGCACCCCTAAACCTTAACCTTTTGGTGGCCTGTACAGAGAAGCTGCCTAACCCCAAGTCCTTCTTTGGCCAAGATGGGAAGGCATGTAAGCCTCCCCCTCCTTCTTTCCACCCTGCAGTTGGGATCACTCTCCAAGCACCTAAGAAGGCTTGGAGGTGCTTTTCGGGCAGACAGTTAAGAGGCTATCTCACACTTGGTCTGTTGTTCTCAGGCTCCTGGTCCACTGGTTCAGTTTGAGTCCATGGACCTGGGTGCACCTTCCACAGCGTAGAGGCCAAGGATGGATGCCTTATCTAGAAGTATATGTCCAATTCTGTCAATTCTCTCAGAGCTAGGGAATTAAGAAAATTGCAGATGCTTTTTGGTTCCTTGAGGCTTACTTACTCCTTCCCTCTACACTCCTGGATCCTCCTTCATGGAGGCTATAGGGAAAACTATAAACTCAAAACATCTCAGCAGATTCTGGAGGTGTTGTAATCAATCATTAAGGAGTTTTGAAATGCCTCCTTACCACTCCGGGCACTCCCTTCTCCCATTCCCTTCCCTTGAGTCAAGAGATTATCTGTTAATCCCTCTCATAGAAGAGGAGAGTTTCACTCTTCTCCCACCTTTGAATTCCACCCTCCTCTACGTGGCAAAAGGAAGGAGCAGGGAGGGGCAGCAGTTGCAACATGGGCCCCCGCTGGCAATGGCCTTGGGCCCTAGGGCAACCTTTGCCTGGAAACATCACCCATGCTCAGCACATCCTGCTTGGCCTCTGAATTTGGGTAAACCTGTTCTTTTAAAGTTGTAGTTTTAACTGTTAATGATGAGATGTTGATTCTCTGTGTAAAGTAATTTGGAAATGCATTTAACAAAATTGAAGTCACCTGATTGGTAATGGGTTTGTTTCAAGTTTCAAACTGGTAAACTTTTTGTTATCAGTAATGTCAAGCAACTTATCATAATTTGGTTACAGCTAAAACAATTTGATGATTGTTAGTTATTGTTTTAATGTATACAATTACCAAAAAGCTTGTTTGGGTTATGGCTTGTTGAGAATTTGCCAGTGTATAGAAATAATCTCTAATGACTGACTTTTTATACCAGGACAAATTAAAATTTGAGACGTAAATCCTGGAAAAGTTTACCCTAAGCTGTGATTGGTGAAACTTGCTGTTTGAGATAAAAGCTCATGGGACTGTAAATGATTTTATTTTGAATTGTCTGATAGATCATAATCTATCCGTAATCAATAGTCAATAATACACCATTGAGAGAAATGCCACAAGTTATTCAGAGAGAATGTGATACAGGTGGGAGGTCTGCATTGGGAAAAGCTGAGAGGACAATTTTAGCCTCAGTCTAAGATGGGATCCTCCTGGCTCAGTTTCCCCATTGTGTTCCTTTGAAAAGGAGTGTGACCCACCTGGCTATTCCCGAGACTGGGTATGAGGTGGATTTAATACTGCATGGTTGGAAAACTGTGAATTACTTGAATCCAAACACAGCTAAGGGATGTTTTATCCTGAAATATTTGGGCCCTAAATCTTGTCCCTGCTTTATCCTTTTATAGCAAATTTCTATAATCAGGGCAAGTGGTCAGTGAAAGATTGATGCAAGTGTGTGAGATTTTGCTGTTTTGACCTGAATGTGTAGTCAGTCATTGAATGTCCCCAAACAACCAAAATTCAATCAGAAACATCTTCAGTTTGGTTTGGGGAGGAGAATTTCAGTAATAATTGAAGTGAAAGTCAGTCTTTTGGCAAATTCACTTGTGTAACTAATTGAACCCAGGGGTGGAAGACTTTTACCTGCAAAAGTGTTACTTAAACTTTAGAAAAAGTTACAAGATAAAATAATCCTGCAAACCAAATGTAAATGATTTTAATGGGACTCTTACACTTTTACTTCTCCCTTTATCTGGGCCCTACAGTCTTTTCTGTCATATTTATGTCTTCCAGACTGCAGGCCATTCACCTAGGGTTGGTAGTGAACAGTGGGTACCAGCCAATGTTCCCCCATCATCTCCTGGATGCAGCCTGTCTCAGTTCCAATAGACCTCCTCTTTGGGACCCCCTCGAGGCAGAGATAGCTTCTGGCCCCTTGCCAGCAGGAAACAGTTTCAGAAGCCAAGATCTTTGCCCCTTACCCCAAAAGAATTTGGGTCTCATTTGTTTGAGGGGGGAATGATGGGGATGGGATCTGAACTCCTAAAAGTAAAAGCATGTCTTTTGGATCTGGACCCCAAAAAAGAAAATCCCTGGACTTTTCCCAAACCTCTGTCCTTTGCCTGAGGCTGTGATCCACTCAGCTAGTCTTTCATTGAGGCTATGCCAATCTCCCAATTCTGTTACTTCTTTATTGTCCCTGACCACTCTCCACCCTTAAGAGTCTAGCCAACGGCTCAGGTTCTTAAGATCTGGCCTGCTTATATTGGCAATACAAATTCTTAGATCTCTTAAGAGTATGGCCAATATGGTGTACATTCTAATAAACCTTGTCTTTAGCTAAAGAAAAAAAAAAAGAATAAATGAAATCAAATATAAAATTCATTTTGCAACAATAAATCTGCAGATAAATATGAGTTATTATGGTTATTGTTAAGTATCAATGCTATCATTATGATATTGTGAATACTGAAGTTAGGATGACTCATAGGTAATTTGAAGCAAACATGGCTATAACTGGATGACAAATTGGATATAGGTGGAAAAGGGGAAGAGAAGTCAAAGTTGTCTCTAATCTAAACCTAAACTTCTTGTGAGAAAGGATTGTTTCATTCTTCTAGGCATAATGCCTAGAAGATAGTAGGTACTTAATAAATGTTTTTTGATTGATTGGTTGATTGATTCTTTAGCAAGAAAGGGAAATTAGCTAGGGAGACTGACTTTAGGAGAAATGTTAATTAGTTCAGTTCCAGACATATTGAGATCAAGGTAATGTCAGTATATGCAAATGAAATGTCTTCTAGGCAGTTGGAGGTAGAGAATATGAGATCAGGATCGTAAATATTAAACTGAGAGTCAATGGCATAGAGGAGATGGTTGAAGTTATGAAAGTGAATGAGCTCACCAAAAAACTGAGTTCAATAAAATGTGAGTACAGAGGGCATTATATTTTTTCCTGTGAATGTCCATAGTTAGAAAAAAAAGGAGAAACAGGAGAGAGAGAGAGAGAGAGAGAGAGAGTAAGAGAGAGAGAGAGAGAATGAGAATGAATACTTAGGGGGTAGTCCAAATAGCCCAATGAAAAAGAAGGTGGAGGCATTGAAGACAATGTTGTGTGATGGAAGTTAAGGGAAGACATTTAAGAAAGGTTCCTAGGTAGTCACATGTGGCAAAAAAGTCAAGGAAAATAAACGACTAAGAAAAGGCCAGATGTTTTAGTCAGGCCCCATCTGGAATATTGTGTTCGATCCTGTATGCCACATTTTAGGAAGGATAAGTTGCACAGTGTGCAGAAGAGGCCAATCTGGATGGTGCATATGCATACAGGCTGAAGGAATGGGAATGCTTAGACTGGATAGAGAAGACTCAGGGAACCATTAGCTCTCCCAAGTATTTGGAGGGCTATCACATGGAACAGCAATTAGACTTATTCTATTTGGTTTCAGAGGCCTTATAAAAGAGCAATGGTTGGAAGATTTGAAGATCAAAATTTAGACTCGGAACCATTCCAAAACAGAAGGGACTGCCTCAGGAGTTAGTTGGTTGGGCCTCATCTGAAGCCTCCAGGAAGAGGCTGGACAATCACTTGTCAGAGTAGGCATGCAGAGAATTTTTTTTGACTATGGCATCATAGCCTCTGTATTACCTTCCAAGTCTGAATTTTGTGCTTCTACCATCTGCTAAGAAGAAACCTAATAGCAACTTTCGAGAAAGTGGTGTATAACACAAAGGGGGTAGAGAACTTAATTAAAGGAATTTTAAATAGCATTAGAAGGTGAAAAAGAGGCGGTATTTCTGGAAGTCTCTGACTACCTTTAGGGCTAATCTATTTGGATGTAGTACTATTACTACGGAGCAGCTAGATGGTTCACTGGATAGAGTACTGGGCCTAAAGTCAGGATAATATAAGTTCAAATTTGGCTTCAGACACTTACTAGCTGTGTGACCCTGGGCAAATCACTTAACCTCTGTTTACTTTAATCTACTGGATAAGGAAATGGCAAATAACTCCAGTATCTCTGCCAAGAAAATCCCATGGGCAGCATTGGTGTGCTGTAGTCCATGGAGTCACGAAAAGTTAGACATGACTGAACAACAACAATAACAACCATTACCTTAAACTATATCTATTAAACCTTAAAATATGTATTGTTTGTTTTTGCTCAGAACATGTGAAATGTGAATTTCTTCTAGCTACTTTTACTAATGTCTTACTCTGATGCACTGTCATGGCATGGAGGAAATCTTAGGATTTGTGAGAACTAGGACAGTTCAAATACTGGAAAGTACTGGCAGGGCCAACTTTGACTGTGAACCTGGCAGTGTCTATTTGTCATCAACACTTCTGTTTTCTGAGGGCCAGTATTTCTAATTTCAAAGAGGTTCGTTATTAGGTGGGGCACTATGGGATAAATATTCTTAGTCAGAATAACTCAAGAATACTGTCTACTGAGGTTTAGTTTGCTACTGTGATAAGGATAAGACTGTCTCTGTCTCTCTCTGTGTCCCTCTGTCTCTGTGTCTCTCTATCTCTGTCTCTCTCTCTCATCTCACTCTCAATGGGAGAGCTCATTTACTTTGTTCATTTTGTTATATATTCTCATCTATTTACCTTCTCTTATTTCTGTTTTGATAAATGGGTTTATTGATTATTCACTATTTGTGTTCTTTGTGGAACTGGCAAGAGACAAACCATGGATATATAGTTTCATCCCTATTAAGGGGCAGCAATCAGGAACTTAGTTTGATTCTAAAAATTATTTACCTTAGATCAGCAATATTTAGGGGTTCAAAAAATTCTAGCCTAATCCCCTTTCTCTGAGGAATGCTGAGTGGCCAGCTTCTTGTTCCAACATCCTGCTTCCCCTCCTGGAAGGAAACACTGTTTTCTTTGGAGAAGGGTGGATGGAAGAGAAAAGAGTTACATCTATTCGTGCCTCCCTGCAAGCCTCGTCTAGACAGACCTATGTGAACATGCATGAACTAAATGAACAAAACTCGGAAGCACCCCCCCACCCACACTATCATAAATAGAAGCTCTATTTACCAAACAAGCACCCTAGTATTTATTAAATTCCTCTTATGTGCCAGGAACCTATATTGATTAAAAACGTGGATTCTCAATTCTTTTTCTAGGTCCCCTATCATCCCTGCTACCCATTATATAGCTATCAATATTTCCCTTCCAACAAGGTTGATAGTTGTACTTTTTCTTTATTCATCTATTTTCCTAGGCCAAGTATATTGAGAATAAATATCATGACTGGCTTTTAAACACTTAAAAAATTATATGGTCCTGTGTTTTCCAGAGGGAAGATACTATTTTATTTTATTGTGGTCATATTTGATAGAAAATAACTGTGAGTGAGATCCCTATAAAGTAAGTGTGATTTTTTTGGAACAACAGTTTATTTCTTGTTTTGTTTTGGTTTTTTGGGGTGAGGCAATTGGGGTTAAATGACTTGCCCAGAGTCACACAGCTAGTAAGGATTATGTGTCTGAGGCTGGATTTGAACTCAGGTCCTCCTGACTCCAAAGCCAGTGCACTATCCACTGTACCACCTAGCTGCCCCAACAGTTTATTTCTTAATGAATTACTATTATTATTAATTAATTAAGTGGCTCTAGAAATCAGACCTACCTATTGAATTAGCTAATGATTTAGAATTATAATTGGAACTTTATAATATAGATACAAAAAACATACTATTTAAAAATCTGGGGAAATTCTCATACTAAATATGGTATCTTTTCTTTTAGAAGTCTTTTAAAATTTATTTTAAATAGGATTTTTAAAGGCATAAAAACACACTATAAGGGTAGAGTTATTGTCCTTGCTTCCTAGGAGTAGTCTTTCCCTCCTCGGTCGAAATGATTTCAGTCATGTATCAATCAAGCCTCTCTTTCAGTAGATCATTTAGAGAGAGATAATTAGAAAATGGTGCCTGTTAAAGAAGTCAACAATCAGATTCTGTGTGCAATTATATTTTAAATAGAATTCACTAAAATTAGGAACTGTTTCTGTCTTTCCTTTTCATAGCAGATAATAGGATACAAGTTTAAAATTGTATGCAAAACGTGAGTTAATTGATCTAAATTTAAGATTGCTTGTTTTGTCTTTTTAAGGGTCTGTGACCTGGATAGTTTAATTTTTTGCAATGTGATTATATCACCAGTTAGAATCTAGGTATTTCTAAACTTCCTGAGGCTCTTCCAACTACCATTTTTCATTTAAATTCTTCTATTTTTAAACCACTTTATGGAAACATGCAGTCTTGATAAGTTGATGGGTACAAAGTGTGCCATACTTATATTGGCTAATGAAGCTTTAGCTAAATAAAACACTCCAATTTACCTTGAATGAAGCAGGAAACTAAAAATATTCAGGAATCTCTTCTCTGACTCCTTTTACAATGGAGTAATTGGACATGGAGAAGTTGTTGTATTGTATAACATGATGAATAATGCAAGTTGAGAGGACTGTTCATTTTTAGCTACTTGATATTTTCATAGATTAAAGGAATGCCAGCTTATTTACTTAGCATTCCTACTCCAATTTTGCATATTATTTATAATATGTTTGTACCAAAGGCTTACCTCTTCCTCTTTGATTTAAAGGTGCCTGCCCTGTGAACAGCCCCAAGGAGTTGTCAATTCTGACCTACCCAGTCTTCACTCATTTTAGGCAGAGGAAGTGCTGGAGGTAATTTGCATAACCCAACTCATCCTCTCTAGAAGAAGGCTGGAGAAAGGAAGAGAAATTGAAAGAGAGCAGAAGTACCACTTAGAACTCCAGAAGGCTATATGGGAAAGTGCTGATGTAAGTAGAAGGCACCCTAAGTAGTACCCCACTCACAAATATCAGAGATAGATCCACCAAACAAGCACCTAAGTATTTATTAAGTACCTTCTATGTGCCAGAAACCCATAATGGTTGAAAACATAGAATCTGATGAAGAGGTGACTCTTGTCCTCATCAAGGCCAATCCAATACACACACTTGATTTCCTCTCCACTCATCTTCAGGAAATTGATCTTTTAATCAAAGGGAATTGGGAAAAATTTCTTATAGAAGATGGCATTTTATCTGAGAGTTAAAAGGAAGCCAGAATGTAGAGATGATTAGGAAGGTAATTATAGGCATGGGGGACAACCGGTGAAAGTGTATAATCAAGGCATGGAATGTCTTATGTGAGTGATTAATGAACTTTTCTCAAGCTCATCCTGCTTAACTGTTGTGCAACACTTGTCACGGTTAACAACCTTCTCCTCCTTGATATTCTCCCTTTGGATTTTGATGACACTGTTCTCTCTTAGCTTTCCTTCTACCTTTCTGACCATTCCTTCTCAGTCCTCTAATAACACAATCAATGCCAGTGTCACTGAATTATAGAGTTCATGGAGGGGAGTAAAATGTAAGAAGACTGGAAAGGCATGAAAAAGCCATGTTATGAACGGCTTTAAATGCCGAAAAGAGGAATTTGTATTTGATCGTGGAGGCAATAGGGAGCCACTGCTGTTTATTAAGTAAGGTGGTAAGTTTATTGGAATTCATTGAGTAAAGTGGTGACATAGTCAGACCTGCACTTAAGAAAGATAATTTTGGCAGATCAACCAGATATCTAGTGCAATAGTCCAGGCATGAGAGAATGGGGGCAGGTGTTAGAGGAGAAAAGAGAGTGAATATAAGAGATGTTATTTTAAAAAAAAGGGACTTAGTAATAGAATGGTCATGGTGGTGGGATAAAGTGAGGAGACAAGAACATACCTCAGTTAGGAGCCTGGGTGATAGGGAAGATGGTTGTACCCTAAACAGCAATAGGGAGGTTAAGAGGAAGAGAGTGCTTGAGATGGGTACATGGGTGGGAGTTATTTACTTCTAACTGATATTTAATGTTTAATATATTTAACAATTTAAATTGGTAACAATACATTTAACATGTCCGCAGAACATCTAATTTGAGTGTTTCAACAGGCAGTTCAACATGTGAGACTAGAGTTCCGGAGAAAGGTTCAGACTGGATAAATAGATCTGAGAATCATCTGTATAGATGTGATAATTGAGTCCCTGGGAGCTGATAAGATCACCAGACAAAATAAAAGGAGAAGAGATAAGAACCAGTCAGACCTTCAGAGGATACTCCTGTTTAGCTAGTTGACTTGGATGAAGATCCAGTGAAAAAGACTGAGAAGTAGAGTTTTTTTTTTTTTTTTACTTGTCCTCACTTTTGATCAACAGTCATTTCCCTCAAGTCTAGCCATGGATTATAGCCAATAGGTTTTCAGTTGAGTTTAAATTACGTGAGTTTCCAGTCCATTGAAGCACATTTATCTCCATCTTTTGGATAAATTTCTCAACCTTTCATGATATGTGGCATGGTGCAAGTTTATGTTGTATTATTCTATCTCCATTTGGTAATTTCTATAATTCCAGAATAATTCTCTTCTATCTATCTATCTATCTATCTATCTATCTATCTATCTATCTATCT